>NC_053491.1:470778230-471493740 GCF_905171775.1 Rana temporaria | reverse complement strand
GGGGCTGCTGCACACAGAAGTCTTTTTATTTTAACACATAGAATGTTTTTAAAACCCCTTTTATAATACTCCAGTGCCTACCCTTTTGGCATACCTTATCAGTGACGAGAAAGCCCAGATAACAGATAGCTGTACTGTTTGATTATCTGTAATTCTTTTAATGAGCCCACACAATTTTCTCCTTATTCACTTCAGTTCTAGGCTTCTGTTGGTGTTCTATTTTTATATTTGAAGTTTTTATAATAATAATATTTAACTACAAAATGCTAATACATATTCCCTGTATTGAAATCAAATGCACATTGATAACCCACAAATTAAAAAAAAATCTAAGTGCAAATATAATAGATCTAAATGAAAATAGGGTATAATGTGAACAAATGTCCAACAATATACAGTATGTGTGTAAAAAAATGTACTCTATAAAAAAATGTTACTTCCGTATGTACTGGGCCAGATCCACAAACGAATTACGCTGCGTATCTATTGATACACCACGTAATTTTAAAGTTCCCCGTCGTATCTTTGTTTTGTATCCACAAAACAAGATACGACTGAATGAGGGCTCGATCCGACTGGCGTACGTCTTAGTACGCCGTCGAATCGTAGGTGCATATTTACGCTGGCCACTAGGTGGCGTTTCCGTCGATTTCCGCGTTGAGTATGCAAATTAGCTAGATACGGCGATCCACGAACGTACGTCCGGCCGGCGCATTTTTTTACGTCGTTTCTGTAAGGCTTTTTTCGGCGTATAGTTACCCCTGCTATATGAGGCGTAACCTATGTTAAGTATGGCCGCCGTTCCCGCGTCAAATTTTTAAAATGTTACGTCGTTTGCGTAAGTCGTTCGCGAATAAAGCTTTGCGTAGAATGACGTCACCGTCGTAAGCATTGGCTTGTTCCGGTTTAATTTCGAGCATGCGCACTGGGATACCCCCACGTATTTACATAAAACACGCCCCATCACATCCATTTGAATTGCGCGCCCTTACGCCGCCAAAGTTACACTACGCCGCCGTAACTTACGGCGCAAATTCTTTGAGGATACAAAAAAAGCTGTAAGTTACGGCGGCGTAGTGTATCAGAGATACGCTACGCCCGACGGAAATATGCGCTAGGTTACGTGGATCTGGCCCACTATGTGTACATTTTGCACAATTTGTACTTATATCCATTGGATCTGCACCTTGATTTTTTCATGTACACGTTGTACATAAGTTTATATATAAATGTGGGGCCAGATCCACGTACATCGGCGCATATATCCGTCGGGCGTATCGTATCTCTGATACACTACGCCGCCGTAACTTATTATTTTTTTTTAATCCTCAAAGAATGCGCGCCATAAGTTACGGCGGCGTAGTGTATCTTTGGCGGCGTAAGGGCACGCCATTCAAATGGATGTGATGGGGGCGTGTTTTATGTTAATACGTCTTGACCCAACGTAAATGACGTTTTTTTCAACTGCGCATGCGCCGTCCGTGGGGGTATCCCAGTGCGCATGCTCGAAATTAAACCGAAACAAGCCAATGTTTAGACGGTGACGTCATTCTACGCAAAGCCCTATTCGGGAACGACTTACGCAAATGACGTAACATTTTTAAAATTTGACGCGGGAACTACGGCTATACTTAACAAAGGATACGCCTCATATAGCAGGGGTAACTATACGCTGGAAAAAGCCGAACGCAAACGACGTAAAAAAATGCGCCGGCCGGACGTACGTTCGTGGATCGCCGTATCTAGCTAATTTGCATACTCGATGCGGAATTCGACGGAAACGCACCTAGCGGCCAGCGTAAATATACACCTACGATCCGACGGCGTACTAAGACGTACGCCTGTCGGATCGATCCCTCATTCCGTCGTATCTTGTTTTGTGATACAAAACAAAGATACGACGCGGAAACTTTGAAAAACGAAATACGCCGGCGTAATTCGTTTGTGGATCTGGCCCATGGTGTTTATCTATATGAATGTTATTTCATATCAAGTATATTTATTTGCATTTTTGGTATATTATTGATAGCAAGGTTTTTTAAAAAATATTTCTTTATAATATCTATTGGATATTTGTATATTTGCTGGTGGGTGGGATTTTCAAGTGCATTGGTTTAGTGTAAAATTGTTTGGTTTATACAACTGTTTTACAAGGTTGTTAGTGTCTGAGATGAGCAGTGTGAGGCCGGGTACACACGAACAAACATGTATGGTGAAAGCGGTCCGTCGGACCGTTTTCACCATACATGTCTGCCAGAGGGCTTCTGTACGATGGATGTACACACCATCGTACAGAAGTCCGCGCGTAAACAATACGCGGGGCGTGTCCGCGTCGTCGCCGCGACGATGACGCGGCGATGACGCGGAGACGTGGGCGGGCCTGCCATTTAAAGGCTTCCACGCATGCGTCGAAGTCATTCGACGCATGCGAGGGACGGCGGGCGCCTGGACATGTACGGTAGGTCTGTACTGACGACCGTACATGTCCGAGCGGGCAGGATTCCAGCGGACGGTTTTAAAACACGTCCAGGAATATTTGTCTGCTGGGAAAAGGCCCGGCGGGCAAATGTTTGCTGGAATTCGGCCCGCTCGCGCCCACACACGACCAAACATGTATGCTGAAACTGGCCCGCGGACCAGTTTCAGCATACATGTTTGGTCGTGTGTATGGGGCCTTAGAGGCGTCTGGAGGAAAATACAATTAAAATTAATTCATAAGGCATGCCAGAATTTCAATATCAATCTTAGATCTCTCACTCCCCTTGGCACCCCTTTTCTGGACCTTATGCTTCTTCTCTGGTGTTGCTGAAGTATACAGGATTTTTGGCAATAGGTAATTAAATCTTTGAACATGGTCACAAGGATTGCTGGAACTTTTCACAAAGTGTTACACCCAGGGGTGGACTGACAACCCATGGGGCTCCCAGACAATAGAAGTTCATGCAACCCCCTGTGCCCACACTAAAGCCACACCCACGCAAAGCCTGTCTATATATTGCACTGCCCATATTACATGCATTCATCACAGAATTTTACTATGTTCAAAATAAATGTTTAATATAAGTTCAGAAAATAAAGAAAAATAAACTTACAATTAAGAAAGTTCAACAATGGTACATTTCCAAAATTAAAGTTTTAATAAATTAACACAATATAACAGGTGCAACAAATGTCTTCTTAGCTAAACACTTACCCCTGCACACTCAATGCATTACCCCCTACACACTCTATGTACTACCCCCTGCACAGCATATATGCTAAAATGGTTAATGCATTCATAAAAATCCTAAATCTTATAGGCAATAGGGCTCTATTTGGGAAAAATAGACATAATTTTGAGACATTTATGAGCACTTTGTGGCAGTTTCTGCAAATCTGGTTGTCCCTGCTGTTGTTCAGGCTCTTCGTGATCCTCATGGTGTCCCCCTCCCTCTGCCCATTATTTGTTGCAACATTTTTATTTATTTTTAATGCTTTGGGGGAGTGGAGGGTGTCAGTCATTTTTTTTTTTTTTTACTATTTAATTTTTTCATAACTTTTTACAATTGAAATTTATTATTATTATTATTATTATTATTATTATTATTATTATTATTATTATTATTATTTGTGGTGGTGGGGGCATGTGGATCATGTCAGTAGGGCAGTGGGCATTGTCAGTAATTATTAATTTTTAGTATTTTATTTATATTGTTTTAGTATTTTTTTTTATTATCTATTAAATGTTTTTAACAGCCCTGTTGGGGGGCTATGGTGGAATATCAGGGGTCTAAATGGAACCTTGAAGTCTCACTTTTATGGAAGAGAAAGAGACTGAAGAAATATTCCCCAGTCTCTTTCTCTGTAGCTTCATCTGCACTGCAGATAAATGAACAGGAGACAGAGGCTCCTGAGAAGAGAAAAGGGAAGTCAGTACCACTGCGAGGAGATAAGGGGGGGTGCACACAAGGGGGCCCAGAGAACAGGGAGACTCTAAAGGCAGTCAGGTGTGATTGGTGTGGCAAAACACTAATTTCCCTAAATGGCTTCCCATGAAGCTGCTGAAAACCACAGGAGGGGGATAAGGCAAAGCGGCTTTCAACTGCTTAATGGAGAGCCATTTAGGGAGATTGATGCTTGAAAATTACTGCCCCCCCCTCTGCACCAATTAACAGGAGCCTCTAATTGGGGCCCTTCACTGGCCCTGGGCCCTCAGACAGGTCTAGAGTGCCCGAGTGCCTGAATGGTCAGTATGCCCCTGGTTCTGCCTATTCAACAATACTGCCCCAGAGGTCATTGGAAATAAAATGGGCCACATCCAAGTGAAAACATTATTGTCTATTGGGTATGAAAAAGACAATTTTATGGTTGCTCCCCTGGTCTCTGGTACTTGCCAACTTGAAGATAATCTTGTCTTGTTAGTTGACAAATTGGACACTGAATACAATGTAGGACTTATTAAAAAGTTTAATACTTAGATTCAGAGACGCCGCAACTTTAAGGCGGCATAGCGTATCGTATTTACGCTACGCCGCCTTATGTCAGAGAGGCAAGTACTGTATTCACAAAGGGCCAGATTCACGTAGAATCGCGGCGGCGTAACATATCGTAGATACGTTACACCGCCGCAAGTTTTCAGCGCAAGTGCCTGATTCACCAAGCACTTGCGTGAAAACTTCCGCCGGCAGCCTCCGGCGTAAGCCCGTGTAATTCAAAGGGGCGTGTGCCATTTAAATTAGGCGCGCTCCCGCGCCGGACCTACTGCGCATGCTCCCTTTTGAATTTCCCACCGTGCTTTGCGTGAAGTGACGCCATTTTTCGAACAGCGACGTGCGTACCGTACTTCCGTATTCCCGGACGTCTTACGCAAGAAGGAAAAATTTTTAAATTTCGACGCAGGAACGACGGCCAAAATCTTTTTCGCCGCAAGGACGTATTGGTTTCGACGTGAACGTAAATTACGTCCAGCCCCAATCACAGACGACTTATGCAAATGACGTAAAATTTTCAAATTTCGACGCGGGAACGACGGCCATACTTAACATTGACTAGGCCAACTAGGGGCAGCTTTATCTTTACGCGGCGTATCTCTTACGGAAACGGCATATCTTTTCATGCGACGGGCGCACATACGTTTGTGAATCGGCGTATCTAGTCATTTACATATTCTACCCTGAACTCAACGGAAGTGCCACCTAGCGGCCAACCTAAAAATTACACTTTAAGATACGACGGTGTAGGAGACTTACTCCGCTCGTATCTTAGCCTAACTTAAGCGTATCTGGTTTCCAGAATACGCTTAAATTAACGCCGGCACAGATTCAGAGTTACGACGGCGTATCTACTGATACGCCGGCGTAACTCTCTATGAATCTGGCTATTAGACTTGGTTCAGCTATCTTACTGCTGAACGTACATTTGCACAGCTTAAGGATGCTATTATTATTTCTAAATATACATCTTGGTGCAATGTAGCTAAACTTCAAGGCACCCTCAGAAAATGATATTTACTTTAACTGTAGTAACTGTGTTATGTCATTGGAATACACTGCTTTATGTCTTATTAGGAACATACTGCATTTACCTCACCTTGTCAAGCATGTGAAATTTAATGCAGATTCTTGAGATGTCCCTGTTCATATTAACCTTAGTTATATACAAAGCTATTACCCATTTAGCTTGTTTTTATATTTTTTGTTTGACTTGAAAATTATTGTGAAAACTTGATTTGTTTTGTAGTTCCTGTAGTTTATTTTTTTATGTTGATAGGGCATTTATTTTAGGTAAACTGTTTTATTTTGAAGCTAGACTTCCCACAAAAGATGGGCTTCTGTTACAGGGGGTTTGGTAGTTTTCATTTTTTTTTTTAGGGGTATATTGGTTTTTATTGTATGCTGATAATTTTTTAGATAATTCTTATTTATTTTTTTGCCGAAAGGCTTCTATTTAACATTGGCATGTTTTATTATAGTTGGTATTTTGGTGTTTTTATTTATTTCATTTTTTTTGTTTTTATTTTGATGTTGATAGGGCCTCTTGAAGTGTGTGATTGCAATATTCACTTGTTGCAGACCATCTGTCCCCCAATCTGTTTTTGTCCACAGCATTCTGCATAATTATTTGATAGAAAAAAAGTACAGTGTACACCTAATTAAATTATATCGGTCACATTTACCTCAACCCCCTATCCCATGGTAAAAATAAATGTCAGGCACACACTGGTCAGTACTGTTATTTCTGATTAACACTGCCCTACTGCTGGTCAGTTATACACTGATGCATCCTCTGCATAATCTTAATCCTTACAGTAAATCCCCTGTTTGTGCTTTTTTTTTTTTTTGCTAAAAAATGTGGGTGCAGCTTTTCTCATTAAATCTGTTATGCTGGTGGCTAATTTTACAATGCTGTGTCATCTGCTATCTCTTGAATTTAATGAGTGCAATAAAAAATGGGCAGTAGTGGTACAGTTTTGCAACAACAACAAGTAGAGCAGCCTCAGCAAACTACTGGCCAGTTTTTAACTCCCAGTCAATGCAGGCCTATTACCACATGATGGAAATGTATGTTTCACTGTTAAAATTACCTGAAGAAAACACTTGTACTATTTTGTAACACTGCTTTCAGGTATCCTCCTATAAGCCCTAAAAAATGAGAATGCCAAATTTACTAAGGGGATTGCCCCCCTCCCCCCCTAATCTCTCATAGACTTAATTTTGACTGGACTCTAAGTTCAGGTTTACCTAATTTCAAATAAGTCCAATACAGGAAGATTCACTCATACATTGTTATTGAAGTTGACAGTACAGACACAGATTTCTACAAGTAGTATCTTATTTCCAACTATTGCATTTATACTATACCCCGTGGGGCTAAACTTCTCTACATATTGCATACTGCTTAGTAGGTATAAAATACTAGTATCTCCAATTAGCTCTTAAAGAATGTACAATAAATTATTACTTTTGTTAACCTGAAAGGTCTATTTCACTGTAATGTTATGCATTTTCAATAACCTAGAGATCTGTCAGAGGGCTATGGACAAAACACCATACTTTGGTGTACAGTTCCATGTACATTGATCTGGCACTGGGTTTTACCTCCTGTCTGAGCTGCTCAGGTTCTTGCCCATTTAGTTTTATTATTTCTTTATTGATATTTTCAATAAAGTGAGCAAGAAATACATTTGTTACAACTTACGACTGGAGCAAATTGAACCAGTAAAGAAGAAAGCAGTTTAAATGAAGCATAGTCAATCTTACAAAATTAACTAAACAGAGATAGGTCATGCAATGTACTGTATACAACCATTATAAACTCCAGACGGGGGGTTAGGGATGGAGAAAGAAGAGGGGGCACAAGCCAAGTAGGCATGTTCGCTCTGTCGTAGCATGAGGGTGAGTAGAGGGTAAGAAAGAAATAAACAAGGGGATATGGAAATGTGAGGAAGTTGCGATATAAGGAGAGCATCAGATAATTACAGTGCATTTGAAATGTGTGAGCCAGGATGACCACTTATACAGAAACTTTTCCATGTTCAAATCTTTTCTAGCAACTAGTCTCTCCATTTCACATTGGAGGTTTAAATCTGTGATTGTATTAGAGATGGATGGGGAATCTGAAGTTTTCCAGAGTTTGGTGATGTTCTGTTTCACTGCAAGTAGTAGGTGTACTATTACTACTCATGATCTGGGCGTACATTTTTCTATCCCAAGGTGTAGTAATGCTAGCGAGGGATTATGGGTGGTTGGAATCTGCGATATGGTGGAGATTAGAGCAAATATTTGTTTCCAGAATGAGCTTATGGACCTACAAAACCATTGAAGGTATGCTATGGTTCTAGCACTTCCACAGGTCCTCCAACAGGTAGAGGGATGTCCTGGGATGAATTTGGATAGATGGTGGTAGGGTGTGAGATAACACCCGTAAATTGTCTTCTGGTACAATTCCCAGTGGTTGGAGCAGTGGGAGGCCGTAAAGGTGTATTTAAAAGGCACACATCCACATGTCGGGGATGACCGTAATATTTAGCTAATCCGTCCATTTCGATTGGGATGATAGTTGGGAGTAGGGCCAGTTGTCGCTAAGTGCAGATTACATTATTGATATATCATGTTTCGGGTATGTTGTGTGAGTGTAGAAGTTATGGATTGGTTCTGGTATTTTAATCTCAGTGGGGATTTTAGACTTCTGAAGGAGGTGCGAAATCCTGGCAAATGTGAAGGCTTCAGATTGAAGAAGGTAATATTCAGTGTGGAGTTCTGTTAAGGTTTTCAAGACACCTGTTTTTTAGAGGTCTGATATGTAATTAATTTTATGTTTCTGCCAGTTCTGCAGATTAAGGTTTTGCAGATGCGCCATTAGCATTCTGAGAGGGATTGGCAGTATGTCCATTTTGGATGTCGTCTGGGTGAATTTCTTCCAGACTGTTAGTGAGGCCGCGATTGACGGGGGACTGTCTGTTGTGATAGGAGTAAACCCAGCTGAAGAGATCAGAAGTATTTCACATAAGGTATTATGCCTTGTACACATGATCACAATTTCAGATGAAATTTCAGGTGAGAGGCCCGGAGACAGCGTGGAGCTCTGGCTGGAATGTAAGGAGAGCCACGCCACTATTTCATGGCCGCCAGCGCCATCTTGGCCGCTTGTCAGGTCTGGTGAGGGGTAATAATCAGTGAGCTTCCTCTGCAGTTTAGTGTCCTTTCTCCGCTTCAGCATGATTCTCCCGATTCAGTACGATGTCTGGGCTACAAGATGGGATCGTTATCCCTTCTCTGGCGTCGCTTGGATAGTCGCTAAGGCAGGTTTCACTGCAGAGCTGAGTGACTAGGCAGCCATCCACACAAGCCGTAAAGCCATGCCCCCCGTGTCTGTCTGTGTATCCCTTCATTTTCTGTTGCTGCAGGTGCTCTCCACAGCATTTTTAATTCATTTTGCCTCCTTCCCCTCATTCCTGCTTGCTGTGTCAATCTCTCTGTGCTTTTGCCCAGCTGCCCCTGCTCTCCTGTGCTTCATGTTTATTCCATGCTTCCTCCCCCTAGTGTCTCTTCTTAGCTTTCTGCCATACTGTAGTCCTTCTTTCGTACCTTGTATCTAGTGTGAGTCCTTCCAATATGCTATCTGCTAGCACTGTGTCTGCACGGGTGTGTTGGAGAACCGCAACCTGGTGATGCCTCGCAGCACAACGTCCATACTGTACCTCCAGTGGCTCTGGTGAAGACCAAGCGGCTTCTTAGATCCTGCGACTCTGACACACCTCTATTTGTGTGCAGTCACACTGCTTCTACATCCTGTTGGACCGGTACCCTGGCACACACCTAAGGTCATTCCTACTGTCCCACTAGACACACAGTTTTACAGTCTCAGGTGTTCCAATCATCAGATTGTGACATATACAAACTTGACTGTGATTCCCTGTGACTTCTGAAGTTACTCTAGGCAATTTATACAAAATATTACCACTCTTGCTGCTAAGGAAAAGACTGACCAGAAGTAGATAAATAATTTTTGACTCTGAAGCAACACCTCCGTCACGTTGATTACATTATGGTTTAACAAGACAATTCTTGCACAGGGAGATGCCTCACATGTGAATAGTGCTTTTTCAAGCACGAATGAATGAAGAACACTCAGTATTGTAGTAGGAAATTCAATAATCATTGGCTGAGAAAAAGTAGGTGTTGCCAAAATATGGTAAATGGGAAATGGACTCTCTAAGATATAATGGGCCAGATTCACAAAAGAGATAGGACGGCGTATCTCCTGATACGCCGTCGTATCTCTGAGATACGATTGTCATATCTATGCGCCTGATTCATAGAATCAGGTTACGCATAGATAGCCCTAATATCCGACAGGTGTAAGTGACTTACACCGTCGGATCTTAGTCTGCAATTCTAGGCCGGCCGCTAGGTGGCCAGTCCATTGCGGTCGGCGTAGAATATGCAAATTACTAGTTACGCCGATTCACGAACGTCCGCTTTGCCCGTCGCTGTAATTTTACGTTGTTTCCGTAGAGATACGCAGCGTAAAACTAAGCATGCCCTCTAGGTGGTCTAACCAATGTCAAGTATGGCCGTCGTTCCCGCGTCAATTTTTAAATTTCACGTTGTTGCGTAAGTCGTCCGTGAATGGCGCTGGACGCCATTTACGTTAACGTCGAAACCAATGACGTCCTTGCGACGTCATTTAGCGCAATGCACGTCGGGAAATTTTAGGGACGGACCATGCGCAGTACGTTCAGTGCGGGAATTCACCTAATTTAAATGGTCCCCGCCCCATTTGAATTAGGCAGGCTTGGGCCGGGCGGATTTACGCTACGTCGCCGCAAGTTTACAGGTAAGTGCTTTGTGAATCAAGCACTTACGCTGTAAACTTGCGGCGGTGTAATGTAAATGGGATACGTTACGCCACCGCAGCGTAACGCATTTGTATGTGAATCTGGCCCTATGTTTTTAAATTTATCACAGATCATGCTGCCCTGTAATGGATGAGAAAGCAGAACAAATAAAATTAGCATTTGATACTTAAACACACAAGATTACAGATGTATGATGATTTGTAGGTAAGGTGCCCAATGAATAGAAAAGTAGTTGATAGAATATCCACACTGGATCACAGTCTACTTATAAGGTTTGAGATTTAGGAATGATTCAATAGGGATTTCTTGAACAGTGTATGCTCCTACTAGAAAAAAAAATACAATTGTATATATACGGGAGCTGCAGTCCTAAGAAAGTCCGATACCAATGAAATATACAGTATGTGTAAAAATATTAAAGTCTAATTGAAGTTTACATTAAAATGTTATCTATAAAAATGAGGTTGCCAGCAAAATTATAATAATGTCTTACATTTTTTTTTTTTTTTTGTAAAACATCTCAAGCTCTGGCTCTGCTGTAGGCTGTAGAAAATAATTACTGTTCTCTGCGAGTAAACATAAGTCTTTTGCCAGTGGTCTGACTCACCCTCTGCTTAGTCAGACCTGAAGCTCTGAAAACAGCAGGGGGGTACAATTACAGTATTAAAACAAATAATTTATTATTGTAAAAAAAATAAACATAGTTGATAGTATTTATAGGTTTTGTTTTTTTTGAACATTTTTCTCCATTTGTCAGTCTATAGTAAAAAACAAAAACATTTTTTTTTTTTTTTTTTTTAGGAAATTAAAAAGGTCAGGTCAATGTAATTTGGTCATGCACTTATTTTTTAAACTCTCCTATTATTCATCACTTTTTCAAACACGGCAAAAAGCTTTGTAGCCCTAAACAACCAATCGGAACTTGTCTTTCTTTGAGCTGGCTTCAGCACAAAGAAACCTATTTGGTTTGTATTTGCACCTTGCACTTCACTTTTGTCCTTTAATATTCATTAACAGACAAGAACATATTATTTTAAAAGGAACCATTTTGCAGTGTAAGAAAATGTATCAGCTAAATAATAAGAAGGTTTCTTTTTAAGAGTTGTTAGCAATCGCCAACAAATAATTTTATGTAAACTGAGAAAAGTTAATAGCATGCCTTAGCCTGGAACCCACTGGTTGATACGGAATAGATGTGCTGATTATTGAAGCTAAAGAAGTACATAATTAGGTGGCTGGCAATTAAAGCCGGTCTTTGTATTTTAAAAGCTTCCCCTACGGCACCAACAGTTACTTTTTAAGACAGTTAAAAAGTTATTTTCTTCAGCTTACTGCACCATGTCCCTATATACCTCTAATTTAACTAAACAGAGACAATTGTTTTCTATGTAAAAAAAAAAACATTGTATATAATATGGTATGCTGCTTGTTATAGTAACATCTTAGTTGTATACAAATCTGAATTATACATATATGCTAAATAAATGTAACATTAGAGTAAACATATTTATCATATAAATATGCAGCTATCCTTACTTTATATTGTATATAAATGATTATGAATACCTTTTTTTTTCATCTGTGTTATCGCTGTCTATACTCATCATAAACCACAGGCGTTTCAGTTACATATTAATGTCCATACATACTTTGTCGGATTGTGTTTCCATGGTAACTATTAAGCTGAATATATGAATGGCTGGGTGAATGTGTAAAAAGTTACAAATCACTTTAGTGTGATGGATATCATTGGCATATAGCAATATTTCCCTAGGGACACAAGTAGGATATGTTTTCAAACTAAGTTAGACACTTAAAAATTAGTCCTGCTCTAATTTCCATTAAACTAATTATATGTAAATGTCTTCATGAATATGCATTTGAAGAAAATAGCTTCATTGATCTAAAACTGTGCCACCTGCAATAAGAATGACAAGAAGAAAACAAACACTCCAAAACTTTTCGATGAGAGTACAGCTCAAAGATCAACTTGGTGATTGCTCAGTGCTCATACACTTACAATTATTTGTTTTCAGGTTGTTGTAGAACAATTTAACATAATTTTAAGAATGTATTGGTTTATATTGGTAGCATTTAATCATCTGTAACATGCCTTAATGCTTTAGGCAAATTATAAAAACTCAAATAAAGGTCAATTATTTAAAAATATTGCATGAAACACAAAATTATAAATTATAATATATAAATAATAACAAATAATTTATTAATAATAATAATAATAATAATAATAATAATAATAATAATAATACTTGTTATTCAATACATTTTAGTAAATAATATAATTTAAAAACACTGATTTTTTTTTTTTGGTCAAACAAGGGTGCAATATTAGTAGTCATATTGCTTCAGTAAACGTCCCGGGTATGGAAAATTTTAAAACATGGTACAGCACAAAGTCCGACGTCACAATCAGGACGATAGAACCAGGTTTCTTTTTGGATTTTCCTGCCAGTGTCGTCACGCTTAGAGCAGCAAACCACACACATCCTTGTGGGTGCAGACTTATTTTCAGTTGGTGGAATGTGGTCCATAAAGTGACAACCAGTCAGGCGTTCCGGGTTCACAACGCCAGCAGCACGACATCCAGATCCGTTTACAGCCGCTGGTGTTTGGTGCTTCAGAAATATAAGTTCGGCAACCTTCCAAAGTCTGCATGAACCATAGGCTTGTCACTCTTTTTTTTCAGCAGAATGAATGCATTCCACAGGCACTGTTCAAGAAGATGCCTGAAGATTTTTTTGTAATATTTTTTTTGTTGCTTCCTCATCTCAGGATAAAATATCATTGCCTGGTCAGCTCTGTCCACACCTCCCATGGTATTGTTGTAATCCATCACGACTTGTGGCTTCATGACTTCTTTTCCACCTTTTGTGTGTACCATGACAGTAGAGGTGTTGTGAATGGTACTCATTAGGCACACCTCTTTTTTGTCGCGCCATCTAAGTGCCATAATTTTTCCTTTCTGCCAGGCAACTATTTCTCCTGCCTTGAGCTTTTTATTGCCAAAGGTTGGCGGCATGTCATGCCGGTTAGCCCTAACTGTCCCATATGCATCCAGCTTGTTCAGTAGAAGGAACTCATAGAGTTCTGGAGACGTGTAAAAATTGTCTGTGGTTACACAGTAGCCCTGATTCAGCAATTGTTCAATAAATGAAAGAACCAAAGCGGTTGCCATTCCATAACTGCTGAATTTAGTTCCTTTTCCAGTGTATAGGACCAAATTCTATATGTACCCAGTGCTGGATCCACATAGCATGAATGATTTTTTGCCAAATCGTGCTCTCTTTGACACAATATACTGTATCCAGCTGAGTCTACCTTTGTAGGCCATTAGACTTTCATTGATATTTATGTTTCTGTCTGGTACATAGGTCTGCTGGAATGATTTTATGCCAAATCATGCTCTCTTTGACGCGATATAATGTATCCAGCTGAGTTTTTCTTTGTAGGCCATTAGACTTTCGTCGATACTTATGTTTCTGTCTGGTACATAAGTCTGCTGGAATTCTTCAGATTTTTTTAACAAACCTCCCAATTTGTATTCAGTTTTGGAGCTGGATGAGAACTCTAATTAAAGTCTTCATTGATTGCAAAGTGCAAATATTTCATTATAAGAGAGAATTTGTATTCCGACATGACTGTGCCAAAAAAAGGAGTGGCTAGTAACTTGTTGGTTGTCCAATACTGCTTCTGCAGGGGTTTGCCCACCACTCCCTGAAGAATAATTAGGCCCAGAAACTTCCAGATGTCCTCTTTGCTCACTGGTCCCCACTTTCTGCTATTTGAAAACCTCTGATGGGCAGTGTTGCCAACCTACCAGATTGAAATTTACTGGCACGACACCCAAAATTTACTGGCGCAGCCACGTTTTTACTGGCATTTCACAAAAGTTACTAAATTACATTTTTAGGTGCAAATTTCAGTATTAAGGCTACAAACAAGTATGCTAGGCAAATAGCAATGTGATTTAAGGTAGATGTTAAGGAAAAAAAAACATATTTGTTATTTTCGATATAATAAGGGCAAATTATTTAGTCACATCATCCCCTGCCTCCAACCCCCTCTGTGGTGCCACAATCTCCCCCTGCCTCCAATCTCCCCCAGGCCCCCTGCCTCCAATCACCCCCTTCCTCCATTGTCCCCTGCCTCCATCCCCTGCAGTGCCACTATCTGCGGTGCCACCAACAACCCCTGTCTCCATCCCCCACCCTCTGCAGTGCCACCATCCCCCTCTGCGGTGCCACCCCCTGCCACTAACACCCCCTGCCTCCAATCTCTCCCTACCTCCATCCCCCTCTGTGGTGCCACCGCAGCCACCATCACCCCCTGCCTCAAATCTCCATGCGCAGTTCTAAGCCGAACCGATCTCGGCTATGTTTACTGGCACATTCCCACAACCACAGACATTTATGAACGGGGGGGAAAAAGTGCCCGTTTTTATGAACTGTCCGTAAAAATACGGACGGTTGGCAACACTGCTAATGGGTAGCAGCTTGTTGCTCCTGGTACCGATTTGTCTCCATAACAATTTTTTAAATCTTCATCCTTTCACACTTTACTCACTTATCTCTGTTTTCACGCATTCACATTCCACACCTAACAATTTTTCTTTGTGTTTCTCACACACTCTATTACACTCACATATTCTTTTCATTCATTAATTTCTCACCTTACTTATTGATATCTTCATTTACATCACTTTTACATTATTCGTCCACACACTCCATAATTACTCACTTTGTACCTTGTCTCACACCTAATTAATCCCTTTTTTTTTTTCTGTTGACTTTCTGTTTGTATCACCACTTAGGCTGCAACCAGCTATATGATAGGGTATTTTTCTCCCCTTAGGTTTGTCTGTTCCTGCTTGGATGGCGTGTTTTTCACTCCATCTGGCCCGGCTCCCCTCCCGTCCCGCCCGCTTCTGAGCATGCGTCAACTTGATTCTGAGCATGCGTGGATTTTTGACGGATTGACTTCCACACAGATGATCGTTTTTTTCTATCGTTTTTTTATCCATAGGAACATTTTAAAACATGTTCTATTTTTTTCACCGATGGAAAACAAACTGATGGGGTCCCGCCCCGCTTCCGAGCATGGGTCAACTTGATTCTGAGCATGCGTGGATTTTTGACCGATGGACTTCCACACAGATGATCGTTTTTTTCTATCGTTTTTTTTATCCATAGGAACATTTTAAAACATGTTTTATTTTTTTCCTATGGAAAACAAACTGATGGGGCCCACACACAATCAGATTGATTTCCCAGACAAACACATTGCTTCAGGATTTACTTTCTTACCCATGGTCTCTATGTCTGCTCCATTATTGGATCAGGTTAGTCCATATAAGTTTCTATACAAATAACTTTTGTCGACTTTGTCTATTTAGTAAGGCTTGATATACATACTCATGCCAGAGCTCTCATACGAAAATATTATTATATACTATATAACTTGACGTTTATCTTACTAATTATGGCAAATCATTGAGACACATACATTTATGTTTACATCTGATATCTATCAAGTCGCATACTGAGACAATTAGGACCATTCACCTTCACCCATACATGTCTGCCGCCTGGCGTCCCCCCCGGGGGTATCTGTGTCTGTTTTCTCCCCTTCAGCTCCTGTGCCACACTTTGGCTGCTGCCGTCCATTTGGGGGTTCAGCAATGGTAACTCTGGTTTTGTTCATTGGTAAGCATTGGGCCGTTTTGTTCTGGCCCATTCTGCCATTGTTCTTGCATTTACCACTGTGACACACCCTGATGAGCGAGCAATGATCTCGCGAAACGTGCGTCGGGTTTTCTAAAGCGTGCATTTGTATATACTGCATTGTATAACATTTGTATGAGTTTTAATTAATCTCTTTATTATGTGCAAATCTATTGGCTGAGCTATTATGCTGTATTATTTATGTATGTACATTAATTTTAATAAACATTTATACTGTTACTATTTTTGTTACTCAGTGGCAAACTGTGACCACCTCATTTAAAGTCCCAAGGGTGACTCTTTTTTTGCATATGTATATAGGAATGGAGGTGCATCACTGGTGACTGTAGACCTTTTATTTTTGTTTAAACATGAACAGAATCACCCAATGTGTTTCAGAAAAAAATATTCTCTCTTTCTTCAGAGGTATATATTGATAGAACAGAGTCACTTCTACAAATAAGCAAATAAGGTATAAATGTACTATATGGGGGTGGGATCTGGGGGTCCCCTTGTTAAAGGGGGCTTGCAGATTCCAATAATCCCCCCGCCCACAGACCCCCACAACCACTAGGCAAGGGTTGTGGGGTTGCCCCATCAACTTGGGGCAAGGTGACTTGGGGTGGGGGGTGTAGAGCCCCCCTGCCCCAAAGCACCCACCCCCCCATGTTGAGGGCATGTGGCCTGGTATGGTTCAGGAGGGGGCGCTCTCTCATCCCCCCTTTTTTCCTGTGGCCTGCCAGGTTATGTGTGTTTGGATAAGGGTCTGGTATGGATTTTGGGGGGAACCCTAAGCCATTTTTTTTTTACATTTTGGTGCAGGGTTACCCTTAAAATCCATACCAGACCTGAAGGGTCTGGAATGGATTTTGGGAATGACCCCTACGCCATTAAAAAAAATGGTGCATGGGGTCCTCTTAATATCCATACCAGACCTGAAGGGCCTGGTATGGATTTTAGGGGGACCCCCATGTAATGTTTTTTTAATCATGGTACGTGGTTTTCCTTAATATTTATACCAAACCCAAAGGGCCTGGTAATGGACTGGGGGGAATCCATGATGTTTTTTTTCAATGAGTTTTATCTGTATTGCCGAGACCCGACAATTCATTAAAGGGGTTGTAAAGGTTAATTTTTTATTTTCTAAATAGGTTACTTTAACTAGTTGCCGACCGTGTGCTGTCATTCTACGGCGGCAGGTCGGCTCTCTTGGGCGAGAGCCCGTAGCTCTACGTCGGGCGCGTGAACAGCAAGGGGGCGCACGCACCTCCCCGCTGTTCCCGATGATCAGATTCGTTTCAGAACTGATCAATCATCAGGTCCAGGCCAATAAAATCTGGCCTGGACCTGGTGATCACTCTTAGCCAATGGTTTACTTCCCCTGTCTCTGTATTTGTAAACATTGACAGGGGAAGTGATGCTCTCTCCCTTGTGTCGGTCTTTTCGTTCCAGACCGAGAGGGAGAGAGCATCTAAACGTGAGTTGCACAAGCGCACACTAACACCAGGTCACATAGGTACACATTTAACCCCCGGTTAACTCCCTGATCACCCCCCAAATTAACCGCTTCACTGCCTGTCACCCAGTACAGCGATCAGATTTTTTTTGATTGCTGTACTAGTGTCATTAGTGACTAAAATAATTGTTAGGGTAATTAGTCTTAGGCCCTAATAAGTCTAGGGAACCCCCCAATAAAGGTTTAACCCCTTGATTACCCCGTCACCAGTGATCACAGTATAAGTGTCACGGGTGATGCAGTTTAGCTAGTTTATTTTTTATAGCATCAAGGCACCCGCCATATTTTTTGCAATAAAGTTTTAACCCCCTGATCGCCCGGCGGGTGATCAAAGTTTGGTTTTAGCGCCAGATAGGGTCTGCGTTGCCCCAGGCAGCGTCAGATTAGTGCCAGTAGCGCTAACACCCACGCACGCACCATACGCCTCCCTGAGTGGTATAGTATCTGAACGGATCGATACCTGATCTGATCAGATCTATACTAGCGTCCCCTGCAGTTTAGGGTTCCCAAAAACGCATTGTTAGCAGGATCAGCCCAGATACCTGCTAGCACCTGCGTTTAGCCCCTTCGCCCAGCCCAGCCCAGCCCACCCAAGTGCAGTATCGATTGATCGATCACTGACACAAAACACAAAAACACATAACTGCAGCGTTCTCAGAGTCAGGCCTGATCTCTGCAATCGCTAACAGTTTTTTTGGTAGCGCTTGACTCAGTCGCTAACAGGTCAGGTGCCTTTTTACCTGTGAATCTTACTACTGAACCCCTAAATTTAGAGCCCAAAATGGCAAATCGAAGGTACAGTGGTGAAGAGGCCTACTTGTTTATGAACCTGACAGATATTGAGGAGGAGGTCACGCATCTGTCAAATTCTAGCTCAGAATATGATCCTGTAGATGACAGTGACTCCCTGACAGATAGCTCTGACGACAGAGTTGTGGTCCCTGCTAGGGTCAGGCGTACCAGACTGTCAGGGAAATGGCCGAAGAAGGACTGGCAATTCAGCCCAGGACAATCATGGCCGCCATGGTGACTAAGGTGGGCGGTACTTCCTGCTTGTAACCTGAACAGATCACATGACCAACTTCCTGGTCTATTTAAGCCTGCTGCTGGAGCTGCTCATTGCTGGATTATCTCTTCAGTTTCCTGTGTACCTTGACTTTGTCTCCTGATCCGTGATTATCTGTTGTGACCCGGCTTGCCTTAACCTTGCTTCCTGATCTCCTGTGTTTGACCCTCGGCCTGCTTCTTGATTCTACTTCTGCTTCCTGATCACCCGGCTTGACCCTCGGCTTGTACCTGGACCCTGCTTGTGTATGACCTTGGCTCGCCCCCGTATATGCTCTGGACTGACCTACCTGTGTTTGACCCTGGCCTGGCTTCTGGTATCCCCGTTCATTTAAATACTACAAGTTCAGTTCTGCCTGCCTCAGCCATCCCTCAGTGGCTGAGCTCATCAGACTGCAAGCAAGCACCTGGCCTACTGTGCTTCTGTGAGCACCGCGCTCCCTGTTCCCAACTCCAGGGTCGCGCTGCACTCAGCCGCAAGGGGAGCCCTCTTAGCATCTCGATCTCCATACTCGTTCCTAACAGTATAATCCAGCCATGTCAGAGATCGACAGAGGCGCTTCCCCTGTAGAGGCTGTGTGCCAGCAGATCACCGCACTTACCCAAACAGTGCAAAGACTGCAAGACGCCCATGAGCAATTTGAGGGTCATCTGAATCACTTGTCTTCCGATCCTGTATCTCCCGATCCAAGACCTCCCTCCAGTTGTACCCCCTCTGCTGCAATTGCAGACCCAACTTTATGTTGGATGAAACCCGAAAAAGTTGGTCCGATGGAGTGTACACATGGTCAGACAAATTAGAAAAGTTGCAGATTTTGAAGTTGGTTGGCAAAAAGTGTGACCGTGTGTATGGGGCTTTAGGCTTGCATAGACTGTCGAGATATGAATAAGATCACCATCAAAAATCGCTATCCACTCCCTCTCATCCCGGAACTCTTCCAACGATTCTGTTCTGCTCGAATTTTTTCCAAACTGGACTTACGAGGTGCTTACAATCTGGTTCGCATTCGAGAGGGGGATGAGTGGAAGACAGCCTTCCGAACTTGTTTCGGACATTTCAAATATTTGGTGATGCCTTTTGGCCTCTGCAATGCTCCAGCCTTGTTCCAGCATTTTGTGAACGACATTTTCCGAGACCATCTTGACAACTTCCTCATTGTATACCTGGATGACATCCTTGTCTTCTCAGCCACCCTGGAGATTCATCGAGAGCACATGAAAAAGGTACTAACTATTCTAAGAACACATGGACTATACGTTAAAGCCGAAAAATGTGACTTTGAGAAAGAATCAATACAGTTTTTGGGTCTTGTCATATCTACTAAAGGAGTGGCCATGGACCCCCAGAAAGTAAAAGCGATCCTGGAATGGCCTGTCCCCTCAGACAAGAAGGGTGTTCAAAGGTTATCGGCTTTTCAAACTTTTACAGACAATTTATTAAGAACTTTTCAGCCATTATATCACCCATTACCCAACTAACCCGTTTGCATTGCAGATTCCAGTGGTCCCCGGAGGCTCAGGCAGTTTTCGACAGACTTAAAACAGTGCTTGTTTCAGCACCAGTTCTTCAGCATCCTGACCCTGCATTGCCCTACATTTTGGAAGTCGATGCCTCCGAAGTGGCCACAGGAGCTATCCTCTCTCAACGACAGGGCCCCAAATCATTGCTACATCCTGTAGCCTTTTTCTCTCGAAAAATGGCACAACTGGAAAGAAATTATGACATCAGAGATCGGGAGCTTTTGGCCATCAAAACAGCCCTGGAAGATCGGAGATATTTACTTGAAGGTGCAGCACATCCCATCATGATCTTTACCGATCATAAAAATTTAGAATATATGAGGACTGCAAAACGCTTGAGACCGCTTTAAGCGCGGTGGGCATTATTCTTTTTGAGATTCAATTTCCACATCTCTTTTCGTCCCGGATCCAAAAATGGAAAGGCGGATGCTCTGTCTTCGGATGTTCCCAGACACTCCTGAAGAAACCACTCCCGACACAATCCTGTCCACACAAAATTTCCTTCTGATCCAGCCAGACCTAAAAGCATCCATTATACAAGCCTCTCTTCGGTGCCCAGAGTCAGAAGTTTCTACCTTAAGGAGTCACAAGGGATTTCTGTGGCATCAGGACAAAATCTTTGTCCCCCAGGAAGTCAGACTGCATGCCTTGAAAAAATTTCATGATCACCAGCTGGCCGGGCATTTCGGGGTCCGGAAGACGATCGACCTTGTCCAACGTTACCTATGGTGGCCTTCCCTAAGATCAGACTGTAAAAAATATGTTGAGTCCTGTTTGGTTTGCCAGCGTAACAAGGGTCCCAAGACCTGGTCTTGGGGTCTATTAATACCCTTACCAGTTCCAGAGAAGCCTTGGAAAAGCATCTCTATGGACTTCATAGTCGACCTCAATCCATCAGAGAACTTTACAACAATCTTGGTAGTAGTGGATCGACTATCAAAGATGGCCCACTTCTGCCCATGCTTGGCACCCCCTCCGCCATGGACACGGCAATTTTTTTTATCAAGGAGATAGTCAGACTTCATGGATTACCCGACAATATAGTCTCCGATAGAGGGGTTCAATTCACCTCGGTTTCTGGAAGAATATTTGCAAGATCTTGTCAATTGACTTATGTCTTTCTTCTGCTTACCACCCTCAAAGTAATGGCCAAACAGAAAGAACGAACCAGACCTTAGAGTAATACCTGCGGTGCTTCTGCTCTTTCTCCCAAGATAACTGGGTCTCCTTGCTACCGTGTGCCGAGTTTTCATACAATAATACCATACACACGGCCACCAATCACTCGCCCTTTTGGGCAAACTATGTGTCAGGGAACCTGTAGCTCCATCGGCCGATTCGCGCTGCGGCGCGCGCATGCGCGCCTCTGCATTCCAGCGTGGTTCCGCATCCACGCGCATGCCCACCAATCAAGGCTCAGCCCGGCCTATTTAAACCAGCCCCAAACCTATGGTGGGTTGCTGGTATGTTGTCAGCTTATCCTGTTGAAGTATCTCGAAAACCTGAAACCATGACCTATTTTTGACCCGGATTGGACCTGACTTCTCTACGCCTTCTCCTGTACTTGACCCTCGGCTTGTTTCATCGGATCTGCTGCTGTCTATACCCCTTTGACCTCTGGCTTGTATCTTGGACTTCCTACCTTCTCTAATCCCTGACCATTTGGCTTGTATCCCGGATCTGCTTATAGTCCTGATTTGAACTGGCTCTCAGTTTCCTGAACTTTGTTTGCACCTGAATCACTGTCAACACCTTCCATGGCCTTGCTTTGTGTCTATGAACCAAGTCTTCAGTGATCTACCATCAAACCATCATCCACTGCTGGTAGCCGGTGCCTCTTTGTGCCCTTCCTCGCTGTCTCCACCTCCAGGGGGTGAAGTGCACAGAGTCGCAAAGGTAGCCACCCTCGGCATCTCGGCCTCGGTGAGTACTTATTCTGATAGTACAAACCAGCCAAATGTCTGGGGCCGACAGGGCGCGCTCGCGTTTCGAAACCCTGTGCCAGCAGGTTTCGGCACTTACGGAAGCAGTACAGAAGTTGCAGGACGGTTACCTTCAAGTCGATGGCCGCCTTCAGCAGCTTGCTGGACGACCCGGTCCCTTCAGCCACAGCCCCTGCTACTGGGGCCGCAGCCCCACAAGCCTCTGCTAACCCAGCCGTAGTAGTGACTCACCCTGAACCTAGAGTCCCGACTCCTGAGCGATTTACACGCGATAGCAGAAAGTATTGTGCCTTCAAAAACGCCTGCTCTTTATATCTCGCGCTGCAGCCCAGAACTTTCTTTTCAGAAGCAGTAAAAGTAGGCTTCGTCATATTCCTTCTCTCCGACGAACCACAGGCATGGGCACATGGCCTTATGGAACAGAGAAGTCCAGTGCTAGATACACTTGATGCATTTTTTGAACAGATGGCCAAACTTTATGACGACCCACAACACACAGCTACGGCTGAAACCATCCTTCACAACCTAAGTCAAGGTAGGAGACCAGTAGAAGACTACACTGCTGAGTTTCGGAAGTGGTCAGTCGATACTGGCTGGAATGAAGCAGCGTTAAAGTATCAGTTCCGGCAGGGACTTTCGGAAGCTCTCAAAGACGAGCTAGCCAGAACCGAAACCCCTGCTACACTGGAGGACTAAATTTAGGCTGCTACCCAATTGGATAGACGTCTACGAGAACGGCGCTCCGAGCGCTTCCAAAAGTCCCGTCCAACCTGGATTCCTCCGAGACCAGTTCCTATGCATCCACCTCCTCCAGCCTCTTCCTCCAACCCGGTTCCTGACCCAGAACCTATGCAGCTTGGTCTGGTCTGTTCTCCTCTCACCTCTGAAGAAAGGCAACGCAGGCGCCAAGCCAACCTGTGTCTGTATTGTGGAGGCACCGGCCACTTCCTTAGCACCTGTCCGGTGAGACCCAGTAAGTGTGCACCCAAGCTCGCTTCCAACTGCCGTGTTGTCAGTGCTCCACAGTCTTACCTTACTCTTTTTATTTCTCTACAGCTACCGGAAGGGGTAACCCGCTTGCCAGCGATCATTGATTCGGGCGCTTGCAGTAGCTTCTTGGACTCTGACCTTGCTCTGAAGCTACGTTTTCCCCTTCATCCTAAAGATCAGTATCTACAGGTACGCTTGGCAGATGGTTCACTCCCCCGCTCAGGACTAGTTACTCAACAGACTGATCCTGTTTTGGCCATCAACGATTCCGGACACCAGGAACTTCTACAGTTGGACTTAATCCCATCTCCCATATTCCCTATTATTTTGGGCCTTCCCTGGCTACAAACACACCAACCGCATATCGACTGGGGTAGCAAGGAGGTCAATTCTGTTTCATCCTACTGCTCTCAACACTGTCTCACACCGGTTACCACCGCCTGTTCCACCGTCAGAAAACCTCCAACACGTCCCTCCGGCATACCTAGAATTTGCAGACGTATTTGATAAAAAACAGGCCAACCGCCTGCCCCCTCACAGGCCTTACAATTGCCCTATCGATTTGTTACCCGGTGCTGAAATTCCATTTGGCCTTATTTTTCCTTTGTCTGAGACTGAACTAAAGGCCCTCAAGGCCTACATTGATGAGAACCTTGAAAAACAGTTTATTCGTCCTTCCTCCTCCCCTGCGGGAGCAGGAATCTTCTTTGTGGCCTGGTGCGGTTCAGGAGAGGGGGGGGGCCGCACTCTGTCCCCCCCTCTTTTCTGCGGCCGGCCAGGTCAGCGTGCTCGGATAAGGGTCTGGTGTGGATTTTTAGGGGGACTCCACGCCATTTTTTTTAAATTTGGGGTGGAGTTCCCCTTAAAATCCACACCAGACCTGAAGGGCCTGGTATGGATATTTGGGGGGACCCCACGCCATTTTTTTGGGGGGTTTTTACGGCGGGGTTCCCCTTAATATCCATTCCAGACCTGAAGGGCCTGGTAATTTAATTTGGAGGGACCCCCATTTTTTTTTTTTTATTATTTTTAATGAGCAACGCCTGTATTCTTTATAGCCATGAGTACTTTAAACTTCCTTTTTTTTGTTTCACTTCAGAAATGACATCTTGTACAGGGACAGTTCTAAGCATGGGAAACATGCGTGTACCCCCCTCCCCCCCTCTATGAAATTTAAAGGAATATTTCACTTTTATTATTTCACTTTAACCACTTCCATACCGCGCCTATTCTGGCACTTCTCTCCTTCATGTAAAAATTATATTTTGTTCCTGGGAAATTACTCAGGACCCCCAAACATTATATATCATTTTTTAGCAGACACCCTAGGGAATAAAGTGGCGGTCATTTTTTATTTGATTTCCAACGGTATTTGCGCAATAATTTTTCTAACGCCTTTTTTTTTGGCCCAAAAAAAAACACGGTTCATGAATTAAAAAAAAAAAAACAGTAAAGTTAGCCCAATTTTTATGGATAATGTTAAAGATGATGTTACACCGAGTAAATAGATACCTAACTTGTCATGCTTTAATATTGCACACACCCATGGAATGGCGCCAAACTTCGGGACATAAAAATATCCATAGGCGATGCTTGTTTTATTTTTTACAGGTGACCAGTTCAGAGTTACAGAGGAGGTCTAGGGCTAGAATTATTGCTCTCGCTCTAACGCACGCGTCAATACCTCACATGTGTGGTTTGAATGGTGTTTACATATGTGGGCGGGACTTACATGCATATTCGCTTCTGAGTGCGAGCTTCTAGGGACAGGGGCGTTATTTTATTTTTTTTTTGTTTTTTTTACCTCATATTTTCTTCTTGCACTTTTTTGTCACTTTTTTTGATTTTGGATCACTTTTCTTCCTATTACAAGGAATGTAAACATCCCTTGTAATAGGACTAGTGTGTGACAGGTCCTCTTTATGGAGAGAGGCGGGGTCAATAAGGCTGGAAAGCATGGTATTGAAAAAAAAAAAAAAGATCTCATGCTTTCAGCTGCAATCATGTTCGTTCAGCACAATGGTGTAGTGTATAGCACTTTGACCTAGCAGCAAAAGGTTTGCTGGTTCGAATCCAGCCCGTGACACCATCTGCATGGAGTTTGCATGTTCTCCCTGTGCCTGTGTGGGTTTCCTCCCACAATATAAAAACACGCTGTAAATCGGATCCGGTCTAAATAAGCCCTAATATGCAGTAGTATATTTAGGTTTTGTTCTGCCCTAGGCCTGACTACATATCTGCACCTCCTAATAGAAAAATGACCCACCCCTTCCTGTCAAGGTCACACCCTGTTTTTGTATGACCCGCCCAGGAATTTTCAGGGGACCCACACATTAGTTCTGGGGGGAGGGGGGCACTGGATTCCCTTAACCACTTCCATACCAGGCACTTACGCACCTTCCCGCCCATGCCAATTTTCAGCTTTCAGCACTGTCGCACTTTGAATGGCAATTGCGCGGTCATACAACACTGTACCCAAACAAAATTGGCGTCCTTTTCCCCCCCCACAAATAGAGCTTTCTTTTGTTGGTATTTGATCACCTCTGCGATTTTTTTTTCCGCAACAACTAAAAAAAGACTGCAAATTTTGAAAAAAAAAAACGTTTTTATTTTTTTCTGTTAATTTTTTTGTAAATAAGTTTTTCTCTTTCAATTACGGGCACTGATATGGCGGCACTGATGGACATCGATGAGGTAGTACTGACGGGCACAGATGAGGTGGCATTGATTGGCGGCGCTGGTATTCGGCACTGATGGGCACTCATAGGCGGCACTGATGGGCACTCATGGGCGGCACAGATGGGCACTCATGGGTGGCACTTATGGGTGGCACTGATGGATACTTATGGGTGGCATAGGTGGGCACTGTGCATGGATGGGCACTGTGGGGTGGCACTGATGGACACTGTGGGGTGGCACTGATTTTCCCAGGTTGCCAGTCAGTGCCCATTTGTGGGCACTGATTGGCATCTTTTTTCTTTTTTTTAATGCTTTTTTTTTTTTTGCCCACCCTGGTGGTCCAGGGTGGGCATCCCTGGTGGTCCAGTGTGGTGATCCGAGGGGGGGCTGCGCTGATAAACAATCAGCGCGAACGCCCCCTGTCAGGAGAGCCGCCGATCGGCTCTCCTATACTCGCGTCTGTCAGCCATCGATGGCTCTTCCTGTTTACATCGTGATCAGCCGTGATTGGACACGGCTGATCATGTGGTAAAGAGTCTCCGTCTCCGTGAGAGACTCTTTACCGAGATCGGAGATGCAGGGTGTCAGACTGACACCCCGCATCACCGATCGCCGCGTGCCCCCACAGGTGCGCTCGGCATAAAAATCGTGCAGGACGTCCTGTCAGGATTGTGTAACCACTTCCCGGACGTAAATCGGCCATAGGCTGGGCGGGAAGTGGTTAATTTGCATAGTTTTTCTCTCACTTCCTGTTTGGCTATGGGGCAGGAAGTGAAGGCAAATCTCCCCAATTGGACACAGATAATACAAAATAAACTGACAGGGCCTATAACCCTCCCTCACTCTATCCAAAATTAAAGAAAATAAAACGTGTTGATTATAGTTCTAGTCAGGGGCGGACTGACCATTGAGTCACTCGGGCACTGCCCGAGGGCCCCATCCGGGTTGCCAGGCTCAGTAAAACCAGGGACAGTATGTAAAAATCTGTGTTTTTTTTAGATCTGTCCCTGATATGTCCGAAAATGACATGCTTTTAATGTGAATATCCCTGCCTCTGCACTACCTCCTGGCGTGGTGGCCATCTGTAAGCCAGAGGGGCCCCATACTCTTCTATTGCCCGGGGGCCCCATGAGTTGTCAGTCCGCCCCTGGTTCTAGTTTAAGCACAAATTTCATAGAGTTTTATTGCAAGGCCTAAGAAAATATAACCATGCCAATAGGCCAGGATACAGCGTGGCTAATATGTATGAATGTGTGTGTTAGAGCACCCCACCCAATGTTAACTAAAAAATTATTAATTTTCAAATAAGTATTATCTGCTCATTTTTTGGGGATGTCTTCACCCCTGATAGTGAGAACATTTGTGAGGTGTCTTCACCCTTTCTAATTCATTCACTTCCTGTCACATAGCCAAACAGGAAGTGAGGGTAAAACCTTGCTAATATCTTTTCTTGGGGACACAGAGATCAATCTAAATAGTTTCCCATTATGTAAATTGCACTCTAGCATTTTGCTGTGTACACCCCAAATTATTAGGGATCTTGGACTTTGGGGTCAATTTACTAAAGGCAAATCCACTTTGCACTACAAGTGCAAAGCAAGGAAGAAAACAAAACAACTTTGCTTCTACAGGATTGGATGTTAAAACCATCAGTGCTTCCTCTCCGATTTTCAGCAACTATGCTTGTACTGCAGAGTGGCTTTGCCTCTACTAAACCCCAAACTAAATAATCATTTGGGGCAGGGATCCTAAAACTACGGCCCTCCAGCTGTTGTAGAACTACACATCCCATGATGCCTTGTAATGCACTGACATTCACAGACATGAGTAGGCATGATGGGAATTGTAGTTCCTGAACAACTGGAGGGCCGTAGTTTGAAGACCCATGATTTGGGGTGTACACAGCAGTGCTGAGTGCAATTTGCTTAATGGGGACACTAGTTAGATTGACCGTGTCCCCAAGAAATGACACTGGTAGGGTTTTAACCTCACTTCCTGTTCAGCTGTGTGACAGGAAGTGAAGCCAATGTAAGGAAAGGACACAAAGCTCAACACAAAAATAAAAAAACACAAAGCAGGGGTTCTAACCACTCACTTGGCTTCCCTCAAACACCCACAATTTGAATAGGATTGCCTTGCGCTAGATTTAAGCACAGTGCTGTAAATCAGCACGTCAAGCCTGTCCACCAATAGCAAAAACCCCCCCCACAGGTCATGTTTGCAGGTTTTCCTTCATCTTGCACATGTGCTTTAAAATACAGTCTGGACAGCAATTCTTGATAAGAGCAATCCCAAAACATGTCCTGTCGGGGGTACTTGAGGGCTGAGGACCACTGCAGAATAAATAAAATACTTACCAGTTTTTGTCTTTAAAGTCATGGAGAATAAACATGGCAACATTTCATGATTACACACCAGGAAAGAAGCTTAGACAAAAATCACACATAATTTGTTATGGCCCAAACCTAGTTCAGCTGCAGCTGTCAACATATGTAGCATGAAAAAAGTTACAGAAAGATAAACTTACAACTTTTAAAGTAATTTTTATTGGTCAACAAAACAAGGAAAGCAAAAAAAAGACAAACAAACAAAAAAACATTTCAAAATTCTAAATAAACCATAGATTTACACATTTTTCATAAAATAAGGCCACATAGACAAATACATCAAAGTGAACATCATTTAAAAATAAACAAAAACCATTGGCAAAATAAAAACCCATGCAACAAACCACATTTGTGTTCCACAACAGCATTTCTGCCTGCCCCTATGAGGGCAGCTGAGGACTGATCGATGCACGGTTTTTATGTGCTAGTAATGAAGCAATTGAAATCACATGAACAAATTGCAGTCTCTAGTGTGGGTGAGCTTACACCTGGTTAATTAACCCAACCCACGCTCTATGACCATCCAAGTGATTTTCACCTTTTAAAAAGAAAGGATTTTTTCTAAGTGTTTGAGCAGACTCAGTTCATCACACATGTAGGAACCAAGCTGCAATGGCATGAGAGTTTTTTTTTTTTTTCCCCTGATCTCATGCTTTCCAGCCTGGCCCGGTCATTGACCAGCAATATGGTCCAGGGCTCAAGTGGTTAAAAATTAACAAAACACTAAAGTTAGCCCTATGGGGATATTCACGGAATGAATTTTGGCCCCATTGCAGGAGTGTTTCCAATAGTAAAGCGTGACATGTCACGCTTTACTATTGGAAACACTCCTGCAATGGGGCCAAAATGAATTCCGTGAATATCCCCATAGGCAACCTTTTCTTTTTTTTCCAGGTTACCAGTTTATAGTTACAAAGAAGGTCTAGAGGTAAAAGTATTGCTCTCGCTCTAACGCACGCCGTCAATACCTCACATGTGTGGTTTGAACGATGTTTATATATGTGGGCGGGACTTGCGTAAGTCCCGCCCACATATGTAAAAATTAGTTTTACTTTTTGCTATAATAAATATCCCCAAAAATATATATTCAAAAAACTAAAAAACCCCTCAGTTTAGGCCGATACGTATTCTACATCTTTTTGGTTCCAAAAAATCGCAAATAGCGTTTAGTGTTTGGTTTTTGCAAAAGTTATAGCGTCTACAAATTTTTTTTGTTGTTTTAACTAGTTATTGGGGCGATCAGCGATTTTTATCGGTACTGCGACATTATGGCGGACACATCGAACACTTTTTGGAACCATTGGCATTTTTCTAGCGATCAGTGCTGTAAAAAATGCATTGCTTACTCAAAAAATGCCACTGGCAGGGAAGGGGTTAACACTAGGTGCGAGGGAGGGGTTAAATATGTTCCCTGGGTGTGTTCTAACTGTAGGGGGGGGGGACTGACATGTGTAAATGACAGATCGCTGTGCATGAAGGAGAGCTCCAGACCCAAAAAGCTTCCAGCTCCTCCCAGTTTGGTCATTTCACTTCCTGCTGGAGTAGAGAGAAGACCTGTCTTCCAGAGCTCCTGTGTTCCAGAGGATCCAGCCACCAGGACCAGCCTCCAGCCCCAGCCCCAGCCCCCAGCCCCTGGCCCCGGAAGAGGGGAGGGATGGCCTCCCTCAGCCCAGGAGAAGGACCTGCCTCCGGCCTCCGGAGTAACCAGCAGCACCTGCCCTCCTCCAGCCAGACGAAGATCAGCAGGGATGACCGCCTCTTCCTGGGCACCCAGCAGGGTCTCTTAGACTGGACTACCACACAACCAGGTGAGACTGAGGCCAAAGCCAGGAAGAGGTGTGATAAGATCAAGTCCCTGCTGGTTAGGATAGCCCAGGCCTGCGTGGAAAAAATGACAGCTCTCGCAGGCCTGAGGGACAAGAGGGACAGGTGCTCTAGTAGTAAGAGGTCGGAGTACAGGGAGGCCATTAACACCCACCGGCTGCAGGTGAAGGAGATTTGGGATTATCTTGGGGGATTTTGTGAACGTGGGGCTGGAGAAGTTGCTTTCCTTGAGGAGCTCAGGAAGACCCTCCAGCAGGCCAGCCAGGAAGGAAGTCAGACGGCAAGGAGGAGCAGCGGGCGGTCGGGGGTCCCAACCCTCCAAGCAGCCGGGGAAGTCAGGAGAGCCTGGGTGTAGTGGGGGGGGTGGAAGCTCTGGTGGTGCAGGGCCCAGTAAGGCCATAAAACCTGGGGAGGGCTCCCGAGAGCCGATCCCTCGGTCCGTGAAAAAAGGGGCTGGGGGGTTGCTATGACAGGGGAGCCCAGTGATCCAGGAGGCCGCAGGGCCCAGGCGCCGCCGGAGGTACCCCCCCGGTGTCTTCGGGTCAGCATGCCCAGGCTCCCTCAGGATGGTCACGCTGCCACAGCTGGGGCCCACCATGTGCCGGCCTCCATGACCCCTCAGCGTGCAGTAGAGCGGGATGATCTGGCAGTGAAAGTGTCAGGGACTGCTCCTGCAGCTGCTATGTCACCGGGAGAGAGGCAGGTACATGGTGGAGGTATAATAACAAAGTCAGCTTCAGGCAAACAGCTGGTGTGTAGTGTGACCAAGATGGCGCCGGCTGCTGGGGGAGGAGCAGCTGAGGCCACATTCCCCAGTGGGAACCAACCCCTTTTCAGGGAAGGGGGATGTGGCCAGCTCCCATCCAGTGCTCGGGACCCGGAAGTGCACCCCCCGCGAACCGGAAGTGCACCCCCCGCGACCGGAAGTGCACCCCCCGCGACCGGAAGTGCTCCCCCCGCGACCGGAAGTGCTCCTCCCGCGACCGGAAGTCCCCCCCCGCGACCGGAAGTGACTTCCGGTGAAATTTCGGCTGATGTCACCAGCACGGGAATGGACCTGGGGGGTAATAGGCCGGGGGTGCAGGGGTGCCCAGTCCCGGTTATTGCAGCAAGCACCTCTGGGCACCCCCGGCAGGACGGTATGGACGGTATGGACGGTAAGCTGCCTACCCCCCAGGTCCCTATGGACACCAGCCCTGAAGGGCTTCCAGCAGCACAGGCAGGGTGGGGGGATTGTCAGGTGGGGCCCCTCCCGGAGGACAGTGCTGCATATGACTTTATCCGTCAGCTGGAGGGGTCCCAGGGGGGCATCCCCCCAGGGACAAGTGTGCGGGTTGAGTCCCAAGGGGCTGGTGAGGTCGCAGAGGGGTCTGGGTGGGGGAGTTTGGTGGGGGAGATACCCCCCTCTGCTGTGGCCCCGGGGGGGGAGGAGCCTGTAGTCAGGCCAAGGGTGGTGGGTCAGGGGGGTCAGGGTAGTTCAGTGGGGGTGGGTGCAACACCACCGGCAGGGATGGGGGCCCCCCCGTTCCCCCCCACTTCTGGGGGTGCTGAGGGGGGTGCCCCGCTTCCGGAGAACATCTTTCGGGGGTCTCCGGAGGCCAACTTATTATCTGCCCTAAGGGGGGGTCGCTCTTTCGCCCAGGTGGCGGGCTCTCGTGCCCCTCTGGACCACCTGTACAGCCGGTTTGGCGCCCAGAATTTCCGCGCCCCCCCTGCTGACCAGGAGAGGACGCAGGGGTCGGCGTGGACGAGGGGTACAGGTGGTCCAGAGAGGAGGCGTAGGAATGTTGTCCAGCTTCGGTACGAGGGTCCGGACCCCTGCCCCGTCCGAGGTGAGGTGGTGGGCCTGGTACTCTCCTTGGGTTTTGGGGTGGGTGACCTTTTTGCTGTCATCCATCCCACCAACACACGGGAGTTTGATATAAGTTTTGTCACTCCCGTGTGTATGGAACGCTTCATCACCAGCTTTGGGCTGGTGAGGGGCGTTGACCCTTGGAAGAAGTACAGGCTCATTCCCATCTCCAGGCAGGAGGAGGTAAAGAACATCACCATCCTGGTGAGGAATGAGTCGCTCCCTCCGGAGGACATTGCCACCTGGCTTGGGAGGTACGGGCAGTTGCAAACCCCCCTGAGAAAGAACCTCGATGAGCGCGGGGTCTGGACCGGGGCTTGGTTGGCCAGGATCCGGCTTAAGAGGGAGGGCAACAGTGTTGCCCACCTCCCTGGCAGCGCCTTCCTGGGCAGAGACCGGATCCTGGCCTTCTACCCGGGACAGCCCCGTCGTTGCTTCAAGTGCGGCAGCCCGACCCACATGAGCTCGGACTGCACGGTGGTCAGATGTGGCCGGTGCCACGAGTTTGGCCACCAGTCCGACTCATGTGGGAAGATATGCTGCAATTTGTGTGGTGAGATGGGGCACCCATTCAGTCGGTGCCCCAAAGCATATCGGGGTTCTTTCTCAGGGGGGGGACCTCCCGGGCCGGGAGCGGCCGAAGCCCCCCCGGCGAGTGATGGCCGGGGGGTGGGGATCCTGGGGCCCCTAATGCCCCTCCGGAGGGACCAACAGGCCCACAGCCTCAAAGAAGGCGGAGCAGGCGTGGGCGAGGGGCTCCCCCCCCGGGAGATACGGGCTCAGTTGGCCAGGAGGCTCCCGATCCTCCGGAAGGCGAAGCCGGTGGGGAGGAGTCGGGGAGGCCTGGGGGTCCCGGGCCTGAGGGTCCGGGGCCCCGGCTTTCCCCTCCTTTAGTTTGCAGGGCCGATCCCCCCCCCTCCACCTGTTCTATCTGCCTCCCCATGCAGCCCCCCCTCATCTTCCCATCCCCGTCCCCCCCCCCTCGTCCCCCCCCTCCCAAGTCCCGTCCCCCCCCTCCCCCTTCTTCTGCCGATCCCCTTTCTGTCCCCCCCCCCTGTCTCTGGCCCCCCTCCTGCCTCTCCCATCCCCCCCCCTTCTGGACCCAAAGTCTCCTCTGGCCTTGTGGCCATGGAGACGGAAGCTGCTCGAGCCTCATCTAAGAGGGAAATCTCGAGCAGCGGGTCCGAGGAGGGGGGTGGCGTAGTCACCTCAGAGAGATGGCAGGAGTGGGAGCAGGTGAGACGCAGGAAGAAGGGGAAGGCTGTGAAATCTGGGGGCGGGAGGTCCCCTGTGAAGGGTGGGGTTCCCCCAGGGGCACGAAGTGGGGTGTCCCTGGGGAGCCCGTTTGGTGTCCTCTCCTCCTCCTCGGACTCAGAGGAGGAGGAGGGAGTGTAAATATGTAAATATGTTTTGGTGTTTGTAGTATGAAGGAGAACGTGACCCTTTCAATCATTTTGATGGCGGTACCCTCTCCAATACGGCTTGCGACCATTAATGTCGCAAGTATTCGTTCTGCACGAGCTCGTTTTATGGCCTTTGATTTTCTCAGCCGTGTTGAAGCTGACATTTTGTTTTTGCAGGAGACCTGGCTGGCATCTGTGGCAGAGATGCATCTAGCAAAGAGGGAGTGGAGATGTGGGCCCTCCCTCTGGTCTCTTGCGGCCGAGCCCTGCAGTGGTGTTGCGGTCCTTTTTAAGACTGGTTCGGTGGCTTGCCGGCGAGTGATTGAAGTGGAGATTGGTAGATGTCTGGTGGTGGACGCTGTCGTGAGGGGGCAATTCCTCCGGCTCATTAATTTTTATGGGCCTCAAACCAAGAGGGAGAGGAAGAGCCTCCTTACGGCGGTTAAGCCTTATCTTTTTACATCCCAGCAGGTGATCTTTGGTGGTGACTTCAATATGATCACTAGGCCCAAAGACCGGGCAGGTGCCGCCAACCCTCTGGGATATGATAGTACTTTTTTGAATAGCGTAGTGAGGGAGGCCGGGTTGGTGGATGTGCACGTTCGTCACCTCCCCAACCTCACTGGTTTCACATTTTCCCGAGGTAGTTCTAAGAGTAGATTAGATAGGTTTTTTTTAAAGGGGGACTCTGCTTGCTCGGCTCCAGAGCTGCAGTCGGTGGAGTTCTCCGATCACTGTATGGTATCTGTGGCCCTGAATGTCGCCGACACTCCTCAGAAAGGGAGGGGTATGTGGCGCCTGAATGGGTCGCTACTGGAGGATCCTGAGGTTAGGGAAGCCTATGAGGTTTTCTTCCTGGACCAGACCTCGCTCCTTGAGGGCAACTGCTCCCGCCTTGAATGGTGGGAAGTAGTTAAAAAGAGGTCTGGTGACTTTTTCCGGGAAATCTCTGGGTACAGGGCAGCTTCCAAGTACCAGGCCTACCAGAGACTACGCAGGCAGCTTGACCGCCTGGTGTCCTCTGGGGGCTCTCGGGAACAGATATCCGGTCTGAAGGCGCAGATGAAGGAGTGTCAGTACGACCGTCTCGCCTCCCTGGTTTTTGAGAGGGATTATGGGAAGTTTATCTCTCCTGATCCCTACAGGAGCTGTGGTGAGGCGGCGAGTTCGAAGGTCGTACACGGCCTGAAGGATGCCTCGGGATCTCTGGTCCGGTCCAGATCGGGGATCCTGGGTGTCGTCAGAGACCACTTTTCGGACCTCCTGAAGAAGCGGCCTCTAGACATGGAGAAAGTCAGGGAATTCCTTGATGAGACCCCACTGGAAGTGAGGTCTGACCTTCCTGACTCTCTGACAGAAGAGATCTCGGTGGCTGAAGTCGAGCAGGCTATCAGCTCTTTAGCATCTAAAAAGTCGCCTGGGCCCGATGGGCTCACGGCAGAGTTTTACAAAACCTTTAAGAGCCTCTTGGCTCCTCATTTGAGGGACGTGTACCGTGAATGTTTGGCCTATGGCCTGCTGCCTCCCTCAATGAGAAGGTCAGCTCTGATCCTTCTGTCAAAGGGGAAAGACCCGTCTGTGGTGGAGAATTGGCGTCCGATCGCCCTTCTTACCACAGATAGGAAGATACTGGCAAAGATCTTGTTTACACGTCTGTCTGCTTTGGCGGGCAGGATGCTGTCTCCCTCTCAGCACTGCACAATTCCTGGCCGGGGCACTTTTGGTGCCGTCCTGAACGTCCGGGAGGCTGTGGAAAGGTGCAGGGCTGATGGCAGCGAGCGGTATCTGCTTGCACTGGATCAGGCTAAGGCGTTTGATCGGGTGAACCATGAGTACCTTTGGCTGCTTCTGAGGAGATACGGTCTGCCTGATCAATTTGTTGATTGGCTACAGGTATTGTATAGGGGAGCTGAGAGCTTCCCTCTTGTCAACGGTTGGGTGGGTCGGGCCTTTGCTGTGGACTCTGGCGTCCGGCAGGGCTGCCCGTTGAGCCCCCTCCTGTACGTCTTTGCGGTTGACCCCTTCGTAAGGAGGCTAGACTGCGAGCGTCTTGTGGGGGTTCCGGTGGGACCTGTCGGGGGTCCGGTTTCGGCAGTGAAGGTTGTGGCCTATGCGGATGACGTCTCGGTGGTGGTATCTGGTCGTGAGGAGGCCCATTATGTGGAATCCCAGATCGGGTGCTACTCTGAGGCGTCAGGTTCGCTGGTCAATTGGGACAAGAGTGAAGTTTTCTGGATGGGGAAGGAGGGGGAGCAGTTCCCCCTTCCGGACGTGTTCCCCACGCCCGTACCAGAGATTCGAGTACTTGGCATTCATTTCGGCCCGGGTGATTATCCCAAGCTAAATTGGGAGCGCAGGCTGGTGAGTGCCACTCGGAAGGTGAAGGCCTGGAGAGGTTGGAAACTTTCCCTGAGGGAAAGGGTATGCTTGGTCAAGACGTACTTACTGCCTGAGTTTCTCTTTGTGAGCTACGTGTGTCTTTTGCCAGCATCTCTCTATGCTCGGGTCTCTGGTCTGTTCTTCCTGCTGTTGTGGGGAAACAGACTGAACCTGATCAAGAGGGAGGTCACATACCGCCAGCGAAGGCAAGGAGGGTTGGACATGGTCAACCCGGTGGTGTTCTTCATCATCATTTTTGTAAAGTACAACTTGCAGTCCATCTTTGTGGACGCACCTTCCTGGTGGGAATGTTCATGCAAGGACTGGCTCTTGCTGTTCCTGAGGAGGTGGGGGGAGGGGGGGAGGCCCGGCGATCTGAGGAGATCGCATGGGTATCTCCCATCCTACGTCCCCCTGGCATTGAAGGCACTGAGGCAGTGGCGGATAACTGCCCTTGAGGTGGGCTCTCTGGGTCGGCGTGAGCTGTACCTGAGGGTCATGGCCTCGGACATTTTGAAGCCCCTGTCTTTAAGGGACTGTCCTGAGAGGGTCCTCACGGAGGGGTTAGCCCTCTTGAATTCTTCCAGAATTCCAAACAAGTTTTGGGATCTTGCATGGAGGTCGTTCCATGGACGACTGTACGTCCGTGCAAATCTCATATATCTGAACCTAGGGGACAGGGGCTGTCCCCGACGGGAATGTGGAGGGACATTGGAGACCATGGACCATTTTCTGGTCCAATGTCCCTTCAACATGGAGGTTCTTACGGGGGTAGGGGGTGCCATTGGCTACCCCCGCCTTCCGGCCCTGACCTATGCTGAGCGGGTGTATGGTGACTTCGGGGTCCGCAGGGGTTTTGAGTTATCGTCACTTTATTTAGTCAGCGTAGTTGTGCTTTACTACACTTGGCACGCTCGGTGTTTGGTGTCCACTAGGGACAAAATCCTGTCTGTGCATGAGGTGGTGGGCGATATCTTTCGGGAGTTGGTGAAGGTGCGGGATCTGGAGAGGAGCAGGGTCGGGCCTGAGAGGTGTGCCCATTTATGGAGGGGGTTCCTCTTCCAGCCCCCTTAGGCCATGACCCTGCCCCTCTCCATGGGTAGGGGCAACTTTCCTTTCTCACCCCCCTTAGATTTTGTTTATAGTTTATTTTTGAAATAAGGCTACAGACATGTCTGATTATCATGTTCTCGCTCATACGTGGGTTGTAGGTATTTGTTGTTCTGGTGGTGGGGTGTGTTGTGGGTTGGCGATGATCTGGACAGTAGTGGTTTTTATGGACTTTAATATTTCCCTACTGTACCAGTGAGCCGTTTTAAGTTGGTTTTGTTCTTTTTTTTGTTGGCAATGATCTGGACAAGCTTTTTCTGATGGACTGTAAAGACTTTTTCTTGTACCAGTGAGCCTGTTGTAAATACCCGTTCTAATGTTGTTGTGGTTTTTTTTTTTTTTTTTTTTTGCAGTTATTTTCTTGGAGGGTGGTATGATGGTTTGTGTGTGTTGTTTGTTTTGTGTTATTTAGTTTATTTTGTATATTAACTTTTTTATGGTCGTAGTTTAAAAAAATAAAAATCTCCAGACCCAAAAAGCTTCCAGCTCCTCCCAGTTTGGTCATTTCACTTCCTGCTGGAGTAGAGAGAAGACCTGTCTTCCAGAGCTCCTGTGTTCCAGAGGATCCAGCCACCAGGACCAGCCTCCAGCCCCAGCCTCAGCCCCAGCCCCAGCCCCAGCCCCAGCCCCTGGCCCCGGAAGAGGGGAGGGATGGCCTCCCTCAGCCCAGGAGAAGGACCAGCATCCGGCCTCCGGAGTAATCAACAGCACCTGCCCTCCTCCAGCCAGACGAAGATCAGCAGGGATGACCGCCTCTTCCTGGGCACCCAGCAGGGTCTCTTAGACTGGACCACCACACTACCAGGTGAGACTGAGGCCAAAGCCAGGAAGAGGTGTGATAAGATCAAGTCCCTGCTGGTTAGGATAGCCCAGGCCTGCGTGGAAAAAATGACAGCTCTCGCAGGCCTGAGGGACAAGAGGGACAGGTGCTCTAGTAGTAAGAGGTCGGAGTACAGGGAGGCCATTAACACCCACCGGCTGCAGGTGAAGGAGATTTGGGATTATCTTGGGGGATTTTTTGAACGTGGGGCTGGAGAAGTTGCTTTCCTTGAGGAGCTCAGGAAGACCCTCCAGCAGGCCAGCCAGGAAGGAAGTCAGACGGCAAGGAGGAGCAGCGGGCGGTCGGGGTCCCAACCCTCCAAGCAGCCGGGGAAGTCAGGAGAGCCTGGGTGTAGTGGGGGGGTGGAAGCTCTGGTGGTGCAGGGCCCAGTAAGGCCATAAAACCTGGGGAGGGCTCCCGAGAGCCGATCCCTCGGTCCGTGAAAAAAGGGGCTGGGGGGTTGGCTATGACAGGGGAGCCCAGTGATCCAGGAGGCCGCAGGGCCCAGGCGCCGCCGGAGGTACCCCCCCGGTGTCTTCGGGTCAGCATGCCCAGGCTCCCTCAGGATGGTCACGCTGCCACAGCTGGGGCCCACCATGTGCCGGCCTCCATGACCCCTCAGCGTGCAGTAGAGCGGGATGATCTGGCAGTGAAAGTGTCAGGGACTGCTCCTGCAGCTGCTATGTCACCGGGAGAGGGGCAGGTGCATGGTGGAGGTATAATAACAAAGTCAGCTTCAGGCAAACAGCTGGTGTGTAGTGTGACCAAGATGGCGCCGGCTGCTGGGGGAGGAGCAGCTGAGGCCACATTCCCCAGTGGGAACCAACCCCTTTTCAGGGAAGGGGGATGTGGCCAGCTCCCATCCAGTGCTCGGGACCCGGAAGTGCACCCCCCGCGAACCGGAAGTGCACCCCCCGCGAACCGGAAGTACACCCCCCGCGACCGGAAGTGCCCCCCCGCGATCGGAAGTGCCTCTCTGCGAATCTGCGGCTGATGTCACCGGCTTGGAGGACCTGGGGGATGAGAGGCCGGGGGTGCGGGGGTGCCTAGTCCCGGATGCTGCAGCAGGCACCTCCAGGCACCCCCGGCAAGTTATGGACGGTAATATGGACGGTAACATGGACGGTAAGCTGCCACCCCCCCAGGTCCCCATGGACATTACCACAAGCCCCGAGGGGCTCCCTGCAGGACAGGCGGGGTGGGGGGAATGTCAGGTGGGACCCCTCCCGGTGGACTGTGCAGCTTATGACTTTATCCGGCAGTTGGAGGGGTCCCAGGGGGGCATCCCCCCAATACGGGTTGAGTCCCAAGGGGCTGGTGAGGTCGCAGAGGGGTCTGGTTGGGGGAGTTTGGTGGGGGAGGTACCCCCCTCTGCTGTGGCCCCAGGGGGGGAGGGGCCTGTAGTCAGGCCAAGGGTGGTGGGTCAGGGGGGTCAGGGTAGTTCAGTGGGGGTGGGTGCAACACCACCGGCAGGGATGGGGGCCCCCCCGTTCCCCCCCACTTCTGGGGGTGCTGAGGGGGGTGCCCCGCTTCCGGAGAACATCTTTCGGGGGTCTCCGGAGGCCAACTTATTATCTGCCCTAAAGGGGGGTCGCTCTTTCGCCCAGGTGGCGGGCTCTCGTGCCCCTCTGGACCACCTGTACAGCCGGTTTGGCGCCCAGAATTTCCGCGCCCCCCCTGCTGACCAGGAGAGGACGCAGGGGTCGGCGTGGACGAGGGGTACAGGTGGTCCAGAGAGGAGGCGTAGGAATGTTGTCCAGCTTCGGTACGAGGGTCCGGACCCCTGCCCCGCCCGAGGGGAGGTGGTGGACCTGGTACTCTCCTTGGGTTTTGGGGTGGGTGACCTTTTTGCTGTCATCCACCCCACCAACACACGGGAGTTTGACATCAGTTTTGTCACTCCCGTGTGTATGGAACGCTTCATCACCAGCTTTGGGCTGGTGAGGGGCGTTGACCCTTGGAAGAAGTACAGGCTCATTCCCATCTCCAGGCAGGAGGAGGTAAAGAACATCACCATCCTGGTGAGGAATGAGTCGCTCCCTCCGGAGGACATTGCCACCTGGCTTGGGAGGTACGGGCAGTTGCAAACCCCCCTGAGAAAGAACCTCGATGAGCGCGGGGTCTGGACCGGGGCTTGGTTGGCCAGGATCCGGCTTAAGAGGGAGGGCAACAGTGTTGCCCACCTCCCTGGCAGCGCCTTCCTGGGAAGAGACCGGATCCTGGCCTTCTACCCGGGACAGCCCCGTCGTTGCTTCAAGTGCGGCAGCCCGACCCACATGAGCTCGGACTGCACGGTGGTCAGATGTGGCCGGTGCCACGAGTTTGGCCACCAGTCCGAGTCATGTGGGAAGATATGCTGCAATTTGTGTGGTGAGATGGGGCACCCATTCAGTCGGTGCCCCAAAGCATATCGGGGTTCTTTCTCAGGGGGGGGACCTCCCGGGCCGGGAGCGGCCGAAGCCCCCCCGGCGAGTGATGGCCGGGGGGGTGGGGATCCTGGGGCCCCTAATGCCCCTCCGGAGGGACCAACAGGCCCACAGCCTCAAAGAAGGCGGAGCAGGCGTGGGCGAGGGGCTCCCCCCCCGGGAGATACGGGCTCAGTTGGCCAGGAGGCTCCCGATCCTCCGGAAGGCGAAGCCGGTGGGGAGGAGTCGGGGAGGCCTGGGGGTCCCGGGCCTGAGGGTCCGGGGCCCCGGCTTTCCCCTCCTTTAGTTGCAGGGCCGATCCCCCCCCCTCCACCTGTTCTATCTGCCTCCCCATGCAGCCCCCCCTCATCTTCCCATCCCCGTCCCCCCCCCCCTCGTCCCCCCCCTCCCAAGTCCCGTCCCCCCCCTCCCCCTTCTTCTGCCGATCCCCTTTCTGTCCCCCCCCCTGTCTCTGGCCCCCCTCCTGCCTCTCCCATCCCCCCCCCTTCTGGACCCAAAGTCTCCTCTGGCCTTGTGGCCATGGAGACGGAAGCTGCTCGAGCCTCATCTAAGAGGGAAATCTCGAGCAGCGGGTCCGAGGAGGGGGGTGGCGTAGTCACCTCAGAGAGATGGCAGGAGTGGGAGCAGGTGAGACGCAGGAAGAAGGGGAAGGCTGTGAAATCTGGGGGCGGGAGGTCCCCTGTGAAGGGTGGGGTTCCCCCAGGGGCACGAAGTGGGGTGTCCCTGGGGAACCCGTTTGGTGTCCTCTCCTCCTCCTCGGACTCAGAGGAGGAGGAGGGAGTGTAAATATGTAAATATGTTTTGGTGTTTGTAGTATGAAGGAGAACGTGACCCTTTCAATCATTTTGATGGCGGTACCCTCTCCAATACGGCTTGCGACCATTAATGTCGCAAGTATTCGTTCTGCACGAGCTCGTTTTATGGCCTTTGATTTTCTCAGCCGTGTTGAAGCTGACATTTTGTTTTTGCAGGAGACCTGGCTGGCATCTGTGGCAGAGATGCATCTAGCAAAGAGGGAGTGGAGATGTGGGCCCTCCCTCTGGTCTCTTGCGGCCGAGCCCTGCAGTGGTGTTGCGGTCCTTTTTAAGACTGGTTCGGTGGCTTGCCGGCGAGTGATTGAAGTGGAGATTGGTAGATGTCTGGTGGTGGACGCTGTCGTGAGGGGGCAATTCCTCCGGCTCATTAATTTTTATGGGCCTCAAACCAAGAGGGAGAGGAAGAGCCTCCTTACGGCGGTTAAGCCTTATCTTTTTACATCCCAGCAGGTGATCTTTGGTGGTGACTTCAATATGATCACTAGGCCCAAAGACCGGGCAGGTGCCGCCAACCCTCTGGGATATGATAGTACTTTTTTGAATAGCGTAGTGAGGGAGGCCGGGTTGGTGGATGTGCACGTTCGTCACCTCCCCAACCTCACTGGTTTCACATTTTCCCGAGGTAGTTCTAAGAGTAGATTAGATAGGTTTTTTTTAAAGGGGGACTCTGCTTGCTCGGCTCCAGAGCTGCAGTCGGTGGAGTTCTCCGATCACTGTATGGTATCTGTGGCCCTGAATGTCGCCGACACTCCTCAGAAAGGGAGGGGTATGTGGCGCCTGAATGGGTCGCTACTGGAGGATCCTGAGGTTAGGGAAGCCTATGAGGTTTTCTTCCTGGACCAGACCTCGCTCCTTGAGGGCAACTGCTCCCGCCTTGAATGGTGGGAAGTAGTTAAAAAGAGGTCTGGTGACTTTTTCCGGGAAATCTCTGGGTACAGGGCAGCTTCCAAGTACCAGGCCTACCAGAGACTACGCAGGCAGCTTGACCGCCTGGTGTCCTCTGGGGGCTCTCGGGAACAGATATCCGGTCTGAAGGCGCAGATGAAGGAGTGTCAGTACGACCGTCTCGCCTCCCTGGTTTTTGAGAGGGATTATGGGAAGTTTATCTCTCCTGATCCCTACAGGAGCTGTGGTGAGGCGGCGAGTTCGAAGGTCGTACACGGCCTGAAGGATGCCTCGGGATCTCTGGTCCGGTCCAGATCAGGGATCCTGGGTGTCGTCAGAGACCACTTTTCGGACCTCCTGAAGAAGCGGCCTCTAGACATGGAGAAAGTCAGGGAATTCCTTGATGAGACCCCACTGGAAGTGAGGTCTGACCTTCCTGACTCTCTGACAGAAGAGATCTCGGTGGCTGAAGTCGAGCAGGCTATCAGCTCTTTAGCATCTAAAAAGTCGCCTGGGCCCGATGGGCTCACGGCAGAGTTTTACAAAACCTTTAAGAGCCTCTTGGCTCCTCATTTGAGGGACGTGTACCGTGAATGTTTGGCCTATGGCCTGCTGCCTCCCTCAATGAGAAGGTCAGCTCTGATCCTTCTGTCAAAGGGAAAAGACCCGTCTGTGGTGGAGAATTGGCGTCCGATCGCCCTTCTTACCACAGATAGGAAGATACTGGCAAAGATCTTGTTTACACGTCTGTCTGCTTTGGCGGGCAGGATGCTGTCTCCCTCTCAGCACTGCACAATTCCTGGCCGGGGCACTTTTGGTGCCGTCCTGAACGTCCGGGAGGCTGTGGAAAGGTGCAGGGCTGATGGCAGCGAGCGGTATCTGCTTGCACTGGATCAGGCTAAGGCGTTTGATCGGGTGAACCATGAGTACCTTTGGCTGCTTCTGAGGAGATACGGTCTGCCTGATCAATTTGTTGATTGGCTACAGGTATTGTATAGGGGAGCTGAGAGCTTCCCTCTTGTCAACGGTTGGGTGGGTCGGGCCTTTTCTGTGGACTCTGGCGTCCGGCAGGGCTGCCCGTTGAGCCCCCTCCTGTACGTCTTTGCGGTTGACCCCTTCGTAAGGAGGCTAGACTGCGAGCGTCTTGTGGGGGTTCCGGTGGGACCTGTCGGGGGTCCGGTTTCGGCAGTGAAGGTTGTGGCCTACGCGGATGACGTCTCGGTGGTGGTATCTGGTCGTGAGGAGGCCCATTATGTGGAATCCCAGATCGGGTGCTACTCTGAGGCGTCAGGTTCGCTGGTCAATTGGGACAAGAGTGAAGTTTTCTGGATGGGGAAGGAGGGGGAGCAGTTCCCCCTTCCGGACGTGTTCCCCACGCCCGTACCAGAGATTCGAGTACTTGGCATTCATTTCGGCCCGGGTGATTATCCCAAGCTAAATTGGGAGCGCAGGCTGGTGAGTGCCACTCGGAAGGTGAAGGCCTGGAGAGGTTGGAAACTTTCCCTGAGGGAAAGGGTATGCTTGGTCAAGACGTACTTACTGCCTGAGTTTCTCTTTGTGAGCTACGTGTGTCTTTTGCCAGCATCTCTCTATGCTCGGGTCTCTGGTCTGTTCTTCCTGCTGTTGTGGGGAAACAGACTGAACCTGATCAAGAGGGAGGTCACATACCGCCAGCGAAGGCAAGGAGGGTTGGACATGGTCAACCCGGTGGTGTTCTTCATCATCATTTTTGTAAAGTACAACTTGCAGTCCATCTTTGTGGACGCACCTTCCTGGTGGGAATGTTCATGCAAGGACTGGCTCTTGCTGTTCCTGAGGAGGTGGGGGGAGGGGGGGAGGCCCGGCGATCTGAGGAGATCGCATGGGTATCTCCCATCCTACGTCCCCCTGGCATTGAAGGCACTGAGGCAGTGGCGGATAACTGCCCTTGAGGTGGGCTCTCTGGGTCGGCGTGAGCTGTACCTGAGGGTCATGGCCTCGGACATTTTGAAGCCCCTGTCTTTAAGGGACTGTCCTGAGAGGGTCCTCACGGAGGGGTTAGCCCTCTTGAATTCTTCCAGAATTCCAAACAAGTTTTGGGATCTTGCATGGAGGTCGTTCCATGGACGACTGTACGTCCGTGCAAATCTCATATATCTGAACCTAGGGGACAGGGGCTGTCCCCGACGGGAATGTGGAGGGACATTGGAGACCATGGACCATTTTCTGGTCCAATGTCCCTTCAACATGGAGGTTCTTACGGGGGTAGGGGGTGCCATTGGCTACCCCCGCCTTCCGGCCCTGACCTATGCTGAGCGGGTGTATGGTGACTTCGGGGTCCGCAGGGGTTTTGAGTTATCGTCACTTTATTTAGTCAGCGTAGTTGTGCTTTACTACACTTGGCACGCTCGGTGTTTGGTGTCCACTAGGGACAAAATCCTGTCTGTGCATGAGGTGGTGGGCGATATCTTTCGGGAGTTGGTGAAGGTGCGGGATCTGGAAAGGAGCAGGGTCGGGCCTGAGAGGTGTGCCCATTTATGGAGGGGGTTCCTCTTCCAGCCCCCTTAGGCCATGACCCTGCCCCTCTCCATGGGTAGGGGCAACTTTCCTTTCTCACCCCCCTTAGATTTTGTTTATAGTTTATTTTTGAAATAAGGCTACAGACATGTCTGATTATCATGTTCTCGCTCATACGTGGGTTGTAGGTATTTGTTGTTCTGGTGGTGGGGTGTGTTGTGGGTTGGCGATGATCTGGACAGTAGTGGTTTTTATGGACTTTAATATTTCCCTACTGTACCAGTGAGCCGTTTTAAGTTGGTTTTGTTCTTTTTTTTTGTTGGCAATGATCTGGACAAGCTTTTTCTGATGGACTGTAAAGACTTTTTCTTGTACCAGTGAGCCTGTTGTAAATACCCGTTCTAATGTTGTTGTGTTTTTTTTTTTTTTTTTTGTTTTTTTTTGCAGTTATTTTCTTGGAGGGTGGTATGATGGTTTGTGTGTGTTGTTTGTTTTGTGTTATTTAGTTTATTTTGTATATTAACTTTTTTATGGTCGTAGTTTAAAAAAATAAAAATCTCCAGACCCCCAAAAAAAAAAATAAGGTGGGTTCCCTCCAGGTGCATACCAGGCTCTTAGGCTTGGTCTGGAACATTAGGGGTTAAACCCGCGCAAAAAAAAATAGCGTGGGGGTCCCCCCCAAGATCCAAACCAAGCACTTATCCCAGGCACGCAGTCTGGTCAGACAGGAATGGGGGTGGGGACGAGCGAGCGCCCCCCTCCCTCCTGAGACATACCAGACCACATGCCCTCAACATGGGGGAGTGTGTGCTGTGGGGGAGGGGGGCACTGCCCCCCCACCCCAAAGCACTCTTGCCCCCATGTCGATAGGGACAAGAGCCTCTTCCCGACAACCCTGGCCGTTGGTTGTCGGGGTATGCGGGCGGAGAGCTTATCAGAATCTGAGAGACCCCTTTAATAAAGGGGTCCCCAGATTCCGGCCCCCCACCCTATGTGAATGAGTATGGGGTACATCGTACCTCTACCCATTCACATGGGGGAAATGTAAAGTAAAAAAAACACACCACACAGAATAAAATATTTTATTAATCTGCTCCGGAGCCCCCCCTTTCTTCTTTAGCTCTCTTAGAAGGGGGGGTTTCTTCTCTCCCGATCTTCCGCCGGGACCCTGGGCTTCGGTGATTTCTGCCGGGGGAGGGCGCCATCCCTCGGTCCTCTCCGGAGCCTTCCGCCGGATGCCCCCACCCCATTTAAGCTCTTTTTCATTAGGGAGGGGCATCCGGACTTCGGGGTCTTCTGCCGGGGGATGGCGCCTATCCCCCGGTCTTTCCGGTGCCTTCCGCCAGGGTTCCGGTCTTCCTGGTCTTCTGCCGGGGGTGCGCCAACTCCCCGGTCTTTTCTCTTCTGTCTTCTCTGCTCCCTCTTCTGCCTGGCTCCCCCGCGGAGCCAGGGCTTTCTTCCGTCTTCTTTCTTCTCTCTTCCTTCTTCTGCCTGTCTCCTCCGCGGAGCACAGGGCTTGTCTCCGCTGTCTTCTTCCTTCTCTTCCATTCGATGTTGACACGACGAGGTTCCGCGCTGACATGCCATGTCAGCGGCGGCCATGGACTTATATAGGGTAATGCCACCATGTGACCTCAACCCATGTGACATCACATTCCCTGGGCATGATGGGAATGTGATGTCACATGGGTTGAGGTCACATGGTGGCATTGCCCTATATAAGTCCATGCCCACTTCTCAGACGGCATTCCAGCGCCGGACCTCGTCGTGTCAACATCCAATGGAAGAGAAGCAAGAAGACAGCGGAGACAAGCCCTGTGCTCCGCGGAGGAGACAGGCAGAAGAAGGAAGAGAGAAGAAAGAAGACGGAAGAAAGCCCTGGCTCCGCGGGGGAGCCAGGCAGAAGAGGGAGCAGAGAAGACAGAAGAGAAAAGACCTGGGAGTTGGCGCACCCCCGGCAGAAGACCAGGAAGACCGGAACCCTGGCGGAAGGCACCGGAAAGACCGGGGGATAGGCGCCATCCCCCGGCAGAAGACCCCGAAGTCTGGATGCCCCTCCCTAATGAAAAAGAGCTTAAATGGGGTGGGGGCATCCGGCGGAAGGCTCCGGAGAGGACCGAGGGATGGCGCCCTCCCCCGGCAGAAATCACCGAAGCCCAGGGTCCCGGCGGAAGATCGGGAGAGAAGAAACCCCCCCTTCTAAGAGAGCTAAAGAAGAAAGGGGGGGCTCCGGAGCAGATTAATAAAATATTTTATTCTGTGTGGTGTTTTATTTTACTTTACATTTCCCCCAGGTGAATGGGTAGGGGTACGATGTACCCCATACTCATTCACATAGGGTGGGGGGCCGGCATCTGGGGGCCCCCTTATTAAAGGGAGCTCGCAGATTCCGATTAGCCCCGCCCGCATACCCCGACAACCAACGGCAAGGGTTGTCGGGAAGAGGCTCTTGTCCCTATCGACATGGGGGCAAGAGTGCTGTGGGGTGGGGGGGCAGTGCCCCCCTCCCCCACAGCACACACTCCCCCATGTTGAGGGCATGCGGTCTGGTACGGCTCAGGAGGGGGGGGGGCGCTCGCTCGTCCCCTCCCCCATTCCTGTCCGGGCCAGACTGCATGCTTGGGATGAGGGCTTGGTTTGGATCTGGGGGGGACCCCCGCGCCGAATCGGCGCGGGTTTAACCCCTCACGTTCCGGACCAAGCCTAAGAGCCTAATGTAGCCCTGAAGGGGGACCCGCGCCGATTTCAAGTTTGAAATTTGGCGCCGAGTTCCCCTTCAGGGCTGAAAACAGCTCGGAGATTCCCGTGCTCCGCGTCACGCAGCGCAATCACGGGTACGCCGCTTGGTATTTACCAAGATTTTCACGGCGTACTGACAAGGCGCACGGGAATCCCTGACTTTTCTCTCTGCGCATGCCCAGTATGCAAATGAACCTCCCGAGGTTCAGGCGCACTGTGCAAGCGTACGGGGATCTGTTTTCAAAAAACACTTTCCCTTTCAATTCGGCCCGCCAAACACTTTAAAACACATGTCACTTCACTTCCCCTGCATCCCCCCACCTCCCCCCCTAATAAACTCCCGCCCAAACCCCCGCAATTTACAGTTTAATGTGCCGTGCGCCAGGTCTGTACTGGTGCACAATGCACCCTCTCCTGGGCGCACGGAGCACATTAGTAACTAGGGAAATACACTGCACTAGCAGCGTATTTCTTTAGTAAATGGCCAAACGGCTGCTACTCCTGCTTTTACTCCATGAGTCATGGAGTAAAGGCTTGGTAAATCAGGCCCACTGTGTGCATCTTCAAATTTTGGCTTGTGGATTACCCAAATCCAAACTTGGCGCAACACACAACATCCAAAACTTTTTATTTTTGGGGGGGGGGGGTCAGTCTACTATATGGCCCATAATGTCAATGATGTTTTTATATTTTTGTTCTATGACATTCATCCTCTTCCTCATAATGTCCATTTCACTACTGCATTCCATGATTTCTTGTATGACAATTTTAGCACTAGCACTGGAGAAAGGTGTCCTAGCAGATGCTCTGATACCACCATGTTCATCCCCTAAAAAAGTACAAAAGGGTGTATTAGAAATGTGCAGGCCTACCTACATCTCTGTTTCCCTGTGAAGCTGGGGTGACAGACACTGACCTGTTGTGCTGATAATCTCCACCTCTCTTTCTTCCACCTCTCTTTCTTCCACCTCTCTTTCTTCCACCGCTCTTTCTTCCACCTCTCTTTCTTCCACCTCTCCTTCTTCCACATCCACCTCCTCCACATGCTGAGGTTGGTGGGGTTTTTTCTGGTCTGTGCCTCCTTGCCTCCTCAGAATGGTGACCTCTTCTTTCCCCTAATAAAATGAAACAAAAGGTATACTCAGAACACAGATATTGAAGGGCAGAAATAGCAAACATTGCTTAGAAGTGGGGTAAAATTGTCTGTTTGGGATCCTTCCTAAAAAACATCACCTTTGTTTTTCTGAGTTACCCCAAGCTGGACTACTGACGCTTTTTGGCAAAGTGACACACATGAATGCACCCCCAAAGTATCATTTGTGGGAGACCCTAATAAAAATGCAGTGTATCATCTCATCAATGCTGAGGGGCATGATATTTACACATGAATGGTGCCTTGATGAATGCTCTCATTACTTTTGCATGTTTTTATGCCACTTATTTAGTGAAATGTAAACACAGGGTCTGCAGTTAACTCATCATTTTACACAACAATGGGGCAGAGCTGGGCAGCATTTTAGTGGCAGCAGGAGACACTGTGTTTGAAGGTCAAACGATTGTGTGAAGATTCTGTCAATGTAAAAGCTGATCTAGTGTTTATATGTTTTTGGTTTGCTATTCTAGAAAAAAATTCAAGATGCAAAAACTGAATGATCCTGACCTGCTGTTGCGCTTCATCGACAAATACAGGGACATCAGGTGCTTATGGGACATCAGGAGCCAGTCTTATCACAATCAAAATGTCAGAAAGGCAACACTTACCCAATTTGCCAAGTATATGGAGACATGGATACCAGAGGTCACTTCCATTGTGATCAAGACCAAAATCAACAACATCAGGAATACCTACAGAAAGCGATATATCCAAGTGAGTGATTCTCAGAGGTCAGGAGCAGCAGCAGATGAAGTACAGGATCCCAAGCTGTGGTACTACAAACACCTCAGGTTTCTGGATGATCAAATTGAGGCCTAGGGATCACTTTCAAGTCTTCCTTCCACCCTTCCTTCCAGCGTTCCCTCCAGCGTGCCTTCCATGGTTCCCCCCACCCCTGCAGAGTGTGCCAAGGAGCTGGCTGACATCGAGGAGCCAGATCTACACATCTTCAGTGAGGTATAGTAGTTTACAACATATTTCTTGGCTGCAAATTATTGTTGGTTTAACGAGATGATTTTGGAACCAAAAGGAAAGCTTGGAAACACAAACAAAAGTCGTGGGCAGAAAGAATTGTGTCAGGGATGCCCCCCTTAACCCAGTTGAGAGCTACAGTTCCTACCTTGCGCACAAACTGCAAACATTGGAGGAGGGACAACGGGTCCTGGCCCAAGACCTGATGGCTTCTGTGATACAGAGGGGAAGAAGGGGCCTGCTGACTGTGACCACAGAATTGTGGGACTCGGCCCAGGGTCCTCCTCCTCCTCCTGCTGCCACATTGTCACCACCTGCAAGGGGCCGCGGAGAGAGCCGTGGAAGGAACGCTGCAGGGAAGCGTGGAGGGAAGGCTGTATGGAATACCAAAAAGTTATTCCCTGGCTTCAAGCTGATTTGGCCCAAAACTGAGGTTGTCGTAGTACCACAGCTTTGGGGTCATGTATGACATCTGCTGCTGCTTCTGATTTCTGGGATTTGGGGAGCACATTGTAACCCAAATTAGAGGGACTCCTGATGTTGTTGCTTTTGTTGTTGATCATGGTGGAATGTGCTTTTAGTCTCCAAAGTCTGCAGATATTTGGTTGATTGGGCAATTGTTGCCCTTCATGTTTATTTTTTTTGATAGCCAGAATAAATGGAGATTTAATTTAAGTTAAATACTTGTCTATTGTGTATTTCTGGTGAATAGCCATCAAACATTTCCGAAATACAATGTGTAATTAACAAAGGAAAACAACCTCCTTGGGGGGGGGGGGTGAAACAAAAACATTGTTGTGATAACTTGAGAAAAAAAATTAAATTTCTCAAAAAAAGCTAAAAAAAACATTTAAAAAAAAAAAAAAACATTGGTGTGATAACTTGAGAATTTTTTTTTAAATTTCTCCAAAAAAAAAAAAAAACATTGGTGTGATAACTTGAGAAAAAATTGATAAAAAAATTCTACAAAAACAAAAAAAAATATGGCCCGGATTCAGAAAGGACTTACGCCGGCGTAAGTCCACGGATGTGCCGTCGTATCTATGAGCCTTATTCAGCAAACTAGATACACCTGAATTTTGGCTTCATACGACCGACGTAAGTCTCCTACGCCGTCGTATCTTGGGCGCATATTTACGCTGGCCGCAAGGGGCGCTTCCATTGATTTACGCGTCAAATATGTAAATGACCTAGATACGCAGATTCACGAACGTACTTGCGCCCGTCGCTGTAATCTATGCCGTTTACGTAAGGCGTACATCCGGCGTAAAGTTATTCCACCTAAAGCAGGGGTAAGTCATGTTAGGGTATGGACGTCGGAGCAGGCATCGTATTTTACGTCGTTTACGTAAGTCGTACGTGAATGGTGCTGGGCGTAGGTTACGTTCACGTCGTAGGCATTTAGCCGTTGTATCTTAGGGAGTATATGCAATGTGATTCTGAGCGTGCGCGCGCATGCGCCGTTTGTTCGGCCATTCATTTGCATGGGGTCACGGTTCATTTACATGTATCATGCCCTCCTTCAACCTACTTTTTTTTTTTTTTTCAAAAAGTATTTATTGAGTTTTCGAGAATTATAACAGAACAGGGTAAGACAATGGCATCGTGAAAACAAGTAGCAAGAGGGGACGCAGCCCCGGTAATGTAATGACATTAGATTAGCGGGAACGTACATGTGACATAGTGGAGGCAAGGTTTTCGAGGTCGGGTACCTGGAAAGATTTTGAGGGGGGGGTGAGGGGAATTCTCGTTCACACTCCCCCCGAAGGGGTGGGGGTGTCAAAGAGGATTTTTGTCTCCACGTAGACAGATAAATATAAATATAAATGAGACCATGAGAGTACGAACTGGTAGGATCTGTAGGGTAAGCATAAAATCAAATCAAAAGCTGATGTATAATAATTAGCTAACAACAGCTGTAAGAGACATTGCAGACATTGTGGTGTAGTATAGAACACAGGCAGAAGAGAAAAAACTGAAAGTAAACGTGGGGGGGGGGGCACCATGGTACAAGCTGCAGCCATTGAGGCATAGAGGGGGGGGGCGGTGACCTCCGGATCATCTAAGGCAGTTCAGATCATCTGTAAGTGGTGATTCGGGCAGCGGGTGATGGCGGGTCCCCAGCCGGGAACAGAGGCGGAGGGGATTTAAAGTATGAGAAGGAGTATTGGTCAAAATTGGAGTAGTCCTCTTGAGAAAGCGTAGTGGACATGAAAGGTTCCCAAGTTGAGAGGAAACGGGCCTTTGCCGAAGCTCGCTGAAAGTCTGTGGTGGCTCGCTCCTTGTAAAGGAGGAGAAGAAGATCCCGTTGAATTTGAGTGATGGAGGGGGGTAGAGGAGATATCCAGTTCCTCAGGATCGCCCGTCGTGCAACAAGGAAGCAGAGTAGCGGCCAGTCCTTGGGCGCCTGTGGAAGAGGCGGAGCAGCATTGTAGGGGGGGCAGACCCTTGGGATCTTTGAAGTAGCAGGGGGTCCCAGTATCCAAATATGAGGAGGAGAGGATCTTTGGGCAGCTTCAGTAGAGTAATTTGAAATACGTAGGCCAGGACTTGGTCCCAAAATGTCGAGATAAATGAGCATGACCAGAACCGATGTGCCAGAGAAGGTTTCGGGTGATGGCACAGGGGGCAGGAGGCAACGTTCGAGTCCTGCGATGATCGCAGGTAGGGGATGTGGGCCCGGTGGATGATTTTTAGCTGGGTTTCCTTCCAGATTTCGTTAGGGGTTATCCGTTGGATTTTATTGAAGCCGTGCAGCAGTTTGGGTATCAGGTCCTTGTCGGGAAAGTCCTTTCCCCAATTTGCGGCAGATGAGGATGATAATGACGGTAGGGCTTCACGGAGTAGAGGTTTGTAAATGTCCGAAATCTTATATGAACCTTCCAGGAGCAGCCGGTCAGTAAACGTTAAGGAAAAGCGCTTCGGAGACTCACTGCAAGAGGACCGTAGGTAGTTGATGCATTGGCAGTAGTGGAAAACATGGGATTTGGGCAGATCAAAAGCCTCGGCAATTTTTACAAAAGATAGGGGGATGCCAGTTGAAGAGTCACATATAGATGAAAAAAGTGAAAGTCCCTTATCCTGCCACACTTTGAAGGGTTTATGATCCAAACCCGCGGGGAAGCTGGGGTTGCCTTGAATGGGAAGATGCCGTGACATAAAGGGGGATAGGCCAAGGAGTTTTCGAGTTTCCCTCCAGGCGATGACAGCGTCTCTAAGTAACAGGTTATGCTGGAGCGTGGGGGTAATCGATTTCCATTTGCAGTGTAGAAGAGCCACTAGGGAGAAGGGATATATAGTAGCAGATTCTAGACGGTAGTTTGAGTGCCTTGAAGAGTGTGATATCCAGTCCAGACTTGTCCTCAATAAACATGCTAAATTATACAACCTGACACTAGGAAGACTAACCCCACCTTCGCTCCTGGGAAGAAAAAGTTTTTTCAAAGCTATGCGAGGTCTCTTGCCATGCCATATGAATTTTGAGATAGCCGATTCAATAAGTTTAATATCTTTATGGCGTAGGAGCAGGGGTATGGTTTGCATTGGGTAAAGTAATCTGGCAAAGCTGACCATTTTGACCAAGTGACATCTTCCCAGGAGCGAGAGCGGCAGATCCGACCAGTTCCTCAATTCTTGAGAGATTTTTGTGATCAGAGGGGGGTAATTCAAGTGGTACAGGGAGGAGGGTAGTTTGCCAATTTTTATACCAAGGTAAGTGATGTGGGAAGTAGCTACACTGAAAATAGAGTGACGCGTCCAGGGAGGGTCAGGGCGAGAGCCTAGGGGGAGGATTTCACTTTTGGAGTAGTTTATTCGGAGGCCAGTACAAAGTCGAAACCTGTCGGAAATCGTTTTGATGGTGAGCATGTCAGAGGAGGGGTCTGCCGAAAAAATTAGGACGTCATCCGCAAAGAGCGACGAACGTAGTTCGTGAGAGCCCGTTCGAATGCCATGAAGGGGGGCGATTTGGGAGAGATGTCTAGACAGGGGTTCTAGCGCTATGTTAAAAAGAAGCGGGGAAAGGGGGCAGCCTTGCCGTGTACCCTTATGAAGGCGAAATTCCTCTGAGAGAATTCCAGCAGCTACCAATTTTGCAGAAGGGGTCGCATACATAGCGTTGATAAGATGACAGAAAGGGCCGGAGAATCCCATTTTCGCCATAGATAGAGACAGCCATTCGAAGTTAACATTATCGAAGGCTTTCTCCGCATCTAGTGTGATAATGGCAAAGTCCCCATCCGGGTGTTGTTTGGCGTGTTCCAGGGCCAGCATTACTTTACATTACGGATATTTAAGGTGGCCGTTCTGCCCTTTATAAAGCCCGATTGTGCCGGATGGATCAGAGAAGGGATAATGGCGGAAAGCCTGTTTGCGATGATTTTAGATAAAATTTTGACATCCAGATTTAAAAGGGATATTGGCCTGTATGAGCCTGGCTCGAGGGGATCTTTACCTTTTTTGGATAATAATTTGATAATGGCCTGGTTTCCCGAGGGGAGATAAGGGCCGCCGGACCACACGCCGCTGTATACTTTGTGTAGGGTAGGTTCTACAATGTTCTGTAAGGTCTTATAGAATTCGCTCGTGAAGCCATCAGGGCCCAGGGCTTTTGAGGGTGTGAGTTTACGGATGGTATCCGAGATCTCAGCGGTGGAAATGGGGGTGTTTAGATCTGCTAGTTGGGAGGGGGTGAGTTTAGGAATAGATAGGTTCTCTAAGAAGGCGGTTGCCGTCGCTTTGTCGATGGGGTCCGGACTGTACAGGGCCGAGTAATATTGGAGCATTGCCTTGTTGATCGCCGGGGGCGTGGTGTTAACATTGCCGCTGGAGTCTCTCAAGGAGGTGATATGGGTAGGAGTGAACGAGCCTTTGCACAATCTGGCTAGGAGTTTACCCGACTTGTTTCCGAATTTGTGGAATGTGGCGTCTAAATTGGCCTTTTTAACCTTTTCTAGAGTGTCTGCCCAGGTGTCAAAAGATCTCTTGGCTGCGTGCCACTCGTCTCTGTTGTCAGAAGAGTCAACTAGGTAGAGACTCCTTTGCGCTTTATGTAGTCGGGAGCTGGCTAATTTATACTTAGATATGGCATTTCTTTTAAAGGAAGTGGCATATGATATGATCTGCCCTCTGAGGAAAGCTTTGCCAGCGTCCCAAAAGAGGTTCGGGTCATCTACATGAGGGGCGTTCGCCGAGGAGTACTCCATCCAGGCTTTCTCCATAAAGTGTTGAAAGTCTGAATGATTGTGGAGGTAAGAGGGAAAGCGACATAGCCTTGGGTGGGGAGGAAGGTCGAGGTTGTCAAGAGAGACTGACACTGGGGCGTGGTCAGACACCGCGATGTCAAGTATGTCAGTAGCTGATACCAAGGGGATTAAGTCGTCTGATCCAAAAAAATAATCTATCCTAGTGAACACTGCGTGGGGGTTTGAGTAAAATGTAAATTCCCTGTCTGCGGGGTGAGATAAACGCCATAGGTCCCGCAGACGAAGCGAGTCCATAGTGGAAGCGAAAAGCGAGGGTTGCGATGGGTCAGGGCTCGAGCTGGAGTGTTTAGGGGAAGATCTGTCATCTACCTGATGCAGAATGTCATTGAAGTCTCCACCAACCAAGTGCGGGAGGTTGGCGGTTTGCAGTAACCAGGAAGATAGCTCGCCGTAGAAAGCTTTTCCTGGGCTGTTAGGGGCATAAACGTTTGAGATGACCAGTTCCTTGGAACCAATTTTGAGATGGGCTGATACCAACCGGCCATGGGAATCGGAATTTACCGCAAGGACCGTGCATGGGAGGTTTTTATGGATTAGTAAGAGGACCCCTGCCTTGCGGCCAACGGCCTCTGAACCCAGGACCGTGCCCACCCAGAGTTTTTTCATGCGCGAGAAGTCGGATGCGGGGAGGTGGGTCTCCTGCAGTAGTGCTATGTCAGCCTTAAGCCTTTTCAAGTGTCTGAGGATCTTCATTCTCTTGTTTGGGGACCTAAGTCCCTTCACATTCCATGAAAAAACTTTCATGTTGGGGATTCCAGGAATGGGGTCTGAGATGTATTTCTATGAAAAGCACCACTTGGTGAGGGGCCAGGGGAGGTCGCCATATAAAGGTACAATAGGATCTGTAGGACACGGGGGAGGGGGGGTGCGCACGATGCACGTGTGTAGGTGCCGGAGGGAGGGGGACAGAAAGGAGGGGAAGGAGGTGCAAGAGGGATGCCTGGAAAGGGAGTAACAGAGAGAGCAAAAATAGTAAAACCAAATACAAGAACTTCACTTTTTTCCACATGGAGTCACTGTATGAGCAGGCCCCCTTGTCACGACCTAGGTGACGGGTGCCCGAGAGCCCAAGATTAGGCGGCAGGCTTCTCGCGGCTAATGAGCAGTGCACATAGTGAGGGGGGGGGAACAATATTGGTGCGTACAGTGAGGCCAGGAGGCACAACGTCATAGAAAAAGAAACAGTACATCATTAATAACCATATCACAAGGATAATCAACCAGGGAGGGGGGTAGAAGGTGGAACTGGCTGGTCTAGGTGCAGCAAACCGTACATGAGCATAGATATACCATATCAAATGGGATACTGAAGGAAAACCAAAAAAAAGTGTCTTAAAGATACCAAACGGAATAAACAGATATCTTAACACAGAAGTCTACCTGACCGGTTGCTGTGGGGGTGGAATACCGCCAGTAGGTGGAGAGACAAGTAGTGCAGGAGCATGCCTGCTCGGAGAGGACCTTGACGGTGCACTAAAAGTGAACAAAGGAGGGAGTAACCCAGGTGGGAGCGATGGTTGCAGGAATATCATTTCACAGTGGCCCAGGCCGGTTCTTGGGCCGAGGCCCTGAAGCACTTAGGTGATTCCTTCCTCGGGCTTCTTTGGTCCAGGGGACGGTTAAGTGTCGGGGCCTTGGAGGGCGTCTGGTGGTTTGGGTGGGAATGCCGCGACCGTAGAAAAGCTTCGGCTTCTGAGGGGTCCTGGAAAGTCAGCTGGTCGCCATTAGGGGCCTTGAAGCGCAGTATGGCAGGGAAGGCCAGGGTAAATTTAATTTGTTGTTTGAACAGTTCAGTGCAGACCTGCTGAAAAGCCTTTCGCTTCTTTGATACCTCGATGGAGTAGTCAGCAAAAACTAGCACTTTTATGCCATCGATCTGGAGCTGGCGGGCTTGCCTAAAGGATTGCAATATGAGGGACTTGTCAGCGTAGTTAAGGTATTTTGCAATAATCGGTCGCGGTGACTTGCGATCCGAGTTGAATGCCCCCATGCGATGTGCCCGTTCGACTGTGCATGGGCCTGGGAGGCCCAGCGCCTCTGGGATTCAGCTGAGCGCAAAAATCTGAGAGAGCAGAGGCCTGAAGTGATTCTGGGACACCGATGAATCGCAGGTTGCTCCTCATTGATCTGTTTTCTAAATCGTCCAATTTCTGGAGGATGAATTGGTTTGTCTTGTCCTGCGCGTGTTCTAAGGCCTGGGTCTGGTAGATTTCCTCTTCTGCGCTGGACAAGCGGTGCTCCAGCTCATTTAATCTAGAGCCGTGTTCCCCTAGCTGGGCCTTTATCTGTGCCATCCCAGCGTTCACGGCCTTCTCCACTGATGCCGCAATCATAGGGGTTAGCAGGGCGGCCACGGCTTGAGCTATCCGCTCGGTGGTATTATCCCCCGCTGAGTGGGGTGAGGATGCTTGTGGAGGAGGAGAGGGGGAGATGGCGCCGCTTACCTCCATCGCAGCCGGCGCGTCTGTCGTCCGCGGAGCGGAGTAGGCCGAAGCCGGGGCCTCGATTTGCGGTTGGGCCGCCGCCGGCTGCGCCGTCTGCGCCGTGTGGCTCCGGGAGCCAGATTTCTCCACGAAGCGGTCCATCCTTGTGAGGGGACATGCCCAGAGGTGGAGGGGGGCTCGGATGGCTGCTCGGGCTGGTTTTAAAGGCCGGTTTTTTCTTTGTGCGGCGGGAGCTGCAGAGGAGAGCAGTCACTCCATGCGGCGCCGGAACCGGAAGTCTCAACCTACTTTTAATTAGGCGGGCTTACGCCGGCCAATTTACGTTACGCCGGCGTAAGTTTGGGAGCGAGTGCTTTGTGAATACTGCTCTTGCCTCTCAGAGTTACGTCTGCGTATTGCATATGAGATGTGCTACGCCGGCACAAAGATGTGCCGATCTACGTGAATCCGGCTATATATGTGGAGTCCAAAAAATTATTTTGGAGATCTGGCTTACTAAAAAAAAAAAAAAAAACATGAGATCACAAACAGAAAAAAAGTTAGTATGGGAGAACTCTGTCTAAATAACATCAGCAAAACAATGTGTTTATTCTAGCAATAGAACGGAGAAAAAAATGTGCTGCAATAAACGAGACACTAATTTATAAAATGTAGAATGTGCCATCTCTAAAACGAACGTGAGTTTTACAAGAACGAGCGCTCCGTCCCCTCATTTAGTCTGAGCATGCGTGGATTTTTAACTGATGGTCGTACGTACTAACGATCGGTTTTGACCTATCGGTTAGGCGTCCATCGGTTAAATTTTAAAGCAAGTTCTAATTTTTTTAAATGAAGGTTAAATATCCTATGGGGCCTACACACGATCGGTTTGGACTAATGAAAACAGTCCTTCAGACCGTTGTCCTCTGGCGATCCTATCGTGTGTACGAGGCCTAACTGATATATGGCTATATAATGCCTGAAGCTTGCCATTTCAAAGAAAAAAAACACAAAGAAAAAGAAAAAACAGTATCACAAAATTGTAACTGATATATGGCTATATGATGCCTGAAGCTTGCCTTTTCAAAGAAAAAAAAAAAACAGCACCGCCAAGATACATCTGATCTGTTTTCTTGCCTCTTGCTGAATGAGAGGTCTAATAGATACAAGGAGGAGGGATCTCCTGAATGATGTGTTATAACAATTGTTATCCACCTGACCTTTCATTTGGTGGGAGGCAAGAGAACGGAGTGGATGTGTCTCAACATCTGCATTTTTTTTCAGTGGGTATTGGGTATCGTAATAGGCATACAGCGGATCTACTGTACTTCCCTGATCAATGTGATTGAAGGTGGATGTACATCATGGGACCTTTTGGGGTTCTTTTCTTATTAAAGGACTTGTCAAAAGTAAGCACTGTCTGTGATACTTTTTTTTATTTGCACTAGCATACAATTTTTCAGGACAAGCTTTTTGGGGGAACCTTCGTCAATGTTCAAGAAATACAAATTCACAAATATTTTAGCAGAATGGTAAAAAAAAAGACAATCTCTGAGGGAAAGGAAAAACAAAACAAACACACACAAAGAAATTCACACGATCAGTCCATCCAAAGAGAACGGACTGAAGCACTGTTTCATCGGTTCACCGATGAAGCTGACTGATGGTCTGATGTGCCTACACACCATAGGTTAAAGAAGCGTTCTGTTCAGAACGTGGACACGTAAACCACGTACAACGTCACTATAAAGGGGAAGGCCAAAGACTTTGGCGCCACCCTTGCCTCTGCTTTTGCTGATTCCGTGTTACCGCGTGTTAGTGAAGGTTTGGTGAGAGACGATTCGTGCTTTTCAGTCCGTTACAGCGTGACGAATGTGCTATCTCCATTACGCATTTAGTCTGAGCATGCGTGGACTTTGAACCGATGGTCGTGCGTACTAACCATCAGTTTTGACCGATCGGTTAGGCGTCCATCGGTTGAATTTTAAAGCAAGTTTGAAATTTTTTGACCGAAGGATAACGGACCGATGGGGCCCACACACGATCGTTTTGGACCAATGAAAGGGTCCTTCAGTCCGTTTCCATTGGTTTTGACCGACCGTGTGTACGCGGCCTAAGAGGTCTTCTATAGGGTTGAGCGAACCCGAACTGTAAAGTTCGGGTTCGGTACGGACTTTGGGTTTTTCCCGGACCCGAACCCGAATAATTGGAAAAAGTTTGGGTCCGGGATCGGAGTTTGGGAAAAAAAATGCGCGGAGGTCCCCGCAAATTCAATAACCAGACCCTTTAGGTCTGGTATGGATATTAAGGGGAACCCCACCGTCAATTTAAAAAAAAAATGACGTGCGGTTTCCCCTAAATATCCATAACCAGACCCGTTATCTGAGCATGTTGACCTGGCTGGCTGCAGAAAAGAGGGGGGGACAGAGTGCGCCCCCCCTCTCCTGAACCGCACCAGGCCACATGCCCTCAACATGGGGAGGATGTCCCCATGTTGATGGGGACAAGGGTCTCATCCCCACAACCTTTGCCCGGTGGTTGTGGGGGTATGCGGGCGGGAGGCTTATCAGAATCTAGAAGACCCCTTTAACAAAGGGGACCCCCAGATCCTGACCCCCCTGTGTGAAATGGTAATGGGGTACACTGTACCCCTACCATTTCACAAAGGAAGTGTAAAGTCTTGTAAAAAAAAAAAAACCCACACGCCGTAGAATAAAGTCCTTTATTAATAAAAAAAAAAGAAAAAAACTCCAGCGTTGATAATCCACTCGTTCCCGGCTTCCTGCTTCAACGTTGTCCTGATCCAGCGATGGCTGCGGGTGATCTCCAGCGATGAGAAGATCCAGCGACGGGTGGTTTCCGCTCCAGCGATGAGAAGATCCATTCATCCGGAGCGCAACATCGCCGACCTCCTCTCATCGCTGGACACAGCCCAGCGAATGAAGCGCTGAAGCTGTGACATTACTTATATAGAGGAGGCAGGGCCACCCGTCACGTGACCCCGCACCCTCTGACGTACCCTCTGCTACGTCACTGGGTAAGCCCCGGCTTCCCTCTTCCTGGGCTTCCCCAGTGACGTAGCAGAGGGTACGTCAGAGGGTGCAGGGTCACGTGACGGGTGGCCCTGCCTCCTCTATATAAGTAATGTCACAGCTTCAGCGCATCATTCGCTGGGCTGTGTCCAGCGATGAGAGGAGGTCGGCGATGCTGCGCTCCGGATGAATGGATCTTCTCATCGCTGGAGCGGAGATCACCCGTCACTGGATCTTCTCATCGCTGGAGATCACCCGCAGCCATCGCTGGATCAGGACAACGTTGAAGCAGGAAGCCGGGAACGAGTGGATTATCACCGCTGGAGTTTTTTTATTTTTATTAATAAAGGACTTTATTCTACGGTGTGTGTGTGTGTGTGTGTTTTTTTTACAAGACTTTACACTTCCTTTGTGAAATAGTAGGGGTACAGTGTACCCCATTACCATTTCACACAGGGGGGTCAGGATATGGGGGTCCCCTTTGTTAAAGGGGTCTTCCAGATTCTGATAAGCCTCCCGCCTGCATACCCCCACAACCACCGGGCAAAGGTTGTGAGGATGAGACCCTTGTCCCCATCAACATGGGGACATCCTCCCCATGTTGAGGGCATGTGGCCTGGTGCTGTTCAGGAGAGGGTGGGGCCACACTACCCCCCCCCTATTTTCTGCGGCCGGCCAGGTCAACGTGCTCGGATAACGGGTCTGGTTATGGATATTTAGGGGGAACGGCACGTCATTTTTTTTTTAAATTGATGGTGGGGTTCCCCTTAATATCCATACCAGACCTAAAGGGTCTGGTTATTGAATTTGCGGGGACCATTTTTTTTTCTAAAAGTCCGTGTCCCATTGACTAAAAAAAAAGTTCGGGTTCGGGAACCCGAACCCAAACTTTTTTTTTAAAGTTCAGGTTCGGACCCGAACCCGAACATCCAGGTGTCCGCTCAACTCTAGTCTTCTATAGTGTGGTCCGGTTATGAGGCTATAGAAGAATTTGAATGTTGGTTGACTAGTAATAATAATTTATAAATATAATTATTACTAGTCATACAATATTAGAATTCTTCTATAGCTTGTAGGCGGAACATTCGACCGGAAATGTACGTTTGCAGCGTCGTACCGTTTAGCTGCTCTGTTTTTCGCAATGTAAATTTTTTTTTTTTTAATGTCATTAAAAACGATTGTATTTGGGCTCCAGGGCATTTTTTGCGATGTTAAAAATGGGCATTAAAAATTTAGAACATGCTCTAAATTTTCGCGTCGTTTTTAACATCGGAGAAAATGGTCATGTGTGGGCTTTAATGATGTGAAAATAACGCGCATGCTCAGAAGCAAGTTATGAGACGGGAGCTCTCGTTCTGGTAAAACTAGCATTCGTAATGGAGATAGCACATTCATCACGCTGTAACAGACTGAAAAGCGCGAATAGTCTCTCACCAAACTTTTATTAACACAAAATCAGCAAAAGCAGCCCAAAGGGTGGCGCCATCTGAATGGTACTTCCCCTTTATAGTGCCGTTGTATGTGTTGTACGCTTTGCTCGAGCATTTTTTTTCCACGATCGTGTGTAGGCAAGGCCGGCTTAACAATAATCGGGTTGAATTTTTTTTTTTTCTAGACCATTAAAAATGGTCGTGTGTACGTGGCATTAGAACATTTGATAGACACCATAAGCCTTCAATTACAGATTCGACCAGAATTAATTTGGATTTTCGGACGAATGCATTTTTTAACGAAAAACTAAATTTAAAAAAACGAATTTCGGGAGTAACTAAATAAATTTATTTTTCAGACGAAAACGAAATTCCAAAACAAAATATTTCAGTGTGCACATGTCTATTATTTATGATCATACAAAAAAATACAATAGTAATTTTACATCGGAAACATTGAATTCTAAAGTTTAAGTTATTACCTATATTCTAGCTATGATAATATATAGGAGGCGTGTGTATATTGACACTTACTGTAGGAAAAACAATAAAATAAAACCCCTCATCCCAATGGGGATATAGTATATATAGCATACGTTGCCATGAATGAATAGACATAATTTTGAGGTCTCATAAACAGGTGAAAAATGACTATAGGATTAACATGAGAAATAATAAATATTAAAAGTAGAGTCAAGCAGCATCAGCACATCACAGTCAAAATAGAAAAGCTCCAACATGTTCAAAAGACGAGCAAGATTCCCACTTATGGTCAAAAATATGCTTTGGTATCTATAATGAAATGGTGAATTGGCTTCATACGTTTTATGGCTTCCATATGTTTCAGCCTCTGAGAAGAGGGAACTGTTGGGGACCATTAATGTAAGGCAATAGCCAAGTGACACTTCTGGCAGGTCTGCAAAAAATAGACACATATAGCAAGTCAATGTTAACTGCATTCCTGTAATCTGGGTCACCTTAGTGGACGGATATGGGTATTTTTTTCCAATTTTGGTAGGTTTGCAGTTGTGCCATACTCTTTCCATTTTCAGATGATGGATTGAACAGTGCTCCATAAGATGTTCAAAGCTTGGGATTGTTTTTATAACCTAACCCTGATAAATTATAAAATAGTTTCATGACCCTTATATTTATGAGTATTTTTCTTTTTTTTTTGTTTGTAATTCCTTTATTTTCCAGGAAGTTGCAATTTACAAACATGTACCTAGAATACGAGTCAAAGCATAATCAAGTAACAAAGGAAGTCTCACAATAAGGTCAAAATTCCCAAAGGCCAGATAAGACAAGATACTAATGGTCATACATAGCATTGCAATATGGAATGGACATTAACTTACAAAGCAGGTATGGCATATAGGGTGATGGTAGGAAAGACCTTGTATACAGACTCAAGGGCTTAAAATGGTGAAACTACATTAAAAAAACTGTGTAATGTACCAGGAAGTATAATATCCTTGTGGCTAGTGGACCCATAATAAATACCCCAAAGCTGAGACAAATACATGAAGTAGGGGGTAGACAGAGGAGGAGGGGGGAGGGTAGGAAGAACAAATAAAGGTGGAGCAGTCTGAGAGGAATAGAGGAAAGGGACCATATGTCCCATGCACAGAAGAAATGTAAAACAGGTGAAAAGAAAAACAGAGCCTCTCTCCCAGGGAATGTAAACCAAGTGCGTTAGGTCAGCCAGGTTGTGTAACCTCCTGAAAATAAGCATCAGTGTACACAACATGTTGCCAGGACCTCCAGGTGTCACAAAATATCTCCTTCCAGTTGTTCAAGGTAGCTGTGAGGTCCTACATGTCCCTGAGCTCATTGACTTTAGAAAAACAGAGGTACTTTGACAGTGAATTCTCAGACCTCCAACACAAGGGATTCATGCCTTAGCCACATTTTAAAGCTGGATTGTAAGAGAGGCCTTGTATTTCTTGATTGGTCCTTCCAAGAGATGAAGAAAACCTGCCGCAGGGTTTTTCTCCAGATTAATGTTGGTCAAATGTTTGTCGGTGCATATCACCTCTTGCCAAAAAGTCTGAGATGGGGCAGTCCTAAAAAATCTGTAACATTGTACCCTCTGCAATGCCACATCACCAGCATGCACTAGGAACCTAAAGGAGAAAAGGTGGATGCAGGGTGAATGGTACCCTGTACAATTGAGTCAATATCTTGTAACTGGTCTCTTGGATCCTAGTGGAAGACTTCTGAGCGAAATGTAGGATTTTCTCATTCTATATGTCAGTAAATTGGGTTTCAAGATCAGATTCCCATTTGGATTATAAGTCTTTTCATATAGACTGTGTCTACTATTGGGTTTTGGTCAATATTACTGGAAAATACTAATTTTTTTAAAAATATTTGGAATGATATACACAATATCAGCATAATCACCATGCATGTGGATAGAAATAATTATTGCGCTTGCGCTAAACCAAACAAAAAAGAAAGAAACCATCTGCTACACAAGAATGTGACAACAATTCATGGAAGTTATTTCAAAAGTGTTAAAAGTGAATGTGTAGCGCTAATTATGAAAATTGTGAAATATGTATGAATCACTAAATGATATATACTAGGGCTGTTACTGATCAAAATTTTTCTGTTCGATTAATCGATTTTTTTTTGTAATCGATTAATCGACTAATTTCGATTAATTATAACGCACATACGGATCCAACTACTTTTAGCTGATCTCCTTGCAGGCTGATTCCCAGTGCAGCTACCAACCATGGGGAAAATGGAAAGCAGGATACAAAAAACACACAAAGGCAGCGCTCGATGGGAATAGCATTAAAACTTTTATAGTCTTCAAGTAGGTAACCAAATAAATATTGCACCGGAGATAAAATCGATGTTGCTACATAAACTGTAAAAATGGTGCGAGTAATACCAAAAGGGAGCAAAAGCAGTCATAAAAACATGTAGCTAAGTATGATACTGGTATAAAAATGTGTACAACGATACCACTGCTGAATCCAGATGAGGAGAGGTTAACATCAGTCCGTCGGCATGTAGATGTCCCATGAAGGGAACTATCACAACTCCCAGTGGATGGTTGTAGAATCCCAGGTTGATAGAGGGAAGTTATGGAGGGAAGTGCAACAGCCCTTGTGTGTGGCAGATAGTAAGGTCCCGCCGGCATGCAGATATGAAGGCACAGCAAAGGAGCCATTCAGATGGACAAGGCAAGCCCCGCCGGTGTCCGTGACATCACCGGATCTCCGACGGAACTCCCTGAAGGCCCAGGAGCCGGCGGAGAGGTGAGTACCAATCAAAAGAATTTTAATCGATCAAAAATATTTTGATCGATCAAAAAAATTAAAGATTAAAAGTTAATTTGCACAGCCCTAATATATACCCAACCGGGTCAAACAGTGGAAAAAGTTTTAAAATAATAAGTCCACGTATAAAACAAAAACAATAAAAGTGTAAGTATCCATCACAATGAGATGAAGAATATCGCGGTCAAGATATCATACAGCCATGTAGACCATCACATGGAAATTCCTTTCAAGTATGGTATGACTAAACATGCTTTCCTTGAACTGTCAGCGACAACGGATCAATCGAGCATGGATATTCCCGATCGGCACGTGGACCAAGCTGTCTGAAGAATCCTGCTGGTATGGCCTATGGACCCGACAGTCCATGGCTGGAGGTCGCTCTGATGATGGTATCCCAGACGTGCAGAGGAGATAAACAACCCGGGAACTCCACGACACTTTCAAGACACTTCCTCCTACAGCCCCCCTAATACTTCAAGGGATTGTAAATTTACAATTTTACAATTTACATTATTTTTCTTAAATAGCTTCCTTTACCTTAGTGTAGTCCTCCTTCACTTACCTCATCCTTCCATTTTGCTTTTAAATGTCCTTATTTCTTCTGAGAAATCCTCACTTCCTGTTCTTCTGTCTGTAACTCCACACAGTAAAGCGAGGCTTTCTCCCTGGTGTGGAGTGTCGTGCTCGCCCCCTCCCTTGGACTACAGGAGAGTCAGGAAGCTCTCTACGTTGTAGATAGAGAAAGGAGATGTGTGTTAGTGGGCGCCCTGACACTCCTGTAGTCCAAAGGAGGGGGCGAGCACGACACTCCACACCAGGGAGAAAGCCTTGCATTACTGTGTGGAATTACAGACAGAAGAACAGGAAGTGAGGATTTCTCAGAAGAAATAAGGACATTTAAAAGCAAAATGGATGGATGAGATAAGTGAAGGAGTACTGCACTAAGGTAAAGGAAGCTATTTGGGAAAAATTGTACCTTTACAACCCCTTTAATCAAGCTCAATCCCAATCCAAGAGTCCCAGCTCTCTACCTCCTCATTGGTTCAGAGACAGCAGTGGGAGCCATTGGCTCCCATTGCTGTCAATCACAGCCTGTGAGGAGAGAGCGGGGGTGGGGCCGAGCCCAGTTCTGTGTGTTTTGTGGACACACAGAGCAGGGCTCTGGAGAGAGCATGCACCAGTGCCCCCATAGCAAGGGGGCACTTGGCAGGGAGCATCCCAGCGTTTTTCGAGTGTTATTCAAGCGTTTTTTGAGCGTTATTTGAGCATTTTTCGTGCGTTATTCGAGCAAAGCCTCATCTGCAATCCCAATGTGCTGGTAAAGCACAGCTAAGACCCTAAGGGCATTTTAGGGCATTTTTGCAGTTCCTCAGTGTGAAAGGGTAAGGCGTTTTTACAGCGCTTTCAATTAATTTCAATGGAGAGGGGCGTTTTTGGAGCGTTTTTTTCAGTGCCCAAAAGCTGCTCCAAAGATGCTGCTTGCAGGACTCAGTGTGAAAGGGTCCATTGAGATGCATGGAGAGCATATTATGAGCGTTTTAATTGCGCTACTTTTAACGCTAAAAACGCTTCAGTGTGAAAGGGGTCTAAATATCACTTTAAATCATATGAAATTGAATACAGAAATCAAATCAAATAGCAAGTTTGCCAACTGTACATAAATTAAGTTGGCCAGTCAATTCCTTCTCAGAGAAATTACTAAATAAAAATCTGAATAATGATAGATAGCCTCCCTGGCAGTATGATTATGTCAGATTTTTGTGCCTACATTGTTTTGCATGGAAATGTGGCGTTTTATATTGTAGGCCTGTAATTCTTAGTAATAACTCAAAGTCTAGTAGACATCCCGGGTATGATAAAGTTTGAAATACGAAATCATAAATTATAATATAATAAATAACTATAATAAATAACTATAGATAATTATAAAAAAATATATATATAATAATAATAAAATTAATTTCCCCACGATTCCTTATCGCTCAATTCTGCAAGTGTTCTAATTCACTATCGCTGTTTTCAAGCTGGTCTAAAACCACTTATGATGCAAAGACAAATTTTTTGGTTGCCATGGACAATCTCAAGTTTCCAGGCAGAAAGAACAGTATATATAATATAAAAGTGCATGCAGGGCAGTGGAAAAACCACTAGGGACAAAAGGGGGGTGAAATGATTTGATAGAGTAATGTAATCTGTAAGAATACAGTGTACTGTATGTGTTATGATTTTTTTGTACTTTTTGAATTTGCCACGGGGCTCCGCCCATATGCATCGCGAAGCTCGCAGGGAACGGAGCCTGGCACTCAGAGGCATTGGGCAGAGGAAACAGCGGGGGCGGAACATTGCAGGAACCTGGGGTCAAGGTAAGTATACTGCACCAGCATTCTACAATGCAATCCCGAGTGTGGCTTGGGGTTACCACTAATGGTAATGAAAATTCACCCCATTACTACAATTCACATTTCCCCATGCATTATCCCCTCTACATTACTTAATTTCATCACCTCCACCCCCCCCCCATCACATGACACATTCCTTGCTAAAATCACACATATACTACTGTAATGGTATTAATATTATTATTCGTATTAGATGTACATAATACAAATAACCAAACCTAGATATCATGCATCAAGGGTTCAACAGGCTCTGTTTGATACATTGTCATTACCTATTTAATTGCTGCAGGTGCCGTAATTTTTCCCTCATCCCCTCGATGGGTGGCTGTGACGTGGTTTCTTGTAAGCCCACTGGGACTTTTTTCCTCTCTGGGTAAGGCGGGGACGATTATGAGAATCACTGGATCATCTAACTGTTTGTAATAAATCTTCTGGTTGTGATGTCATTCATCCCACTTCCCAGCGGTAAATATAACATTGTTATGTTTGTAAATATCAATGCATAATGTCTAATGACTTTAGTAAAACTGAGATGTTTAATATATTTATTCAGGAGCCATTTATCCCCCAGAAGAGACCTCAAGTTTGAAACACGTCGTGGTCTACATACAGTTTGATTATATAATGCAATGATGTATAAATCACATAGCTGCCTTGCTGTATCATAGAATATGTACTGTATCTCTATTACCAAAATGTATATTTTAGTGATAACATGTATCCCAATATATTTCAATAAAAGATTTTTACACAACTCTTTTACTTGGATTCATATAATTTTCTGCATTAAAACCCTCTAGGGGAACTTCCCATTAGTATGAAAATTCACCCCGAGCCACACTCGGGAATACCGCCAGGTAGGTTAATGATTCATCGACAGAAGGGCGCGACCAGTTTTATTACTGCTATATATGATATCTTACATTTAAATATTCTACCTTATTTGCTGGTGTATAAGGCGACCGGGTGTATAAAACGACCCCCTAATTTTACAGTTTTTTAAGATTGTTAGCCTGTACTCAAGGTATAAGACGACCCCCCTTCCAAGGCTTCGAACGCTTCATATTTCTTCCTTCTGGAACCATATTCTTCTTCATTCTTGCTGGAGCTGGATCCAATCATGGCAAGCAATGTATTCTATTAATGAATACAAAGCCTGCTTGGATTGGCAGAGGCTGTAACATCATCAGCCCACGCCTCTCTGAGGCCTCGTACACACGGCCGTTTTCCTTGACAGAATCCATCAAGAAACTTGGTGCCAGAGCTTTTTTGCATAGGAAACCGGTCGTGTGTACGTTTTTGATCGAGGAAACTGTTGAGGAACTCGACGAGGAAAAAAGAGGACAAGTTCTCTTTTTCCTCAACGAGAATCTCAATTTCCTCGTCGTGTTCCTCGTCGGACTGGTTTTCGATGAGAAACACGTTTGTGTGTATGCTAAGAAACCTGTGCATGCTCAGAATAAAGTATGTGACAGGAGCGCACCTTCGGTAAAAGTAGGGTTTGTAATGGGGATAGCACATTTGTCACGCTGTAACAGACTGAAAAGTGCAAATCATCTCTTACCAAACTTTTTCTTGATACGCAGTAACATGAGATTAGTAAAAGCAGCCCCAAGGGTTGTGCCATTGGAATCGAAATTCTCCTGCCATTGTATGTGTTGTAAGTCACCGCGTTTGAGAACGAGGAGATTTGGTCTTGACCGTGTATAAGCAAAGCAAGCTTGTCAAGTTTCTCGACAAGCCTAACAAGGAACTCGTTGAGAAAAACGATGTGTCTTTTCCGACGAGTTCCTCGGTCGTGTGTACGAGGCCTGACTCTCAAAGCCAATCCAAGCAGTTTACATTTGAATACATCGCTCAATGGGATTGGCTAAGTGGTATATACTGTATGTAGCCAAAGCTACATACAGTATTACCGCACATCCAGCAGGCATCCGAGCAGCTGACCCGGCGTATAAGACGACCCTTGCTTTTTGGCCATTTTTTTTAAGTGTAAAAGGTAGTTTTATACACCAGCAAATACAGTATATTTATTATTACTTTGTCCTGAAAAACAGTTTGAATCGAGTACAGGTTTTATTATTTACTGAAAAGCCAATGCAAACAGTGATTGATCATTTTATCTACAGCTATTTTAAAGTCCTTATTCCTTAGGCTGTATATAATTGGATTCAGCAAAGGGGTGACCACAGTGTACATCAGGGCAAGAATTTTGGTATTCCGTGGTGGTCCACTTTGAGGTAATAGGTAAACACAAACCATTGTACCGTAAAAGATAGAAACAACAATTAGGTGGGAGCTGCATGTTGAGAAAACTCTCTGTCTGCTGGAAATAGATGGGATTTTAAAAATGGTGATTATAATATAAACATACGACACAATAATGGTACAGAATGGGATGAAAACAAAAACAAAATTTAATAATGTCACTTCAAGTATAATGATAGTGGTATCAGAGCAAGACAGTTGTAGGATCGGGTCAAGATCACAGAAAAAGTGGTTGACAGTATTGGAACCACAAAATTTTAATTGCGGTATGGTTATAGTAGGAATCAATGCTAATAACGCAATTAAAACCCAACACGTGATGACCATTATGCAGCAGAACTGGAAGTTCATTGTCACGTTATAATGCAATGGTTTGCAGATGGCCACATATCTGTCATAACACATCACTGTCAGAAGAAGACACTCAAGACCTTCAAAAACACAAAATAAATAAAACTGAGTGATGCAATCAGAAAATGATATTAAGTGGGGGCGTGGCCTGCTGCGGACCAGGATGGACGCCTGAAGCCGAGCTCCGTTCCACAGCCTGGACACAGCAACAATTCGCGGCTGATTCTCTCGCTGATTCTTACCGTCGAGGACAGGGGAGAACCTAGTGCACACCAGGGTATGCCCGGAAAGAAACAATTTCCACCCGCTCCGCGCCGCCTCACGGATTACTACCCGGCGGCCGCGGCGATGCACGGGGTCCAAGATGGCGCCGGCTCCAATGTCGGAAGCCTTGCAGATGCGAACAACATGCCTGCTGCTCGCAGCCCCTCACCGCATGTAGCAGAGAGCCCTCCAAACAACAACATGAGGGAGTCCATGGACACTCTGCCTCCTCCAGAGCACGCTGCAGACACCCAGCAAACGGATAGAGGTAAGAGACTGGCTACCTCCCCTATCACCTCACCTAACAAGGAACCCCTGGCTAAGAAGCAATTATGGTCTGCTGTAGTTGCAGGGGCGAATAGCACCCAGCAGACTCCCTCTTTAGCTGCCATTCCTGCTACCAACAATGCAGTCACTGAAGTCATGCTTAAATCTATGTTACTTACGCTGCAACAGGATTTCCATAGAGAACTGCAAATCTCTATGTCTCAAATGCATGATAGGATAGACTGTCTGGAGGAAAGAGCGGATGTTATAGAGGAAAATCTGCAAGACTATTCTAAAGCACATAATGAAGCACTAGATGTACAGGAACATCACACTGAAGAAATTCGTTGTATTAAACTGAAACTCGCAGATTTGGAAGATCGCGCCAGACGCAATAATATTAAATTCAGGGGTATCCCAGAGTCTATAAAACCCAACGATATTACTCCCTACTTGCAACAGCTCATCATGTCTTTGCTCCCTCGCATTAACGTACGTGAAGCATTGATTGATCGGGCACACAGAATCGCGAAACCAGCACACTTATCAGCTGACATCCCTAGAGATGTCCTGGCCCGGATCCATTACTTTCATATAAAAGAGCAAACTCTTTTTGCTGCCAGATCTTCAAAACCTCTTCCGGCTCCATACGCCAACGTCAAGCTCTTCACTGATCTATCTCCGGCTACAATGGAAATGCGCAGAGCATTTACCCCAATTACCTCCATTCTCCAACAGAAGCAAATTGTATACAGATGGGGCTTTCCGACCAAGTTATTGGTCACTCACCAGCAACAAATCGTCCCCATTCTCACCCCGAAGGATGGGTACAAGAAGCTAACAAACTGGGGCCTGCTTCCTGTCTCTTCTCGTGACACGGGACAAAGGAGTCCCCCCCGTACCCCCGCTGAAGCAAGAAATCCGGCAACTAATCTTGCCGAAAAGACCTGATGTGAGACCAGCCCTAGTCTTCTTCCTACTTAAGTCCGGCCTGGGTGATGTCAATTTTTCTTCTCTGTTTTTGTTCTTATTTTTTTTTCCACCCCCCAGGTTAAAGTGTGCTAGGCACACCGGTTTGTTCTACTTGCTGTATTCACGGTTTTGTTATAGTTTATTGCAGCTTCGTATATTACTAGTTGTTGCTAAGTATTACCTTAGTATTTAATAAGTGTATTGTGTACCTCAACCTCGTGTCATTTTCAAGTACTACCCAGAACCTTATTTGTCCTTGTTTCTCCTCTCTTGTGCATTATAAATAGGAGTGGTCTCTTTCCCCTTGCGTACATCGCCTGAGTCATTGCCATGGCCCTTACGATCACCTCTTTGAATGTCAAAGGCTTAAATTCACCTTTTAAGCGTAACCTGCTCTGGAAAGAAGCTTTATCGCAACATGCAGATGTTTTGTGTGTACAAGAGACACATTTTTCTAAAGTTAAACCTCCTGTATGTCGCCATAAAAAATATCCTCATTGTTTTTTCGCGAATGCCCCACAAAAAAAGAGAGGGGTCATGATTGCCATAAGTGCTTCTTCAAACTTTTTATTACATCACAGTGAGTCGGATGAGGATGGCAGATATCTGATCCTCTCCGTAACAATTAATAATCGCCCCCTTCTCATTGTAAACATATATGCCCCCAACACGGCCCAGAAGAAATTTTATACAGCTCTCTTCACCAAATTGGCCCCCTACAGGTCCTTACCTTTATTACTGTGCGGGGATTTTAATGACATTGTTGATCCAGCCCTTGATACCTCTAATAATTTGAGATACAGACCTTCTGCTTTGTCCGCCCTACTCCATAGAGAAGATCTGTATGACTCATGGCGATGCCTGCATGGTACGGAGAGGGATTACACCTTCTTTTCTCCCCCCCACCAGTCTTATTCCAGAATTGATTTATTCATCTCTGATAAACATCTACTCCAATCCATCACGCACTCTCATATCGGAACGATATCTTGGTCTGACCATGCGCCCATCACAATCAAATTGTCTCCCCTTTCCCAAACCCCTAGACATTCAATCTGGAGGCTGAATACCTCCCTTCTCAATAACATTACGTTTGAGTCTCAAATTAAATCCGAGATTGAGGAATTTTTCCGATATAATGTTGACTCTGTAAATGATCATGCTATTACGTGGAATGCCCATAAAGCTTGCTTGCGAGGCCTATTTATTAAGCTTGGAGCCCGCTCCAAAAAACTATATTCTTCTACTACAGATTCCTTCCTGAAACAAATTCGTGCCATAGAAATAGAGAACAAGCAATCTCCTTCCGAGGGCGCTTATTTGAAACTAAAAACTCTTAGATCACAACTCTGCGACCATCTTAGAAAAGATTTTGATTATTACATTAAACGCCTTAAACTAAAAACGTATGTGGCCGCCAATAAACCAGGTGCCTATATGGCCAGACAGTTCAAAAAACAACTCTCTAACAAACAAATTGAATTTCTCACCACTTCCCAGGGCAAGCGTATTAAAAACCCTTTAGATATCGCAAACGAGTTTGGTAATTTTTATGCCAAGCTCTATAACCTTACGGATAATGAACAACTTCCTCCCCCTACCCAACATGACATCTCCAATTTTTTGTCCTCTATTTCCTTACCTTCTATTTCCCAAGAACAACTCGCTCTCCTTGCAGAACCTTTTTCAACAGACGAAATTCATAAAATTATCAAACAAATGCCCCTACATAAGGCTCCCGGTCCGGATGGATTCCCTAATGAGTATTACAAACACTTTGCTGATCTACTGCTCCCCCATCTCTGTAACACTTATAACCAATTTGCGTCTACAGGGCAGATTCCAAAGGAATCCCTTGATGCACTAGTGGTTACCATTCCCAAACCTGGGAAACCTGCGGATAACCCAGCTAATTACCGTCCAATATCTCTTTTAAATACGGACACGAAGATATATGCCAAACTTCTTGCTCAGCGCTTAGCTAATATCATCCCGTTGATTATACATCCAGACCAAGTAGGCTTTGTGCCGGGCCGACAGGCCTCGGATGGTACCAGGAGGTTTATCGACCTAATTCAATGGGTGGAGCACGGTCGAACGCCTTCTCTCTTCCTATCTTTGGATGCAGAGAAGGTGTTCGATAGAGTCTACTGGCCCTACATGGAATCTGTTCTCCGCAAATTCGGCATATCGGGCACCTTCCTCTCGGCTATTTTAAGTTTGTATTCCCACCCATCGGCTCGTGTATGGACCTCTGGTGTTATATCCAGCCCATTCAAAATTACCAACGGCACTAGACAGGGGTGCCCATTGTCCCCCCTCATTTTTGCCATGATAATGGAACCATTAGCCCAAGCCATTAGATCTAACCCCTTGATAACAGGTATAAAAATTGGAGATGTCGATCACAAAATCGGTTTATATGCCGATGATGTCATAATTGCCTTAACAGATCCTATGACTTCCCTCCCCGTTGTTCAACAAATTTTAGATTCATTCAGTGCAATATCCCTATATAAATTAAATCATAGTAAGTCCCTTATGCTGAATCTAGGCCTTGATCACCTTCATACCCAATATATCTCAAAGAATTTTTCTTTTGCATGGGCGCCTAATGCCTTCCTTCCCTATCTCGGAATCCAACTCACCTTCCCAAGCAATATTTTGCTTAGAACAAATTTTGAGAACCTTGCAGGCAAGCTTTCGAGGCTGACCAGTGATATGAGTTCTGTTCCTACCTCATGGGCTGGAAGAATTGCTCAGTCAAAAATGTTTTTACTTCCGCATGTTTTATACCTATTTCGTACCATCCCCCTACCAATGACATACGCTCAACTGGGAAAACTTCAACGCATTATCAATGACTTTATTTGGCAACGAAAGAAACCTAGAGTCAGGAAAGCTGTGCTCTTGACCCCAGTCAAACAAGGGGGTCTAGGTGCTCCGAACATTTTAGCATACTATCGAGCAACCCTCTTAGATCAATTAAAAACATGGTGGTCGGATCACCGCCTCTCAACCTGGAAACAAATCGAAGCTACTGCACTTTGTGCAAATCTCCAACATGTCCTTGCAGCTACTTGGCTAACTTACAAACCTAAAAAGAATTTCCTGGACACTACTACCGCCTCTCTAAGAGTCTGGTCGGGTTTTTTACAGATGAACACAACTCTATCATTGGCTTCCATTTCACTATTACCTACAGAAGCTCTTTCCCTCCTGACACCGGATCTACCCATCCACGAATGGGTAAAGGCCGGCATTAAAAACGTGGGTTTGCTCTTTTCGCCCCTGGGCATTCACCCCTTCTCCTTTCTACAGCAGAAATATGGACTGTCCTCTAAAACATTCTTTGTTTATCTCCGAATAAGATCCCTTCTATCTACATTTTGCTGGTCATCGGATAACCCTTCTCCTACGCTACTGCTGAAATATTTTATCTCCAAAGATCCCAAACTTAAGGGCATCTCCCTCTTATATAAATTGATCACTCTGCCAAACTTGGATATACTATCATCATCCATTCAGTACTGTTCTCCCTATGTTTCTCAACCACCTCCTACCGACCTATGGGTGAAGGCCCTCCTAATTCCCCTACGTCTCTCCCACTGTGTTACTCACTGGGAATCTCTCCAGAAACTGTTTCACAAATGGTACTTTACTCCTGAAAGGTTGGCAAAGATATACCCGTCCACTTCATCTAAATGTTGGAGAGGCTGTGGAGATAATGGATCCCTATCTCATATCTGGTGGGATTGTCCGCTAATTGGAAACTTCTGGAATACTGTCAAAGATCTAATCTCCTCACTGTGTGACGTATCTTTCCCACTGTCCCCCTTAGACCTTCTTCTGGGCCTTTCAATACCCTCCTGGCCTAGACACTTACAGACGATAGTAACGCACATTTTAATTGCAGCCAGGCTGGCGATAGCAAGAAATTGGAAATTAATCCAACCGCCCCTTTTAAAAGATGTCATTCGCATACTTAACACTCATTTCCTGATGGAATTTTCATTCGCCAAGGCTAATCTGTCTACAAACGACTTTAACTCGTCTTGGGAAAAATGGATTGCTGATCATAGAAGTGCCCCACTACGTTAATTATACCACTGTCATCTCACACGTTAAATGTTATAAATGACCGTCATGGGATTTTTCTTTGTATCCTTCACCCCAATCCATCCTCCCCTTTCCCCCTTCCTGGGTGGTACACGGCCCCCCCTTTTTTATATTTTGTTGATATCTCACTCCAGCAGTTATCTATTACATATGTCTCTACATGAGTTTAATATGACTTATACGATATTTTCCCTTTACATATATGTATATGCAACTTTAGTCCCTACAAATATACTTCCTGCCTTACTGTGGCGCCTCGCAGGTACACAATACTACAACTTTGCTCTTCTGTAATTTCTGTTTATTTTCCTTTCCTTTAATCTCTATGACTGTTTACTGAGCCAGGGTATGCCCAATTGGCTATGTTTTGTATACATTTCCCTTTTTCTATATAATAAAAAATCTCAAAGTAAAAAAAAAAAAAAAAAAAAAAAAGAAAAAAAAGAAAATGATATTAAGGTCTCATTTATCAAAACAGTATGGAGCATGTTCGGAAGAATGTCGGTTGCCAGTAAGATATCCGCTACAGAGAGCTGAGAGAGGAAGAAGTACATGGGGGAATGGAGGAATTTACTGTAGACCAGTGAGATGATCAGGAGGTTTCCACATATCAGCACACAATAAATCACAAGGAAAAAAGCAAACATAAAAAAACGTATACTGTGCGGAAACTGAAGTCCTAAAAGATGAATCATGGTAATACTGGACACATTATTCTTCTCCACAACCTGAAGGTACACCAAAAAAGAAAAAGAAAAAAGAGGTACATTTATTTGATGAATTTTTTTTAGTTTTTAGGGAAATTGCAAAGTGCAAAATAGGAAAAAATAAATAAATTAAATGAACATGTCATATTTATTATTTCAAAGCAGATCTACGATCAGGACATACTTCATACCTGCATGCCCACCTGACCTCTCTAACTTGCTGTCTACCTCCAGTAAAAGGTAAAAGTAACACCAAAATATTTTCCTGTGACATAAAACCCTAAAGCAATGAGCAAAACATTAGAAATGTGAGAGGCAACTCTGGGTTTAGGCTGGAAACAATTGAGAATTGTATTAAACATTGTTGTTTTTTATATGTTAGTAGATCAAATTATGTAGAACACTGGGATTAGAAAGTTCTCCTTGATATTTTCATGGGACTCATTATTACCGATATGTAGGGAATTTATTTTTGGATCTATTTTTTCATTTTAAATACAAAATGTAAAAACAAAATAATAATATATCATATACCTATGTTAAAAAATTATCCAAATTAGCTTGTATCTTATCCCAAGCAATTATTTCATCTTTTAACCCTGTGCTGCCAGGCCCTGCTCTCCACTTTAAACCTCAGGTGGCCAGAAATTTTTTGCAATATTTAACTTTTTTTATTTTTCATTTACAGTTTTCAGAGTTTTTTCTTTTATCAATAAATTTGTATTCAGTTTTAACATATTACAGAGGTGAATATTACTTTCCATTCAAAGCATGCATGTCCAATACAAACTCACACAAGTGCAAAGTAGATACAGGAAAGTTATGCTTCTACAATGTCAGCTACTTAGAATTCAGTTAACATGTACAGGACGAGAGGGGTCTCCCTACCTCCCGGACACTCCATTGGGTACTAGCTGTGTCCCAGAGGAAGGCACCGCCTACTAGCCCCCGATTCCCTTCCATCATTCTCAGCTGGTATAATAGTTCAAGCATGCTATGCTCTCCTATATTAGAATCGTCTTGTATAAATCAATAGCAGTATTCACCTAGAGCTTTAGCTCCAACATAAAGGACACAAAACAAAAGGTAAAAGCATAAAAAGAAAAAAGAGAACATTATAAGCAGAATACAAGGTACATTTCCTCCCGCAGTACTTAACATATCAATATCTGAAAATGGAGGCACTAAATCTCCACCTACTTATATAGTATAAAAGTTATTTATTTCTTGTATTTGTCATACCAGTTTGTCCAAGGTTGCCATTTGGAAAGGAATTGTGCGTATTTTCCCTCTATGGATGCTAGCATACTTTCATAAATGTAGTGTATAGATAGAGTGCGAATGGCCTTGTGAAGTTCTGGGGGATCTTGAGATTTCCATACTCTGAGGCCTCGTACACACGACCGTTTTCCTCGACAAAATCCATCAAGAAACTTGGTGGCAGAGATTTTTTGCAGAGGAAAACGGTCGTGTGTATGTTTTTTTTTGAGAAAACTGTCGTGGATCTCAACGAGAAAAAAGAGTACAAGTTCTATTTTTTCTCGTCGGGAGTCTGAATTTCCTTGTCGTGTTTCTCGTCGGGCTGGTTTACGACGAGAAACACATTTGTGTGTATGCTTAGAAACCCGCGCATGCTCAGAATAAAGTATGAGATGGGAGCGCACCATCGGTAAAAATAGCATTCGTAATGGAGATAGCACATTCGTTGCGCTGTAACAGACTGAAAAGCGTGAATCGTCTCTCACTAAACTTTTACTTAACACGTAGTAACATGAGATTAGTAAAAACAGCCCCAAGGGTGGCGCCAGTGGAATCAAACTTCCTCTTTATAGTGCCGTTGTACGTATTGTACATCACCGCATTTGAGAACGAGGAGATTTTGTCTTGACAGTGTGTATGCAAAGAAAGCTTGACAAGATTCTCGACAAGCCTGACAAGGAACTCGTAGAGGAAAACAATGTTTCTTTTACAACGAGTTTCTCGGTCGTGTGTATGAGGCCTCAGTATCACTAATTTGGCCGCCAGAAAGAGATGAGTAGTAAATTTCCTGTGACACGGTGGAATGTTTTCAATACCCAAGTTTAAAAGAGCCAGGGAAGATGAGTATTGTACATGTACACCTGTCACTTGGTGGAGGATACTAAAAATTAGACATGTGCAGACTGGAATATTTCGTTTCGTTTTTTCGTTTTCGTTTGGAAAATACATTTATTTAGTTACTCCCGAAAATCATTTTGATTTATTATTTTTTTCGTTGGGGAATAGCTTTCGTCCGAAAATCCAATAATACTTTGTTTCTGTCGAATGGTCAAAAGAATATTCGCCGGAACGTCGAATCTTTTTGGTTTCTGTCGAATGGTCAAACGAATATTCGACGCAACGTCGAATCTTTACGTCGAATCGTACATTTCCGTTAGAATATTCCGCCTACAAGAATTCTAATGTTGTATGACTAGTAATAATGTTGAATCTATTCTCTATAATGTCGAATCTATTTTCTCATAAATCGAAATCTATTCTCTGTAATGTCGAATCTATTATTTCTATAGTGTCGAATCTTTTCTCTATAATGTCGAATCTTTTCTCTATGATGTTGAATCTTTTCCCTATAATGTCGAATCTCTCTATATCGAATTTTTACCGCAACGAAAACGAAAATAAACCATTTTTTATGTCGCATCTTTCGGTTTTCGTTTCTTGCATTTTCGTTATCGTTTGTTAAAAAACAAAACAGATTTTCGGACGAAAATGCATTCTAACGAAAACGAATGCACATGTCTACTAAAAATGCCCGACCAAAATTTAGCTAGCCTTCCACAGTTCCATAAGATAAGGAAGATGGCGCCCACCTGTGCACAGTTTCTCCAACATAAGCGAGATGTGGAGGGGTCAAACTTGGCTATCCTGTGCGGAGTTAGGTACCACTGTTGTGTTATTTTGTGGGAAAGTTCCCAGAGCCCGGTGCATTTAGTAGCAGAATGGATATACTGTAAGGCTTTCTGCCATTGGTTTTCTGAGAATGCCTCACCAAGGTCCTTTTCCCATGCAAATATAGAGTTTGTTTTTACAAAAATAGATTTTTTCATTTAAGAAATTGTAAAAAAAAGGAGATACCTCCTCTATGGTTCCCCATAGCTGTGAGGGGGGTTTGGAGTCTCCAATATAAGTTGCATTCAAGTTTACTATTGTTCTTAAGGTAGGATTGTATTCGGATATAATTAAACAATTCTGTATCAGGGAGCATATATTCGAATTGCAATGTGGTAAAGGGGTTTCACCAATGTATCCGAATATAGGTCCGATAGCCCTGTTTTACCCACCTATTTAGATTTAATTCCGGGATTATCAAAGCCAATGTTGATACAGGTATCGGCATGGGCACAACAGGGGCCAATAGGGATTTGGATAACACTAATGCTTTCCAAGAGTTTAAGGAAGCTATGACTGGGGGAGAAAGATCTCCAAGTTTCACTTTAAGATGAGGGTAGGCCAAGACATAGTCATACAAGTTACCCCCTGGTATCATGGTTTCCTCGATAGATCCCCATAGCGGGGTGGATTGGCCTGGGAACCAGCCTTCCCAGAGGGATTTGGTAAGCATGGACTGCAAGCCCTGAAAGAACCCTTGATGGACAGGAATGGGTATTGTGCGATAAATATAGAGAACTTGGGGTAAAATTTGCATTTTGAATGCTTCAAGCTTCCCTGACCATGACAGAATATGTTTACTGAGGGAACGTAAACCCTCCCTCAGTTTCTGTTCTAATGGGAGATAGTTATCCTTGACTAATTGGCTAGGTTGGGAAGTAAGATTGATGCCTAAGTAATTTATTTTTTGGTCACTCCAAGTATATGGAAACCTAGTTTGTAAGTGCAGTCTATCCTGTGGGGCAACACCTAGATCCAAAATCTAAGATCTGGTATCATTCATTTTATAGTATGATACTACACCACATTCCCGCAAGATACGAGAGACATGCTCCAGGGAAGACACCAGATCTGTAAGCATCAAAATCACGTTGTCCGCGAAAAGGTTTATGCCATGTTTACGATTATTGATCATAAAACACTGGATATTTGGGTTCTGTCTGATACTGGCCGCTAGTGGTTCCATTAGTATATTAAATATGAGGGGAGAGAGAGGCCAACCCTGGCAAGTTCCGCTTGTGATCCGGAAGGGCTTAGATAGCATACCAGATGTATATACATGGGCTGAAGGTGTGGTGTAGAGAGCCAGTACTGCAAAGAGTAGGTGGCCCTGAAAGCCAAATCTCTCCAACGCTCTTGACAAATACAACCTATGCACCCTGTCAAACGCCTTTTCCGTGTCCAAAGCCATAAGCAGAGAAGGCGTCTGACCCCTCCTGGCAACATGAATTACATCTATCAGACGTCTGGTGGCATCCGATGTCTGCCTACCCTTGGTGAAACCAGATTGATCAGGATCAATAAGATTAAGTAAAATGTCCTCCAGTCTTAGGGCTATCATCTTGGCATATAGCTTTAAGTGGAAGAAAGGTGCAGTGAAAAGGGGCTACTAATGCACTTCCGGCGCCAAGGTTGCTGTATAACTACTTCACCCAAGTGACAGTGAGGTGGGGTAGAAACTATCGATAAATAAATAAATAAATAAAATAAAGTGGACACAACACCAAAAAGTGAAATTGGTATTGTTCAAAGAGAGCAGCTGTTTAAAATTAAATGGAGAACCATTTAAACATGTATAATAAAAGGTATCAGTGAATGTGAACTGATGTTCAAAAAGATAAAAACAGCGCTAAGAGTTGGAGTTATCTAACTCAAAAAATAAAACATATAAATATATAAAACCTGACGATCGGTGATGATGAGGTGGGTGATCAAAGGAAGGTATAAGTGCACCAAATACCTATGGATACACCACCAAGTGTGGATAAATCCCCTATATGGGTTAAAGCTTACCACAGCAAGTCACAAATAAACTTGCTCTCAAAATCAGCTGATCATCCAGGGGTGTACGGGTTAAACAGCCCAAGCAGAGGTACATGTAAGGACAAAAAAACAGAGATCTCTCATAGTGCAATAATGCCTAACAGTAATCCCTGAACAGGTTGGGTGAAGCCCACTAATAAATGCCCGTACAATAAGAATGCTGTGTAAGAACATAAACATAAAAGGTTTCACCTCCGTCACCGAAGACCTCCTGCCTGAAGGGGCCGCGCGAGTGCTGCGGATGCGATGTGCTGGTCTTCCTCGCTGTGGATGGTGGACGGTGGAGCGCGGTGGAACGCAAACAAGACTTCTGTGTAGCGCGTCTGTAGCCACGCCCAGCACATCGCATCCGCAGCACTCGCGCGGCCCCTTCGGTAGGAGGTCTTCGGTGGTCTTCCTCGCTGTGGATGGTGGACGGTGGAGCGCGGTGGAATGCAAACAAGACTTCTGTGTAGCGCGTCTGTAGCCACACCCAGCACATCGCATCCGCAGCACTCGCTCGGCCCCTTCGGGCAGGAGGTCTTCGGTGACGGCGGTGAAACCTTTTATGTTTATGTTCTTAAACAACATTCTTATTGTACGGGCATTTATTAGTGGGCTTCACCCAACCTGTTCAGGGATTACTGTTAGGCATTATTGCACTATGAGAGATCTCTGTTTTTTTGTCCTTACATGTACCTCTGCTTGGGCTGTTTAACCCGTACACCCCTGGATGATCAGCTGATTTTGAGAGCAAGTTTATTTGTGACTTGCTGTGGTAAGCTTTAACCCATATAGGGGATTTATCCACACTTGGTGTATCCATAGGTATTTGGTGCACTTATACCTTCCTTTGATCACCCACCTCATCATCACCGATCGTCAGGTTTTATATATTTATATGTTTTATTTTTTGAGTTAGATAACTCCAACTCTTAGCGCTGTTTTTATCTTTTTGAACATCAGTTCACATTCACTGATACCTTTTATTATATAGCTTTAAGTCATTGTTAAACAGCGATATAGGTCTGAAATTTTGGGGAACATCCGGTGTCTTACCTGGTTTAGGCAGGGTTACTATCAATGCTTCCAACATTTCTGAAAGAAATGAAGCAGAGGCAGCAGCAACATCGAACACCCTCAAGAGATGTGGTCCCAGAAGTGTCTTGAAGTTTTTGTAATACTCCCCAGTTAGGCCATCCGGTCCTGGGCATTTATTATTTGGGAGAGTGTCAGTAACCCTAAGGACCTCAGCTAGGGAAAAAGGGGAATTTAGTTCCTGTAATTATGAGGGGGAGATTTGGGGTAGGTTGATGTTTTCCAAAAACGTTTCCACGTCTAACGTGGACGGTTGCACTGTAAGGGCATCCTGGTTCAGATTATAAAGGGATCCATAATAATCACTAAAAGCATCAGCTATGCTCTGGGGATCAAACACCTTCTGTTTAGTTGTAGGGCTAATTATATGTGGTATTCTAGTTTTAAAACGTTGGCCTTGAATTCTACGGGCTAGATTCTTCCCCGCCTTATTACCCATAGAGTAGAAGGACATTTTCATCCTCTTCTCTGATTGTTCAAAGGAATGGAGTAGAATCAGTCTAAGGTCATGCCTTAAGGAAGTTAGTTTGGCACCAATTGTAGGAGTAGGCTTACACTTGTTTTGGGTTTCCAGGGAATCAATCTCCTTAATTAATTTGTCAATCTGCCGCTGCCTCTGCCTTTTGATCCTTGCACCGAATTGGATAAATATCCATAATCCCTCTGATATATGCCTTATGGGCGTTCCACAATGTAAATTGATTATCCGTGGAAGAGGAATTGATCTGAAAATAATCGGACAAGTGTCTCTCCATAATTTCTTTAGATTTAGGGTTTTGAATTATCTGAGAGCTGGAGCGCCATATATAAGTACTATTGTTGGGGTATTTGTCCCCTGTGTGAGTAGAACCGAAGCATGGTCTCACCATGTTATGCTATTCAATTTAATTTGATTCACTTTTTGTAGCAGCCACTTGTCCATCAAAAACAGATCAATCCTCGTGTATGTGCAGTGCCTATGAGAGAGTAAAACGAGAAATCATGTTCACTAGCATGGGTGCATCTCCAAGCATCATACAAATCGTACGACTGTAAGAAAGACCTCAGAGAAGGAATCGACTTAGAGGGTGAAGATGTGGAGTCCATATTAGGGTCCGGCATTATATTAAAGTCCCCACATATCAGAAGAGAACCCTGTCAAACCTTATTAATTTTTGTCATCAACTCATTCAAAAATCTCACTTGGCGTCTATTGGGAACATAAACATTCACATGAGTGTATCGGGAAGCATTAATGTCACAGACTATAATGAGGTAACGACCTGAGGGATCAGAAATTTCCTTGAGCAGGTGAAAGGAGACCGAGTCCCTGAATGCGGTAAAAAAAAAAAAATTTTTGGCCGCCATATTGGAGAAAAAATTATGTTGAAAACCCCGATGGGTACATCTAGGCAGGGCTGAATGGTGGAAATGAGTCTCTTGGCCACATATGACATCACATCGATTAGCGTCCGCTTCCCTCCAGAGGGATGCTCTTTTGGCAGGATGATTCAAGCATTCATGTGCGTTGATAGAGAGTATCTTAATAGGCATGACACAATTTAGAAGGTATGCTGAATGTCAGTTGCGGAACGTACTTACAGGCAGTGGCGGAACTACCGCCATAGCGACCCACGCGGGTGCTATGGGGCCCGCAGCCGAGTGAGGATAAAGGGGGGCCGGTGAGGATGAGAACACTGCCAGCTAGGGGTGCAACGGATCGTGCCTGATCCGCATTCCGAACGGGTAGACCTGTTCGGATCGGCACAGACTGCGATCCGCGGATCGCACCCCCGCCGTGGCCTTAGGAAAGACCGCGGCTTCGGCCTAGCTCCGGAGCGGTCGGCCATCTTGGTATACCCGGCGGTGGTGCGTGCTGACGTCATCACCCATCTGCTATTCCTACCAGAGCGCGCGCCGCAATCTATTTTGAATGCATCTGCAAGACTGCAAGTACAGTGAGTTGAATCATGATTGTTGGGCAATGCAAAAACTACTGGCTATTATTAATAATATGTGGGGGCAATGTTATACTACTGAGTGGCTATAGATGTACCTTGAATTTATTATTACTAATGTGGGGGCAATGTTAAACTACTGGCTATTATTACTAATGTCATGTGGGGGCAATGTTAAACTACTGGCTATTATTACTGTGTGGGGGCAATGTTAAACTACTGGCTATTATTACCATGTGGGGGCAATGTTAAACTAGTGGCTAGTATTATTAATGTGGGGGCAATGTTGCTGATCCGAAAATGATCTGATCCGTGACTCCTGATCCGAGAATCGATCCGATCCGTGAGTTTTTTGATCCGTTGCACCCCTACTGCCAGCATGGTCTCCCAGCCAGGGAAAGAGAGAGGAAAGAAAGAGGCGAGCTGTCCGTATCAGCAGAGAGCGGAATTGCCCTCTGTAATAGCTTTCATTAGAACTTCCAGTGATCCCGGGGCTCACGACACATAGCTCTACCTCTTGGCCCGGCACCTTTGATAGACAGAATGCCGGTCCAATGAGGGACATGTTATGTCATCAAAGGAGTTGGGCCAAGAGGTGGGGCTATGTGACGATGAGCCCCGGGAAGACTGGAAATTCAAATGAAAGCTATTACAGCGGGCAATCCTGCTCTCTGCTGATCCGTCCAGCTTGCCTCTTCCTCTGCACAGGCAATGCTGCATGGGGCACAGGCAACGCTGTATGGGGCACAGGCAATGCTGCATTGACACTAGGGCAGCTGTGGGGGGGGGCATACAACATTTTGCTATGGGGCCCTGTGATTTTTAGTTACGCCCCTGCTTACAGGTATGACAGAGTGCGGTTTCCCGGCATTGGGGTGAAGATCTGTTCATCCAAAGCTGAGTTGTCCTGAGAAACAGGTTGCGAGAGGTATGTACCAAAAGAACCATGGAGGAAGAGTTCTGAGTCTAGTGTCATAAACATAGTCTGAAAAAAAAGGAACGAGTCAGAGAACAAATAACAGTCAATAAAAACTTAAAAGGGGGTAAATAAAACCCAAGTGCAGAATCGCTCTGCTCACGTAAAGGGAGCATAAATTGCGAGAAGGAGCTCCAATGAGTGAGGCCCAATAAAAGGGCAACTATTGTAGGCAACAGGGATTTGCATAGAATGGTTGAGATATCAAGAGTTGGAGACTTGCTGCCACTCCATTGGCTCTATTGGCAGCGGAAGCTGAGGGAGACTCGTCAGGGATAATCTTCCATTTTTGAAGAAGCCGGAGACCCTTAGTGGGAGAGGTGATCACATGTGAAGAACCGTCTTTGGTAACAAGTAATTTTTTCGGGTATCCCCACTTGTAGCAAATATTGTTATTCCTCCATGCCTTTGTAATGTTATTTAAATTCTTGCGAAGCTGCAGCATGAATTGCGACAGATCCGCAAAGAACTGCAGTTCAGAGTAATCTGTAGTGCGGTGTTACCCTTTACGGGTAATTTGCATCAAACGCTCTTTGGTCTGGTAGAAGTGCATTCAAAAAAGAACATCCCTGGGCACATGTCCAGGTATGAACGAAGGTTTAGGGAGGCGGTGGATTCTGTCAATAGCTCTGTGGGAGGAAGGTCAGGCATTAATAATGAGAGCATTGCCGTGGCATACGAGCGCAGCTCAGATGGCTGAATTGATTCTGGAATACCTCTTATTTTTACATTATTTCTTCTGGACCCGTCCTCTAAGTCTGCCAGCTTTGCTTTAATCCACATATGTTCCTCTTCCACCATGTCATGGGCATCTACTAGGTCATTAATTGTTGTGGCATACTCCCCCCATCTTAGATTCAATATGATCAACTCTATCCCCTACTGCAGTGAGTTCAGATTTCCTCATACATGCCATCATGTCAGTATGAATTTCTCGGGGAAATGAGCATGTCCTTCAAAGTTGTGTCCAGGACTGGCTGGTTCTGTGTGGGGAAGGACACTATAGAATCAGGGAGCTCCCTGGTGTCCTCCTGTGAATCAGCATTTGATCTCACCTCACACTGCTGCATGTCCTGCTCATCCATCCTAAAGCGAGCCTTTGCTGGACTTCTGGTGAGAGGTGAAGGAGCCTGTGGTGTTCCCTGTGTGGATTGGGCATTTCCATACGCCTGGTCATCATGACTGTGGCTGTCTCTGTGTGCCGACCGCGGGGTGGATGAGGAGCCGGCGGCATCTTTCCCACGAGGCTGCGGCGGCATGGTGAAGTATGCCGTCAGCTTTTTCGGGCGATGTTCTGCTTGACGCCGTCTGGTCATGAGGTAATCCGCTGTGTGTGGGCTTTATTTCAGTGCCCTGCGCTGCTATGAGCCGCTGATACTCCTCGCTAGTTGTCGGAGCTCCGGAGTTACATCACAGTGCAGGTCAAGCCACGCCCCCCGTTTTCAGAATTTTTAACCACTTCAGCCTCAGAGGATTTGGCTGCCAAATGACCACGCTTTAACTGACAATTGCGCTGTCGTGCGACGTGGCTCCCAAACAAAATTGACAGATTTTTTTCACACATATAGAGCTTTCTTTTGGTGGTATTTGATCATCTCTGCGGTTTAATTTTTTGCTCGATCGTGCTAGCCTATAGCCAGTGCCTAATACTAATACGGTATGCAAAGTAAATGGAAGTGATTTTGACCAGACTTGGCTAAATTTGGTCTGATAGGAAAATAATTGGTATCTTTTAGTACTCTGAGACAATTAAAGATACCATTTGGCCAACCAATGTCAAAGGGGAAAAAAAAATCAATCACCCATGAGCGTCCAGATGGCAGTAAAAACAGGTGACTGAGCTCTTCTTTTACTGCCCCCCCCCCATCCCCAGTTACCCAAACAAATGCTAATATCACAGTCTGACAGGCTTTGTTTCACAGCCATTGTAACTGCAACACTCGCCCACTGAGTTCAATATGAGAAGGCCGCAACCATGAGCCACATGCCTTATTAGCCTTAATAGTCTTAATAGATTTTCTACAGTAATAATTTCACTGGGAAAAGAAAGCAGCCATGTGAAGATGAAGAAGCAATGTAAATAATTTCTTTCTGGTCACCATAATTATCTACATGTAGGCTTCATAAAAAGTATGAGTATAGTTACATTTTTGTAACAACCATTTTATTAAAGATGTAGAACCAAGAGTTTATAATACAGCTTTTGAAACTGGAATTCTACCCCCGTCTATGAATGAGGCCCTGGTTGTGGTTCTGTTGAAGCCTGGTAAGGACCCTCTCTCACCAGACTCCTATAGACCGATCTCTCTCTTGACATTTGACATTAAGTTGCTGGCTAGAGTTCTGGCCACCAGACTCTCCAAATGTATTCATCAAGTAATACATAGGGATCAGTCGGGCTTCATCCCTACGAGGTCCACAGCACAAAACCTGCGTAGGCTATTCCTAAATATACAGGTGCCGGTGGACAACCCAGGTAATAGAGCTATATTCTCTCTAGATGCGGCCAAGGCATTTGATAGTGTTGAATGGCCTTATCTTTGGGAGACTCTGCATAGATTTGGAGTGGGACCATCCTTCCTAAAATGGGTTCAACTACTGTATAGCGCCCCGACTGCAAGAATGAGAATTAATGGGGAGGTCTCTGACTCTTTCAGGCTCTTCCGGGGCACGCGGCAGGGGTGCCCCCTGTCACCCCTGCTGTTTGCCCTAGCCCTAGAGCCCTTGGCAATACATATGAGAGCTTCACCCGACATTACAGGTTTCATCCGAGGTGCAGGGCGGGATGTCATTTCTTTATTTGCAGACGATACACTGCTGTATTTGGGTGATACTCAAAAGTCGCTGGGGAATGCGATGTCCTTGATCGCAGGCTTTGGCGAACTATCAGGATTCAGCATTAACTGGAATAAATCAGTACTTATGCCTCTAGACCCCCTAACAGACAGCCTGCCTGACTGCGCTAGGGATATTGTGGTAGTGAATGAGTTTAAGTACTTGGGAATTCTGGTCACGCCAGACTCCTCCCAATATCTCTCTCTGAATCTGGCACCATTGCTACAAAAATTCAGACAGAAATGTGCGTCCTGGAAAAAACTTCCACTATCAGTTACAGGCAGAGCGAACCTCATTAAAATGGTGTGGGCCCCCCAGCTTCTGTATGTTTTCCACAATACCCCGATTTGGATTCCCCACAGGTGGTTTGCTCAGATAGATGCCCAGTTCAGAGATTTAGTTTGGGGTGGTAAGGTGGCACGTATAAAACTTGCCACATTACAACTAGCCAAGGATCAGGGTGGTTTAGCTGTCCCTCATGCCCGCTACTACTTTATAGCATCGCAAATACAGCATCTAGGAAACTGGGGGGAGGTAGACCTCGGAGACCCAATACGAGCCATATTACTCCCGTCGGGGCCAATGCTACCAGCGGTGTCTTACTTGGAAGCAGGACTCACACACCTGGACCAGACCTTACCTACGGTGGTGCTGCTTAATACGTTGTGGAAATACGTTCGTTCCAGTCTCAATGTCAGGGGGGTATGCCCCTTTACTCCCATTTGGAAAAATTCCTACTACAGGGAACTTTTTAAATTAGAAGGCTTCAGGACCTGGGTAAATGCAGGTATACACTATATCACACAATTGTTTAGTGGCCCAACCCTCAAATCGTTTGTTAATCTGCAGGAAGAGTATGGTCTGCACAGAACTCAGTTCTATAAATACTTACAGCTGAGACATGCAGCCCAGAGGGAAGTCAGGCTCTCTCCAATCTTGCTAATAAGACACCCCCTTCATAAAGATGTGCTTTTTAATGTGGACAAGAAGGGCATGATTTCCCTTGTATACTCCAGACTGCTTAATGTAACACATGATGCTTCGGCATTACCATGTAGGAAAGGGTGGGTATCGGACCTAGGTCCCATCGATGGGGATACATGGGAGCTGTGTTTGACTTCCGCCCCTCTGGTCTCGGTATCGGCGCAACACAGACTTTCTCATCTATTTCTCCTCCATAGAGTATATAGAACACCCACTCGACTACATAAATGGGGTATACGGGATTCCCCAATATGCCCAAAATGTAATGTGCAGGAGGGAGATTTATTACACATGATGTGGAAGTGTCCAAAACTCTTCCGATACTGGAAATATGTTATTGATACTATATCCCAGGCGTATGGCTTTCCGTTGCCTCATGACCCGGTGGTGTGTCTGCTGGGTGGCCTCGAGGTACCCTCGCTGTCTCCCGGTGGCCATACAGCCGTACTTAGACTACTGTATGTGGCTCGCAAGGCCATCGCCAGATATTGGATCACTCCCCGAGTGCCTACAGAGGGTCAATGGGTAAAGCTGGTAAATAATCTACTGATAAGGGAAAAAGTCACATACCAACACAGAAATGCTCTTAAGAAATTCTACTCATTATGGCAACCCTGGCTGGACGTACCAGGCCTGGGACCCACGCAATTGATTATGGAAAGGCTATTGCAGGGATAAATAGATAGGATATGAGTCGAGATGGGCTGGCAAAGTGTGGGATGAATAATGTTCAAATAGTTTTTTTTGATCCTTGGAGCAGAGTGTGGGGCGAGGGATTCAGAACCAGGAGGTGGTTTAAGAATCAATGTGTTTGTTACAAATGTAAATGTTATTGCTTGCATTATGGCGGGGTAGGTTAAATAATTACTGCAATTAGAGGGTAGGGTAACATAGGATAGACGGCCTGAACGCAAATTGAATAAGGTTATATCCAAAGTACAGGTAGAATCTGGCTTTTCTTGGCCGCTGTCTAGGGGGGGTAGGCTCCTCTCATGTTTGATTTAGCTCATGTAATTATGATTGCACGACGTTTACCTGCCTCTCTCTTAATTTGGCATATGTTCACCCTGAATGTAATGATACTGTCTGTGTATGTATCCTAAAGTATTGTTTTACTATTTTTTGCATCAATAAACCTTTTTCTTGATTTAAAAAAAAAAAAAAAGATGTAGAACCAAGTCTTAAATAGATTTATGAGTCTGAAACATTAGAGTACAATACAAGTATGGTATCAGTATCAAGTCTTTATAAATAGGGAATAGATAAGAAAAACAAAATTTCAAAAACTTTTAAGACTAAGAAAGGTTAAATTAATTATTTAATCAGATTTACAGGGAATGATATACATTATTTATGGTCGTTACCCTCTGACCGAGAGAGATGTAGATCACATTAAAAAGGCGACAAGACTTACAACATAAATAGACCTGAAGTGTGCCTTGGTGGTCTGGTCAGTATGCCAAGAAAAGGGGGCATACCCAAGGTTAGTAATGGGTAGTTAATTGAAGAAGGATATGCTGAGAAGTGCCCTGAAAAGGGAAGGGTTGGAGGGTGTCAAATGCTATTGAATGGGCAGACTCACGGAGCTGGGAAGAGTTGGCCCAGTGACGTGTAGTACCGCACACTGAACCGACAAAGAGCATGTGTGAGTGGGCTGCTTAAATACCCTCCGTGCTCCTCCAATAAGCTCAGGCCACCATACTGGCCTTCTTATATTACCAAATATTTTGGGACACCTACCTTTGCATGCAACATGATATTTAATGGCATCCCAGTCTTAGTCCATAGGGTTCAATATTGAATTGGCCCACCCTTTGCAGCTACAATAGCTCCAACTCTTCAGGGTAAGGCTGTCCACAAGATTAAGGAGTGTGTCTATGGGAATATTTGACCATTCTTCCGGAAGCACATTTGTGAGGTCAGGTACTGATGTGGCTGAGAAGGCCTGGCTCGCAGCCTTCATTCTAATTCATCCCAAAGAGGTGTTCGATTAAGTTGAGGTCAGGACTCTGTGAAAGCCAATCAAGTTCTTCCACCCCAAACTCCTTATCCATGTATTTATGGACATTGCTTTGTGCACTGGTGCGCAGTCATGTTGGAACAGGAAGGAGCCATCCCCAAACTGTTCCTACGAGGTTGGGAGCATGAAATTGTCCAAAATGTCTTGGTATGCTGACTCCTTAAGGCTGATTTCACACTGAGGTGCTTCAGAGGCGCTATAATGCTAAAAATAGCGCCTGCAAAACGCCTTGAAAGAGCCTCTCTCACTCCAATGTGAAAGCCCAAGGGCTTTCACATTGGAGCTGCGCGCTGGCAGGACGGTAAATAAGTCCTGCAAGCCGCATCTTTGCAGTGCTGTAGGAGCGGTGTATACACCTCTCCTAAAGTGCCCATGTCTATTGAAACCAATGGGCAGCGCCGCTGAACCACCAGCAAAGCTCAGCTGCAGCAGCAGTTTTAACCATTTTTCGGCCACTAGCGGGGGTTAAAAGTACCCAGCTAGCAGCCAAAAACCTCTACAAAAACTATGATAAAGTGCCACTGAAAATAAGCCCCATACACACGACCAGTTTTCCTGCCAGGAAATCTGCCTAGAGAGCTTTTGGCCGGGAAAACCGGACGTGTGTATGCCTCCTCGCCGGAAAACAGCTGGGAATCCCATCGGGAAAATAGAGAACCTCGGGATTCCCAGCTTAATTTTTTTTCCGCCAGATCTACTACTTTCCTATGGGAAACACTGCGAGGCAGTGCCGATGGAGCATACACACGGCCGGGAATTCCCAGCCAAAGTTCCATGACAGTTTTCTTGCTGGGTTCTCGGCTTTCCCCTCGGTTTTCTCGGCTGACTTTTTACCGCAGAGAAAACCGAGCGTTTGTACAGGGCTTTAGAGTTCTCTTCACTGGAACTAAGAGGCCAAGCAAAACCCATGAAAAATAATCCCACACCATAATCCCCCCTCAATCAAGTGATTTGCACCATTGCACAAAGCAAGCTCTATAAAGACATGGATGAACCAGTTTGGACTAAGACTGGGATGCCATTAAAGTTCTTGTGCATGTAGTATAGATTAGGGGAATTACAATGATCAATCTATGACTGCAAATCTTTTTAAAAATAATGATGTGGAGGCATGTCTAATGAATTCCATCTTTGATATCAAGATCTGACATCCAACTTCAATTTAAACGTACTCAATTATTATTATTATTATTATTATTATTATTATTATTATTTGAAATGCAAGTGCAGACAGTGGTTGATGAGTTTAGCTACAGATTTTTTTAAGTCTTTATTCCTCAGGCTGTATATAATTGGATTCATCAGTGGGGTCACCACAGTGTACAGCAAGGACAAAAATTTAGTGATATCCCCTGACTGTCCTCTACGGGGTACCAAGTAAACACAAACTAAAGTACCATAGTAAATGCAAACAACAGTCAGGTGGGAGCTGCATGTTGAGAAAACTTTCTGTCTGCCGGTAATAGATGGGATATTAAAAATGGTGATTATTATATATACATACGATACAATAATTATAAAGAATGGGATGACAACAAGAACAAAATTCATTATTGTCACTTCAAGTAGAACATTAGCAGTATCAGAGCAGGAGAGCTGTAGGATCGGATCAAGATCACAGAAAAAGTGATTAACAATATCGGGACCACAAAAATTTAATTGTGATATTGTTAAAGTGGGAATCAGTACTACTAAAAGACTTAACACCCAACATGTGATAATCATCACCCAGCAGAGCTGAAAGTTCATTAATAAAGTATAATGCAATGGTTTACAGATGGCCACATATCTGTCATAACACATCACTGTCAGAAGAAGACATTCTGACATTTCTGAAACACAAAAGAAATAAAACTGGGTGATGCAATCAGAAAATGATATTACGAGTCCTTTTATCAAAACAGCATGGAGCATGTTAGGAAGAATGTCAGTTGCCAGTAAGATATCCGATACAGAGAGTTGGGAGAGGAAGAAGTACATGGGGGAATGGAGGGATTTGCTGTAGGACACCAGTGTGATGATCAGGAGGTTTCCACATATTGTTACACAATATATCAAAAGGAAAAGAAAAAAGATCAGAAATGTTATACTGTGTGGAGTCTGAAGTCCTAATAGGTGGATCTTGGTAATACGGGACACATTTTTCCCCTCCATAACCTGAAGAGAGAACAAAAAAAGGAAACAGTTTTGTTCAGAGGGAAATTTTCGTTTTAATCAGGTAATCCTAGGTTATCCTAACCTAAGTAGTCATGATGCCATTTCTTAAGAGAGCTTTTGGCCAGTAAAACCAGACGTGTGTATGCTTCCTCGCAGTTTTCTGGAAAATAGTCGGGAATCCCGGCCGGAAAATAGAGAACCTGATCTCTATTTTCCCATTGGGATTCCCTGCTTTTTTTTTCGCCAGATCTACTACTTACCTATGGAAAACACTGCGAGGCAGTGCCGATGGAGCATACACACGGCCGGGATTCCCGGCCAAAGCTCCATGGCAGTTTTCCTGCCGGGTTCTCGGCTTTCCCCATCGGTTTTCTCGGCAGGCTTTTTTCCGCCTAGAAAACCGAGCGTGTGTACAGGGCTTGACATTGTAAAGCCTCATCCAGCACACCTTTGAGACTAGGCCTTAACATCTCAGCAGTAATGTCAATTCCAAATTTGGGACCCCAGCAGTAGCTCTTCTCAAGACCCTTAAGGCTGGATTCACACTTGTGCAGTGCAAATTTCAGCTCTCTTATCTCTGCAGAGAGATAAGAGAACTGTTCAGCAGATCATCTCCATTTTAGCTGCAAATTTGGAGACCTGGGAGAGGGGAGGGTGAGTGGGGAAGTGTATTGAGGTGAATGAGTGAAATCCTGAAGAGAAATGAACACATCTGCGAATCAGATGCATGCCCATAGAAGATAATGGGCCGGAATTCACACCGCAATGCCTAGAAAACGCACACGTTTTTTCGGTAATGCGCAGTGCGAATGCATCGCACATATGTGAACCAACCTCATTGAAATCAATGTATTTTATAATGTTATGCCAATTAAGCCGCAACCAATTTACATAGGTGTGAACCCGGCCTTATATAACACTGAGCTAGCTGCTATTGTTTTTTCTTTTCTCTGTATGTGCAGTTTGAGCCTAACAACTGAATATTAAGGTTATGCACCAATCAGTCTTAACATTATAATGACCCACCTAATATTGAGTAGGTCTCTCTTTTGTCATCAAAACAGCCCTGACCCATTGCAACATGGATGCCACTATACCACGAAGGGTATATTGTGGTATCTGACACCAAGCCAACACTGACAGATCCGTTAAGTCCTGTAAGTTGTGAGTTGGGGCCTTAATGCATTAGAGTGAAATATAGAGGCGCTAGGTAATAGTGTGTGAACACTAAAAATATTATGCATAAATACCTAAATATAAATGAGTGAGTATGAGGTAAAAATTGTATAAATCAATAATAGTGACCATATATAACAAAAATTAACCACAATAATTGTTAAAAACAATCAATAAATAGTATTGCACAATGTAAAGTGAGAAATGTGCCAAGAAATAAATAGAAATAAAATAGAGTCCATATATGTATAAATGATGAATCTTCAATAATATAGACAGAAGATCTTCCACCTTCACCAAGATATAAAAAGACCACCAAAAGTGCTCATGGATGGCACCTTACCGCAAATAATGGACCACTTTAACTAAAAAGAGGTCAATTAGGCAGATTGGAGATAATTTCCCAGGCTTAGATCCCTCAGTCTCACAGTCTTGATAGCACAACCCTCCACGCCACATGAGGTATTAAAACAAGAGAAGGAAAAATCGCCATAGAATAATATTGTTTTTTATTGTATAAAACAGAAGAACAAACGCCAAATGGCCTCTTACTTGATGGGGTGCCTAGCCCCGGCACTGAGGTTGAAGGCGTGGGTATTATGGGGAGATGAGATGGAGTCCTGTCACTGGCATAAAACATGCAGAGCCACAATCGCGTGGTTGGCGTGCGTTCCACCCTCCAAGGTTGGAGAACCAGCAGGACCAGGAAGTAGGTGGGTCGAGCGTGACCTGTAAGCCTCGACGTACGTTTCGTGATGATGTCACGTCGTCAGGAAGCATACAGCGTCGCGCTCAGGGTCTGTCTTAAAGGCCCATCAATCAACTAAAGTGGGAGGGGATCAGAGGGGCGGCAACACTCAGTCCCGGATCAAGCAAACCTGGACATTATACTAATCAATGCGTATATGCCAGCACACTAGATATAAACAGAAACTAATACAAACAATAATAACAATAATTGTCGCGATCAAGCGATACATAGAATAAAATTGACATGATATATCAAAAGGGATAGCCATTAAACATATACTAAAAATATACTATAAAAACCCAAGGGTGCAAGATATGCACATATATTAATAATACATGCACATATATTAATAATCAGCTATGTCTAATTAACAATGTGTCTATCCCATAATAAATCCATAACACGTATAAAAGGGATAAATGTCAATCTAATCCAATCAAGTTACAAACTTAATAAAAAATATATAAAAATATTAAAATATATCCATATATTAAAACATTTTAAAATTAACCTTATGGCCTAACCAGAGGGTATAATTATAAATTCTAATTTTATTAAAGGATAAAATAGTAAAATAAGTAGAATAAAGTCCATTAATCAGAAAAGACTCTATTCATTAGTTAAAAAACAGTTTAGGTCTAACTCGATATTTAAACCCAATGGGCGCATCGTGCGCAATCGATGCAGCCACTGGGTCTCATTCTGGGAAACCTTCTTGGTCATATCTGTACCCCGCCAGTGGCTAGATATCCTGTCAATACCATAAAAAGTCATTTTTCGTGGGTCTCTATTGTGGCACTCATCAAAGTGCCTGGACACACTATGGTTTGGGTACCCTTTAAGGATATTGGCCACATGTTCATTTATGCGCACCTTGAGTTCCCTTGTGGTGCGACCCACATATTGCATTTTACAAGGGCACTCCAGGACATATGTGACATACCTGGAGTGACATGTAATTAGTGGCTCTATGGTGAATTCTTTATTTGTTACATTTGATTTAAAGGTTAATCTCTTTTTCCCCTGTCTATAAGTGGTTTTGCATGATCTGCAGCGGGTGCAATAGTGGAACCCTGACCCATCCAGGAATGTCAAGGGTCTTTCCGGAGGGTCTGGTACATTTGCTGCAATCTTATTTCGCAACCCTGGTGCCCTTCTATAAATAAAAGAAGGTTTGGGCGGTAAAATTTTGGCCAAATCCCCATCTTTTAATAGAATCGGCCAAAACTTTTTAAAAAGCCAAGAATCTGAAAGTTGAGGCTAACATAGCAGGCCTTAAAGAACAAATGGGTCCCCATATGGAAACTAAGGAATACTTGGAGAGGGCGCAGAAATTACAATCTCACCTATCCAAATATGACAGTGATATTAAGCAGAAGAAACTTAAGAAGTACCAACGGGATATTAAGGATTATGAAGATTCTAAAGTCTATAAGTGGCAACTTCAAATTGACTCAGGTGTGTCCAATGTATCTCCGGATGAGAAAGATGGGGAAGTACCTAAAGTGGTTAATCAAGCAATAACTAAAGTAAAACAAAAAACCCAAACTCCTAAAAAGATCAAAACCCCTTCCCAAACCAGTGGGTCCCAACAACAGGTGGGGAGGGGCCCACCGCCCTCCCATGAGGGTTACTACCCGCCACCTAATGACTATTATGGGGGTACTTATCCAGTCCCAACATACAATAGATTTGCCCCACTGGATAATAGACCCATGGATTTCAACTACCAACCTTACAACCATGGTCCCCCACAATATGGCCCTAGACCCCCGAGAGGCCAGTTTCGGGGCAATTTTAGAGGTAGACCCAATCAATACCAATACAATCAACCACCAGGGGGGAATGGAGGGGATGGAAGGAGCCATACAAGATCCCTCCCACTACCCAACCCCCAATAGAAAAATCAGGAAAAGAGGCAGAAGGGGGGGAGCCGGGAAGAAAAAGACCACGGGATCACTAACCGATGGTATTTTCAACCTGGCTGGGACTATATTTTCAAAAGCGGAACTTACTGTCCTATCCAAGGGCATGAAGTTTGCGCCTGCAAAAAATATTAATAAATTTGATTTATTTATTGATGTTGAGAAGTACGTAAGGAAACTCAACATCAAAAAACATTTTTCCCAACAAGTTATCTCTACACCCCAAGCGTCCACCAATCAATATCAGCACACTAATTTAAAAAACAACTCCACCTTTAACCCAAAAAAGGGTACCCACCATCACGTGGAGGTTTTTAAAAATATGGTACAAGATGAACTATACAAATTAGAAGTAAAAGGTCAAAACAATAACAATAATTCCATTAAGGAGGGTATCAAGTTACTGAAGCCTAATAAAAATATAGTGGTTCGCCCAGCGGACAAAGGTGGAGGAGTGGTTGTCCTCACTAGGGAGCAATATTATGGCGAAATCCAGCGATTGCTTAGTGATATTGAAACCTATCACCATTTACCTGGTGATCCACTTGTCAAATTGAAATCAGAATTGTCCGGTTGGGTTAATGATGGGACCACACGTGCTATTTTGTCTAACAAAGAGGCCCTTTATCTCATTCCTAAGGCACCAGTTACTCCAGTACTGTATATTTTGCCAAAAGTTCATAAAAGTAGGACCAACCCCCCTGGCCGACCCATAATTAGTGGGATTGGCTCCCTTTATTCGCGTGTTGGGGAGTACCTTGATATCTTCCTGCAGCCGTTGGTGATACAGGGTAGATCCTATCTGAAAGATAGTAGAGAGCTCCTACAACTTTTATCCCCTATTACAGTCTCGGAAGAAACATGGCTTGCTACTATCGATGTTGAGTCGTTATATACTAACATCAGACAGAGTGACGCCATTTTGGCAGTCACAGAGGCTTTAACAGAGAAATCTACACTGCCTCTAGCCCAAATCCATTTTTTGATGGAGGGGTTACGTCAGGCCATGGGGAATAATTATTTTTGGGCACAAGGTAGCTACTATAAGCAAATAAAGGGGGTAGCTATGGGGGCTCGTTATGCCCCTAGTGTAGCGAATTTGGTTCTCAATAAATGGGAGGAGGAAACCATTTTTAGAGACAATGACCAATCTATGTTACTCTATAAGAGATACATAGACGACATTGTAATATTATGGGAAGGGTCTAAATTAACACTGGAACATTTTTTGGCTAAAATGAACATCAACGTATATGGTCTCAGTTTCACTGCCGAGTGCAGCCAGACCTCCATTAATTACTTGGACCTAACTATAACTAAAAATGGCAACCAATTGACCACGAAAACTTTCTTTAAGTCCACGGACCAGAATGGCTTTGTCCCTTTGAGTAGTTGCCATCACCCCAAGTGGTTGGGGGCGATACCAAAGGGGCAATTCATGCGACTTCGACGCAATTGTGATCAAATTGCAGATTTTAAAGACCAATCAGATCTGTTGACGGATAGATTCGTGGAAAAGGGCTACTCACCATCTGTTTTATCTAATATTAAAAAAGAAGTGCTTGATATGGACAGGGAATCCTTATTGTTACCAAGAGAGAAATTGTTACGGCATGATGAGGTAGCCTTTCTCTCAGGATTTCACCAACAATATAGGAGTATTGAGAAAATTTTTAAAAAGTTTTGGCCGATTCTATTAAAAGATGGGGATTTGGCCAAAATTTTACCGCCCAAACCTTCTTTTATTTATAGAAGGGCACCAGGGTTGCGAAATAAGATCGCAGCAAATGTACCAGACCCTCCGGAAAGACCCTTGACATTCCTGGATGGGTCAGGGTTCCACTATTGCACCCGCTGCAGATCATGCAAAACCACTTATAGACAGGGGAAAAAGAGATTAACCTTTAAATCAAATGTAACAAATAAAGAATTCACCATAGAGCCACTTATTACATGTCACTCCAGGTATGTCACATATGTCCTGGAGTGCCCTTGTAAAATGCAATATGTGGGTCGCACCACAAGGGAACTCAAGGTGCGCATAAATGAACATGTGGCCAATATCCTTAAAGGGTACCCAAACCATAGTGTGTCCAGGCACTTTGATGAGTGCCACAATAGAGACCCACGAAAAATGACTTTTTATGGTATTGACAGGATATCTAGCCACTGGCGGGGTACAGATATGACCAAGAAGGTTTCCCAGAATGAGACCCAGTGGCTGCATCGATTGCGCACGATGCGCCCATTGGGTTTAAATATCGAGTTAGACCTAAACTGTTTTTTAACTAATGAATAGAGTCTTTTCTGATTAATGGACTTTATTCTACTTATTTTACTATTTTATCCTTTAATAAAATTAGAATTTATAATTATACCCTCTGGTTAGGCCATAAGGTTAATTTTAAAATGTTTTAATATATGGATATATTTTAATATTTTTATATATTTTTTATTAAGTTTGTAACTTGATTGGATTAGATTGACATTTATCCCTTTTATACGTGTTATGGATTTATTATGGGATAGACACATTGTTAATTAGACATAGCTGATTATTAATATATGTGCATGTATTATTAATATATGTGCATATCTTGCACCCTTGGGTTTTTATAGTATATTTTTAGTATATGTTTAATGGCTATCCCTTTTGATATATCATGTCAATTTTATTCTATGTATCGCTTGATCGCGACAATTATTGTTATTATTGTTTGTATTAGTTTCTGTTTATATCTAGTGTGCTGGCATATACGCATTGATTAGTATAATGTCCAGGTTTGCTTGATCCGGGACTGAGTGTTGCCGCCCCTCTTATCCCCTCTCACTTTAGTTGATTGATGGGCCTTTAAGACAGACCCTGAGCGCGACGCTGTATGCTTCCTGACGACGTGACATCATCACGAAACGTACGTCGAGGCTTACAGGTCACGCTCGACCCACCTACTTCCTGGTCCTGCTGGTTCTCCAACCTTGGAGGGTGGAACGCACGCCAACCACGCGATTGTGGCTCTGCATGTTTTATGCCGGTGACAGGACTCCATCTCATCTCCCCATAATACCCACGCCTTCAACCTCAGTGCCGGGGCTAGGCACCCCATCAAGTAAGAGGCCATTTGGCGTTTGTTCTTCTGTTTTATACAATAAAAAACAATATTATTCTATGGCGATTTTTCCTTCTCTTGTATTAATACCTCATGTGGCGTGGAGGGTTGTGCTATCAAGACTGTGAGACTGAGGGATCTAAGCCTGGGAAATTATCTCCAATCTGCCTAATTGACCTCTTTTTAGTTAAAGTGGTCCATTATTTGCGGTAAGGTGCCATCCATGAGCACTTTTGGTGGTCTTTTTATATCTTGGTGAAGGTGGAAGATCTTCTGTCTATATTATTGAAGATTCATCATTTATACATATATGGACTCTATTTTATTTCTATTTATTTCTTGGCACATTTCTCACTTTACATTGTGCAATACTATTTATTGATTGTTTTTAACAATTATTGTGGTTAATTTTTGTTATATATGGTCACTATTATTGATTTATACAATTGTTACCTCATACTCACTCATTTATATTTAGGTATTTATGCATAATATTTTTAGTGTTCACACACTATTACCTAGCGCCTCTATATTTCACTCCACTGTTTAAAATTGCATTTATGTAATTTCACAGAGAGCAGCTTGGTTATATATTTACTTTTTTAATTTTTCACTTTATTTAATTCTTATTGGCGCGAGATCTTATTCCCTTAATGCATTAGACTTGTTTTTCCAGCACATCCCATAGATACTCGTTGGTGTGTTCCTCAAACCATTCCTAAACCATTTTTGCAGTTTGGCAGGGTATTTTATCCTGCTGATAGAGGCTGCATCCATCAGGGAAAACCATTCCAATATAAGAGTGCACTTGGTCAGCAACAATGTTTAGGTAGATGGTCAAAGTAACATCCACATGACTGGCAGGACCCAAGATTTCCCAGCATAATATTGCCCAAAGCATCACATCACAAGCATTGCACACAAACCCAGCCGTTCACATGATGTAAAAGAAAATGTGATTCATCAGACCAGGCCACCTTCTTTGATTGTTCTGTGATCCAGTTCTGATGCTCATGTGCCCATTGCAGGAGTTCATGGCTGTAGACATGGGTCAGCATGGGCACCTTGACCAGTCTGTGACTATGCAGCCCCATACACTACAAACTGTGACGCCCATTTTTTCTTCTTTCAACACATCAAGCTCATTGACAACCATTTTACTTGGTGCCTACTATATCCCACAGACTTTCAGATGCCATTGTCATGAGACAATCAATGTTATTCACTTTACCTGTCAGTGATATTGATGTTTTGGCTGATCGGTGTATATTAATCAATCAATGAAATGCAATAAAATCAGTAACATATGCTTAATTTGTTCAAGAGAAAAGGAAGACATTTTTTGCACAGGTTAACAAAAAAGATGCAGTCCATTTTTTGATGAACTTTTTTTAGACCTAAAGTTGAAAACTGAATAAAGGTTTGCCTGCCCCACTCCACACCCCATGCTGCCTTCCTCCAGTCAAAGCTAAGAAGAACAACCAAATACTTACCTCTGATCTGGAGTTGCTGATTCCCTAATACAGCATGCCAAAAGCCATGTCCCAGGGACCAGAAATGAAAAAGGCAGATACACTGACTGCTCCTTTTAGTTTTCATGAAAGAAGACAGATCAGGCACAGCCTGACCTCAAGGCATATTGTGATATTAGGTCTTCTTTAACTAAAGGTTTATCATTCTAATCATTCTAATAAATATCTATATCAAATTTATTCTCATGTACTTACAGTATAGTATAATCCTTTGATAATGATTTAATGCTACAAATAAAAATTCAAAGGAATTCAGAGCATCACTAAGTGTTTGCCCTTCAGTGTTGAACTGACTAATTGTACAGGATAGTGTTCCTTTATATAGACGTAGATGAAATTACATGTAATCCCTGGGAACTGGAAGCGTTTAATGATAATTTCACAAGACTCATTATATTTGATGTTAGGATTATATATTTAGATTTCTTTTCTCAAAACCATTTTGTTACCTGTTTATTGGAAATATGTAAAATGATTTGAGAACTGTAGGAATAATATACCCTGTTTAATCTAATAGACTTAAGTGCTGCTAAATGGCCCTATAGGCCCGAATTCACATACATTGGCGCATATTTATGCCGCCGTAGCGTATCTCTTTTACGCTACGCCGGGGCAACGCACAGAGGCAAGCACTGGATTCACAAAGCACTTGCTCCCACTCGCTCTTAAAGCGGTTCTCCACCCTAAAGTGGAGTCCCGCTGATCGGAACCCTCCCCCCCTCCGGTGTCACATTTGACACCTTTCAGGGGGGAGGGGGGTGCAGACACCTGTCTAAAGACAGGTATTTGCACCCACTTCCGGCCACACGCTACGGGCGAAAGACGGGCATTCCGTCACATCCCGTCTGTCGCCCGTTGTGTGCTGGGAACACTCGGCTCCCAGCACACAGCGTGTGAGCCAATCGGCGGGCGCAGCGCGACTCGCACATGCGCCGTAGGGAACCGGGCAGTGAAGCCGCAGCGCTTCACTTCCTGGTTCCCTCAGCGTGGATGGCGGGGGGAGCAGCAGAGTGACGAGCGATCGCTCGTGCTCTGCTGCGATCGGCGCTGGACTCCAGGACAGGTAAGTGTCCTAATATTAAAAGTCAGCAGCTGCAGTATTTGTAGATGCTGGCTTTTAATATTTTGTTCCCATGGCACATCCGCTTTAAAGATACACTGGGTTTCCTCGGCGTAAGCCAGTGTAGGTGGAAGTGGGCGTGAGCCATGCTAATGAGGCGTGACCCCATGCAAATGATGGGCCAAGCGCCATAGAAGTACTTAAAATGAACGGCGCATGTGCCGTCCCGTGGTCGCATCCCAGTACGCATGCTCAGAATCACGTCAGAACAACTGCCTAAGATACGTCGAATCGCTGCCTACGACGTGAACGTAACCTACGCCTAGTCATATTCACGTACAACGTAAACAACAAAAGATATGACGGCCTGTGTTCCCTGGTCCATACCTTTGCATGAGTTGTGCCTCCTATATGGGAAATAACTTTACGCCGGACATACAACTTACGCAAACCGCGTATAATATGCTCCGGGCGCAACTACGTTTGTGAATCGGCATATCTTCCTTATTTGCATATGTGCATTGAAAATCTATGGGAGCGGCAAATGCGCCCGGCGTAAATATGCGCCCAGGATACGACTGCGTAGGCAAGTTACGTCGGTCGTAGGAAGCTTATTTTCAGGCGTATCTAGTTTTGTGGGCATGGCGCACAGATACGACAGCGCATATTTACACTTACGCGGCGTATCTTGAGATACGTCGGCGTAAGTGCTTTGTGAATCCGGGCCATAGTGTTTTGCTGTCTGCTTGTTCGGGCTCTGGAAGGCTTAAACGGCATCTGCTATGTTAGCATGTAAGCTTATTTTTAATACGTTGGTCATACTGTTGGAGTACTTTGGGCCAGATCCACAGCCAGCAGGCTTAAAGCGGAGTTCCACCCTATTTTACAACTTTTTTGCATTCGTTTTTACACTGCCCCCTTAAATACATTTGGGATGTTTTATTTTTGTCTTTTAAAAACTCACGTTTTTATCTGTGAGTCTCTTATTCCCCCGCCGCGGCGGAATGGCCCCCCCCGCCGCATCCAGCGCTGCTATGCCTCCTGGGATATGTGTCTCTTCAATCCCAGGAGGCTGGGCTGAACATCGCAGCCGTGGATGAACATCTTGGGGGGCGGGAGGGAGGGAGGGCAGTGCCGCCCATAGAGGTGGTGTCCTTCCTCTTCTCCCTCTCCAACTCCTCCCCCGTCCTAGCTCCTCCACCCGTCCTAGCTCCGCCCCCGTCCTAGCTCCGCCCCCGTCTTAGCTTCTCCACCCGTCCGTCACCGCCGCCCCCGTCCTCCTCCCTCCACCACCCGCCCACCTGCCATCTGTCTCCGTTGCACGGAGATACAGATCATCAGGCAGAGAGAGCGAGTCTCACTCTGTCTGATAGATCTGTATGTGAGAGCACCGAGCATAGTACAGCCCCGCCTCCCTGTACAGCCCCGCCTCCCTGTACATTGCAACAGAGCTCTCCCCTGTGTGTTACAATTCTAGTGCAGGGAGGCGGGGCTGTACTATGATCAGTGTACTCACATACAGATCTACACAGACCGAGATGTGCTCTGTATGCCTGATCATCTGTACCTCCCCCCACTCTGCACATAATGTTGTCACCGCACTGTCACCGCACTAACATCACCGCACTGTCACCGCACTAACATCACCGCACTGTCACCGCACTGTCACCGCACTAACATCACCGCACTGTCACCGCACTGTCACCGCACTGTCACCGCACTAACATCACCGCACTGTCACCGCACTAACATCACCGCACTGTCACCGCACTGTCACCGCACTAACATCACCGCACTGTCACCGCACTGTCACCGCACTGTCACCGCACTAACATCACCGCACTGTCACCGCACTGTCACCGCACTAACATCACCGCACTGTCACCGCACTAACATCACCGCACTGTCACCGCACTGTCACCGCACTAACATCACCGCACTGTCACCGCACTGTCACCGCACTGTCACCGCACTAACATCACCGCACTGTCACCGCACTGTCACCGCACTAACATCACCGCACTGTCACCGCACTAACATCACCGCACTGTCACCGCACTGTCACCGCACTAACATCACCGCACTGTCACCGCACTGTCACCGCACTGTCACCGCACTAACATCACCGCACTGTCACCGCACTGTCACCGCACTAACATCACCGCACTGTCACCGCACTAACATCACCGCACTGTCACCGCACTGTCACCGCACTAACATCACCGCACTGTCACCGCACTGTCACCGCACTGTCACCGCACTAACATCACCGCACTGTCACCGCACTGTCACCGCACTAACATCACCGCACTGTCACCGCACTGTCACCGCACTGTCACCGCACTAACATCACCGCACTGTCACCGCACTGTCACCGCACTGTCACCGCACTAACATCACCGCACTGTCACCGCACTGTCACCGCACTAACATCACCGCACTGTCACCGCACTAACATCACCACACTAACATCACCGCACTAACATCACTGCACTAACATCACCGCACTAACATCACCGCACTAACATCACCGCACTAACATCACCACCGCACTAACATCACCACCGCACTAACATCACCACCGCACTAACATCACTGCACTAACATCACCGCACTAACATCACCACACTAACATCGCAGCACTAACATCACCGCACTAACATCACCGCACTAATGTCACCACACTAACATCACCACCGCACTAACATCACTGCACTAATGTCACCGCACTAACATCACAACACTAACATCACCGCACTAACATCACCGCACTAACATCGCAGCACTAACATCGCAGCACTAACATCACCGCACTAACATCGCAGCACTAACATCACCACCGCACTAATGTCACCGCACTAACATCACCGCACTAACATCACCGCACTAACATCACCGCACTAACATCACCGCACTAACGTCACCGCACTAATGTCACCGCACTAACATCACCACCGCACTAACATCACCGCACTAATGTCACCGCACTAACATCACCGCACTAACATCACCGCACTAACATAACCGCACTAACATCACCGCACTAACATCACCGCACTAACATCACAGCACTAACATCACAGCACTAATGTCACCGCACTAACGTCACCGCACTAATGTCACCGCACTAACATCACCGCACTAACATCACCGCACTAACATCACCGCACTAACATCACCGCACTAACATCACCGCACTAACATCACAGCACTAACATCACAGCAGTAATGTCACCGCACTAATGTCACAGCACTAACATCACAGCACTAACATCACAGCACTAACATCACCGCACTAACATCGCAGCACTAACATCACCGCACTAACATCACCGCACTAACAAAATGAATTTATTGACAGGGCACATGTCTGGTATATGTATACACACCACATATATAACAAGAGATATATATCATCTTGTTATGTAGATATATCTGCACAGGAACAAATTATTTATTATATTTACTGGTTCCTGGAAGGAGGAGGGGAGGAGGAGAGGAGGGGAGGAGAGGTTTGCATAGATAAGGGGCGGTAACTTCCTCTGACACTCCCATTGCTATTGAAAACTGATCTGAAACCATTACACTGCTTGTACAGCACTGAGCATGTGCGAGGCTGAAATCCAGGAAGTCATACAGTCTGGCTTCATGATGCCCACACTTAAGATGGCCCCAGTCAATTTCTGTTTTATAAAGTGTCTAAATGCTGTAACAACCTAACAAAACGGACCTTAGTTTACAGACTAACTGTAGTAGAATACATTCAGCTTGTGTATTACAGGGGTATTTATATTTAAAAAGTTTTTTTTTTTCAATTTGTGGCCGGAACTCCGCTTTAACTTAAATGTTCCTATTTAAGTTACACTGCCGTACAATTTCTACCTAAGTGCCCGATCCACAAAGCACTTACCTAGAAATTTGCAGCTGTGTAACTTAAATCCGTCCGGCGTAAGGCGTGCCCAATCCAATCTAATTGGCATGCTCCCGACGCTATTTTCCCGAAGTGCTTTGAGCGGATTTAAGTTGCGCAGAGTTTTGAGAATCGTGACGAGTGTAAAAGAAAAAAAAAGAGTTGCGGCGGAAAAAAAAAATGTAAAAAAAATTGACAGCGACGCGGGAAAGAAGGGTCTTCTTTTACATGGTGTACTAAGTTTACACTTTGTAAAAGCAGCCCTAATTTTGCGATGGTAAACTAACACTTACGGAAAAAAAACGAAGGGAAAAAGCTTTGTGGATCTCCGTAAGTGCTAGTTTGCATACCCGACGCGGAATTTCGACGAGAAATGCCCCCAGCGGCGGCCGCGGTACTGCATCCTAAGATCCGACAGTGAAAAACTATTACACCTGCCGGATCTTAGGAATATCTATGCGTAACTGATTCTGTGAATCAGCCGCATAGATAGAAACAGGGATACGACGGCGTGGTGAGTTTTTTGAAGTTGTAATTTTTTCCCACAATTCTTGGGAAAAAAATATTTTTATTTTTATTTTTTTACTCAAAATTTCCATACCAAGTTATTTCTCACACACAGGATATGTATATTTGCAATTACACCCCAACATACTTTCTGCTACTCCTCCTCAGTATGGCCATGCCATATGTGTGATACTTTTACACAGCCTGGCCACATACAAAGGCCCAACATGCAGGGAGCACCATCCAAGGCGACTGTTTCTTCACTCAGCTCCCCACTTGCTGTGCACCGGCTCTGTGTTAACATTAGAGATTTGATGGTTGGAAGGCTGCCAAGCCAATAGGAGGCAGGAACAGGCAATATAAACTTAGATTAGGATTTCAGTGCTTTTGCTTGAAGCTTTGATGATGAATTGCTCCACAGTGATTGCAGCTATAAAGATCTGCAATGACTTGTTTCAAAGCACATTTTGTGATTAATAAGACTATGTAGACATCTAAAAGGATCACAGCTTGGATGCTCTTACACTTAAAAATATATATATATTTTTTTTTTTTCAAAAGAGTAATTTTTACTAAAACATAATACATATACATACATATACAGTAGTATATATACATATGATAGATTTACCTTTTTCTAACCTTCTTTCTCACAAGTCTCACTGTATCTATTTCAAGGCCAGAAACCAAGATTATGCTACTGTAATGGTGCACTTCCATGATCTGAAAAAAGTATTCATATCCCTTGAGATTTTCCACATTTTGTCAAATTACAACCAAATGCCTAAATGTGATTTTATGTGATAGACCAACCAAAAGTGGCACATAATTGTAAAGTGAAAGGAAAATTATAAATTGTTTTCTATTTGTTTTACAAATAAATATCTGAAAACTGTGGTGTGCATTTGTATTCAGGACCCTTTGCTCTGATACCCCTAACTAAACCAATTGCCTTCAGAAGTCACCTAATTAGTAAATAGAGTCCACCTGTGTGTAATGTATTCTCAGTATAAATACAGCTGTTCAGGGAAACCCCTTTAGAGGTTTATTAGAGAACCTTAGTGAACAAACAGCATCATGAAGACCAAGGAACACCTTGGCTAGTTCAGGGATAAAGTTGTGGAGAAGTTTAAAGCAGGATTAGGTTCTAAAAAAATATCCCAAGCTTTGAACATCTCACAGAGCAATGTGCAATCCATCATCTGAAAATGGAAAGAGTATGGCAAAACTGTGAACCTACCAAGACATGGCCGTCCACCTTAACTGATAGGCTGAGCAAGGAGAGCATTAATCAGACAAGCAGCCAAGATGTCCATGGTAACTCTGGAGGAGCTGCAGAGATCCACAGCTCAGGTGGCAGAATATGTCCTCAGGACAACTATTAGTCATACACTCCACAAATCTGGACTTTATGGAAACGTGACAAGAAGAAAGCCATTGTTAAAAGAAAGCCATAGGAAATTCCATTTACAGTTTGCAAGAAGCCATGTGGGGGACACAGCAAACATGTGGAAGAAGGTGCTCTGGTCAGATGAGACCAAAATTGTACTTGTTGGCCTAAAAGAAAAATGTGGTAAAAAAAACTAACACTGGACATCACCCTGAACATACTTTCCCCACTGTGAAACATGGTGGTGGCAGCATCATATTGTAGGGGTGTTTTTCTTCAGCAGGGACAGGGAAGCTGGTCAGAGTTAGTGGGAAGATGGATGCAGCCAAATACAGGGCAATCTTAGAAGAAAACCTGCAAAAGACTTGAGACTGGGGCAGAGGTTCACCTTCCAGCAGGGCAACAACCCTAAACATACAGCCAGAGCTACAATGGAATAGTTTAGATCAAAGCATATTCATGTGTTAGAATGGCCCAGTCAAAGTCCAGACCTAAATCCAATTGAGAATCTGTGGCAAGTACCTGTACACACGATCGGTTTGTCTGATGAAAACAGACCGATGAACTGTTTTCATCGGACAAACCGATCGTGTGTGGGCCCCATCGGTTTGTTTTCCATTGGTAAAAAAAAAAATAGAACATGTTTTAAATTTTTCCTATGGATTAAAAACTGATCGTCTGTGTGGAAGTACATCGGTCAAAAATCCACGCATGCTCAGAATCAAGTCGACGCATGCTCGGAAGCATTGAACTTCATTTTTCTCAGCACGTCGTAGTGTTTTACGTCACACCGTTTTGGCACAGTCGGATTTTTGACTGATGGTGTGTAGGCAAGACTGATGAAAGTCAGCTTCACCGGATATCCAACGAAAAAATCCATCAGATTAGATTCCATCAGATATCCGATCGTGTGTATGAGGCTTATGAGTCTGCAAAAGACTTGAGACTGGGGCAGAGGTTCACCTTCCAGCAGGACAACGACCCTAAACATACAGCCAGAGCTACAATGGATTAGATGAAAGCATATTCATGTGTTAGAATGTCTCAATCAAAGTCCAGACCTAAATCCAATGGAGACTCTGTGAGACGCTCTCCATCCAATCTGACAGAGCTTGAGATATTTTGGAAAAAAGAATGGGCAAAAATGTCCCTCTCTAGATGAGCAAAGCTGGTAGAGACATCCCCAAAAAGACTTGCAGCTGTAATTCAGGGGGGCTAAATACAAATGCACACCACACTTTTCAGATATTTATTTGTAAAAAAAATGAAAACCATTGATCATTTTGCTTCCACTTCACAATTATGTGCCACTTTGTGTTGGTCTATCACATACAATTCAGATAACATACATTTAATTTTTTGGTTGTAACATGACAAAATTTGGGAAATTTCAAGGGATATGAATACCTTTTCAAGACATTATGTATATAAATATATATATAGACATACCCAAAAGAAAAAAATTATTGATTATGGGCTAGAAATATACATAAATTAAAAACGTTTTTTTTTATAATTTTGTTATATTATTCTTTATTTTTTATTTATTTATACCTTTGTGTAATATTGGCTGATTTCTATTTTAGACTGGTTTCAATCCATGTAGTAGTTTACTTTGCTTAATTACTCATGCCACTATAAATGTTGCTGATAGTACAAGTTCCCGTTAAACACTGGCGATTCCAGAGCTGGGTGACCTATGTAGTCTCGCCCCCTGCTTTATTACACTGTCGTCTGCGACAGCCAATCAGGTCTGAGGAAGAAGCGGAAGCTTTGAATCACATTACAGCCCCCATACATGGCAGCATGTCTTCCCACTGACGCCACTGACGCCACTGACGCCAGTTGCAGTCCGGCGGCATCTTACATTCCATGCTGGTTGTTGCAGCGATCGGCCACTTCCTGGATTCCCAGTTCCAGCCACATTGCTGCATGAGAGTACGGAAAAAATGAGCCAAATGCTTTAAAAGCCTTAACAACATTTCTGAAGTAGGAATAGCTCCACTATGAAAAGAAAGCAGCCATGTTTTCTGCTGTCCTCAAATTTCTTCACATTTAACCCCCCTGAGCAGTATTCCCGAGTCTGGCTTGGGTGGATTTTCAGAACCAAAAGCGGTAACCCCGAGCCAGACTTGGGATCGCCTCGCAGTGTCCACAGGCAGGGAGTTACTTACCTTGTCCCTGGATCCTGCGACGCTGCCACGCTGTGTGAGCGAGCTGTGTCCTCCTCGCTCGATTCACAGTGCCTGTGTGCCGCTGAGCTCCGTTCCCTGCAACGTTACAACGCAGGGGGGCGGAGATCGGCGCCAAATTCAAAAAAGTTAATAAACACAATACATACAGTATACTGTAATCTTATAGATTACAGTACTGTATGTAAAAAAATACACACCCCCTTTGTCCCTAGTGGTCTGCCCAGTGTCCTGCATGTACTTTTATATAATAAAAACTGTTCTTTCTGCCTGGAAACTGTAGATTGTCCATAGCAACCAAAAAGTGTCCCTTTATGTCAAAAGTGGTTTTAGATCAGCTAGAAAACATCGATAATAAATTAGAATCACTTACAGAATTGAGCGATAGCGATTTGTGGGGAAATTCATCATCAAACAATAAAAGTAATGACGGCGACAATTCTGCAACTGAGCAAATTTCAGTGATTTTGATTTGATTACATTATTGAATAATTTTTATTATAATTACATTATTATTTGTTATAATTATTTATAGTTATTTATCATATTACAATTTATGATTTTGTTTTTCAAACTTTATCATACCCGAGATGTCTACTAGACTCTTGTTTGGACAGATTTAAGTGAGTTATTTCTAAGAATTACAGGCCTACAATGTAAAACGCCACATTTCCTTGCAAAATAATGGTACCGCTTTCAGCACCTAAAATCTGAAATAATCATACCGCCAGGGAGGTTAATAACGAAGGCCACTGTGAGGATGAATGAGCAATGAAAAATATTTATTTCTGGTCACCAGAATTGGCCACATGTAGGCTAAATAAAAAGTGTGTATATTGGGACACGCCAGAGGTGCCCTCTATCCCTGCTTATATTTAACTTGCTTATGGAGCCTTTGGCCTCGTACATCCGCTCGCATCCCAAGATTAAGGGGTTCAGGAGTAAGGACTCGCTACACACTATAAGCCTTTTCGCGGATGATATCATCTTGATGCTTACAGACGTGGAATCCTCTCTAACCTCAGTCCAAGAGACGTTAAATTTATTCTCATCAGTGTACTACTATAAGGTCAATGACACCAAATCCTTTGTCCTGGGAATGGGTATTCCACCAGGGCTCCAACAATCCTTGAGTGCGAGATTCCCATACGTTTGGAGGGTTACAGGAATCTCATATTTAGGTATAACTCTCACCCCCAAGCTTTCTGAGCTAGCTAAAGAAAATTACTAACCCCTACTACAGTCACTTCCATCTAAGTTAAATAATCTGGCGAGGTTTGAACGTTCATGGTCGGGCCGCCTGGCGGCCTTCAAGATGCAGATCCTCCCCCAACTCATTTACATCTTCAGAACCCTGCCTATCCTGGTCCCCGCCTCCTTCTTTTCATCCCTGCAATCCTTGATTAATAAGTTCCTATGGGGAGGTAAGCGGGCTTGCTGTGCATTTAGTAGGTTAGTTAAACATAGATCAGCAGGTGGGATAGGTCATACGCACATTAAAGACTATCATTCGGCTTCTCTCCTTGACCAACTGAAAGGCTGGTTTCCCTCCTCGAAGCCTAGTCTTTGGTCCATGCTGGAAAGTCACGAGGTTCCAGGGGAAGATCTTTACAGCTACCTACTATCTAGTGTCTTCCTGCCCCGTCCATCTCCCATGTTGAGCCCAACGATCCAAGGATCTATCGCGGCTTGGAGGTCTCTGGTATTACACCCATCCCCTGAACAACAATCCTCACCTCTGAAGATCCCTCTATCAGCTTTGTCACTGTTCATACCTAATATTTCACTTACCAAATGGGACCCGGGGGGGTAGGCTGACTGTAGCAGACTTGTATGTGGGTCCCGCTCTTAAGACCTTTAGAACCCTCCAATTAGAACTATCTATCCCCTCAACTGACCACTACATGTACTTGCAGATTTGCCACTTCTTGAAAAGATTCAAAGAGACTTCTATTTCTCTCCCGTGGCAAGTCTCCCAGTACTACCTTTCTAAGTCGCATAACGTAAGGGGCATCTCGCTATTCTACTCTATTCTACAAAATAAATGTGTGTTTCAGAAGTCTCTACCTATGAGAGCATGGGAAAGGAATTTCAATAAGGTATATCTGGAGGAACAGTGGCGAGCAGCTCTCAGGGTCACATACTCATCCACTAGGAGTGCCAACCTGTGGGAATTGTTTCAAAAAATCCTACTTCGTTGGTATCTTACACCTTACCGTATATCAAGATTTGCCCCTGGGGTGTCCCCCCTTTGCTTGAGAATGTGCGGGAATACTGGTACGCTGTACCATTTGTTATGGGCGTGCTCTAAAATCACCCAGTACTGGAACCTGGTGTTCAAGCTGATATATCAAGTGCTGGGCCTCACTCTGTGCCAGGAACCGGGGATGGCATTGCTTTCCCTGGGAATGGACTTAGTGCCACACCACTTACGACTCGGTTCGGCACTGGAGGGACCCGTTACCTCCGGGCCTGGCCGAAACAATACAAATAATCCATACACATGGTACTTATGAACAAATGTTTGATTCTGGCATGGAAGGTAGATCTGGTATCGGCAAATATTGGGAACCTTGGAATCATTCTTGAGAACCTACATGAGTCCTCCAATGCACTGTGTCTTCAATGGTGGTCTCTGAATACAATGTGTGATTTGCTGGTTCTGCTATGGCTCCGTCTTCTTCTTCTTCTTCTACTCTACTCTTTTTTCCTCCTCCTTCCCCTCTTTCCCTCTCTTCCTTGTCTTCTTCTCCCCTCTTCTTTCTCCTTTTCCTCTACTTCTCGTTCAGTTAAACTTATTAGTTATTTTGGTCGATTGTTGGCCAATGTTACACGACATTCGTTAGAGATGAGTCTTGTTTTCACCTGCGCAGCAATGATTGGGCACCAGGGGTCTGCATATTCGTACCTCATTTTATTTCTATTCTTATATTATTGTTTTTCCTTTTGATGGACTTTAACCCCATTAGTCTGCACTTGGGTTATGTTCAACGCATTGTGTTCCCGAATGCCCACCACACTGCGATGTGGAGTATTCAAATGTCTACACTGTGTCTGTGTTACCTGTTAAAATCTCAATAAAAAACTATTGAAATTAAAAGTGTGTATAAATAAACTTTTGTTACAACCATTTTTATTAAAGATGTTGAACCAAGTCTCAAATAGATATAATGAAACATACAAACATACATGAAGTACAATGTAAGTATGGTACCAGTATCAAGCCTTCATAAACAGGGCATAGATTAGCTTTTACAAAAGCTGTAAAGAATAAGAAAGGTTCAATAATTGATGTGATCAGTCTTACAGGGAAGTGATATAGATTAGGAGAATTACAATGATTAATCTATGACTGCAGAACTTTTTTTAAACAACGATGTGGAGGCAGGTCTAATAAATTTCATCTTTGATATGAAGATTTGATGTCCAACTTCAATTTAAACTTACAAAATTATTATTTTATGTAAATTTACTGATATGCGAGTGCAGACAGTGGTTGACGATTTTAGCTGCAGCATCTTTTAAGTCTTTATTCCTCAGGCTGTATATAATTGGATTCATCAGTGGGGTGACCACAGTGTACAGCAAGGACAAGAATTTAGTAATATTCCCTGACTGTCCTCTATGGGGTACCAAATAAACGCAAACTATGGAACCATAATAAATGCAAACAACAGTCAGGTGGGAGCTGCATGTTGAAAAAACTTTCTGTCTACCGGTAATAGATGGGATATTAAAAATGGTGATTATAATATAAACATATGATATAATAATTATAAAGAATGGGATGACAACAACAATAACATTCAGTATTGCCACTTCAAGTAGAACATTAGCAGCATCAGAGCAGGAGAGATGTAGGATTGGATCAAGATCAAAGAAAAAGTGATTGATAATATCGGGACCACAGAAATCCAATTGTGATATTGGTAAAGTGGTAATCAATCCTACTAAAAGACTTAACACCCAACATGTGATAATCATCACCCAGCAGAGCTGGAAGTTCATTAATAAAGTATAATGTAATGGTTTACAGATGGCCACATATCGGTCATAACACATCACTGTCAGAAGAAGACACTCAAGTCCTTCAGAAGCAGAAAAAAAAGAAAACTGGGTGATGCAATCAGAAAAAGATATTATGATCCCTTTCATCAAAACAGTATGGAGTATGTTAGGAAGAATGTCAGTTACCAGTAAGATATCTGATAGAGACAGTTGGAAGAGGAAGAAGTACATGGGAGAATGGAGGGATTTGCTGTAGGACACCAGTCTGATGATTAGGAGGTTTCCACATATTGTCACAAAATATATCAAAAGGAAAAGAAAAAATATCAGAAATGTTATACTGTGTGGAGTCTGAAGTCCTAATAGGTGGATCTTGGTAATACGGGACACATTTTTCTCCTCCATGGCCTGAAGAGAGAAAAAAAGGGAAACAGCTTTTCTCAGAAACAAAACAATTTTAATTAGTTAATCCTAACTTTTTTGTGCTGGTATAATTATAAAAGGTGTTGCAAATTTATATAACATTTTAAAAGTGCCATAAGCCATACACCACGTGATCAAAGGCTTCTAACCATTTGACCATCACAACTGCATAAGCTTGTTGTTCAACCCAGTGGCGGAACTACCAGGGTCACAAAGGTCACACTTGCGACTGGGCCCTGGAGTTCCACCACTGTAGGGGTCCCATCCATCGCACCCACCCCAAGAGCCTAGACTGTGGTTCCCCAGTGGCTGAAGGACTCTGAACTGCGAGTGTCTCTCTTACATCTCAGAGCCAGCGCTGACAGTTCCCCCCTCCCCACGCATGGATGGGAAAGGAAAGAGAGAGATGATTAGCAATGTTGTGTCCTAGAGAAGGGGAAGTGTGGATGGGAAGTTTTAGGTCCAGCTGTCAGATGAAGAAAGGTGCAGCCTCCTGATCAATCAATCCATCCATCTATCTGTGACTAAAGTGTCCCCCCTCACTCCCTTCTGTCTCCAGCCTCCCAGTGAGTACACTAATGTAAGACAGACTTAGATGTAAGGGGTGTTCTGTAAACTCTGATGTAAGGGGGGCTTTGATGAGCAGAGACCCCTTACATCAGAGTTCTCCTTTACACCAGGGTCCACAGCATTCTCCCTTACATCAGACCCTCCTTAAATCCTGGTTCCCCTCTACACTCCACAGAGATCCCCTTACAATGTTAGTAGAAATTCTGCAGACTCTAATGTAGGGAGGGGCTCTGTGGGCTCTGATTTAAGGGGGCCCTGTGGACTCTGATGTAAGGAAGCTCTGCAGATTCATATGTAAGGGATGCTCTGTGGACTCTGATGTAAGGAATACTCTGCAGACTCTGATGTAAGGGGGGGTCGGCAGACTCTCACATAGGGGTGGCTCCCCGGGCTTAAATGTAAGAGGGGTTCAGCAGACTCTGAAGTAAGGGGCACTCTGCAGAATCTTATGTAAGGGTGGCTCTATGGACTCTAATGTAAGGGGGCCGTAATAGACTGTTGTAAGGGGCACTCTGCAGAATATGATGTAAGGGGGCTCTGTGGACTCTGATGTAAGGGGGCTCATCAGACTCTAATGTAAGGTGCACTTTGCAGAATCTGATTTAAGGGGGGCTCCGCAGACTTTGATTTAAGGGGGGCTCTGCAGACTCTGATTTAAGGAGGGCTCTGCAGACTCTGGTGTAAGGTGTGCTCTGGGCCTCCTGATAAAAGGGGAATGCTGGGAACTCGAATATAAGGGAGAACTCTACAAACTCCAATGTAAGAGGGGCTCTGAGAACCCTGATATGCTGAGAACTTTGATGTAAGTGGGGGCTTTGGTTACCAGAGACCCTCTTATATCACAGTTCCCTTTACACCAGAGTCTACAGTGCTTCTTCTTAAATATGAGTTCTTAGTGTGCACTCTTCTTAAATTAGAATCCCCAGAGTTCTCCCTTACATCAGAGTCTGTAGAGTCTCCCCTTACAGTGTAAGGGAACTCTGCAAGTTCAGATGTAAGGGGAACTCTGTGGATTCAGATGTAAAGGGTAAACTCTGCGGATTCAGATGTAAAGAGGAATGATGCAGAATCAGATGTCAAAGGGAACTCTGCAGATTCAGCTGTAAAGGGGAACTTTAGATATAAAAGGAAGCTCTGTGGATTCAGATGTAAAGGGAAACTCTGTAGATTCAGATATAAAAGGGAGCTCTGTGGATTCAGATGTCAATGGGAACTCTGTTGATTCAGACATAAAGGGTGAACTCTGCTGATTCAGATGTAAAGGGGAACTCTGTGGATTCAGATGTACAGTGGGAAATCTTTGGATGTAAGGGGGGACTCTTGTACCTAAATACATATGTACTAAAATTATATTTAATCACAAAAGATTTGTATAGTGTATACTACAAAAAATTGCTTTGGGCAGCTGAAGAGTTCAGTTTTGGCTTGATGAAAAGGCGGCGACCTTACCCAAGATGGCAGGAAGGGGGACCACTGCTGGACTGCATTGAAGGGCCCCTTTGATGGGAGTAAAGGGCCCCAGGATCAATGGGAAGGGCTCTGGGCTCTTCAGGAAGGGGGGGTCAGGGGGGCCCTTCCTGTATTCTCGCACTGGGGCCTAGAAGATTCTAGTTGTGCCTCTAGGACATTCGATTCCAAAATCATCAGAAATTAAATTCAGAATTGCCCCTGTCATTTCCTATTTGTAGTTATAAAGCTTTCCCCAAGATTTTGGCGGATGCTTGTGGGATTTTTGGTCTATTAGGCCAAAAGAGCATTTCTGAGATTATGTACTGATGTTGGACAAAATGACCTGGCTCACAGTTTGCTTTCAAATTTATCCCAAAGGTGTTTAGTTGGGTCGACGTCAGGGCTCTGTGCAGGCCACATGCACATAAATTTAATTGTGTCTTTATGGAGCTGGTTTTAAACACAGGAGCACATTCATGGTGGAATACAAAATGACCTTCCCCAAACTACGATCACAGGGTTGGAAGTCTAAAATACCTTCTCATGATTGATTTGACATTAGGAGTATACTTCACTGGAAACACATGCACTCATTAATTTGGCTAGGCATCTGTACTGCATAATTTGGGCCATACAATGTAGGTGTGCAGAACAGTGGCTAATGGCGCGTACACATGATCGGAAATTCCAACAAGAAAACCGCTGATTTTTTCTGACTAAATGTTGGCTCAAACTTGTGTTGCGTACACACGGTCAGACAAATGTTGTCGGAAATTCCAACCTTCAAGAACGCGGTCACATACAAGATGTACAACGAGCCGGGATCAATGAAGTTCAATAGGCAGTCCGGCTCTTCTGCTTGATTCTGACCATGCATGTTTTTTTGCGCGTCGGAATTGCATACAGACTGGTAACGGGGAAAAAACCCTGGGAATCCATCACCCCTTCACTGAGGACCCTTCATTGGCTAACCGTAAAGGATAGGGTCACTTTCAAGACCCTCTGTCTTACCCACAAGTGCACACAAGGAAACGCTCCTTAATACTTGTGTGAGAAAGTAAAGCATTACACCCCCAATCGCACTCTCCGATCAACCAACCAAAACCTCCTCCACATCCCCAAGTCCCGCTACAAATCAAAGTGAGAGCAAAGATTTGCAGTCCAAGGACCACAGCTATGGAACGCTCTGCCCACAAACATCCACATGGAATAAAACCATCGGGCCTTCAGGAAAAAACTTAAGACTCATCTCTTCTGAAGGATAAGGACGACACTGGATGGAAATAAAGCGCCTTGAGGCGATTCAGTTCGCATTTGTAGCGCTATACATGTTATTCACTCACTCACTCACTTACAGATGAGCGGATTTTCCGATAGGAACTTTTTCCATCTGAAAAATAGAGAACCTGCTCTCATTCTTTTGTTGGCGGTATTTCCGACAGCAAAAGTCCGATGGAGCGTACACATGGTCAGAATTTGCAATCAAAAGCTTACATCAGACTTTTCATGTCGGAACTTCCGATCGTGTGTTACGCAGCATTAGTGAACAGCAATCCTCCCCACCAGGACATTATCTTTATGGAGTCTGTATGTTCTTCCTGCACTTATGTATATTTTCTCCCACAATACTGGTAGGTAGGGTTGAGCGAACCCGAACTGTAAAGTTTGGGTTCGGTACGGACTTTGGGGTTTTTTTGCTCCCGAACCCGAACACGAATAATTGGAAAAAGTTTGGGTTCGGGTTCGGAGTTCGGCTATTTTATGGCGCGCTGCACGGCAGCCAATCGCCATTTGTTTTACTAGTGTGACTAGGAAGCCATCACAGCCATGCCTACTAATGGCATGGCTGTGATTGGCCAGTGCAGCATGTGACCCAGCATGTGACCAGCCTCTATATCAGACAGAGGCACACAGCACAGTCGTCACTCTGCATTAGCTAGTGTAGGGAGAGGCTGCTGCTGATTGAGGGACAGTGTCAGAGAGGTGTATCCTGCTTCAGAAATCTACACAAGCACTGTTTATTTCTGTGTGATCTGCATCTTATCGTTTAGGGCTCGTCACTCTGCTTTAGCTAGGGTAGGGACAGGCTGCTGTTGATTGAGGGACAGTGTCAGAGAGGTGTATCCTGCTTCAGAAATCTACACAAGCACTGTTTATTTCTGTGAGATCTGCATCTTATAGTTTAGGGAGAGGTTCCAGCTATTTGCTATAGGGACAGCAATATATAGGTGACTCTCTGTATATTTCATCAGCACTGCACCTGTCACCTGTGATATACTGTGTGTGTCCAGTGCATAGTTTAGGGAGAGGTTCCAGCTATTTCCTATAGGGACAGAAATATATAGGTGACTCTCTGTATATTTCACCAGCACTGCACCTGTCACCTGTCATATACTGTGTGTGTCCAGTACATTGTTTAGGGCTAGGTTCCTGATTCTTGCTATAGGTAGAGAAATATATAGGTCAATCTCTGCATATTTCACCAGCACTCTACCTGTCCCCTGTGATATACTGTCTGTCCAGTACATTGTTTATGGCTAGGTTCCAGTTTCTTGCTATAGGGAGAGAAATATATAGGTGAATCTCTGCCTATTTCACCAGCACTCCACCTGTCCCCTGTGATATACTGTCTGTGCAGTACATTGTTTAGGGCTAGGTTCCTACTTCTTGCTATAGGGAGAGAAATATATAGGTGAATCTCTGCCTATTTCACCAGCACTCTACCTGTCCCCTGTGATATACTGTCTGTGCAGTACATTGTTTAGGGCTAGGTTCCTACTTCTTGCTATAGGGAGAGAAATATATAGGTGAATCTCTGCCTATTTCCCCAGCACTCCACCTGTCCCCTGTGATATACTGTCTGTGCAGTACATTGTTTAGGGCTAGGTTCCTGCTTCTTGCTATAGGGAAAGAATTATATAGGTGAATATGGCATATTACACCATATTACACTATTGTTGTATTTAAAAAACACCCATTTAGGGCAAGATCCTACATTTGAGAAATATGAGGAAAACGTCAAATAAGGGACGTGGCCACGGTCATGGTGCTGCTGGTGGAGCTCCTGTTACAGGGAGAGGACGTGGTCGATCTGTGCCAGCTACACGCACAAGTGAAACACCTTTCTCAGGTGCGAGTAGGCGACAGAGCCTGCAGCGGTATTTGGTCAGGCCTAATCCAGCACTACGAATGTTGAGGCCAGGAGCAGAACAGGCGGTAGTAGATTGGGTTGCTGACAGTGCCTCCAGTTCCTTCACATTGTTTTCCAACCAGTCTTGTGCTGAAAGTTCAGAGTTGGCGCCTGCAGCCGATGTCCACCATCAGTCTTTCACCTCATCCCCTTGCAAATCAGTTAAGCAGTCTGAGCCCCAAATCATGCAGCAGTCTCTTCTTCTTTTTGATGAGTGTGTTAGCATGTGTTCCCAGGGCCATCCACCTAGCCCAGCCCCAGAATTGGAAGAGATTGAGTGCACCGATGCCCAACCACTTATATTTCAAGATGAGTACATGGGGGGACCATCACAGCACGTCTTGGATGATGATGAAACACAGTTGCCAACTGGGGCTTTTGCAATTGTGCAGACAGACAAGGAGGGCAGTGGTGAAGACTGGGTGGAAGATGATGTGGAGGATGATGAGGTCCTCGACCCGACATGGAATCAACCTCATGCAGGTGACCCATGTAGTTCGGAGGAAGAGACGGTGGTCGCACAGAGCCGCTAGCACAGCAGAATAGGGAGCAGGGTGCCAAAGCAGAGCATCCATCCCCTAGACAGTACGCCTGCTACTGCCCAACGCAGCAAGGGACCGAGCACACCAAAGCCAGGTTCAAGGAGTTCCCTAGCGTGGCAGTTCTTCACACAATGTGCTGATGACAAGAAACGAGTGGTTTGCACGTTGTGCAATCAGAGCCTGAAGCGAGGCATAAACGTTCTCAACCTGAGCACAACCTGCATGACCAGGCATCTAAGTGCAAAGCACGAGCTGCAGTGGAGTAGACACTTCAAAAACCAAGAAAGGTCTCTGGCTCCTCCTGCTTTCTGTTCTGCATCAGTCTCGGGCCTCTCTGCCTCTTGCCACCTGCCACCCCTCAATTAGAGGACCGGCAAGCAACACTACCACCTGGGTCACCAAACATCTCCACAATGTCCCATGGAAGCATTCAGCTCTCTATCTCCCAAACACTGGAGCGGAAGAGGAAGTACCCCCCTACCCACCCACGATCCCTGGCCCTAAATGCCAGCATTTCAAAATTCCTGGCCTTTGAAATGCTGTCATTCCATCTGGTGGAGACACAGAGTTTTAAAAGCCTAATGGCATTGGCTGTCCCACAGTACGTCGTGCCCAGCCGCCACTACTTTCCCTTCCCTGCACAACCAAGTGGGGGACAAAATCAGGTGTGCACTGCGCAACGCCATCTGTGCCAAGGTCCACCTAACTACGGATACATGGACCAGTTAGCATGGTCAGGGACGTTATATCTCCCTAACAAGGCACTGGGTAAATGCAGTGGTGGCTGGGCCTGAGGCGGATAGCAGTTTGGCGCATGTCCTTCCACCACCGAGGATTGCAGGGCGCTTCTGTTTGCCTCCTGTTCTTTACTCCTCCTACTCCGCTTCCTCATCCTCTACCGCCTCCTCATCCAGTCAGCGTAACAAATTCACCACCAACTTTAGCACAGCCATGGGTAAACGCCAGCAGGCAGTTTTAAAACATTCCTGTTTCGGGGAAAAACCACACACCGCGCAGGAGTTGTGGAGGGACATGGAACAACAGACTGATGAGTGGTTGGCATCAGTGAGCCTCAAGCCGGGTCTGGTGGTGTGCGACAACGGGCAAAATCTCGTAGCAGCTCTGGGCCTAGCCGGTTTGACTCACATCCCTTGCCTGGCACATGTGCTGAATTTGGTGGTGCAGAGTTTCCTGAAAACTTACCCCGATATGCCACAGCTGCTGCAGAAAGTGTGGGCCATCTGTGCGCACTTTCGGCGTTCTCACCCTGTCAGCGCTGCAGCGTAACTTCCGGCCTGTTGCGCTGTTGTTTCCAGTACTCCACCAACATGGCCAGTGCCAATGACGCCGCTCTCAGCGTGACTATCCCAGTTCTATGCCTCCTTGAAAAAATGCTACGGGCGATTATGGAAGAGGATGTGGCACAGGAGGAGGAGGAGGAGGAATCGGGATCATTTCCAAGGCTTTCAGGGCAGTCATTCACACGTGGCTCCGAGGGTGGGTTCGTGCACCAACAAAGGCCAGGTACACAATTGTCCAGCAAGGGCACAGTTCTGGAGGATGACGCAGTGGAGGATGAGGAGGAGGAAGACATGGAGGAGGAGGAGGAACCATGTTCACAGCAGGATGGCATCCAGACCAGCTCATGGCCATCACTGGTGCGTGGCTGGGGGGATACAGAGGACACAGATGATACACCTCCCACAGAGGACAGCTTTTCGTTGCCTCTGGGCAGCCTGGCACACATGAGCGATTACATGCTGCAGTGTCTCCGCAACGACCGGCGTGTTTCGCACATTTTAACAGGTGCTGATTACTGGGTGGCCACGCTGCTGGATCCCCGTTACAAGGACAATGTACCATCCTTAATTCCCTCACTGGAGCGTGAACGCAAGATGCACGAGTACAAGCGCACGCTGGTAGACGCGCTGCTGGTGCAATTCCCACCTGGCAGCGGGGGCACAGTGGAAGCAGAAGGTGAAGGCAGAGGAGGAGGAAGAGGTCGCCAACGCAGCAGGGGCACCACCAGCACCTCAGAAGGCAGGGTTAGCATGGCCAAAATGTGGAAAAGCTTTGTCAGCACGCCACAACAAACAGCACCACCAGCTGATATGGAACGTTTTAGCAGGAGGCGGCATTTCAGCAACATGGTGGAGCACTATGTGTGCACACGCCTACACGTACTGAATGATGGCTATGCCCCTTTAAACTTCTGGGTCTCCAAATTGGGCACATGGCCTGAGCTTGCCCTTCACGCCTTGGAGGTGCTGGCCTGCCCTGCGGCCAGTGTATTGTCTGAACGTGTATTTAGCACGGCAGGGGGGCGTTATCACAGACAAGCGCAGCCGCCTGTCCAGAGCCAATGTGGACAAGCTCACGTTCATTAAAATGAACCAGGCATGGATCCCAGAGGACTTGTCTATACCTTGTGCAGAATAGACACCGGGCCGGCCTTACCCAGCCATTGTTTTTTTTCTGATCTTTCTAGGGTTGCCATCTCATCCCTTTAAAAGCAAATACATAATAATTACACAGGTTCTCTGGCTGATTAAGGTGCTGCTAATTTAACACACTTGGTGCCTTATCGACATTAAATTAGCCCCAGAACCTGTGTAATTACTGTGTTCAGGTTTAAAGGGATGAGGTAGCAACCCTAGATCTTTCTCACTCTTTTGGGGTTTACCCTAATTTAAAAAATAAATTAATTGAAAACCAAAACCTGCTGTGTTGGCTACTTTCTCCTCCTCCACCGCCGCTTCCACCTACACCGCCACATCCACCTCAACCTCCTACTACATATGGACCTCGTCCTCCTAGGTCAAAATGATTTTATTTTTTTATTTTTATTTTTTTAATGTTATTTTAAGTTATTTCCCTATCCACATTTATTTTCAGAGTACTTGCCATGCTCTTCCCGACATTTTGCTGCAATTTGCAGCCCTCCAGCCCTTTCCCTTAGTTTTTTAGAGACATTTTAGTAGTCAAAAGTCCGGGTCCCCATTGACTTCAATGGGGTTCGGGTCAAAGTTCGGGTCGGGTTCGGTTCCGAACCCAAACTTTTTTTTCAAAGTCCGGGTTCGGGTCCGAACCCGAACATCCAGGTGTCCGCTCAACTCTACTGGTAGGTTAATAGTTTATACTTTGTTTAGAATAAGCAAGTTTATGATTTCAAATATATGTCGTGTTGGGGCTTGATGCTAGATCTCATGACCTGAAATAAAGACTCAGTAGTGCTTTAGTGCTCGATCTTATTACCTGAAATAAAAAATCTCACTGCTGTCACGATTGTAGTGTTTGGCACTTACCGGTAGATGTTCATTTCAATAATCAGATCTTGAAGGGAGCCCAAATTCCTTGGCACTGCTGATTCAACAAGTAGACCTTGAAGAGACCTCCAATTGCCTTGTGCTGCTCATCTTAAATTACTGGTTCAATATGTAATGTAGGTCTCTTGGCTTGGTACCAATTAAACAACACACAGGTAATTAAAAGAAAGAAAATCAACCAATAATGGATGACAGGGTACCGAAATGAGCAGTCTAAGGTTTCACTTGTCCTGTTCAATAGCCAAGATGCCATTTCTTATATCGTACCTTTCCCAGCACACCTTTGAGTCTAGGCCTTATAATGTTAAAATCAACAGCTCAGCAGTCATGGACGCCCCTAGACCACTGAAGGTATACTGTGCTATCTGGCACCAAGCCAACACTGGAAGATCCTGTAAGTTGTGAGTTGGGGCCTCAATGTATTAGACTTGCTCTTCCAGCACATCCCACACATACTCATTGTTGTTCCTCAAACCATTTTTGAACCAATTTTGCAGGTGCATTATGCTGAAATAGGCCACTGTCATCAAGGAATACCATTCTCATGAAATTGTGTACTTGGTCAGCAACAATGTATAGGCAGGTGGTACATGTCAAAGTAACATCCACATGACTGGCAGGACCCAAGATTTCCCATCAGAACATTGCCCAAAGCATTACATCACATCAGCGATGCACACAAACCCAGCCGTTCACATGATGTAAAAATGTGAAACATGATTTATCAGACCAGGCCACCTTCTTTCACTGCTCCGTGGTCCAGTTCTGATGCTCATGTGCCCATTGCAGGAGTTCATGGCTGTGGACACGGGTCAGCATGGGCACCATGAACAGTCTGCGACTACTCAGCCCCATACACTACAAACTGTGATGCCCATGTTTTCTGGTTTTGACACATCAACCTCATGGACAATATATTTACTTGCTGCCTAATAGATCATACAGGCTTTCAGATTGTCATTGTCATGAGATAATCAATGTTATTCACTTTACCTTTCAGTGATCTTGATGTTTTGGCTGATCGGTGTATATAAATCTAGCAATGAAGTACAATAAAATCAGTAAAGTATGCTTAATTAATTCAACTAAAAAAGTAGGCCTAAAGTTGCAAACAGAATTAAGGTCCACCTGCCCCCCTCCACATCCCATGCTGCCTTCCTCCAGTAAAAGCTAAGAAGACCAACCAAATACTTACAGTACCTCTGATCTGGAGTTGCTGATTCCCGGATACAGCATGCCAAAAGCCATGACCCAGGGACCAGAAATGTGAAAGGCAGATACACTGACTGGTCTTTTTAGCTTTTCGAGTAGGAAGACAGATCAAAAAGGGTCTGAATTCAAGGCAGATTGTGACTTTAGCCAATCTTTTTTCATTGTAATACATGTTTATATCAAATTTATTCTCATGCACTTACAGTACTGTATAATCTGTTGATAATGATTTAATGCTACAGAATAGTGGGCCAGATCCTCAAAAGAGATACGCCGACTTAACTCGAGATTTCTAAATTTACACGGCACGTATCTTTGCGCCTGATCCTCAAAACGAGAAGCGCCTGAAATTCTGGCTTTTCCGTCCTACCTAAAACAATTACACCGGCGCATTCTCGGGCGCAAATTACGCTAGGCACGCCGCTTTTTTTGATAGGCAAAGATGCAAATGAGGGAGATAGGGCGATCCACAGAATTAAGTGTGTGCGCCGTAGATTACGCCCTGTGCGCACCTGTTAGTTTCCCGGAGGGAATTTACACTTTATAAAAGCAGCCCTAATTTTACACATGCCATGTAAATGTCTGCTGAAGCAACACGATTGAGGAAGAGCTCAGCACACACACACTTTCAGGACTACAATCTGTCTGCCAAAATGCCAGGGCCATCCATGATCCTAGCTGCATTAGTGTCTTTAGAGGCGCAAAGAAGGTGGAGGGAACGGAGGAGGAGGAGGAGGGCACAGGAGAGGGTATACCGCCCACGCCAAGATGTGTTTGGCATGCCTGCTTCTGAGGTATTCCGCAACTTCAGATTCAACCGTGAGGCCATCCTGGAATTAACCACAATCCTTCAGGATGATCTCACCAGCCCAACACAACGCTCCCATGCACTGCAGCCACTCATCAAAGTACTGGCAACCCTGCATTTTCTTGCCACTGGCTCTTTCCAACGCACAAGTGGAGGTGTGGCTGGGATGGCACAATCCTCCATGAGCAGGTGTGTGCACCAAGTAGTCCCTGCAATCCTGCGGCGCATGGGAAATCAATTTCAAAAACCCACCCAGGAGGACCAGCGATTGAAGACCATGACAGACTTCTATCACATTGCCAGATTCCCACGCACCATCGGGGCCATTGATTGTACCCATGTGGCACTACAACCCCCCCATGATACTGAGCACAGGTTCCGGAATCGTAAAGGCTGGCATTCCATAAATGTGCAGGTGATCGTAGATGCCCATGGCCTCATCTGGCACGTCTGTGATAAATTTCCGGGATCCTGCCATGACATTTATATTTTCCGGCAGACCCAGATCTCCAGAGATTTGGAACAGAACATGTATGGAGACAGCTGGCTGATTGGTGAGTGACATGTGTGTCAGGTATGTCCCCCCCATGATGCTGACATCACAAGGGGCACATGCATGACTAATATCCTCCTGTCTTTTCCCTTACAGGTGACTCTGGATATGGACCTCATATGATGACCCCATTCAGGAACCCCCAAACCCCAGGAGAGCAACGCTACAACCAGGCGCACATACGTACCCGGGGAGTGGTTGAACGTACATTTGGGCTTATGAAGTCCCGCTTCAGATGCCTGGATAAGTCTGGGGGTACACTGCTGTATTCCCCAGACTTTGTGTGCCAAATAATTGGGGCATGTTGTATACTCCACAACTTTGCCATGAGAAGGGGACTGCATATTGACTTATGTGATGACCTGACCCCCGACCCAGGCAATACCCCTCCAACCAACTCTACCCGGTCTGCTGAGGGCACAGCAGCCAGGAGATGCCTCGCAGAAGGCATTTTTTCCCAGTAAACGTACATGAATAATGTCACAATAAGAATGTATCTTTTCCCTGTAAATGCACATGAATAAAGTCACAATGAGAATGCATGAATGCACACCACTGTGGTCCCTAGCACAGACACATCACATGCACATCGAATTGGATTAGATCCAAGTCCCCCCCCCTTTGGGACTTGGGAGCAGTAACGCCACGGCTCCAATTATGTCACTGTGCATTCATACACCATTCAGGAACCTGGGATTGCACTTCTCCCTGGTCCTGGGGATCCCTACTCCACCAAAACTGAGGGTGACACCCTTAATTTATCAGGAATGCCACCCCCCCACATTCACACATCATTCACACACATAAACCAAATCATAAGTACAGAAGACCAAATTAAATAATAATAAAAAAAAAAAAACATAAACAACAAAACAAAAGTATCCCTGCAAATTAATTAGCGGCGGCAATTGCTACGCCTTGGCTGGGCAGGGGCAGGGGCACGGGCACGGGCAGGGGCACGGCCACGGCCATGCCGTTGCGGAGGATGTCCATTGGGGGGGGTGAGCTGGGGAAGGAGGAGCCTCCTGGGGTGGGTGAGCTGGGGAAGGAGGAGCCTCCTGGGGTGGGTGAGCTGGGGAAGGTGGAGCCTCCTGGGGGGGTGGGCTGGTGCAGGAGGAGCCGCCCCTGCTGGCCTGCCCTCCATGGCCCCTGCAATTCTAGTGAGACAGGCAGTGAGGGCAGCCGCATTGGCCTGGCCAGACCTAGTATTGTCCTGCACAGCCTGGGTCAGAGCACTCAGCTCATGGGCCACGCGTGTTGTGGCGGTCTGTAGGTCGTTCAAACATGTAATGACCGCCGTTGAGTTGGTGGCGACATCACTGAGTGCCTCCATCATTTCACCCTGGCTGTGCTCCATCTGGGTACGTTTTTGTAGCATTTTCCCTAGAGTGCGGGTCTGCCGGGCATTGTCCTTCACCACACTGGCCGACAGACGCTCGCCCACAGTCACGGTCTCCTGGGTCGGCCTCCTGGCTGCCGCTGAGTCTTGCGGGCCTGGAGGAGGGGAGAGAGTGACCCTTGTGACTGGAGGCCTGTTGGGGGAGAAGTGGGAGGGGCTACCCCTGATGGTGGCCTGACTGGTGCCAGCCTCAGGGGTAGCCTCAGGGGAAGACTCAAAGGTCATCATATCAGTGGCCAGGAGGACTTCCCGGCCAATCTGCATATTTTCGTCCTCCTCCCCCTCATCCTCCTCCCCCTCATCCTCCTCATCCTCATCCTCCTCATCCTCATCCTCCTCCCCCTCAACCTCCTCATGAGGGGAGGTTTGGCCAATCCCCTCCCCTGGGGAATCCTGCCCTTCTTGGGACTCATCATCAGCCTGTCTTGGGGGTGGTGCAGCAGCCTGGCCCGATGGGCCTGCAACCTCCTGGCCTGCAACCTCCTGGCCATCTGTGGAGGACACAAAACAATCACAGGTTTGAGGATCCACACACTTGGCACATCTTCCCTTCCCCCACCCACACATGCTAATCAACAGAGAGCACAAAAAAAAACATACCTGTCCTCCTAGGAACATCTGACGTATAGCCAGGCAGGCCCACCACCTGCTGTGGGTGGAAACACTGGGCCACTGCCCATTCCTCCTCCATCAGTCTGACTGGGCAGGGTCCCCCTCCTCCAGTGCCCCTGGTATGGGCATCGATCCTTGCCATCTTATTCCAGACGACGCTCCTCAGATCATTAATTTTTTTCTGTATGCCAGCGGGGGTCCTGGTCTCCCCCCCCCCCGCCGCATTGATCTGGTCCGTGATCCTTTGAATAAGCTGCCTCCTCCTGGCCGGGGTGGTGTTCTGGCTCTCAGGGCCATGCAGAAATCGCCCATATTTCACAATGCCCCGAGCAAGAATTTGCTTCTCTCCCAGGGTGAAATTAAGCTTCCTGCGTTTGGGGGCCATCACATACACCAATATGGAACAAAAGAAAAATACCGCGCTAATAAAAGTCAATAAATTGCTAGTAAAGCTGCAACAACGGAGTGTTAATACGAACACAACAGCATAGAACAAAGGAAAAAAGTTGTTGCGCTAAAAAAATAAAAAATCTAAACAATAAAATTGAAGAAAAATTAGTTATGAAACCAGCAACCCAAGTCAATGCGGGAATAGAAAGAGGATAAGCTCAGTCCTAATACATCCACAGAAATAAAGTTCATATAGGAGTAGCGATGTTGAGGAGCAAAAAATAGGAAAACACCTTGAACCAGTAAAAATTGGAGGCTTACCGAATGGCAAGCAATGTGAGCTTGCGGCTGCAAACCCCAGCCAGGGCCTTTAAAATGATCCTTACAGGGAAAAGGAAGAGGATTCTTGAAGTCTCCACCGAAAACCAAATTATTGGACCGTATCATAGGAAGAAAGCATTCAATAGTGAAGTATGTTTGGTCAGCACACATAAAAGGTAAAAAGTGACTTTAAGTACCACCATCACCAGCACCCTATAAGTAGGAGGCTTACCAGAGCATGTATGAACATCAGCAAGTGGCTAAAACCCTAGCCTGGGCCTTTAATTGCTGGGCTGTATGATAGTCCTACGTATCCTCCGTGTTCAATGGGTACATAGAGGGAGTGATAAAGCCCACATAGTGAAGTTCGTTTAAACCATGCGTTTAATAGTTAAAAATTGCACTTACAGAGTCACAATGGAAATAAAACAGAGAGAAGCCGGCCGGCTCGGAACAAACGCCCGTCCACTCTACACAACACGTCCTGCGTCAGCACGCTACCTTCCCGACGCGCGTTTCGTCATAAAATGACGTCATCTGGGGCACGGGCGACGTGCTGACACATCGCTATAAAAACATTCCAACAGAGCCAAGCCTCGATCTGAATCTATGGGTAAGTTAACCGCTCATGGTGGCTGCGCTGGGACAAAATGGGTTTGGAAAAATCCAAATAGTAAAGGCCCTCTTGTGGTTGAATAAGATAAAACAACCTATAAGAGTTTAAACTAAACGTATATGTAAAAAATTAGCAAGCCATCTTGTGGACAAAATAAATATGACAACAAGAGCTTATTTAGCCTTTCCAAAAGAACTGAGTCTCTTTCCTGTATAATTATAGGAAGAATATATACATATTCTAAAACTTAAAGAAGGGCATAAAAAACACTTGTGTTTTGATTTAACGTTGTGAGAAGTGAAGGAAATTTAGTACATAAAGAACCTAGATTCAGAGCATAAATATTTAAAATGCAAACAAAATCTAGGATAAGTGAAAAAATATATACCAAAATAAATGTGAAATACAAAATAAAATAAATTATTGTGGTAAAAAACAATGTGAAATATTGAGTAATTTTAACTATGATATGCTTACAAAATTATGAAGCATAAATATTTATATAGTGAAAAAATATATATATATATATATAAAAAATAAAAAACGTGTGTAATTGATCATGAATAAATGTGAGTAATAGTGATTCTACAAAAATTATTAATGTAGATTATGTGAAAATATAAAAATTGAAAAATATAAAAAATTTTATAAGACTCCAAGAGATGAAAAAAAGTTTAAAAATTATATAAAAATATAAATTAAAAAAGGCCCATTAACCTGCCTGGCGGTATTCCCGAGTCTGACTCGGGGTTAGATTTTCCTGCTGCGAGCGGTAACCCCGAGTCAGACTCGGGCTTGCCTCGCTAGATCCACAGGCATGGTTTACTTACCTTGTCCCTGGATCCAGCGATGCCACCGCGCTGTGTGAGCGAGCGGGACCTCGCTCGATTCACACAGTGCCTCCGTGTGACGCCGATCTCCGTTCCCTGCGACGTTACGACGCACGGGGACGGAGAACGGCGCCAAATTCAAAAAAGTAAACAAACACTTTACATACAGTATACTGTAATCTTATAGATTACAGTACTGTATGTAAAAAAAACACACCCCCCTTGTCCCTAGTGGTCTGTCCTGTGTCATGCATGTCATTTTATATAATAAAAACGTTTCTTTCTCCCTGCAAACTGTAGATTGTCCATAGCAACCAAAAGTGTCCCTTTATGTCAAAAATAGTTTTAGATCAGCTAAAAAACAGCGATAATAAATTATAATCACTTGCAGAATTGTGCGATAGCGATTTGTGGGGAAATTCGTCATAAAAAAAAAAAATAATGACAGCGACAATTCTGCAACTGAAAAAATTTCAGTGATTTTGATTTGATTACATTATTGAATAATTTTTATTATAATTATATTATTATTTGTTATAATTATTTATAATTATTTATTATATTATAATTTATAATTTTGTTTTTAAAAAAATCTCATACCCGGGATGCCTATTAGAATCTTGTTTGGTCAGATTTAAGTGAGTTATTTCTAAAAATTACAGACCTACAATATAAAACGCCAAATTTCCTTGCAAATAATGGTACCGCTTTCAGCATGTTTTTTCTGAAAGAATCATACCGCCAGGGAGGTTAATGACCAGCTTCAACTGGTAGAACCAACTTTATCTAAAACCATGTATCCAATTAAAAATGTATATATAAACCCAGTTAGAGGCCCATATAAGGGTCCACCCATAATTCAGATCGAGTTCACAGAAATATGATGGACCATACAATAAACAAAAATTAACGTAAAAGAAATATCAAGAGTTGTCGATAAAAGCGTTGACATCAACCTCGATATTGAGACCATATGGGGTATAGCTTTTAATTGTATGTACCCATAGCATTTCTGATCTAGAGATGCTCCTCACTAATGGGCTACCACGCCAGTGGGGACTATATCTATCAATCCCCAAGAAGATTGTTTTTGAGGGGTCCCTGTTGTGTGCCAAGCAATAGTGCTTTGACACTGAGTGGTTCAAAAAACCAGCTAGAATGTTTGTGATATGCTCATTGAGTCTTACTGATAGCGCTCTCTTGGTTCTACCCACATATTGGAGCCCGCAAGGACATTGCAACAAATAAACCACCCCCTCGGTCGCACATGTGATAAAGGGTTTGATAGTGTGTTGTTCACCTGTGACCGTAGAAGTGAAATTGTGCGTTCTTCTATGCGTACAGCCACTAAGCGAACACACCCGACATTTCCTACACTGGTAAAAACCAGTGAAGGAATTGAGGAAGGTGGTTTTAGTGGTAGGTGGTTCAAGAACGTTGGGAGCCAATTTATGTCTCAAGGCCGAACCACCCTTGAATATCACCTGAGGGTTATCAGGCAAGATAGGGCCCAATATTGGATCATTCTTAAGAATGTACCAATGTTTTTTGAGGAGCTTCTTCACACTAAAATGCTGGGTAGAGAAGGTGGTAATAAAAGGGACAACGGGCAACCTGCTGGTATCTCGTAGTTTGATCTCAAGTAGATGAGCCCTATCAACAATCTTAACTTCCTCAAGTGTGGATGTCAAAGAACTCAAATTGTACCCCTTTTCAAGAAATCTCTTGGTTAAAATAGCTGATTGTTCCAAAAAGTCGGTCTCATTAGAACAATTGCGTTTGATACGCAAAAATTGGCTTTTTGGCACCGACTTCAGCCAAGAGTCATGGTGACAGCTGTCAGTAGGGATGTAAGAATTTCTATCTGTACCTTTAAAATAAGTACTCGTACAAAAAACCCCTGCCTGGACTGAAATTGTAAGGTCCAGGAAGTTAATATTAGATTGGCTAGTCTCAAAATTGAGGTGGATACCCCTAGTATTGATGTTAAGAAATGTCATAAAGGACTGAAGTTCGACAAGGGGACCATCCCATAGGAGGAGGATGTCGTCAATGTACCTGGCCCACAACTTGAGTTGGGGTGGTTGGCAAACATAGACGACATCCTCCTCCCACATGGCCATAAACAAATTGGCCAGACTAGGGGCATATTTTGCCCCCATCGCCACACCTCTATCTTGCCGGTAGAACTGGTTTTGAAACCAGAAATAGTTTCTGGTCGCAGCAAAATGTAACAGTTCAAGTATGAAGAAAATCTGCTCATCAAAAAGGCCGGAATCACGTCTAAGGTAGTATTCAACCGCTGACAAACCTAGATCATGAGGGATCACTGTGTACAGTGACGTTACGTCAGCAGTAACTAGCCACATATTTTTAGTAGGTGTAAGGCTAGATATTAAATTAATAACGTGCCGGGAATCCTTTAAATGAGACGGCATCTTTGAAACTAGCGGTTGTAGAAAAAAATCAATATACCTGCCCACCCGGGATGTGAGGGAATCTATCCCACTCACAATAGGACGTCCCGGGGGGCAGGTAAGATTTTTGTGGATTTTCGGTAAATAATATATGACTGGTTACTGCTGACGTAACGTCACTGTACACAGTGATCCCTCATGATCTAGGTTTGTCAGCCAATTTGTTTATGGCCATGTGGGAGGAGGATGTCGTCTATGTTTGCCAACCACCCCAACTCAAGTTGTGGGCCAGGTACATTGACGACATCCTCCTCCTATGGGATGGTCCCCTTGTCGAACTTCAGTCCTTTATGACATTTCTTAACATCAATACTAGGGGTATCCACCTCAATTTTGAGACTAGCCAATCTAATATTAACTTCCTGGACCTTACAATTTCAGTCCAGGCAGGGGTTTTTTGTACGAGTACTTATTTTAAAGGTACAGATAGAAATTCTTACATCCCTACTGACAGCTGTCACCATGACTCTTGGCTGAAGTCGGTGCCAAAAAGCCAATTTTTGCGTATCAAACGCAATTGTTCTAATGAGACCGACTTTTTGGAACAATCAGCTATTTTAACCAAGAGATTTCTTGAAAAGGGGTACAATTTGAGTTCTTTGACATCCACACTTGAGGAAGTTAAGATTGTTGATAGGGCTCATCTACTTGAGATCAAACCACCAGATACCAGCAGGTTGCCCGTTGTCCCTTTTATTACCACCTTCTCTACCCAGCATTTTAGTGTGAAGAAGCTCCTCAAAAAACATTGGTACATTCTTAAGAATGATCCAATATTGGGCCCTATCTTGCCTGATAACCCTCAGGTGATATTCAAGGGTGGTTCGGCCTTGAGACATAAATTGGCTCCCAACGTTCTTGAACCACCTACCACTAAAACCACCTTCCTCAATTCCTTCACTGGTTTTTACCAGTGTAGGAAATGTCGGGTGTGTTCGCTTAGTGGCTGTACGCATAGAAGAACGCACAATTTCACTTCTACGGTCACAGGTGAACAACACACTATCAAACCCTTTATCACATGTGCGACCGAGGGGGTGGTTTATTTGTTGCAATGTCCTTGCGGGCTCCAATATGTGGGTAGAACCAAGAGAGCGCTATCAGTAAGACTCAATGAGCATATCACAAACATTCTAGCTGGTTTTTTGAACCACTCAGTGTCAAAGCACTATTGCTTGGCACACAACAGGGACCCCTCAAAAACAATCTTCTTGGGGATTGATAGATATAGTCCCCACTGGCGTGGTAGCCCATTAGTGAGGAGCATCTCTAGATCAGAAATGCTATGGGTACATAAAATTAAAAGCTATACCCCATATGGTCTCAATATCGAGGTTGATGTCAACGCTTTTATCGACAACTCTTGATATTTCTTTTACGTTAATTTTTGTTTATTGTATGGTCCATCATATTTCTGTGAACTCGATCTGAATTATGGGTGGACCCTTATATGGGCCTCTAACTGGGTTTATATATACATTTTTAATTGGATACATGGTTTTAGATAAAGTTGGTTCTACCAGTTGAAGCTGGTCATTAATGGGCCTTTTTTAATTTATATTTTTATATAATTTTTAAACTTTTTTTCATCTCTTGGAGTCTTATAAAATTTTTTATATTTTTCAATTTTTATATTTTCACATAATCTACATTAATAATTTTTGTAGAATCACTATTACTCACATTTATTCATGATCAATTACACACGTTTTTTATTTTTTATATATATATATATATTTTTTCACTATATAAATATTTATGCTTCATAATTTTGTAAGCATATCATAGTTAAAATTACTCAATATTTCACATTGTTTTTTACCACAATAATTTATTTTATTTTGTATTTCACATTTATTTTGGTATATATTTTTTCACTTATCCTAGATTTTGTTTGCATTTTAAATATTTATGCTCTGAATCTAGGTTCTTTATGTACTAAATTTCCTTCACTTCTCACAACGTTAAATCAAAACACAAGTGTTTTTTATGCCCTTCTTTAAGTTTTAGAATATGTATATATTCTTCCTATAATTATACAGGAAAGAGACTCAGTTCTTTTGGAAAGGCTAAATAAGCTCTTGTTGTCATATTTATTTTGTCCACAAGATGGCTTGCTAATTTTTTACATATACGTTTAGTTTAAACTCTTATAGGTTGTTTTATCTTATTCAACCACAAGAGGGCCTTTACTATTTGGATTTTTCCAAACCCATTTTGTCCCAGCGCAGCCACCATGAGCGGTTAACTTACCCATAGATTCAGATCGAGGCTTGGCTCTGTTGGAATGTATTTATAGCGATGTGTCAGCACGTCGCCCGTGCCCCAGATGACGTCATTTTATGACGAAACGCGCGTCGGGAAGGTAGCGTGCTGACGCAGGACGTGTTGTGTAGAGTGGACGGGCGTTTGTTCCGAGCCGGCCGGCTTCTCTCTGTTTTATTTCCATTGTGACTCTGTAAGTGCAATTTTTAACTATTAAACGCATGGTTTAAACGAACTTCACTATGTGGGCTTTATCACTCCCTCTATGTACCCATTGAACACGGAGGATACGTAGGACTATCATACAGCCCAGCAATTAAAGGCCCAGGCTAGGGTTTTAGCCACTTGCTGATGTTCATACATGCTCTGGTAAGCCTCCTACTTATAGGGTGCTGGTGATGGTGGTACTTAAAGTCACTTTTTACCTTTTATGTGTGCTGACCAAACATACTTCACTATTGAATGCTTTCTTCCTATGATACGGTCCAATAATTTGGTTTTCGGTGGAGACTTCAAGAATCCTCTTCCTTTTCCCTGTAAGGATCATTTTAAAGGCCCTGGCTGGGGTTTGCAGCCGCAAGCTCACATTGCTTGCCATTCGGTAAGCCTCCAATTTTTACTGGTTCAAGGTGTTTTCCTATTTTTTGCTCCTCAACATCGCTACTCCTATATGAACTTTATTTCTGTGGATGTATTAGGACTGAGCTTATCCTCTTTCTATTCCCGCATTGACTTGGGTTGCTGGTTTCATAACTAATTTTTCTTCAATTTTATTGTTTAGATTTTTTATTTTTTTAGCGCAACAACTTTTTTCCTTTCTTTCTTTCATCACATACACCACCCAGCAAAAAGAAACACACCCGACAAACAATCAAGAATACACACCCAAAAACCAGACAAAAATATACACCCCAAAAAACAAACACGCACAAAAAAAAACAAAAAACAAGCACCAAAAAACAAATCAGCAAAAACACTAACAAACAAATTAACTAAATACACTTCTCAAAAACAAACACCAACTAGACTCTCCAACTCCTCAAACACTTTTCTCACAAACACAACTTAACCACTTAAGCCCCGGACCAATATGCAGCCTAAAGACCCAAGGTGTTTTTACAGTTCGGGACTGCGTCGCTTTAACAGACAATTGCGCGGTCGTGCGACGTGGCTCCCAAACAAAATTGGCGTCCTTTTTTCCCCACAAATAGAGCTTTCTTTTGGTGGTATTTGATCACATCTGCGGTTTTTAGTTTTTGCGCTATAAACAAAAATAGATTGACAATTTTGAAAAAAATGCAATATTTTTTACTTTTTGCTGTAATAAATATCCCCCAAAAACATATATAAAAACATTGTTTTTCCTCAGTTTAGGCCGATACGTATTCTTCTACCTATTTTTAGTAAAAAAAATCGCAATAAGCGTTTATCGATTGGTTTGCGCAAAATTTATAGTGTTTACAAAATAGGGGATAGTTTTATTGCATTTTTATAATTTTTTTTTTTTTTACTACTAATGGCGGCGATCAGCAATTTTTTTCGTGACTGCGACATTATGGCGGACACTTCGGACAATTTTGACACATTTTTGGGACCATTGTCATTTTCACAGCAAAAAATGCATTTAAATTGCATTCTTTATTGTGAAAATGACAGTTGCAGTTTGGGAGTTAACCACAGGTGGCGCTGTAGGAGTTAGGGTGCACCTAGTATGTGTTTACAACTGTTTGGGGGTGTGGCTGTAGGAATGACGTCATCAATTGTGTCTTCCCTATAAAGGGAATGACGCGATCGATGCGCCGCCATAGTGAAGGACGGGGCTCTCCCCGTTCTTCAGCTCCGGGGAGCGATCGCGACGGAGCGGCTATAAACAAATAGCCGCGCCGTGGTCCCGGATCGCTCCCCGAGCGGACCCGACCTCCGCATGTAGCGGGGGGGGGTCCTGATCGGACCCCCCACCCGCTAATAGGCGAGGACGTACGTGTACGCCCATGTGCCTGTACGTGCCATATTGTGGACGTATATGTACATGCGGGGGTCGGGAACTGGTTAACAACACACCAACAAACAGAGCAGAAGCAAATTGCTCATGGAAGGGAAACAATGGGATATACTTTTGCAAGGGAAGTGTGTTTGTGTGGGGCTTTTTATACACAGGGCGATCCTCAAACTAAGTACACTTGGCCTTTTACCGGTCCAGATTCGTGCGCGCATGCGCAGTACGGCCGGCGCCTCATTTGCATGGGGTCACGGCTCATTACAATGAAGCACGCCCACTTCCTTCCCACTTGCAATAAGCCCGCCTTACGCCTCGGAATTTAAGTTACGCTGGCGCAAATTTAGACGCAAATGCGCTGTGGATACGGCACTTACGACACCAACTTAGGGCAACGTAACTTAAATGTCATAAGTTCGGACGAACTAAATTTGCGCCGCTGGCTGAGGATCTGGCCCAGTGTTCCTTTATATAGAAGTCAATTAAATTACATGTAATCCCTGGGAACTGAAAGCGTTTAATGATAATTTCACAGAGCTCATTATTTTTGATGTTAGGATAATATATTTAGATTTATTTATTTTTTTCCTCAAAACCATTTTGTTAACAGTTTATTGAAAATAAGTAAAATGATTGAGAACTGTAGGAAGAATATACACTGATTTAAAGCAAGCTATGAAAATTCAAGTAATTGTATTACTTTAAAAAGAAGCAACTGAGATAAAAAAACACAAGTGACCCCCCTAACTGCAGGCACTGCAAGCAATTAACTGTTAAATTAACCTCAGAAACAGAAAAGAGAAACAAGTGCGGGACTTTAAATGAAGCATGTGCGGGAAACTGTTTGCAATAAATGGGGGGAATGAATCAAAGATAATAAATCTGGAATAGGTTTAAATATTTTATTACTTTCACATAATGCACCGTCCATGACTATATTGCACTATTGAAGAAATAGATAAACATATATGTTTCACAGATTAGTTGGGGGACAAGGTACGTGGGCAGTGACCCAAATATATAAATGCAATGAGTACAGCGAGCTGTACTATATTATTGAGACATAAAATAGATATCACATATTAAAATGGAAATTACATCGCATGACACTGCAGTGATAATACATTAATGCATGAGGTATAGAGCTCTACGCGTTTCGCGACTGGTGGTCGCTCATCAGGATCAGGCATGCATTACATTGGTTATCTGGAACGACATAAGCACATAGCTGGTTAAACGGGGCATCCAACATTTGTGGGGGCTGAGGACTCATCAATAAGCCCCAGATGGTACTCACCAGGTTGCCGATTGCCGCCGGCACTAGAGTGAAGCTCCGGATGGACCCCAGGATTGGGGTGGTCACTGCCGGGGACTAGGGCTGGAGAATGAGGGGTGCAGGGCCCGTCAGGAGAGCGCACCCAGGTGGCACAGGCATGAGGCATAGTGTATTGAATGCACTGTGGTCGGTAAGGAATGATGGCTGTATTGGAAATAAATGAAGAATGTATTATGTTTGAATGGGATATGGAGATATGATGAAAAGGAAAAGGGGGGAGGAAAACAAGCAAAGGAGAAGGGAAAAAGAAAAAAAGGAAAGAGAAAAAAAAAAAGGGAGAAAAAAGGGGGATGGGGAAGAAAGACAAGGAGAAATGGCAATATAAAGAGAGTAAAGTGAGGTGAAGGTACTGGGTGTGGTGAGGTATAGGAGAGAGGAAGAGGATCACCTGTGAGTTCCGAGTGTGCTGCATGGAGTGATGACATGTGAAGAGCCAAATGCCTGTACCTGCCATAGGTTACACCCTCTTATAGGGACCACCCCCCCAATGTTACCCGCCCAGAGACACGCATACGAGGGGGAGGAGAAGGGAGGCGTCTGCATTGGTGCGGGGTAACCGCCCAATGATGCGGCGCCGTTTGACTCCTGTAACCCCTCGTGGATGGTATACCAATACACCGCACGGAGACCTAGTTCCGTGTCAGGTGATGGAGGCGTGACATCGACACGCACTGCCCGCCCATCCGTCCGTGCGTCTTCGGAGCACAGGACGGAGAGCGTGTGCAGTGAGTGTTGCTGCCCCCGGATAGGACCACACCCCACAGGGGGCCGGAGGTGCCAACACCCTTAGCCAGACAGCGCCAGGGAACCTGTGAACAGATGTGGAATGGCCCAAAATACCCAGCCGTACTCAAAATGTGACAGATACTAATGAAACAGTTGTAAGCACATTGCTGCTAGCACTTAGAAAAACAACAATAATGCAGTACTGGATATTAACACAAAATAGACAAAAATGTAGTCCCGTAAAATACATGCTTCCATCCCTAGTTATGGTATATAAAGTGGGCGGGGGGAGGGTTGGTTGGGACTTTAAATGAGGTAATGGGTCAATTACCTCCATCCCTAATTAGGTATAGAAAAGAGAAACAAGTGCGGGACTTTAAATGAAGCATGTGCGGGAAACTGTTTGCAATAAATGGGGGGAATGAATCAAAGATAATAAATCTGGAATAGGTTTAAATATTTTATTACTTTCACATAATGCACCGTCCATGACTATATTGCACTATTGAAGAAATAGATAAACATATATGTTTCACAGATTAGTTGGGGGACAAGGTACGTGGGCAGTGACCCAAATATATAAATGCAATGAGTACAGCGAGCTGTACTATATTATTGAGACATAAAATAGATATCACATATTAAAATGGAAATTACATCGCATGACACTGCAGTGATAATACATTAATGCATGAGGTATAGAGCTCTACGCGTTTCGCGACTGGTGGTCGCTCATCAGGAGCAGGCATGCATTACATTGGTTATCTGGAACGACATAAGCACATAGCTGGTTAAACGGGGCATCCAACATTTGTGGGGGCTGAGGACTCATCAATAAGCCCCAGATGGTACTCACCAGGTTGCCGATTGCCGCCGGCACTAGAGTGAAGCTCCGGATGGACCCCAGGATTGGGGTGGTCACTGCCGGGGACTAGGGCTGGAGAATGAGGGGTGCAGGGCCCGTCAGGAGAGCGCACCCAGGTGGCACAGGCATGAGGCATAGTGTATTGAATGCACTGTGGTCGGTAAGGAATGATGGCTGTATTGGAAATAAATGAAGAATGTATTATGTTTGAATGGGATATGGAGATATGATGAAAAGGAAAAGGGGGGAGGAAAACAAGCAAAGGAGAAGGGAAAAAGAAAAAAGGAAAGAGAAAAAAAAAAGGGAGAAAAAAGGGGGATGGGGAAGAAAGACAAGGAGAAATGGCAATATAAAGAGAGTAAAGTGAGGTGAAGGTACTGGGTGTGGTGAGGGGTGTTGGCACCTCCGGCCCCCTGTGGGGTGTGGTCCTATCCGGGGGCAGCAACACTCACTGCACACGCTCTCCGTCCTGTGCTCCGAAGACGCACGGACGGATGGGCGGGCAGTGCGTGTCGATGTCACGCCTCCATCACCTGACACGGAACTAGGTCTCCGTGCGGTGTATTGGTATACCATCCACGAGGGGTTACAGGAGTCAAACGGCGCCGCATCATTGGGCGGTTACCCCGCACCAATGCAGACGCCTCCCTTCTCCTCCCCCTCGTATGCGTGTCTCTGGGCGGGTAACATTGGGGGGGTGGTCCCTATAAGAGGGTGTAACCTATGGCAGGTACAGGCATTTGGCTCTTCACATGTCATCACTCCATGCAGCACACTCGGAACTCACAGGTGATCCTCTTCCTCTCTCCTATACCTCACCACACCCAGTACCTTCACCTCACTTTACTCTCTTTATATTGCCATTTCTCCTTGTCTTTCTTCCCCATCCCCCTTTTTTCTCCCTTTTTTTTTTCTCTTTCCTTTTTTCTTTTTCCCTTCTCCTTTGCTTGTTTTCCTCCCCCCTTTTCCTTTTCATCATATCTCCATATCCCATTCAAACATAATACATTCTTCATTTATTTCCAATACAGCCATCATTCCTTACCGACCACAGTGCATTCAATACACTATGCCTCATGCCTGTGCCACCTGGGTGCGCTCTCCTGACGGGCCCTGCACCCCTCATTCTCCAGCCCTAGTCCCCGGCAGTGACCACCCCAATCCTGGGGTCCATCCGGAGCTTCACTCTAGTGCCGGCGGCAATCGGCAACCTGGTGAGTACCATCTGGGGCTTATTGATGAGTCCTCAGCCCCCACAAATGTTGGATGCCCCGTTTAACCAGCTATGTGCTTATGTCGTTCCAGATAACCAATGTAATGCATGCCTGCTCCTGATGAGCGACCACCAGTCGCGAAACGCGTAGAGCTCTATACCTCATGCATTAATGTATTATCACTGCAGTGTCATGCGATGTAATTTCCATTTTAATATGTGATATCTATTTTATGTCTCAATAATATAGTACAGCTCGCTGTACTCATTGCATTTATATATTTGGGTCAATGCCCACGTACCTTGTCCCCCAACTAATCTGTGAAACATATATGTTTATCTATTTCTTCAATAGTGCAATATAGTCATGGACGGTGCATTATGTGAAAGTAATAAAATATTTAAACCTATTCCAGATTTATTATCTTTGATTCATTCCCCCCATTTATTGCAAACAGTTTCCCGCACATGCTTCATTTAAAGTCCCGCACTTGTTACTCTTTTCTATACCTAATTAGGGATGGAGGTAATTGACCCATTACCTCATTTAAAGTCCCAACCAACCCTCCCCCCGCCCACTTTATATACCATAACTAGGGATGGAAGCATGTATTTTACGGGACTACATTTTTGTCTATTTTGTGTTAATATCCAGTACTGCATTATTGTTGTTTTTCTAAGTGCTAGCAGCAATGTGCTTACAACTGTTTCATTAGTATCTGTCACATTTTGAGTACGGCTGGGTATTTTGGGCCATTCCACATCTGTTCACAGGTTCCCTGGCGCTGTCTGGCTAAGGGTGTTGGCACCTCCGGCCCCCTGTGGGGTGTGGTCTTATCCGGGGGCAGCAACACTCACTGCACACGCTCTCCGTCCTGTGCTCCGAAGACGCACGGACGGATGGGCGGGCAGTGCGTGTCGATGTCACGCCTCCATCACCTGACACGGAACTAGGTCTCCGTGCGGTGTATTGGTATACCATCCACGAGGGGTTACAGGAGTCAAACGGCGCCGCATCATTGGGCGGTTACCCCGCACCAATGCAGACGCCTCCCTTCTCCTCCCCCTCGTATGCGTGTCTCTGGGCGGGTAACATTGGGGGGTGGTCCCTATAAGAGGGTGTAACCTATGGCAGGTACAGGCATTTGGCTCTTCACATGTCATCACTCCATGCAGCACACTCGGAACTCACAGGTGATCCTCTTCCTCTCTCCTATACCTCACCACACCCAGTACCTTCACCTCACTTTACTCTCTTTATATTGCCATTTCTCCTTGTCTTTCTTCCCCATCCCCCTTTTTTCTCCCTTTTTTTTTTCTCTTTCCTTTTTTCTTTTTCCCTTCTCCTTTGCTTGTTTTCCTCCCCCCTTTTCCTTTTCATCATATCTCCATATCCCATTCAAACATAATACATTCTTCATTTATTTCCAATACAGCCATCATTCCTTACCGACCACAGTGCATTCAATACACTATGCCTCATGCCTGTGCCACCTGGGTGCGCTCTCCTGACGGGCCCTGCACCCCTCATTCTCCAGCCCTAGTCCCCGGCAGTGACCACCCCAATCCTGGGGTCCATCCGGAGCTTCACTCTAGTGCCGGAGGCAATCGGCAACCTGGTGAGTACCATCTGGGGCTTATTGATGAGTCCTCAGCCCCCACAAATGTTGGATGCCCCGTTTAACCAGCTATGTGCTTATGTCGTTCCAGATAACCAATGTAATGCATGCCTGCTCCTGATGAGCGACCACCAGTCGCGAAACGCGTAGAGCTCTATACCTCATGCATTAATGTATTATCACTGCAGTGTCATGCGATGTAATTTCCATTTTAATATGTGATATCTATTTTATGTCTCAATAATATAGTACAGCTCGCTGTACTCATTGCATTTATATATTTGGGTCACTGCCCACGTACCTTGTCCCCCAACTAATCTGTGAAACATATATGTTTATCTATTTCTTCAATAGTGCAATATAGTCATGGACGGTGCATTATGTGAAAGTAATAAAATATTTAAACCTATTCCAGATTTATTATCTTTGATTCATTCCCCCCATTTATTGCAAACAGTTTCCCGCACATGCTTCATTTAAAGTCCCGCACTTGTTTCTCTTTTCTATACCTAATTAGGGATGGAGGTAATTGACCCATTACCTCATTTAAAGTCCCAACCAACCCTCCCCCCGCCCACTTTATATACCATAACCTCAGAAACAGTTGTCCAAGTCGATTGTTTACTTACTCAGCTCCCCTCTTGCTGTGCACCGGTTCTGTGTTTACATACGATAATAGATGGTTGGAAGGCTGCCAAGCCAATAGGAGGCAGGAACAGGCAATGCAAATTCAGATTAGGATTTCAGAGCTTCTGCTGGAAGCTTTGATGATGAATTGCTCCACAATGATTGCAGCTACAAAGATAAGTGATGATTTGTTTCAAAGCACATTTTGTGATTATTAAGACTATTAGCTAGATTCAGGTAGGGCGCCGCATCTTTAAGGCGGCTTAGCGTATCGTATTTACTCTACGCCGCCTTAAGTCAGAGAGGCAAGTACTGTATTGGTTGCCAGTAAAAGACAGAATTGCTTTTAAAGCACTCTGTCTAACGCATAGATGTATTCATGGGAAGGCCCCCCATTATCTATGCGATAAAATAAAAGCTCACAACTCCAATCGCATTCTGCGATCCACCAACCAAAACCTGCTCCAAATCCCAAAAGCCAATTACAAGTCCAAAGGAGAAAGAAGATTCGCGGTCCAAGGTCCCAGACTATGGAACGCTTTACCAACCAGCAGTCAGTTGGAGGAAAACCATTTAGCATTCAGGAGAAAGATCAAAACGTATCTCTTTTGATACCAAAAGAGACAGGAACAACAAGCGCCCAGAGGCGATTTAGTTCGCATGTGCCGCGCTATATAAGTTCTTCATTCATTCATTCATGTATTCACAAAGCACTTGGGGCCAGATTCAAGTAGAAGTGCGGCGGCGTAACGTATCGTAGATACGTTACACCGCCGCAAGTTTTCATCGCAAGTGCCTGATTCACAAAGCACATGCAATTAAAACCTACGCCGGCGGCCTCCGGCGTAAGCCACGTAATTGAAAGGGGCGTGTGCCATTTAAATTAGGCACGCTCCCGCGCCGGACCTACTGCGCTTGCTCCCTTTTGAATTTCCCGCCGTGCTTTGCGCGAAGTGATGTCATTCTTTCGAACGGCGACGTGCGTAGCGTACTTCCGTATTCCCGGACATCTTACGCAAGAAGGAAAAAAATTTACATTTTCGACGCGGGAACGACGGCCATACTTTTTACAGCACATACTGTACGTGTGCTGTGTAAAGTTAGGGCACCAAAAATGACGACTAACTTTGCGACGGAAACTAGACTAGCAGCGATGTAGCGAACGCGAAAAACCGTTGTGGATCGCCGTAACTCCTAATTTGCATACCCGACGCTGGTTTACGACGTGAACTCCCCCCAGCGGTGGCCGCGGTATTGCATCTTAAGATCCGACAGTGTAAAACAATTACACCTGTCGGATCTAAGGGCTATCTATGCGTAACTGATTCTCTGAATCAGTCGCATAGATACTCTGAGAGATACGACGGAGTATCTGAGATACTCAGTCGTATCTCTTTTGTGAATCTAGGCCTCGCCTCCTAACTTACGGCGGCGTAGCGTAAATGGGGCCGGCGTAAGCGCGCCTAATTCAAATGAGGATGGGGGGGCGTGTTTTATGTAAATGTTTGGTGACCCGACGTGATTGTTGTTTTTTACGAACGGCGCATGCGCCGTCCGTGTACATATCCCAGTGTGCATTGCTCCAAAGTATGCCGCAAGGACGTATTGGTTTCGACGTGAATGTAAGTTACGTCCAGCCCCATTCACGGACGACTTACGCAAACAACGTAAAATTTTCACATTTCGATGTGGGAACGACGGCCATACTTAACATTGACTAGGCCAGCTATTTGTTCGACTAACTTTACACCTGAAAACGCCTTACGTAAACGGCGTATCTTTACTGCGACGGGCGCACGTACGTTCGTGAATCAGCGTATCTAGTCTACGCTGAACTCAACGGAAGCGCCACCTAGCGGCCAGCGTAAATATTGCACCCTAAGATACGACGGCGCAGGCCGTCGTATCTTAGATAGGTTTAAGTGTATCTCAGTTTGAGCATACACTTAAACTTACGACGGCGTAGATTCAGAGTTACGTCGGCGTATCTACTGATACGCCGATGTAAAGCTACCTGAATCCAGCTATATGTAGACATCTGAATGATCATAACTTGGCTGCACTTTCACGTTAAACGAATCTAAAAAAAAAAAGAGTATTTTTTACTATTATGCATATGAGATCTTGTGATCAAAGATGATGAGAAAAAGATGACTTCAACCAGGTAAAAATATAAATGTAACCTTTTTTGCCTTTTTTCTCACAAGTCTCTTTTTTTTTCGTTGCCAAGTCCAAGAACCAAGATTATGATGCTGTAATGGTTCACTTCCATGATCTGAAAAAAAATATATAGAAGTTAGTGTCAGGTTTCAATGGTAGTGAGACCTTGTAGATTGCCAACTCAGGGTTCCTCAGAGTAGGGAGTCTAAGCCCCAGCCTGCTTCTTCACTAGAGCTCCTGATGGTGGGGATGGACTTGCAGCAAGCTGGAACCAGGTCGCAGCCCCCAGGTATGCCCAGATGAAAAATGCAGAGACCACTCCATTGCAGAGTATAAGGTCCGAGGTCAGGACAGGCAGAAGACAAGCACAATGGTAGACAAGCCAGGGACATTATACAGGAAGTCAGGCACATAATGCAACAAGGGGGCCCCAAGATCTTGCCTCCCTATGTGAATGAGTGGGGGTACATTGTACCCCTCTGGCTTGCCTTCTGGTTTCCCATAGTTTTCCAACTGATTTGATCTTCTTCCTGTGATGCAATCTTCTTGCACCCTGCCATCTTCTTTCCTCACTTTGGCTTGTCAGCAGTAAAGCAAAAGGTCTCTGCAAATATACCAAACATGGCCCTCCACCTAAACTGACAGGCTGGCTAAAGAGAGCATTCATCAGAGAAACATCCAAGAAGCCCATGGTAACTCTGGATGAGCTAGCTGCAGAGATCCACAGCTCCGGTGGGAGAATCTGTCCACAGGACAACTATTAGTTGTGTACTTCACAAATCTTGCCTTTATGGAAGAGTGGCAAGAAGAAAGCCATTGTTGAAAGAAAAGCCATAAGAAGTTGCAGTTTGTAAGAAACTGTGGGGGACACAGCAAACATGTGGAGGAAGGTGCTCTGGTCACATGAGACCAACATTTTTATTTTTGGCTTAAAAGCTAAGTGTTATATGTGGTAGAAAACGAATACTGCACATCAACCTGAACACACCATTCGACATACGTTTTGTGTATTACGTCATTAGGAAGCGCTTCAATTTTCAATTTTCGAATTTTTCAATTTTGAATTTTCGAAATTCATAAATACGAAAATTTGAAACTTCGAATTTCGAATTTTTCAATTTTCGAATTTTCGAATTTCGGAAATACGAAAATTCTAAAATTGAAAAATTGAAAAATTCGAAAATTGAAAAATTCCAAATTTGAAATTTCGAAAATTTGAAATTTGAAAAATTTGAAATTGAAAAATTCGAAATTGGAAAAGTGAAAAATTGAAAAATTGAAAAATTTGAAAATTTGAAAAATTAGAAAAATTAGAAAATTGAAAAGTTGAAAAATTCGAAATTTCGAAAATTCTAAAATCTAAAATTCGAAAAAATTGGAAATACGAAAATTCATAAATTCGAATTTTCGGAAATACGATAATTCGAAAATTCAAAATTTTCGGAAGTCCGAAAATTCGTAAATAAAAAATTAGAAAATTCGAAAATTCGGAATTAAAGAATTTCCGAATTTTCGTAAAAAAACTAATTAGAAACAAATCAAATTGCACATGTCTAGTTTGGGGTCATTGTCCTGCTGCAAGGTGAACCTCCATCCTACCCTCAAATCACACACAGAGTGCTACAGGTTTTTCTCAAGAATATCCCTGTATTTAGCACTATCCATCTTTCCCTCAACTCTGACCATTTTCCCAGTCCCGACCAGAGCACCTTCCTCCATACATTTTTGGAATCTCCCACATGCCTTTTCGTAAACTCAAAACATGCCATTTTGTTCTTTGCTGAAAGTAATGGCTTTCTTCTGTCCACTCGGCCATAAAGCCCAACTCTATGTAGCGTACGGCTTATTCTTGTCCTATGTACAGATACTCCAGTCTCTGCTGTAGAACTCTGCAGCTCCTCCAGGGTTACCTTAGGTCTCTGTGTTGCCTCTCTGATTAATGTCCTCCTTGCCCAGTTCATGAGTTTTGGTTTGCGGCAGTCTCTTGGCAGGTTTTCTGTTGTGCCATGTTCTTTCCATTTGGCTTATGATAGATTTGATGGTGCTCCTATGGATCATCAAAGATTTTGATATTTTTTTTATAACATATCCCTGACTTGTACTTTTCGACAACATTGTCCCTTACTTGTTTGGAGAGTTCCTTGGTCTTCATGGCAGTGTTTGGTTAGTGGTGCCTTTTGCTTAGGTGTTGCAGCCACTGGGGCATTTCAAAAAGGTGTGTCTATGTAATGACAGATCATGTGACACTTAGATTGCACACAGGTGGACATCATTTCACTAATCATGTGACTTCTGAAGGTAATTGGTTGCACCAGAGCTTTTTATGGGCTTCATAACAAAGGGGGTGAATACATACGCACATACCAATTATCATTTTTTTTTCCTGAAAAATAGTTATATGTATTTATTTTTATTTTTTTATTTTACCAACTTAGACTATTGTGTTCTGATCCATCACATATAATTCAGATTAAAAAGAAAAAACATTGGGCCAGATTCACAAAGCAGATGCGCCGACTTAAAGGGTCATTAAAGGAATTTTTTTTTTTAGCTGAAATGACTGTTTACAGGGCATAGAGACATAATAGTTAACTGATTCCTTTTAAAAATGATTAAAAATTGATAAAAAAACAATCATATAATGTGCCTGCAGTGTAGTTTCGTTTTTGCTGTTGTTTGCTGGTTCTCTGATGTACAGAGAGCCACTAGAGGGCAGTCAGCCAATAGAGAGCAGTGATACTTTGTCTAAAACTCCTCAGCACCAATCCAGTTTCGTTTTACACACAGTAATCACACCTCCTTGATTAGTGACCACCGTGAGAAATCTCCCAGTACTGTGGTTATCAGGAAACAGGCAACCAGGAAGTGTCCAAAACAGAGAGGATTTACAGCAACATCAAAGCAAAAACGAACACTGAGGACATGAAACCAGGACTGCAGCAAGGTAAAGGAAGCTATTTAGCTAAAAAAAAAAATTCCTTTAGTGACCCTTTAACTCGAGATGCGCGGCGTAATTGAAATTTGCGCCGCGCGTATTTTTGCGCCTGATGCTCAAAACGAGATACGCTTGAAATTCCGTTTTTTCCGTCCTACCTAAAATAATTACACCGGCGCTTCTTTGCACGCAAAATACGCTAGACACGCTGCTGTTTTGATAGGCAAAGATGCAAATGAGGGAGATAAGGCGATCCACAAAATTAAGTGTGTGCGGCGTAGATTACGCCCTGTGCGCTTCTGTTAGTTTCCCGGCGGGAAGTTACACTTCCCGAAGGAGGAGGGAACGGAGGAGGAGGGCACAGGAGAGGGTATACCGCAGACGCCTAGATGTGTTTGGCATGGCTGCTTCTGAGGTGTATCGCAACTTTCGATTCAACCGTGAAGGCATCCTGGAATTAACCACAATCCTGCAGAATGATCTCACCAGCCCAACACAACGCTTACATGCAGTGCAGCCACTGATCAAGGTAATGGCAACACTGCATTTCCTTGCCACTGGCTCTTTTCAGCGCACAAGTGGAGGTGTGGCTGGGATGTCACAATCCTCCATTAGCAGATGTGTGCACCAGGTTGTCCCTGCAATCCTCAGACGCATGGCCAATCAATTCATCAAACCCTCCCAGGAGGTCCAGCGAATGAACACAACACCGATTTTTTCCAAATTGCAGGATTCCCACGCACCATCGGGGTCATTGATTGCACACATGTGGCACTACAGCCCCCCCATGAGACAGAGCACATGTACCGCAAAAGGAAGCATTGGCATTCAATCAATGTACAGGTGATAGTGGATGCCCAATGCCTCATATGGCACGTCTGTGCCAAATTCCCAGGATCCAGCCATGACAGCTACATATTCCGTCAGAGAAACATCTCCAGAGAATTGGAACAGAACGTGTACGGGGACAGCTGGCTGGTTGGTGAGTGACATTGGTGTCAGGTATGACTGTCCCCCCCCCATGATGCAGACATCACGAAGGGCACATGCATGACTAACATCCTCCTGTCTTTTCCCTTCCAGGTGACTCTGCATATGCACTGGGACCCCATCTTATGACTCCATACCGGAAACCCCAAACCCCAGGAGAGGAAAACTACAATGCTGCATACATACTTACCCGTGGAGTGGTGGAACGCACATTTGGCACCCTGAAGTCCCGTTTCCGATGCCTGCATAAGTCTGGGGGTACCCTGTTGTATTCCCCAAACTTTGTGTGCCAGATCATCGGGGCATGTTGCATTCTGCACAACTTCGCAGTGAGAAGGGGCCTGGAGATTGACATACGTGATGACCTGACTCCCGAACCAGACAATCCCCCCCTAACCCAGGGTACCCCCTATTCTAAGGGAACAGCAGCCAGGAGACGCCTCACAGAAGGCATCTTTGCACAGTAAACACACACATTAAACATGTCACAATGAGAATGCATGAATGCACACCCACTGTGGTCCCTAGCACAGACACATCACATGCACATCTATTGTATTAGATCCAAGTACCCCCCCCCAATGGTTCTTGGGAGCAGTAACGCCCCGCCACGGCTCCAATTATGTCACTGTGCATTCATACACCATTCACATGGACCTGGGATCACTTCTCCCTGGTCCTGGGGATCCCTACTCCACCAAAACTGAGGGTGACACCCTTATTTAATCAGGAATGCCACCCCCACATTCACACATCATTCACACACATTAAACAAATCATAAGTACAGTATACCAAAAAAATAAATAAAAATAAAAAGTACCCTGCAAAATTAACGGCGGCGGCGTAAGCTATGCCTGGGCCGCCCACGGGCACGGCCACGGCCAACCAGAGGAGCCTCCTGGGGGGGGGGGGTGTGAGCAGGGGAAGGAGGATCATCCTGGGGGGGTGTCTGCAGGGGAAGGAGGATCATCCTAGGGGGGTGGGTGAGCAGGGGGAGGAGTAGCCTCCCCTGGTGACTGTCCTCTTGCTGGCCTGCCCTCCAAGGCCACTGCTATCCTGGTCAGACAGATTGTGAGGGCAGCCGTATTGGCCTGGCCAACCCGGGTATTGTCCTGGACCGCCTGGGTCAGGGAACTCACCTCCTGGGCCACGCCTGTTATGGCGGTCTGCAGGTCACAAATGCATGTGATGACCGCCAAGGAGTTTGTGGCCACATCAGTGAGTGACTCCTTAATTGAACCCAGGCTGGCCTCCATCTGGCTCAGAGTCTCTTTGATCTGAGCCAGATTACGGGTCTGCCGGGCATTGTCCCTCTGCAGATTGACCGGCAGACGCTCGGCCACCCCCTGGTCTCATGGGTCGCCATCCTGCCTGCCGCTGAGGCTTGTGGCCTGGGAGGAGGGGAGAGAGGGACCCTTGTGGGTTGAGGCAAGTTGGGGGAGGAGTGGGAGGGGCTACCCCTGATGGTGGCCTGACTGCTGCCAGCCTCAGGGGTAGCCTCAAGGGTCAACAAATCCAATGCCAAAAGGACTTGCCTGGCAATGTCCATATCTTCAGCCTCCACCCCCTCATCCCCCTCCCCCTCAACCTCCTCATGAGGGGAGGTGTGGCCACTCCCCTCCCCTGGGGACTCCTGCCCTTCTTGGGACTCCTCAGCAGCCTCTTGTCCTGGGGATGGTGCAGCAGCCTGGCCTGATGGCCCAGCAACCTCCTGGCCTGATGGCCCAGCAACCTCCTGGCCTGATGGGCCAGCAATCTCCTCGCCATCTGTGGAGGACACAAAACAATCACAGGTTGGAGGATCCACACACTTGGCACATCTTCCCTTCCCCCACCCACACATGCTAATCACCAGATAGAAAAAGCCAAAAATTACCTGTCCTCACAGGAGAATCAGATTGATAGCCAGGCAAGCCCACCACCTGCTGTGGGTGGAAACACCGGGCCACTGCCCATTCCTCCTCACTCAGCCTGATGGGGCAGGGTGCGCCTCCTCCAGTGCCCCTGGCATGGGCATTGATCTTGGCCATCTTCTCACGGACCAGGCTCTTAAGATCGTTGATCTTCTTTTGTATACCACCGGGGGTCCTCGTCCCCCCCCCCCCGCCGCATTGATCTGATCCGTAATTTTCTGGATGATCGCCTTCCTCCTGGCCGGGGGGGTGTTCCGGCTCTCAGGGCCATGTAAATAAAGCCCATATTGGGTGATGGCCCTAGCAAGAATCTGTTTCTCGATGCTCGAAAAATTGAGCTTCCTGCGCTTTGGTGCCATAATACACACCACTCAGCACCAACAAAAAACAAACACAACAAACAAACACAAATACTCACACAACAAACAAACACAAAAATCAAACCACACAAGCAGACAGCTACTACAAATTCAAAAACAAACTCCGAAAAAACAAACAGAAAAAAAACTCTGAAAAAAATCAATCAGCAAAAAACAAACACGGAAAAAACAAACAGAAAATACAATCAGAAAAAACACACAACTACTACACTCTACTACTCCTCCAAATCTTTTTTTTTTTTTGTTCCAAAATGTGTTTATTAACTCTTCAGCAGTAACAGGTAACAAGACATATGGCATAGCAGTATTCATAGAGACATATAGTGGGTGCCTGCGGGCGCAGCCGATGACCATTACACATATGGGACATAGGTAAGCATCACATAGCGGCAGTCCATAAGTCGAATGTGTTAACCATCACCTGGAGCCTCAACAATCAGTCCCATAAACTTATGAGTGTGGGTTACGGCTGGAGGCGATGAAGCGCCGAATGCGTAATCAACGCGGCGTAACCTAAGCCTTGGGTAGAGCTTCCAGGGAAAGAAAGTACAATAATCCCTATAACTAGCTCTAGGGCCTATCAAGGGCAGTGGTGGAAGGCCAACCAAGGGTGAACACCTACATGTATGATGAGTTTCTAGGCGTATCGCCCTAACCTTAACTCTTAAAGGTAAAGAGGTAGGGAATTGGGTCGGTGGGGGAGGGAGCAGACAGTGGGGGGGTGTGGATTGGAGGTGACATGCAGCCCGCCACAGCTCAGCAGGGGATGAGGAGGCTGGATTTCAAGGTCAGAGTCGTTAAGGTCAGGCTGTCCTGCAGTCGGCAGTCATAGTGAAGTGTTTCCAACAAGCCCATGTCTTGTTGAACCTAGCAGGGTTGTCATTGGCTTGGTGGATAAGATCTTCCATCTCCATTGTTCTTTGGATTCATTGGAACCAGTCGATTAGCGAGGGGGGTTGTGGGGATAGCCACCTAATCGGGATACACATTCTCGCCGCGTTCACCATGTGCATAGCCAATGATCGGTTGTAGCCCCTCGGGAGCGTCTGGGCGTGATGGAGGAGATATTGCGCAGGCGTAAACTCTAATGTTTCTGTTGTTATGCGTGCAATGTGATTGTGGACCTCTGTCCAGTAGGAGGTGAGTGATGGGCATGTCCACCACATGTGGAGAAAAGAGCCCGTCTCCCGGTGGCATCTCCAGCAGATTTTCAGGAGCGTGGGATCAATTCTGTGTAGTTTGAGCGGAGTCTTATACCACCTGGAGAGAAGCTTGTACGCGTTCTCCTGTGTTTGGACGTTTGCCGAGCTCTTGTGGGCCGTCTGTATACCGCTTCCCATTCCACCTCCGTGAGATCAAGAGTGATATCCCTCTCCCACTGTTGGTTGGCCCAGTGTATTTTGGATGAGTGCGTGGAAAACAATAAGCCGTAGATTATAGAGATAAGGTGTCTTTGTGGTCCCTTACTGGCGCAAAGGTTCTCGAAGTGGGAGCAGGGTCTAGACCATTGGGGGCTCGGGGCCATTCTGTCCAGGAAGTGTCTGATTTGTAGATAGATCCAAAAAGTGAACTCGTCTTTGCCGGTCTTAGCTGCCAGTTCTGCTTGGAGCAGGAGTCTACCTGAGGTAAAGAATTGGCCCGCCCGTACCGAGGTGTGAGGCCAGCCGTCTGCCAGAAAGGCAGGGTGCATACCTGGGGGGAAGTCAGGGTTCAGTCTGAGGGGGATCAGTGGGCCGCTTTGGTCCGATAGTTTGTGTTTGGTGCATGCTTCCCGGAAGGCCCGCAGCGATGGGAGTATGAGGGGGTGGTCTCTGCAGGCCGGGGGGGTGTTGCCCCGTGAGACCCATGGCAGGTGGGACAGTGGGAGGGAAGAGAATGATTGTTCCAGCCCCACCCACTGTTTGTGTGTCCCATTGGTGGCCCAGTCCACTATTCTGGTGAGGCTACAGGCTAGGTAGTATTTGTGAAGGTCTGGGAGGCCCAGGCCACCTTGTAGTTTGGGGACCGTGAGCCGGGCATAACTCAGGCGGGGGTGGGTGCCTCGCCACACGAAGGTCGTGCAAGCCGACCTAAAGGATGAAAAGAACGCCGGGGGGAGCTTGATGGGGATCGCTTGCATGGCGTACAGTAACCGGGGGAGGATATTCATCTTGATCACCGCCACCCTACCGAACCAAGACAGGTGTTTCGAGGACCATCCCCTCAAGTCCTTCACTACCGTTTGGAGCAGCGAAAGATGGTTGAGGGCGTATAGGTTCGAGAGGGAGGCGGGGAGCTGTATCCCCAAATATGTCATGGCTCTGGCGCTCCATTTAAAGGGGAAGTTTACCTGACACAGGTCACACAGGGTTTGAGGCAGGGAGACGTTCAGAGCGCACGATTTGGAGATGTTAATTTGCAGGTTTGAGAGGAATTTAAAATCCTTAAGATCCTTTAGGAGGTTAGGGATAGTCGTGAGGGGATCTCTTAAAAATAGGAGGATGTCATCCGCGAACGCGGCGAGTTTGTAGGTTCGGTCTTTCGTGTCAATCCCTTTGATCGTCGGGTTCGCCCTGAGTCGTCGTAGGAAGGGTTCTAGAGTGAGGACGAAAATCAGGGGATAGAGGGGGCATCCCTGGCGGGTCCCGTTCGAAATGGAGAAGGCGTCCGACAGGTGGCCGTTCACGCTGACCCTCGCCGTGGGGCCCGCGTAGAGCATATTTATATAATTCAACATGAGCGGCGGGAGATTGGTGGCTTCGAGGGTCGCACGCATAAAGTCCCATGCCACTCTGTCGAACGCCTTCTCCGCGTCGAGTGAGAGAAAGAACCCCTGGGATCCGGTGGAGGTGAGCCAGTGGTGTATGTTTAGAGCCGTGACGGCATTGTCCCGTGCCTCCCGGCCGGGGACAAAGCCGGCCTGGTCCAGGTCTATGAGTTTGGGCAGATACGGGAGGAGCCTGTTAGCAATCGTCTTAGCGAACCACTTAAGGTCCACGTTGAGGAGCGAAATGGGTCTGTAGTTGGTCACTACGGTCAAGTTCTTGCCTGGCTTGGGAATGACTACTATGTGGGCGGACAATAGGTCTCGGGGAGGGGTGTGGGTGTTGGCGAATGAGGCAAAAGCCGAGACGAAAAACGGTGTGAGGACCTCGGCGTAGGCCTTGTAGTACCCTGCGGTCAACCCATCCGGGCCCGGGCTTTTGCCCACTTTCAGTTGTTTTAGGGCCAGACCCACCTCATCACCGTTTAGGGGCCTGTCTAGTTCCGTCCTAGCCTCCTCCGTCAGCTTGGTAGGACCGTGCTGGCGCAGGAAGTCAGCAATTAGGTCTTGTCGTGTGTTTCGAACGTTCTGCGCAGTCGGGGAGGGTAGATTATACAGGCTAGAGTAGTACTTAACGAATAGCTTAGCAATGTCTGGAGAGGACTGCACTTTTCGGCCTTGGTCGTCAGTCAGGGAGTGGACGGTCGCCTTAGCTCTTTTGGATTGCAGGGCTTTCGCCAGCATTTTGCCTGCTTTGTCACCGTGTTCGTAGAAGGATTTCTTAGCCAGGGCATAGCTACGTTTAATCTTTTTACCGATAACCTCCAGGAGTTCGGCCCTGGCCTGGCACAGTTCCTGCAGTGTCGCGAGAGCTAGCGAGTGTTTGTGGACGGACTCCAAGCGCGCAATCCTCTCTAGTAAAGTGTTGTAGTGTTTGCGTCGTTCCTTATTGCGTTTAGCGGCCGCGGCTATCAGAAGGCCCCGAACCACGCATTTGTGTGCCTCCCAGTTTACGATCGGGGACGTGTCGTCTGGATTATTTTCCCGGAAATACGCCGTGAGAGCCTCCTTCAGCTCCTTAGCTAGTGTCGGGTCCGTGAGTAGGGACGGATCTAGCCTCCACACCCTCGCTCTAGGGTGGCAGGGGGGAAGGGTCAGTGTCGCCGACATCGGGTGGTGGTCCGAGAGGAACATGGGCTCTATGTCTGCAGCTGTCAGCTTGTGTAGATCTTCCTGGCTAACCAGGAGGTAGTCGAGTCGGGAGTATCGGTTGTGCGGGGCCGAGTAGAATGTGTAGTCCCTGCACGTGGGGTTTAAGGCTCGCCATGTGTCGTGGAGGAGATGGTCCTGGAGGATCGCTTTAATCCTCCTCAGGGCTGTGTACGGGGTCGATGATGTGCCAGTGGACGTATCCAGTGCTGGGTTGAGAGGCACATTGTAGTCGCCCCCCAATATCAGCATTCCTGACTGAAAGGGCGTCAGCACCTCTGAAATGGATCGAAAGAAAGGGACCTGGCGCGTATTTGGTGCATATATGTTGGCGAATGTGACGGTACGGTTCAGGTATGAGCCCTTCAAAAACAGGTACCTACCCTCCGGGTCAGCCAGCGACTCTGATACTGTAAAAGGGCATTTTCTAGCTACCAGTATGGAGACCCCCTTCATCTTGGCATGGGAGTTTGTGGCGTGGTGGACTAGCGGAAAATGAAAATTGTGCAGTTTGGGTGTGGCTCCTGATTTAAAATGCGTTTCCTGCACAAACACTACGTCGGCCCGGGCTCGATGCATGGCCAGGAGGAGTTGGGCCCGCTTCTCAGGGAGGTTCAGTCCCTGCACGTTCACCAAGATCACCTTCAGTGTGGGACTAGCGGTCTCTGTCGTCAAGTTCGTCATTGTGGTCGTCCCTAAGGGCATGCGGTAGCACGGGGGGTGGTGGGGAGCTTCTGAGCTGTGGCGGAGTAAGGGTAGGCCTTGGGCGGGGGTCCCCCGGAGGCAGCCGTAGGGTCAGAGACTAGACGGGAGGGAGGGTAGAGCCGCTGTCAGGGCTACCACCCGTCTGGGTCTTGGAATAGGATGGGGGAGGGGGATTCTCGCGAGAGGGCGGGTGTTCGCGGGGAAGGGGAGGGGTCCGGAGTGGATACCAAAAAGCCCTCCTCCAACGAGAGGGGGTAAAGAAACCGATTAGGTGGGGGGATCTGTGTCCCACCACCTACCTAGAGTGAAACGCACAATCGGTATGTTGCGGCCGCACGGGGCACCCGCACCTAGAGGTAGGCCCAGGCACCACCGCGCGGTACCGTCCGGGGTTTGGCCGAGTCCCAGCCAGAAAACGTCCGCTAAGGGTGAAAAAAAACAAGTGACTACTAAGGAGAACCTAAGCCCGTGTTGCCACCCCAGAGCGGTCAACCTTGCGTTGTCACAAGGGGTGAGATCCCAAGGGCACCTAGCTGAGGATGGACGTGGTGGCACAGTTGAACTAGGGGCCTATTCCGTTGCCATAGGGGGTCTGCCTATGGTGATATCGTACAGTCCCGGGTCCAGCAATATGGCCCGCCGTAGAGCGTGTCGTCCCCCGCCCCCCCCCCCACGGCCGAGCCGCCACCGAGACGTCGGGGCCGAGCCGCCCGCGGAGGGACGACGAGAGAGAGACACCCGCACTCCCATCCCGCCACCAGCGAAACCTCTCAATCCCAAAACCCCGGTAAATTGTCCGCAAGCACAGGTGTAAGCCCAGCAACCGGGCAGCAGTCCGCTCACGCTTAGTCTAGAGGAAGGACGGGACAGCGGGAGCATGGGATAGCGGGAGCATACTTATCCAGAGTCCGGGTTGCGATCAGCCATGTCCGCTCCAGCGTCCGGTGTTGTAGAGGTGAGACTGTGGGAGTAGTCTTCGTGCGAGACTGAGCGGGGGCCCGTTGGTGCTAAGAACGACCGGAGGAGGGAGCGCTCGGGCTTTGTGTCGCTGCTTGACCGCGACCCCACGAAAGTGTCACTGTCTGCCATGCAGGGGGAGTCTCCCTCGGGCGGGGACATCGTTCCGACTCGCCGGGGGTCTTGCGTAGTGTAGCTGCAGGCCTCGCACTAGGAGCGGGGGTAGAGGAGGTGTGGCATAGTCGTCATCATCGGTCCAGGCGACGAGAGGCGATCCGGAGCGGGCATCCAGGGCTGGAGCTCCGGTGTCGAGGTCTCGGGTCCGTCGGAAGCTACGTCTCCCCGGAAGTGGCGCGGTCAGGGCGCGCCGGAAGAGGATGGTGCACACTCCCAGAGGTCCGGTGGTGGAGGCGGGCGCGTGGCATCTTGGGAGATGTAGTGCGGAGGCTGGCCACTTCACACGGACTCCAGAGAGCTGCAGGGGGAAAGCCAGCACGTGATGTCTCACTCCGGAGGCGTGGGGGCGGAGGCACTTGGTGTAAATTGCTGGGCGTGGCAACAGTCTGAGCGGGAAACCGCGTATTCTAGCAGCCTCTGTGAGGCACAGGGAGCCCAGGCAAAGTCTTCTCAAGCAAAGTTTTTAAAGTTTGTAAACACCCAACGTGGCAACTAACACGCCAACAACACAGTGGGCAATAGTTTCCGTATGCAGGCATCTGGGCAGTCAGTGGTCTCTTCGGGCTCTTCGTGACCCTGGCAAGGACAGTGGACCTCGGTCCCCCCTGGGCCCCGGAGCTGCGGTCGAGTTGCGTGAGCCGGAGTGAGATCTTCTCCTGCGGTATCCCGTCGGTTGCGTTTCCATGCTTTCTGCCTGAGGTCCATTCCAGCGGCCCACTGAACGGCGGTAAATGGCATACCATTCAGGGACCGCGACGGGCTGTATACCCAGGGCTTCAAAAAAGTGCGGGAGATCTTCAGGAACCTTTAGCTGTACGGTGCGGCCCTGGTGAGAGGCCGAGAGGCAAAAAGGGAACTTCTATTTGTATGGTATGTTCTCCGATCGCAGGACATCTAGCAGGGGCTTGAGGTCCCTGCGGTGTTTCAAGGTGATCCCCGAGAGGTCGTGGAACAATTGTATCGGGGCTCCTCCGTGCTGAAGGCGCTGTCCCCTGGCCCGCCTCAGGATCTCCTCCTTCAAGCTGTAATCAGTGAGGCAGCAGATTATGTCTCTGGGAGGGTCAGTATCTCTGCCTCTAGGGCGCAGTGCCCTGTGGATCCTCTCCATGGTGATCTGCGTGTCTAGTGGTCTCTGGAGGATTGAGTTAAAGATGCTTGTCACTTCGGGCCGGATCCGGTCACTCTCCACAGCCTCCGGGAGGCCCCGCACGCGCAAATTATGACGTCTTCCCTTGTTCTCCAGGTCCTCCAAATGGCGGTTGACCTCTCGCAGCTGAAATGTGTGGTCATCAATTTTCCTCGTTGAGCGCTGGTGGACTAGGTCATGATCCTCCAAGATGGTCTCCACTGCCTGCACTCTCCCGTCCAGCGCTTTAAAATCCAGGCGCAGGTCGGCAATGGCCGCCGCAAGCGCCTCTTTGATATCCGTCGCCACCGCCCTCAGATCCGTGATGGTGATCGGCTGTGACGCCGGTACAGGGGTCGGCGCGGAGTCCGGTCCCCCAAGAGCTCCCGGGGGGGAGCGTGTGGAGTCGCTGAAAGGACGATCTCTGGCCCCTGAGATGAGGTCTGTGAACGGCTTCCTCGCGTTCCCTGGCGGGAAGCCGCCATGTTCCCGCGGCCGGTCCGGAACATCTCCAGGATATTTTGCTCAAGCGCATCGTTGTGTTCCCGGGGGGAACGGGAGCGGGAGGCGGAGGACTGCCTCGATGCTGTGCCCATGTTTCTGGTGGGGAAAAGCGGGTGAAAGGTGCCGCTAGAACTGATAAGGGCTCTGAGGTGGCAGGAGCTCTGTGATCAGGCAGCCATCTTCCAGCTCGGCTCGGCCACGCCCCCACAAATCTTTTAACTAACACGAAACTCACCAACACACACCAACAGACGATAGAGCAGAAGCAACTTGCTCTAGGAAAGGGGAACACAGGGCTGTACTTTTGCAAGGGAAGTGTGTTTGTCTGGGGCTATTTATACACAGGGCGATTCTCAAACTAAGTACGCGTGGCCTTTTTCCTATCTCACTGATTGCGCCAAGCCAAGTTCTGCACATGCCCAGTGAGGTGATGATTCGTGCGCGCATGCGCAGTACGGCCGGCCCTTCATTTGCATGGGGTCACGGCTCATTACAATGGAGCACGCCCACTTCCTTCCCACTTGCAATAACCCCGCCTTACGCCTCGGGATTTAAGTTACGCTTGCGCAATTTGGGCCGCAAATGCGCTGTGGATACGGCACTTACGACAAAAAATTAAGGCACCATAACTTAAATGACATACGATTTGAGTAACTTAATTTGCGCCGCTGTTTGTGAATCTGGCCCATTGAACCTATTTTTGAACTAATGTTACAAAATAGGTAAAAAGCCAAGGGGGGGGAATACTTTTGCAAGGCACTGTATTTTGCAAAAAATTAACGGGCAAAAATGTCACTCTCTAGATGTGCAAATCTGGTAGAGACATCCCCAAAAAGACTTGAAGCTGTAATTGCAGTGAAAGGAGGTTCTACAAAGTATTGACTCAGGGGGGGGGGGGGACTGAATACAAATGTGCCCCCACACTTTTCACATATTTATTTATAAAAAAAATGAAAACCATTTATCATTTTTATTCCACTTCACAATTATGTACCACTTTGTATTGGTCTATTACATAAAATCCCAATAAAATACATTTATGTTTTTGGTTGCAACATGACAACATGTGGAGGAATTCAAGGGATATAAATACTTTTTCAAGGCATTGTGTATATATATATATATATATACCTCGTCGGGTCCGGCGTCCTTCTGCGGCTTCGGGTGTCTTCGGCGGGTCGGGCGTCCATCTTCGGCGGGTCAGGCGTCCATCTTCGGCGGGTCCGGTGTCCATCTTCGGCGGGTCCGGTGTCCATCTTCGGCGGGTCCGGCGGCGTCCTCCCGCTCGTTTCCCTGCCACGACTTTGAATACTGCGCCCGCATATAGCGAGCGCAGTACACTCGTGAATCTTCGGGCAGGCTCGGGCGCCTCTCGCACTGACGTCCTGTACGCTCAGGACGTCAGTACGAGAGGCGCCGAGACTGCCCAAAGATTCACGAGTGTACTGCGCTCGCTATATGCGGGCGCAGTATTCAAACTCATGGCGGGAAAGCGGGTATCGGCGTATATCGATTTTGCCCTGATTTTCAGGGCAAAATAGTGCGCGGTATACACCGATAAATACAGTACACATGCCACCATAAATGTTGATGATAGTACTAGTTCCCTTTAAACATTGGTGACTCTGGAGCTGGGTGACCTATGTAGTCTCGCCCCCTGCTCGCAGCCTTTATTACAGCCTTTTTTTTTTTTATTTCTTTATACATTTTTCTGTATACAAAAAACATTACAGTGGATGAGTTTCTCCTCTAGTCTCAACCTCACATAGTAAAAAACAATACATAGAAAATACACATTTCCCCACACTTTTCACATATTTATTTATAAAAAAAAATGAAAACCATTTATCATTTTTATTCCACTTCACAATTATGTACCACTTTGTATTGGTCTATTACATAAAATACCCACTTGCCTCTTAGCCCTAAGACCTCCCCATCTTCCTTTTTCGCACCAAATATATCTTAAATGTTTACCCTCTTCTCCCTCTGGTTTATTATTTCCTGTTCTAATTTATATATATTACGCTCCCATCACTTCTGCAAATTTTATTGAATGCTTATAATCTACCCATTCCCTCCTCATCATTAAACCTTAAATACTCTAAATTGTGGATTTCCTTTTTTTTATTACACCAGTTCTTCAATGTGGGCCTTTCCAGGTTCTTGCCAGTATCCAGGTATGAGGCCTCGTACACACGACCGTTTTCCTCGACAGAATCCATCAAGAAACTTGGTGGCAGAGCTTTTTTGCCGAGGAAACCGGTTGTGTGTATGTTTTTCATCGAGGAAACTGTTAAGGAACTCGACGAGGAAAAAAGAGAGTTCTCTTTTTCCTCGACGGGAGTCTCAATTTCCTCGTCGTGTTCCTCGTCGGGCTGGTTTTCGACGAGAAAGACGATCGTGTGTATGCTATGAAACCCGCGCATGCTCAGAATAAAGTATGAGACGGCAGCGCACCTTCAGTAAAAGTAGCGTTTGTAATGGAGATAGCACATTTGTCACGCTGAAACACTCTGAAAAGTGCAAATCGTCTCTTACCAAACTTTTACTTAACATGCAGTAACATGAGATTAGCAAAAGCAGCCCCAAGGGTTGTGCCAGTGGAATCACACTTCCCCTGCCATTGTATGTGTTGTACGTCACCGCGTTTAAGAACGAGGAGATTTGGTCTTGACAGTGTGTACGCAAAGCAAGCTTGTCAAGTTTCTCGACAAGCCTAACAAGGAACTCGTCGAGGAAAACGATGTGTCTTTTCCGACGAGGTCCTCGGTCGTGTGTATGAGGCCTCAGGCTCTTGGCGGCGTTTTTGAGCTGCGGGAGCAGGATTCTCACATATTGCTTGGTTGGCATTCTGATCCCATGGAATAGATAATTATTTGCCTAATATCTCGCCAATATTTTTAAATTTTGGGACATGTACACCATATGTGGGCCATGGTCCCAATTTCTTTGCTCGCCCGCCAGCATAGCTGTAAAGTTTCCCTTTGACATTTATGTGCCTTGTCGGGGGTTATATACCAACGGGCCAAACACTTATAGTTCAATTCTATCATATTACTACTTACCGACGTGGAGTGAACCCTCCTTATTAATTGCCTATTCTCCAAGTCATTCACCTGTGTTCCCAATTCCTTTTCCCATTTCTCGATGTATCGCGGTATCTCCAGCTTTTTCGTATCAATCAATATTTTGTAGACAAGCCAATCAGGTCTGAGGAAGAAGTGGAAGCTTTGAAATGCGTTACAGCCCCCATCCATGGCAGCACGTCTTCCCACTAAAGCCAGTTGCAGTCTGGCGGCATCTTGCGTTCCACGCCGATTGTCGTGGTGCTCCACCACTTCCTGGTTTCCCAGTTCCAGTCACCTTGCTGCATGAGAGCACTGCAACCATGAACCAAATGCTTTAATAGCCTTAACAAAATTTCTGAACTAGGAATAATTCCACTAGGAAAAGAAAGCAGCCAGTGGTTTTCTGCTGTCCTCAGATCTGCATTTTTACACATTTAATAATGAAGGCCGCTGTGAGGATGAAGGAGCAATTTAAAATATTTCTTCCTGGTCACCAGAATTGGCCACATGTAGGCTGCGTAAAGAGTGTGTATAAATAAACTTTTGTTACAACCATTTTTATTGTGAACCAAGTGTCATATAGATTTAATGAAACATTGAAGTACAATGTAAGTATGGTTCCAGTATCAAGTCTTCATAAACAGGTCATACATTAGCTTTTACAAAAGCTGTAAAGAATAAGAAAGGTTCAATAATTGATTTACAGGGAATGATATAGATTAGGAGAATTACAATGATCAATCTATGACTGCAAAACTTTTTGAACCACTTGCCGCCCGCTATATAGCAAAATGACGGTGGCAAAGTGGTTTCAATATCCTGATTGGACGTCATATGACGTCTTCAGGATATTGAGCCGGGGGCGCGCATCGCGGCGATCGTTGTTGCAGGTTGTCAGTCTGACACCCCACAATGCAGATCTATGTAAAGAGACTCTTTACCACGTGATCAACCATGTCCAATCACGGCTGATCACGTGGTAAACAGGAAAAGCCGTAATCTGTTAGACGCGAGTAGAGGAGAGCCGATCGGCTGCTCCTCTGACAGGGGGGTTGTGCTGATTGATTATCAGTGCAGCCCCCCCGGGGATGCCCACACTGGACCACCAGGGATGCCCACCACAGGTATGCCAACCTAGACCACCAGGGATGCAAATCAAAACTAAATAATGGATGTCTAATGGATGCCAATCAGTGCGCACAATGGATGCCAATCAGTGCCCATAATGGGCATCACTGATTGGCAGGCATTATTGTTTAGCACTGATTGGCATCGATTAGTACAACACATTACAGTCTATCAGTGCCCATCCATGCCCATTCGTGCCACCTATCAGTGCCCATCCATGATGCCTATCAGTGCCCATCCATACCACCTATCAGTGCCCATCCATGCCGCCTATCAGTGCCCATCTGTGCCCATCTGTGCCGCCTATCGGTGCCCATCCGTGCTGCATATTAGTGCCACCTATCAGTGCCCATCAGTGCCGCATATTAGTGCCCATTATCAGTGCACATCAATGCGACCTCATCTGTGCCCATCAGTGCAGTGCCATCAGTGAAGTAGAAAACATACTTATTTACAATGTTTTGTAACTTAAACAAACATTTTTTTTTTTTAGAAATTTCTGTAATTTAAATATTTTTTTAGCAGAAAATAAAAATCCCAGAGGTGATCAAATACCACCAAAAGAAAGCTCTATTTGTGGGAACAAAATGATAAAAATGTAGTTTGGGTACAGTGTAGCATGACCGTGCAATTGTCATTCAAAGTGCAACAGCGCTGAAAGCTGAAAAATGGTCTGGGCAGGAGGGTGTATAAGTGCCCTGTATGGAAGTGGTTAAACAACAATGTGGAGTCAGGTCTAATGAATTTTATCTTTGATATCAAGAACTGACATCCAACTTCAATTTAGACTTACTAAATTATTATTTTATTACTATTTACTGAAATGTGAGTGCAGGCAGTGGTTGATGATTTTAGCTGCAGCTTCTTTTAAGTCTTTATTCCTCAGGCTGTATATAATTGGATTCATGAGTGGGGTTACCACAGTGTACAGCAATGACAAGAATTTAGTAATATTCCCTGACTGTCCTCTACGGGGTACCAAGTAAACACAAACTAGAGTACCATAATAAATAAAAACCACAGTCAGGTGGGAGCTGCATGTTGAGAAAACTTTCTGTCTACCGGTAATAGATGGGATATTAAAAATGGTAATTATAATATAAACATATGATATAATAATTGTAAAGAATGGGATGACAACAACAATAACATTCATTAACCACTTACCCCCCGGACCATATTGCTGCCCAAAGACCAGAGTACTTTTTGCGATTCGGGACTGCGTCGCTTTAACAGACAATTGCGCGGTCGTGCGACGTGGCTCCCAAACAAAATTGGCGTCCTTTTTTTCCCACAAATAGAGCTTTCTTTTGGTGGTATTTGATCACCTCTGCGTTTTTTATTTTTTGCGCTATAAACAAAAATAGAACGACAATTTTGAAAAAAATGAATATTTTTTACTTTTTGCTGTAATAAATATCCCCCAAAAATATATAAAAAAACATTTTTTTTCCTCAGTTTAGGCCGATACGTATTCTTCTACATATTTTTCGTAAAAAAAAAACGCAATAAGCGTTTATTGATTGGTTTGCGCAAAAGTTATAGCGTTTACAAAATAGGGGGTATTTTTATGGCATTTTTATTAATTTTTTTTTTTACTAGTAATGGCGGCGATCAGCGATTTTTTTTTCGGTATTGCGACATTATGGCGGACACTTCGGACATTTTTGACACATTTTTGGCACCATTGGCATTTTTATAGCGATCAGTGCTATAAAAATGCATTAGATTACTATAAAAATGCCACTGGCAGTGAAGGGGTTAACACTAGGGGGCGGGGAAGGGGTTAAGTATGCCTGGGTGTGTTCTTACTGTAGGGGGGGGGGGCCTCACTAGGGGAAACACTGATCTTCTGTTCATACAGTGTATGAACAGAAAATCAGCATTTCCCCTGCTGACAGGAACGAGAGCTGTGTGTTTACACACACAGCTCCCGTTCCCCGCTCTGTACCGAGCGATCGCGTGTGCCCGGTGGCGATCGCGCCCGCCGGGCACACGCACGGGAGTCGGGGGCGAGCGGGGGGCGCGCGCGCGCGCCTCCGGCGTCGCACGTGCGCCCCTAGTGGCGGCTAAAAGGCAGGACGTCCATTTACGTGGTCTCGCCTAGGAGAGCCACCTTGTGGACGTATAATGACGGTGCGGCGACGGCAAGTGGTTAATGTCACTTCAAGTAGAACATTAGGAGCATCAGAGCAGGAGAGCTGTAGGATTGGATCAAGATCACAGAAAAAGTGATTGATAATATCGGGACCACAAAAATCCAATTGTGATATTGTTAAAGTGGGAATCAGTACTGCTAAAAGACCTAACACCCAACATGTGATAATCATCACCCAGCAGAGCTGGAAGTTCATTAATAAAGAATAATGCAATGGTTTACAGATGGCCACATATCGGTCATAACACATCACTGTCAGAAGAAGACACTCAAGACTTTCAGAAAAACCAAAAAAATAAAACTGGGTGATGCAATCAGAAAAAGATATTATGATCCCTTTCATCAAAACAGTATGGAGGGTGTTAGGAAGAATGTCGGTTACCAGTAAGATATCTGATAGAGACAGCTGGGAGAGAAAGAAGTACATGGGGGAATGGAGGGATTTGCTGTAGGACACCAGAGTGATGATCAGGAGGTTTCCACATATCGTCACAAAATAAATTAAAAGGAAAAGAAAAAAGATCAGAAATGTTATACTGTGTGGCGTCTGAAGTCCTAATAGGTGGATCTTGGTAATACGGGACACATTTTTCTCCACCATGACCTGGAGAGAGAAAAAAAATGGAAACAACTTTATTCAGAGGGAAACAAAATAATTTTAATTAGGTAATCCCAACTTTTTTGTGCTGGTATAATTATAAAAGGTGTTGCAAATTGATATAAAATTTTAAAAGTGCCACGTCCATTTTTGTGACGAAACGTTGGGCAAGCGACGTTCTGACGCCACCGCGCTCATCTGTACCCGGAAGACAGGCAAATCGAGGAGTCGGCCGGCTCGATCTATATATGCATTTGACATCTGAATAACTGTATATGCGCAATTTTAACTGTTTGAAATAAATATACATTGGATGTTATGCTATGGGAGCCTATTCTTCCTTTTTTATGGCACATGTTGCAGCGTACGTCGATTGAGGTTGAGACGCTCTCTACTGTGGATATCACAATCAGCATACATGAGGATTTTGATCTCCTGTAATAAGAGATCAATTTTAGCTGGTAAGAGGCTGTGTGTCCTTAAGGTAGAGGTTCTTCCTTATAAGCACATTTCGGGTTGCTGCAATTGTCTGCATCACTTGATGGTTTAAATTTCCTTTTGGATCACACTGGGACTTTTTTATCCTTGATATTTCACACATATGGACTTCATTTTGTCTCACTTTATCCATATGAATTTGTCATTTTCCGTTTAATTATTGAAAGTGTCTGATTTTTACTATATATTCATGCTTTTGTGTATACACATTCATATGTTCAGCACAGTTACTTTATGGCACTCTTTCATTTTTAAATTTATTAGCGCAGGTTGTCTTTTTTTCTGTTTCATAGTTGTGTAGTATAACACTTTAGTTGCCTGCTAGTTATTCACTGAACAAGCGCAGTTTTCTTTTCTCCATGGAAAGTCTAAAATGTCTTCTCATAATGAAGCATTAAGATATTACTTCACTAGAAACACATGCACTAATTAATTTGGCTAGGCATCTGTACTGCAAAATTTGGGCCATATGATGTGGGTGTGCAGAACAGTGGCTTAGTGGTCAGAAATCCTCCACACCAGGACACAATGTTACATCTTACTCAGAGAAGCTGAGTCTGTGAGAACATATTAATTACTGTGGTTGAGACCTAGGCCCCGTACACACGACCGAACAGCTGACCAGTTTCAGCAGACATGTTTGGTCGTGTGTACGGCCGATCGGACAAATGTCCGGCGGATCGGACAGGTTTCCAGCGGACAAATGTTTCTTAGCATGCTAAGAAACATGTCCGCTGGAAGCCTGTCCATCGGACATGTTCGGTCGTCTGTACAGACTCACCGGACTCACCGGACATGTCCGATCGGCCGCCGTCCCTCGCATGCGTCAAAGTGATTCGACGCATGCGTGGAAGCATTGACCTTCGCCGGCGACGGCGCGGCCACGTCACCGCGCTGTCTGTCCGCGCAGATATCGGTTTGATGGTGTGTACAACCATCAGACCGAAATCTCCCAGCGGACATGTCCGATGAAAACGGTCCGGCGGACCGTTTTCATCGGACTGTCCGCTGGTGTGTACGAGGCCTTACGCTGAACAAGCCAATGTTTTATATGCTTATCTGAAGTTTTTACTTTGTAAGTGTAACTCTTTGGGGGTGGTTTAATAAATGTAGCAACAGAGAAACACTATGGCAGTTGTGTTTGTTGTTCTATGTTACAAAACCACACCGATTAAAGAGGAGCCGAACCTAAGTGAGAGTTCCCTGGAATCAGCTGTAGTGAAGCCACCAGCGTGAACAGGCAGTCTAAGGAGCATAAGATTCTTACCACCAATAAGCCGAGAAATAGAAACGAATGAGGAAGATTTGAATGCAGGATCTTTTCTATGAGTTTTTAACTCATCCTTGAGGTGAGCGGGCATTTTGGCTGGTGATGGTGTGCACATAAATGTAAAAAGGAAAGGAAGGGGGCACTGACCCTGTGCATTACCAATGGCAAGGTTTAATTAAAATTGTACAAAGATCATAAATACTCACAAAACAAGTTAAAATGCAAGCGTATACACCACTCCACCAATAGGACTGATGCCTCCAGAGGGCCTCCTAGAACTATAAGGAGACAGAGATTGCCGCTCTAGGCAGGTCTTGTTGGGTGCAAATCTTCTTCTCAGGAACTGAGGGTGCTAGCAATGCACATGTCAATTAAGAACAAAAGATGATCAGGACAGCCGCACTCCAATCCAACGCAACTTAAATGTAAAAAACTGGAAACAGTTACTAGGTTCCATTGATGTGACTTGTAGTGCCTGTTTCCAGTTGTTTACATTAAAGTTACATTGGATTGGAGTGCGGCTGTCCTGATCATCTTTTGTTTCCCAGAGGGCCTCCTACTGGAACCAGACAGCCAGAGAGTCCAGACGACATACAATATGGCCACGGCTTAGGCGTTACGAGGGCAGACCCTCTTCCTCAGAGTCAAAAGTGGTAGTACCCGGACCTCTCTCTGACCCCCTTTATATATGTGTGTGAATGTAGTAGTCACAAGTCTAGAGCGACGCCCAACAAAGGCCACTACCCCCCCACACACACACAAGGGCATACTATTAACCCCTTTTGTCCTCATTACATCATGGGCCATTTGTACTATCTACACAGTTGTCCACAGTATGCATATAGAGATGAATAGATGGGATGACAGGGGATAGATGTGAAGGTAACCAGCATTCAGCGTTCCCTTGCTGCCATCTGTCACCAGGCCTTCCTCGCCATGCCAGAGCTGCAGAACTGTCATCCCATCATTCAGTGAGACGCACGCCGACCACATACCCAGAAGTGACGGCGCATATGCGTTTCACCCGCCACTTCCGGTATCAGCAAACGTCACTTCATCAAGATCTCTGCTCATTCCCTATTGCAACGGAAGGCTCTGGTTGTGGCACTAAGTGATCAAGTTCCCGAGCACAGGAGACTGTCTGTGATGGTGTGCACATAGCATTATACTCAATAGAGAGAGGATTTGCACAGCAGTGTTTCTGTTTGCAACACATTTTATGAGAAAACTTTTTAAGAATATACAGGAGTTGTTTTTTCACTATTATTATTATTTCTTCAATATATTTTTGAGCGGTCACACAAGGACTGACTAGAGTGTGAGACAATCACTATTAATAAGCATTGTATTTAGATGTGTATGTATATTTTAGAGTTTATTTCATAGTGCTGCACTATTTAACAATGATTATGTTGTATGTACCGTAGCTATAGTTTATACATTGTTTAGAAGAAGCACGTTTATCCTTTCAAATATATGTAGTGTTTGGGCTTGATGCTAGATCTCATGACCTGAAATAAAGACTCAGCCAAAATTGTAGTGCTTTGGTGCTTGATCTTATAAATGCCCCAGTAGAAGTCTGATAGGACGAAACGCATAGGGCCAGGTTATTCCTTCTCACATATTGTTTTTATATTACCGTGATCACTTTTGCTTTGCTTGTATGTTGGCTTTTTTAAATAAAACCCAATTATGTTTTTTTGACCTGCACTAATGGAAGTCCTTCCATTCTTTTTGTTTCTTCCATGTGCTGTGCATTCGAGTTGTGTTAGGTTCCTAATTTGGCCATTACTACCCCAGGGGGGTTATCAAGACTTAGTTTTTACTGAGTACAGTTTGGAGTACCCTCAAGCTGTTTGGTTCCTGGAGTCCCTTTGAACATCTGTGGCAGACTGAACACCGGTCTTGAACAACTTGGTCTAGTGTCTCCATCTTTGGCTAATCTCATTGGGATTCATACAAAGAGCGTTGGAGTTCCACCGGATCTATTGGATATTCTGCCTACCCAGCCATTGGGAACCCCTAAGCCTGATAGATCTGCTGTCGCTCACAGTTAGGTCCAACAGTTTTGGTAAGAGTGTTTATGACACAACACTTTTATTTTGAAGATATATTCCTAGTGACGTCTGTCAACCTTGGCAACATCCTCATCATTTGATTATTCAATAATTTATGATGGACACTGTTATTTGTTTTTACTAGTTTTTTGTTAATGGACTCAGTTTTAATCACTGACCTTTGTATGTGTTTTCACAGCTTACTTTACCCGTTTGGGTTTTACATTATTTGTGATTTATATATTTTACTGCTTTAATTTAGCGTTGCATACTAACTCTTGCTTGATCTTATTACCTTAAATAAAAAATCTAACTTCTGCCACCATTGTAGTGCTTGCCACTTAGACATTCATTTCAATAACCAGATCTTGAAGGGAGCCCAAATTCCTTGGCACTGCTTATTCAATAAGTAGACCTTGAAGAGACCTTGAAGAGACCTCCAATTGCCTTGTACTGTTCATCTGTACACACCATCAGATCAAGATCAAAATCCCTGCGGAAAACATCCGCGGTGACGTGGCCGCGCCGTCCCCGCGACGATGACGCGGCGACGTGCGCGACCCTGGAAGGTAAATACTTCCAAGCATGCGTCGAATCATTTCGACGCATGCGAGGGATGGGGATCGTAGGGACTTATCCGGTGAGTCTGTACAGATGACCGGATTAGTCCTAGGGACAGGTTTCCAGCGGATAGATTTCTTAGCATGCTAAGAAATTTTTATCGGCTGGACAAATGTCCGCTTGAAAATGTCCGCTAGGCCCTACACACCACCGGATCTATCTGCTGGAACTGATCCGTGGATAAATCCCAGCGGACAGATTCGGTCGTGTGTACGGGGCCTTAAATTACTGGTTCAATATGTAATGTAGGTCTCTTGGCTTGTTACCAATTAAATAACACACAAGTAATTTAAGAGAATGAACATTAACTAATAATAGATGACAGGTTACCGAAATTAGCAGTCTAAGGTTTCACATTCCCTGTTCAATAACTTTGATGACATTTCTTATATCATACTTTTCCCAGCACAACTTTGAGTCTAGGCCTTATAATGTTAAAATCAACAGCTCAACAGCAATTACAGTTCCAATACTGGGACCACAGCAGTTGCTCTACTCAAGACAATTAATATAACACTGAGCTAGCTGCTATTTTGTTCTTCTTCTCTGTAGTAGACAAGACTGTTGCTCTTTGAATTCTAGTAAGTTTGAGCTTAAAAGTTGGATATGAAAGTTATACACCAATCAACTATAACATTATGATGACCCACCTAATATTTAGTAGGTCTCCCATTGGCTACCAAAACAGCCCTGACCCATTGCAGCATGGATGCTCCTAGACCACTCAAGGTATACTGTGGTATCTGGCACCAAGCCAACACTGGCAGATCCTGTAAATTGTGAGTTGGGGCCTCAATGTATTATGCCGCGTACACACAATCATTTTTCGGGTTGTAAAAAACAACTTTTTTTTTTATGTCATTAAAAACGATCATGTGTGGGCTTCAGAGCATTTTTCGTGTTCTGAAAAACGGGCCAATTTTTTTTTCGAACATGCTCTATTTTTTCACAACCTTCTTCGGGTTACTCTATTTTTTCACATTTTTAACATTGTCGTTTTTCGGGTTGTAAAAAATGGTCGTGTGTGGGCTTTAACGATGTGAAAAATCTGCGCATGCTCAGAAGCAAGTTATGAGATGGGAGCGCTCGTTCTGGTAAAACTACCGCTCGTAATGGAGTAAGCACATTCATCACGCTGTAACAGACAGGAAAGCGTGAATCGTCTTTTACTAACATGAAATCAGCTAAAGCAGCCTAAAGGGTGGCATCATCCGAATGGAACTTCCCCTTTATAGTGCCGTCGTACGTGTTGTACGTCACAGCGCTTTTCTCAAGCATTTTTTTTTTCACGATCGTGTGTAGGTAAGGCCGTTTTTAATGATCAAGTTGAAAAAAACTTTGTTTTTTCTAGAGCCTGAAAAACGTTGTTTTTTACAACCTGAAAAATGATCGTGTGTACGCGGCATTAGACTTGTTTTTCCAGCACATCCCACACATACTCATTGTTGGGTTCCTCAATCCATTTTTGAACCAATTTTGCAGGTGTATTATGCTGAAATAGGCCACTGCCATCAAGGAATACCATTCTCATGAAAGTGTGTACCTGGTCAGCAACAATGTTTAGGCAGGCGGTACATGTCAAAGTAACATCCACATGACTGTCAGGACCCAAGATTTACCAGCAGTATTCACCCCCCTTGGCTTTTTACCTATTTTGTTACAATACAGCCTTTAGTTCAATGTTTTTTTTTTTTATGAATCATATGTGATGGACAAGTACACAAGTGCAATTAGAACAATATATACTTAAAACTATTTTTCAGAAATAAAAAAAAATGATAATTGGCATGTGCGTATGTATTCACCCCCTTTGTTATGAAGCCCATAAAAAGCTTCAGAAGTCACATAATTAGTGAAATGATGTCCACCTGTGTGCAATCTAAGTGTCATATGATCTGTCATTACATATACACACCTTTTTTAAAGGCCCCAAAGGCTGCAACACCTAAGCAAGAGGCATTACTAACCAAACACTGCCATGAAGACCAAGGAACTCTCCAAACAAGTAAGGGACAATGTTGTTGAAAAGTACAAGTCAGGGTTAGGTTATAGAAAAGTATCCAAATAATTGATGATCTCTAGCACCATCAAATCTATCATAACCCAATGGAAAGAACATGGCACTACAGCAAACCTGACAATATACGGCTGCACACCAAAACTCACGGAGCGGGCAAGGAGGGCATTAATCAGAGAGGCAGCACATAGACCTAAGGTAACCCTGAAGGAGCTGCAGAGTTCAACAGCAGAGACTGGAGTATCTGTACATAGGATTACAATAAGCCAAACGCTCCATAGAGTTGGGCTTTATGGCAGAGTGGCCAGAAGAAAGCCATTACTTTTAGCAAAAAACAAAATGGCACATTTTCAGTTTGTGAAAAGGTATGTGGAAGACTCCCAAAATGTATGGAGGAAGGTGATCTGGTCTGGTGAGACTAAAAGTTGACTTTTTGGCCATCAAAGAAAATGCCATCACCTAAAGCACACCATCCCCACAGTGAAACATGGTGGTGGCAGCATCCTGCTGTGGTGATGTTTTTCAGCAGTCGGGCCTGGGAAACTGCTCGGGGTTGAGGGAAAGGCGGATGGTGCTAAATACAGGGATATTCTTAAGCAAAACCTGTACTATTCTGTGTGTGATTTGAGGCTAGGACAGAGGTTCACCTTCCAGCAGGACAATGACCCCAAACACACTGCTAAAGCAAAACTTGAGTGCTTTAAGTGTAAATGTAAGTGTAAATGTGTTGGAATGGCCTAGTCAAAGCCCAGACCTCAATCCAATAGAAAATCTGTGGTCAGACTTAAAGATTGCTGATTACAAGCGCAAACCATCCAACTTGAAGGAGCTGGAGCAGTTTTGCAAGGAGGAATGGGCAACAATCCCAGTGGTAAGATGTGGCAAGCTCATAGAGACTTATCCAAAGCAACTTGGAGCTGTGATAGCAGAAAAAGGTGGCTCTACGAAGTATTGACTTTAGGGGAGTGAATAGTTATGCACATTGACGTTTGCTGTTATTTTGTCCTATTTGTTGTTTGCTTCACAATACAAAAAAATAAATAAAAAAAACATCTATAAAGTTGTGGGCATGTTCTGTAAATTAAATGATGCAAATCCTCAAAAAATCTGTGTTAATTCCAGGTTGTGAGGCAACAAAACACAAAAAATGTTAAGGGGGGTGAATACATTTGCAAGGCACTGTATATTTACTTGCTGCATAATATATCCCGCAGGCTTTCAGATGCTATTGTCATGAGATAACCAATGTTATTCACTTTACCTGTCACTGATCTTGATGCTTTGGCTGATCGGTGTATATCAATCTAGCAATGAAGTACAATAAAATCAGTAAATTATGCTTTATTAATTCAAGGAATAAAGTAGGCCTAAAGTTGCAAACAGAATTAAGGTCCACCTGCCACCCTCCACATCCCATGCTGCCTTTCTCCAGTAAAAGCTAAGAGACCAGCCAAATACTTACCTCTGATCTGGAGTTGCTGATTCCCTGATACAGCATGCCAAAAGCCATGACCCAGGGACAAGAAATGTGAAAGGCAGATACACTGACTGGTCTTTTTAGCTTTTCTAGAAGGAAGACAGATCAGGAAGGGTCTGAATTCAAGGCAGATTGCGACTTTAGGTTGGCTTTAACCAAACTTTTATCATTCTTTAATACATGTTTATATCAAATTTAATCTCATGCACTTACAGTATTGTACTGTATAACCTGCTGGTAATGATTTAATGCTACAGAATAGTGTTCCTTTATATAGAAGTCAATGAAATGACATGTAATCCCTGGGAAGCTATTCATGATAATTTCACAGAGCTCATTATTTTTGATGTTAGGATAATATATTTCGATTATTTTTTTTCTCTCAAAACCATTTTGTTAACTGTTTATTGGAAATAAGTAAAATGATTGAGAACTGTAGGAAGAATATACACTGATTTAAAGCAAGCTATGAACATTCAAGTAATTGCATTACATTAAAAAGCAGCAACTATGATAAAACAAAAGCAGAAGCAACGCCCCTAACTGCAGGCACTGCAAAGCAAATTAACCGCAGTGCTTTCGCTGGAAGCTTTAATGATGAATTGCTCCACAATGATTGCAGCTACAAATATAAGTGATGACTTATTTAAAAGCACATTTTGTGATTATTAAGACTATGGAGACATCTGAATGATCAATACTTGGCTGCATTATCACCTTAAACTAATCTAAAAAAAGAAAAAACATTTTTGCAAACATGTCAATACTTTTTTTAAGAGTAATTTTTACTATTATACATATGAGATCTTGTGATTTAGAGATGTTGAGGGCACTTCTGCATCTGTGGTGTTTCTTTAACCAGGTTAAAAATATAAATGTAACCTTTTTTTCCTTCTTACTCACAAGTCTCTTGTTATCATTGACAAGGCCAAGAACCAAGATTATGCTGCTGTAATGGTGCACTTCCCTGATCTGAAAAAATAATATATACAGTAGAAGTTAGTGTCAGGTTTTAATGATAATAAGATCTTGTAGATTACCAACTCAGGGTTCCACAGGGTGCAGAGTCTAAGCCCCAGCCTGATTCATCACTAGAGACCCTGATGGCGGGGATGGGCTTGCAGCAAGCTGGAAGCAGGTCACAACCCCCAGGTACGCCCAGCTGAAAAATGGGGAGACCACTCGCTTGTAGAGTACAAGGTTCGAGGTCAGGGCAGGCGGAAGACAAGCACAATGGTAGACATGGACAGTACACAGGAAGTCAGGCACAGAATGCAACAAGGGGGCCCCAAGATCTTGCCTCCCTATGTGAATTAGTGGGGGTGCATTGTACCCCTAATCATTTACCAAAAGAAGTGTCAAAAAGAAATAAGAACGCACACACAGTTTTTGACAATTTCTTTATAAAAAAAAAATGTCCCCTGATGTAGATCCATCATCAATAACGATGCCCTCCTCCACCACTGGACCCAAAAAAAGGAATTTAAAAAGAGCCTTCTAAGGTTAGTAGCAGTGGACTTACGTGGCATGAAGCCTGCCTGGTCTGGATGGACAATAGATCAAAGGATTTTGTTCACTCTTTAGACCAATACTTTTGCCAGCATTTTTACATCACTTTGCAATAAAGAAATGGGTCTGTTAGAACTGGCTTAAGAAACAGAATAACATTTGCCCTGGACATGGATGTAGGTAGCTGTCCCATCTTCAAAGAGGCATTAAACACTTCCAAATGTTTAGGTAGAATAACCTCCCCATATTGTGTGTATACCTCCATGGGGATACCATCATACCTGGTCGCTTTCTAAGTGGGGAAAGAAGCATCTACTGTTCTCAACTCATCCAATGTGAGCGGTGCATTTAATTCTAAGCAGGCCTGTTGGGTCAAAGCTGGTAAAGGTGTGGATTGTAAATAGCACATCAATGCCTCATCAGAATAGTTGTCACATGGATTATACAGGTCAGTGTAAAAATTCACTGTGTCCCTTGTGAGGTGGAGTTTTTGCAGGCCTACAATGGTCAGATGGAATTTCTGTAGACAAGAGGTGATCATGGTTTATTTTAGTATATCATGCACTCCTCGGACATTCCACTAAACTATTGGGGTGGTAGACATATTGTGTATCATAAAAGACCAGGTTCCTTGTGAGGAGACTCTCACAAACTAAGAGGTAAATGAAGACTTCCTTTTGGTCGGCTGAAGGTTGAGGAGTCAGGACTGAAATAGTGACGAACAAGAAGGTATTGATGCAAAAGTTTCAGAACAATGCGTAACTGAGCAACAGTAGCATCTCTATAGGGTGATGTATCACTGGAGAGCCGAGGGGCCGCAATCACCAGTGACAAAGTCAAAGCGATCTCCCTTCTCACCCCAGATGGCCAGTTTTGAATAGATGCATGTGTGCATCTATTCAAAACTGGGCACAAAAAGGAGTACCACAAGAACCGCAACACATATCAAGATGGGTGCGTGTAATCATGGCTTACATGTTTTTCCATTATTCTGAGTGATGTACTAAGCATTTTGTCAGAAGCTGTTTCAATCGCTGAACCAAACTAACTTTAACATGTCCCCTTGAAGAATATATAACTCAAGGGTTAACAAAAGGCACCATATTGGTTGTGGCATATAGTCCTCACAGATGTCAGTCACCCCTGTTGGCATCTCAACGTCGTTGGAGGTTTTGTTCATTATGATCAAGCCATGCTGCTGTACCAGAGGCTGTTTCAAAGAAGATGGACTGCCCTCTGGCTGTGATATGCAGCTTGGCTAGGTAAAGCATTGCGTAGGTCACTTGAAGCCTCTGCAGCCGTTTCTTCACCTCTGCGAATTTAGATCTCTTGCATTGCATCTCTGCTAAAAAATCAGGATAGAATGAAACTTTAGTTCCCTTAAATTGAACAAAGCCCTTCTCTAATGCCAGCCTAAGGATTATCTCACGGTCTTTGTAATTCAAAGTCTGGCCAGCATGGACCTAGCTGGAATGCAAGGTGGGAGGGGCCAAGGTGGTGTCCGATGAGCACGTTCTATGTAATAATGGGGTGATTACCAAATATTTCTTGTAGCCATTGCGCTGTGAATGCCGTAGGGTCTCGGCCCTCAATCTTCTCAGTGAGCCCCGCAATGCCAACATTATTACACCTGAGGCGATTTTCTATGTCATCCGCTTTGTTGTTAGCCTGTATAATTTGCTGTACAGCCATCCTGGTATCCCTGGTGAGAGAGGGTAATTGATCTTTCAAATCACTGATCCTACCCTCCACAGCCGTGGTCCTCTCCCTTATTTTTTGGAGGTCTTGTCTTAATAGGGAGACCATTTTCGTGAGCCCATCGAACCGCTCTTTAAGGTCACCTACTGAAGTGGTGCACTTGTGGACTGCTTGTAAGATTTCAGTAAGTTTGGGCTGCGGGGTGTCATCAGGTGGCAAGTCCAAAATATCAGGCGAGACTTCCAATGGCAGTGTGTCATCTAAAGCTGGTATGCTCTTCTGTCCCCTGACTCATATGCAGAGGCTTGTGCAGGTATAGAAGAGGAGCTGAGAGGACCAGTTAGTTTATGGGTAGAGTTGAACGGACACCTGCTATGTCACTGGGTAAGCCCGAGAAGAGGAAAGGTCTTTCCTCTTCTTGGGCTTACCCAGTGACGTAGCAGAGGGTACGTCAGAGGGGGCGGGGTCACATGACGGGTGGCTCTGCCTCCTCTATATAAGAAATGTCACAGCTTCAGCCGCTCATTCGCTGGGCTGTGCCCAGCGGTGAGAGGAGGTCCGGGATGCTGCTGCTGCGCTGGATGAATGGATGTTCTCATCGCCGGAGCGGAGATCACCCAACGCAGGATCTTCTCATCGTGGGAGATCACCCGCAGGATCAGGACAACGCAACTTCCAGATTCTGATAAACCTCCCGCCCGCATACTCCCACAACCACCGGGCAAGGGTTGTGGGGATGAGACCCTTGTCCCCATCAACATGGGGACATCCTCCCCATGTTGAGGGCATGTGGCCTGGTGCGGTTCAGGAGAGGGGGGGGGCGCACTCTTTTCTGCGGCTGGCCAGGTCAACGTGCTCGGATAACAGGTCTGGTTATGGATATTTAGGGGGAACCGCACGTCATTTTTGTTTTAAATTGATGGCGGGGTTCCCCTGAATATCCATACCAGACCTGAAGGGTCTGGTTATGGATATTTAGGGGGAACCGCACGTCATTTCTGTTTTAAATTGACGGCGGGGTTCCCCTGAATATCCATACCATACCTAAAGGGTCTGGTTATTGAATTTGCGGGGACCTCCGCACATTTTTTTTCCCCCGAACTCCGATCCCGGACCCAAACTTTTTTCAATTATTCGGGTTCGGGTCCGGGTTCGGGAAAAACCCAAAGTCCGTACCAAACCCGAACTTTACAGTTCGGGTTCGCTCAACCCTATTTATGGGATTAGTAGTGCATATCCCTTGGTTACTCCTTCCCCTGTATTTTGTTTGTTTTATGGGACTTACCCCAGGACTCTTTCTGCTTCTCTGCTCCATGTGTTGCAGGCTGAGGCTGTGGAAACCGGGGACCCCATCTTGGGCCTCCAGGGCCGCTGTGGCTGTGGCACATTTTACTCCTTTTTGGGTGATCATGCGCTCCAAGAGGTATTGGATAGGCGCCAGGTATGTCCCAGGTGTAGTAACAGGCGGTTGGGAATGGTGCTGGTCCAGAGAAGCAGCCAGGAAAGGATCAATGTAGGATGTTCAGCGGGAGCTCCGAGCAGTGTGTCCACACACATGCCCGTGCAGACCATGCCCCCCCAAAAAATACTGATATTTACTCAGGAACTTGTGATGCCCATGTGCAAGGGGCCAAAAACATGTGTGCAAAGACATATTATAATGTTGGGAATAGGCGAGTAAAGTTGTATATGTGTTATATATATAGTTTTGTTATATTGTTCTTTATTTTTACCTTTGTGTAATATTGGCTGATTGCTATTTTAGGCTGGTTACAATATATGCAGTAGTTTACATTGTTTAATTATTCATGCCGCTTTGACTGTATGGCTGGTAGGACTAGTTCCCTTTAAACTTCGACCTACATTCCAGGTGACCTCTGTAGTCCCACCTCCCACCTTCTATAACAGCCAATCAGGTCTTAGGAAGAAGCAAAAAAGCTTTGAAATGCATAACTGCCCCCATCCAGAGCAGCACATGTTCCAACTGTTCCATTCCAGCGCCATCTTGTGTTCCACGCTGGTTGTCGCGGTGGTCAGCTGCTTCCTGGTTTCCTTGCTGTATTGGTACTGCTACTGATAAGGACTTGACAGGAGACTCCCAATGTTAAGCCATGGAATGAGGGGTCAGTAAAAACAAGTGGCTGAGCTCCAGTTTTACCACTCCCAGCCGTCCAAATAAGTGCTAATATTACAGCCTGACAGGTTTTGCTTTGCTTTTGATCAGCAGCACTCGCCAACTGAGTTCAATGGTAGAGCACCATGCAAAACATGAACTAAGCGCTGTAAAAGCCTTATCAGATTTTTTGGAACAATTCCACTGGGAAAAGAAAGCAGCCATAGGTTTTCTGCTGTCCTCAGATCTGCATTGATCCACATTTAATAATGAAGGCCGCTGTGAGGATGAATGAGCAATGTAAAATATTTGTTCCTGGTCACCAAAATTGCTCACAAGTAGGCTGCATAAAGAGTGTATAATTAAACTTTTGCCACAACCATTTTATTAAAGGTGTTGAACCAAGTCTCAAATAGATTTAATCAATTATTAAAGTACAATGGAAGTAGGGAACCAGTATCAAGTCTTCATAAACATCGTGGCCAAATGACTGGTAGTTTGCAGGTCGGGGCTTGCTGACCCACCAACCCAGAGCATGAGAGTGCAATGCAGAGGGACTACTTGTAAAGTTGGGGGTGAAGTAGCGAGCAAGAGCCCCATAAGCCGATGTCTCCACTGTAGTGCTGGCTCCTGTCCCACGCAGAGTGATACCAAATGCACTCCACCTTTTATCCCAGCTTATCCGAGCTAGCTTCAGGTCATGTGAAGCAATACACTGGGCATAATGAAAAATGGGGGGGAACCTAATGCGCAAACCACACTAAGCAGAGAATAGCTACAAATAATATATTAAACTAACATCCACCATAACAATAATGATAAAGTGAAATTAAAAGGAATGGTGGTATATATTCCCTAGCAGCGGCCACAACTAAATAATGTTCGCACACTCATAGTATATGAGGAATGGGGGGTATTGGGGCGCTTACTAATAATACAAGTGATAAATACCAATAATGTCAAATAGCAATAAATTAATAATAATAATAATACATAGTAAATATTAAAGTGCATATAGATCAAGCTATAGTGCTTAATAATACAGTGTTAATCTTGAGGAATTGCAAAATTGACAATAAAAAATAAACATAAGATCGTCATGCAGCCAATTCCAAAATGGTGATCCTCAGTAATGTATCCAATCTCATGCAAAAATAAATGAAAAGTCCATAAAGTTCAAAAAGTGCAAAGTGAAACAAAATGTAATTCTCACCTCAGCTGGCTTGTAACATAAGCCTCCCAGTAATAGCAGCAGCAGTAGACTATCAGGGATTACACTCCAGCACTTCCAGGGCTGACAATTTTCTAGCAGATCTCAATAGCAATACCAGGCTCCCAGCAGTGGATAGAAAACAAAGAGGGGCTCCATAGTGCAGTATTGATTAATAAACACGTTTAATCCAATAATTGCACACTTACATAACAGTTGAATGATAACAGCATAAAACAGATTCCACCGCTCTCGGCCGCGAACGGGGATGACATCACCAACGGCTCTCCTCCTCCCGAGTTAACCCTTTGATTGTTCTAGATGTTTAACCCCTTCCCTGCCAGTGTCATTAGTACAGTGACAGTGCATATTTTAGTACTGATCACTGTTTTAGTGTCACTGGTTCCTACAAAGTGTCAAAAGTGTCAGTTAGTGTCAGACATATATGAACAAATACAAATTCCAGTATATATCCCATAGTTTGTAGACGCAATTACTTTTGTGCAAACCCATCAATATATGCTTATTGAGATTTTTTTTTTTTACCAAAAATATGTATCAGAATACATATTGACCTAAATTTATTATGAAATGTGGCTTTTAACATTTTTTTTATTAGATATGTTTTATTGCAGAAAGTAAAAAAATATATATATATGTATATATATATATATATATATATATATATATATATATATATATTTTTTTTTTTATTTTTTGGTCTTTTTTTTTTTATAGGGAAAAACAAACAAACACAGTAGTGATCAAATATCACCAAAAGAAAGCTCTATTTATGGATTTTCTTTTACATAAATGTCATTTGGATACATGACTGCCCAATTGTCAGTTAAAGTAACACAGTGCCGTATTGCACAAAATGGCCTGGTCATAAATAGGGATGAGCCGAACACCCCCCTGTTCGGTTCGCACCAGAACTTGCAAACACACCAAATGTTTGTGTGAACTTTAGAACACCGTTAAAGTCTATGGGACTCGAACAATTGAAATCTAAAGTGCTAATTTTAAAGGCTAATATGCAAGTTATTGTCCTAAAAAGTGTTTGGGGACCTGGGTCCTGCCCCAGGGGACATGTATCAATGCAAAAGAAAGTTTTAAAAATGGCCATTTTTTTGGGAGCAGTGAATTTAATAATGCTGAAAGTGAAACAATAAAAGTGAAATATTACTTTAAATTTCGTACCTAGGGGGGGGGGGGGTTTAAAGTTAGCATGTGAAATAGCGCATGTTTCCAGTACTTAGAACTGTCCGAGAGGATTCCCCTTAAAATCCACACCAGACCTGAAGGGTCTGGAATTGATATTTGGGGGGAACCCCACGTCATTTTTTTTTTAAATTGACGGCGGGATTCCCCTTAATATCCATACCAGACCTGAAGGGCCTGGTAATTGAATTTGGGGGGACCCCCCACGCTTTTTTCAATTTTTTTTATGAATGAATCCTTCTCTGAATTGCCTGGAGCCGACAATTCATTATAGCCGCAAGTCCTGTTTTAAATTACTTTTTTTCTTTCAGAAATGTCACTTTGTGCAGGGACAGTTCTATGTACGGGAAAATGCACTATTTCACATGCTAACTTTACACCCCCCTAGGTATGAATTTTAAAGTAATATTTCACTTTTATTGTTTCACTCTAAGCATTATTAAATTCACTGCTCCCAAAAAAACGTTAGTTTTTAAAACTTGTTTTGCATTTATACATGTCCCCTGGGGCAGGACCCAGGTCCCCAAACTATTTTTAGGACAATAACTTGTATATTAGCCTTTAAAATTAGTACTTTAGATATCTCCCATAGACTTTAACAGGGTGTTCCGTGGCTTTTCAAATTTGCCGCAAACACCTCAAATTGTTCGTTGTTCGCCGAATAGGCGAACAGGCAATGTTCGAGTCGAACATGAGTTCGACTCGAACTCGAACCTCATCCCTAGTCATAAAGTGGGGAAAATCTTCCGGAGGTCAAGTGGATAAGAAAGATTAAATAATTGATGTAATCAGATTTACAGGGAATGATATAAATTAGGAGAATTACAATGATCAATCTATGACTGCAGAACTTTTTAAAACAACGATGTGGAGTCAGGTCTAATGAATTTCATCTTTGAAATGAAGATCTGACATCCAACTTCAATTTAAACTTGCTAAATTATTATTTTATGACTATTTACTGAAATGTGAGTGCCGACAGTTGTTGATGATTTTAGCTACAGCTTCTTTTAAGTCTTTATTTCTCAGGCTGTATATAATTGGATTCATCAGTGGGGTGACCACAGTGTACAGCAATGACAAGAATTTAGTGATATCCCATGACTGTCCATTACGGGGTACCAAATAAACACAAACCATTGAACCATAATAACTGCAAACAACAGTTAGATGAGAGCTGCATGTTGAGAAAACTTTTTGTCTACCGGTAATAGATGGAATTTTAAAAATAGTGATTATAATATAAACATATGATATAATAATTGTAAAGAATGGAATGATAGCAATAATAACATTCAGTAATGTCACTTCAAGTAAAACATTAGCAGGATCAGAGCAGGAAAGTTGTAGGATTGGATCAAGATCACAGAAAAAGTGATTGACAATATCGGGACCACAAAAATCCAATTGTGATATTGTTAAAGTGAGAATCAGTACTACTAAAAGACTTAACACCCAACATGTGATAATCATCACCCAGCAGAGCTGGAAGTTCATTAATAAAGAATAATGTAATGGTTTACAGATGGCCACATATCGGTCATAACACATCACCGTCAGAAGAAGACACTCAAGAAATTCAGAAACAGCAAAAAAATAAAACTGGGTGATGCAATCAGAAAAAGATATTGTGATCCCTTTCATCAAAACAGTATGGAGTGTGTTAGGAAGAATGTCGGTTGCCACTAAGATATCTGATATGGAGAGCTGATAGAGCAAGAAGTACATGGGGGAATGGAGGGATTTGCTGTAGGACACCAGTGCTATGATCAGGAAGTTTCCACATATTGTCATACAATAAATCAAAAGGAAAAGAAAAAATATCAGAAATGTTATACTGTGTGGAGTCTGAAGTCCTAATAGGTGGATCTTGGTAATACGGGACACATTTTTCTCCTCCATAACCTGAAGAGAGAACAAAAAAAGGGAAAAAACTTTTATATATTTTTTCCACATAAGTTTTATTGAAAATATTAAAGTAATGTTTACAGAACAGTAATCACATTGATTAAAATGGTACCCATGACATACTTGTACATCAAAATAACATAGGTTGTAAATGAGTCATGGATCGTATCAAAAAGAACAGAGAAATATTACTCAAAGTTGAAGCGAATAAGGAGACTTGAATGTTGCATGAACAGTAAACATAAGGAACCATTTAGATATCAGGTTCTTTTCTGAGTAAAGCATCTATAATAATGGTAGTAATAACATTAAAACCAGTACCACCAATTCTAATAATAATAGTAATAATGTTAGTAACCCCAACCTGTATTTTTGTAGAAGGGTTTCTGGTTAATTGTGGTGGGATGCAAAAATTGCTAAGGTTGTAGACAGAAGGGGGGGGGGAGGCAATGGAAAATAAAGTAAGAGGGGAAAGAAGAAAAAAGGGGGAGGGGGAAAGGTAATCTCAAGAAGGAAGATTGAATGAGAAATGGTAGGGGTGTGGGTAGGGACCGCTCTCCGACCCAGTAAGAGGTGTGGATCAGTTTCTCCATCTCCTCTAGCTTAGAGATTCAGGTCAGTCATTCTTTAATTGATGGTATATCTGAGGATCGCCAGTGAACAGGTATATAGAGTCTAGCCGCATTGACCATGTGCATAGCAAGTGATTTGTGATAGTCCTTTTTAGGTAGTGTCGTATGGTGTAGAACACATGTGTCAAACACAAGGCCCGTGGGGCAAATCCGGCCCACCAGACCACTTTATGTGGCCCTTGCATCACTCCTGCAGTTGCAGGAGAGCTCCATCCCTTCTTTGGTCCTCCTCCAGTCCCTGCACTTTTTGCTTTCTAGCAATGCATCAGCTTCTTCCCAGCAGCATCACAAGGTAAGGGGGTGTGTACTGTGATGTAAGTGAGAATGGGGGACTCTTGACATATTATGTAAGGGAGGGTGCTCAATATGTAGTGTTACAAATACAACTTACCCTTTGAGGGCAATCATAATGCTGATGCGGCATGCAATGAAATTGTGTTTGACCCTGCGGGATTCTAGACCATTTAGTTGCAATTTTATAGCAGTTTTCCTGAATTGCTACATTCATCGAACCCTTCTGTACATACTCATATATGTCGTCCCAATTTTCATCAGTGAGAGTCATTAGGTCTCTTTCCCAGGAAATATGTGATGCATCTGTTTTTTTTTTTTGGGGGGGGGGGTCTTCCAGGGGTAAGGTGTAGATGTAGGATATTAAATGTCTTTGTGGTGATTTATGCAAGCAAAGGGATTTGAATGGTGTAAGTTGCCTATTCCATGTGGTAGATGAGTCCTGTGTTGTAAGAAGGTACCTCAGTTGTCTGTAAATCCAAAAGGGAAATGAGTTGGTACATGATGAAGACACCAAGTCTTCGTATGGATGTATGCATCCTTTAGAGAAACATTGGGACCATTCCTGCTGCAGGAATGTTCTTGATACCCCAGGAGGAATTTGGGATTTTCCCTCAGTGAAGTCAACGTGTCTGGAATTAAGGAAAGTTTTGAAGTACTTTTTTGAAAGCTACCGAGGTGTAAATGAGGGGGTGTGTCATTAGGGTCTGAGGCTAGTGGGAGGTATCAGCCAAGGGAACATGTGTGTTGGGGTGCGTGTGAAAGAATTTTCCAAGGTGACCCATACCTTCCCAAGTTTGTGGACCTTCCAGTCCACAATCCTTGTCAGATGAGAGACCAGATAATATTTATAGAGGTCCGGTAGTCTGATTCCACCTTTAGTTTTTGTACGTGTGAGGCAAGTGTATTTGATGCGTGGGGCAGTATTTTTTCTCGATGAAAGCCAAACACACTTTCTTGTATCTCGCAAAAAAGATAGAGTAGGAAGTATCATTTTTTACTAGGGCTGAGTCTCCAAACCGGGATACATTTAGGCTGGTCCATTCCTTCAGATCTGATTGTAATCTTGGAGAGTGCTGACAGGAAATTGTAGCTATACAGGTCAGCTATCTTCCATGTGATTTGGATGTCAAGGTAGGTAATGGTGTCCTTCTTCAATAAGAATGAAAAGGATTCTTGACAGTGAGTTACTTCTTGTGGGGAGAGTGAAACATTCAGGTCATGTGTTTTGGAGGAGTTAATTTTGAGGTTTAACAGTTTTCCGAAATGTCCTATATCTTTCAGTAAGTTGGGCAAGGATAATCGAGGTGATTGTAGAGAGAGGAGTATGTCATCAGTGAAGGCTGCAAATTTGAAGTCTCTGTTGGCTCTGGTGAGTCCCTTAATATCAGGGTTAGCTCTCAGTCTGTTTAAGAGGGGTTCTAATGACAGGATGAAAATCAGGGGAGATAATGAGCATTGTTGCCGTGTCCCATTGCTTATGGCAAAGGCATTCGACAGGTGGCCATTCACTCGTACACTCGCTGAGGGAGTGGAGTATAATGCTTTAATATGCGCATACATGCAAGGTAGAAGTCCAATTCCTTTCAGTACCTCTTTAATGTAATCCCAGGCCACTCTGTCGACTGCCTTCTCTGCATCAAAGGAAAGGAAGAAACCCTGAGTTTCAGATGTGGTGAGCCAATAGTATAGATTTAATGCATGTATTGTGTTATCTCTTGCCTCTCAGCCCGGGATGAAGACTGAGGAGATAAGATTGGGTATAAGAGGAAGTAACCTGTTGGCTATCATCTTGGCATAAAGCTTCATGTCCACATTGAGAAATGCTATGGATCTGTAGTTTGAGACTTGTCATCTTTCGGGATGAAAGCTATGTGGGCTTCTAGCATTCTTCCCAGAGATGTCAGGGGGTTAGCAAGGGTAATAAAGGGTAATACAGGTTGATAACATCTTAGATGATAAAGCATCCAAGAAGCATGTATAATATTGTAGTGGGAGGCCGTCAGGTCCAAGCTTTTTACCTACTTTGATTTGTTTTACGGTGGTTCATAATTTCTCCTCGGAGAGAGGAATTTCCAAATCTTTGGCCTGCTGAGTGGTATTTGTTTTGAGGTAATACTGGGCTAGGAAATCCCTGATTTGTGTGGTACAGGATTTTAAGGTATTTGGGTCTGGGTTATCAGATATTAGGTTATAAAGCTTGGAGTAGAAGATTTCAAATTGTTTAGCTGTATCTTAATTTTTGGAGAAAAGATTGCCCTGGTTATCCCGTATATGATGGATCGTAGATGAAGATTTAGCAGCCTGTACCGTGCACGCTATAAGCCTACCACTCTTGTTGTCGTGTTTATAGAACACTCTTTGTTTGAAAACATAACGTCTCCTTGTGTGTTTCCCTAATTCTTCCAGCAGCATGAAGCATGTATGTATTTAAGGAATTGTAAAGGAAAACTTTTTTTTTGCCTAAAATTAATGTATGCAAGGTAGAAAGACAGAATAGTTTAATGATTAAAAAAACAAGTAAATACCTATTAAATTCCTTCATCTATATCACCTCCGGCATTCTAGTTTCTGTTCTCTCATTCACTTCCTTGTTTGCGGCACCTCCTTGAAGTCTCTAACACGTAGAGAGCGTCCTGCTGCACAGATGTAGTTCCCAGGAGGGGGCGAGCATGTCACTGACCACCGCAGTAAAGCCTCCCTTCACGGTGGTGAGTAACAATCAGACAAGCAGGAAGTGAACAGAACAGAGAAGAAATAGAGCAACTTCTGAGCAAAAATGAACAATGAGGAAGTGAAAAGAGGAATGTCTGCAGGTAAAGGATGCTTATTATGATTTTTTTTTCCTTTACAACCCCTTTAATAATTGGATATGAAAGTTATACACCAATCACTATAACATTATAATGACCCACCTAATATTGAGTAGGTCTCCCTTTTGCCACCAAAACAGGCCCATTGCTGCATGGATGCCCCTATAACCACTGACAATATATTGTGGTATCTGTCACCAAGCAAACACTGGCAGATCATTTAAGTCCTGTAATTTTTGAGTTAGGGCCTCAATGTATTAGATTTGTTCTTCCAGAACATCCTACATATAGTTACATAGTTAATCAGGTTGAAGAAAGACACAAGTCCATCTAGTTAAATCATAAAAAATTAAAAATTAACATATTGTACAATCCCATATACCCAATTCTGTACCTACAGCTGATCCAGAGGAAGGCAAAAAACCCCAGCAGAGCATGATCCAATTTGCTACAGCAGGGGAAAAAAACCCTTCCTGATACCCAGAGAGGCAATTGGATTTTCCCTGGATCAACTTTACCTCTAAATGTTAGTACCCAGTTATATTATGTACCGTATTTTTTGGACTATAAGACACACTTTTCCCCCCAGAAATATAGGGGAAAATGTCCCTGCGTCTTATAGTGCGAATATACTGTATGACAGGCACTGCCCCCCGCCGCTGCTGGCACCGCCCCCTGCCACCGCCCCCTGCCACCGCTCGCATGTCCTCCCGCCGACACCTCTGGAAGAGAGGCAGGAAAGCGGGGGACAGACTTTCCAAACCCCCCGTGGGCGCGGGCGATCTTCCGGCTGGTTCCTAAGACAGAAAACAGAGCATTCGGCCGCTCGGGCTGCTCTGTCTTCTGTGCGTTTACTATGGGCATGGTCACTCTGCATTTATTATGGGCATGGTTACTCTGCATTTACTATGGGCATGGTCACTCTGCATTTATTATGGGCAATGTTCACTCTGCATTTACTATGGGCATGGTCACTCTGCATTTACTATGGGCATTGTCACTCTGCATTTACTATGGGCAATGGTCACTCTGCATTTACTATGGGCATGGTCACTCTGCATTTACTATGGGCATGGTCACTCTGCATTTACTATGGGCAATGATCACTCTGCATTTACTATGGGCATGGTCACTCTGCATTTACTATGGGGAATGGTCACTCTGCATTTACTATTGGCATGGTCACTCTGCATTTACTATGGGCATGGTCACTCTGCATTTACTATGACAATGGTCACACTGCATTTCTTTGACAATGGTCAGACTGCATTCCATGGGCACTGGAAAATATTTTAGTACACCATTTGGTTCAGAATATTTTTTTTCGTGTTTTCCTCCTCTAAAACCTAGGTGCGTCTTATGGTCAGGTGCGTCTAATGAAGCGAAAAATACGGTACATCTAGGAAAGTATCCAGGCCTTTCTTAAAGCAATCTACTGAGCAGGCCAGAACCACCCCCTGGAGGGAGTCTATTCCACATTTTCACAGCTCTTAATGTGAAGAAACCTTTCTGTATTTGGAGATGAAATCTCTTTTCCTTTAGAGGTTGATAAGTTTAAACCAGAAAAAATGGACACCACAGTTTGTTGTATATGGGGATGTGTAGTTGCAGACTGGTCAAGGTGCCCATGCTGACCCATGTCCACAGTCAAAAACTCCTGTAATGGGCAAACGAGCATCAGAGTCTAGACGTAAAGGGTGCCCCCTTGTCTTTTGTGTTGACCGTAAAGTGAATAACTCAACACCAAGTTCACTATATGAACCCCTTATATATGTGTACATGTTGATCATATCTCCCCTTCTTCTCATGAAGTTGTTGTGTTCCTCAAACTATTCCTGAACCCTTTTTGCAGTGTGGAAGGGTGCATTATCTTGCTGAAAGAGGCCACTGCCATCAGGGAAAACCGTTCCCATATAAGGGTGTACTTGGTTAGCCCAAATCTTTAGGTAGATGGTACATGTCAAAGTAACATCCACATGACTGGCAGGACCCAAGATTTCCCAGCAGAACATTGCCCAAAGCATCACATCACAAGCAATGCACACAAACCCAGCCGTTCACATGATGTAAAAGAAAATGTGATACATCAGACCAGGCCACCTTTTTCCACTGCTTTGTAGTCCTGTTCTGATGCTCGTTTGCCCATTGCAGGAGTTTTTGACTGTGGACATGGGTCAGCATGGGCACCTTGACCAGTCTGCACCTACACATCCCAATACACAACAAACTGTGGTGTCCATTGTTTCTGGTTTTAACTTATCAACCTCTTGAACAACATATTTACTTGCTGCCAAATACTGTTTATTTCACAGACTTTCAGATGCCATTATCATGAGATAATTAATGTTATTCCCTTTACCTGTTAGTGATCTTGGTGTTATGGCTGATCAGTGTATTAATCTAGCAATAAAATACCATTAAATCTGAAATGTGTGCTTAATTCATTCAATGAAAAAAAGACATAGACATTTCTTGCACAGGTAAAAAAAAAAGTTTGCAATGCATTTTTTACTGAACTTAAAGTTGAAGACGGAATTGAGATCCATCTGCCCCCCTCCCCGCTCCATACTTCCTGTCTCCGGAAAAAGCTAAGAAGACCAAGCAAATACTTACCTCTGATCTGGAGTTGCTGATTCCCTGATACAGCATGTCAAAAGCCATGTCCCAGGGACCAGAAATATGAAAGGTAGATACACTGACTGCTCTTTTTAGTTTTTCATGAAGGCAGGGATATTGTGATTTTAGGTTGGCTTTAACCATTCTTTTATCATTGTAATACATATTTATATCAAATGTATTCTCATGTACTTACAGTATTGTATAATCTGTTGATAATGATTTAATGCTACAGATAAAAATTCAAAAGGGATACAGTGCATCACTAAGTGGTTGCCTTCCAGTGATGAATTGACTAATCATATACAAAGATGTTCCTTTATATAGAAGTCGATGAAATTACATGTAATCCCTGGGAACTGGAAGTGCTTCATAATAATTTTACAGGACTCATTATTTCTAACATTGAAATAATATATTTAGATTTTGTTATTCATTATTTATTTATTCCTCAAAACCATTTTCTTAACTGTTTATTCAAAATAAGTAAAATTATTTGAGAAATGTAGGAAGAATATACACTGATTTAAAGCAAGCTTGTGACTAGGCTATGGACATTCAAGTAATTAGATTGCATTAAAACCAGCAACTGAGAATTAAGAAAAAAACACAAGTGACCTCTGTAACTGCAGGCACTGCAAAGCAAATAATCCTTAAATTAACCTCAGAAGCAGTGAAGTTGTCCAAGGTTTTTTCACTCAGCTCCCCTGTTGCTGTGGAACGGCTCTATATTTACATTAGATAATAGATGGTTGGAAGGCATCCAAGCCAATAAGAGGCAGGAACAGGCAATATGAACTTAGTTTCAATAGTTTTTATTACATTTTTAAAAACAGGTAACATAGATACAATTTGTGATCACAATATCAAGTTACATCTTAAAATACCTATGGAGTACCATTATAACATATACTCGTTTTAGAAAAAGGAAAATAAGAAAGGGAGGGGAGTGAACAAACCGCTATTTCCAGTAGTTAGACACAAACCTCCTCACATGACTATGTATTTTAGTATCAATAATTTGTATTAAGTTTAACACCTTAAGAGAGCGATGTCTCGCCGAAGGTGAGAAGACAGATGGCCAAACCAAACTAAAAATTGTTGAAGGGAAAAAAGTAGGCTTAACGAAAGATTATGGTAGCTAGAGGGGGGGGGGGGCTGGGAAAATAAAAGAAAGGAAAAGGGGGGGAGAGAGAGGAGGGGAATGTAGCTCTGTGCTCCAGAATCTATTAATCTATCACTCCGGGTTCAATCTAGTTCGCAATAGTTCTAGGGTCATGTGACAGATAACTAATTCACGGGTCCCATACGCTATGAAACAACTTCGTCTTATCCTGTGCCAGTGCTGTTAACCTTTGTTTCAGCATAAGCCAAGACAATTTATGTTTGAGCTGATCAAAGGGAGGAGCTGCAGACTTCCAATTTCTGGCAATTGTTATTTTAGCTGAAAGAAATATAAATGTGAGGAGTCGTCTTCGGGGTTTAGACGCCACGGCTACCCAGTCACCCAAGAGTGCGTGTTTTACGGATTTAGTCAAGTTAATCTGGGTGAGGGTATATATAAAGTTGTAGACCCTTATCCGAAATCTCCTGACCTTAGGACATGTCCACCATCAATGGTAAGTGGATCCCACCTGTCTGCAACCCCTAAAACACCCTGAAGTGGCACCAGGTACAAAGGTAGCTAATCTAGCCAGGACCATATACCATCTCAATAAGACCTTGTAATTAGCCTCTATTATAGAGGTATTTGGTGAGCGAACGAGAAGCAGACTCCAGTAGTGCGTGCCAGTCCTTAAGATCAAGAGTTTCCTGAAGGTCTTGTTCCCATTGGAGCATATAGGTCAATTTGGACGAAACATGCATCAGAATAGTATATATAGCTGAAATGTGACCCTTAATTTTATCAAATTGTCCACAGAAATGTTCCATAGGAGTCATTGTCACCAAATCACTCTTACGGGCTAAAGATTGTACATAATGGCGTATTTGAGTGAATCTAAAAACATTCAGTAGATGGCATTTGATATTTATCAATCATAGTACTTTCTGACAATAAACCTTTGTGATCACAAATGTCCGCTATTCTCATCAGTCCTTTATTGATCCACCATTAAAAGGCGTTAGGAGTGAGGCCCGGGGTAAATTCCTTATTCCCCAAGAGGGGCACTAGTGGATTATGAGGAGACTTACATTTCTGAGACTTCGAGAGTCTCTCCCAAATTTCTAAAGAGAAGGAGAGGGTGGGACAATAAGTGGTCTTTTCTTCATGGGGAGCCACATAATGTGGGAGAATAATGCAGGGTGACAGGAATAAGATTCCATAGTCATCCATATTGCTCAAGAATGTTGGGAATGGAACCTAGATAGTTGCGCCAGCTGGGCCGCATACAAATATTTCAACAGGTCAGGTACACCCTTTCCGTTTTGGGGTGTATATGGTACCTCTATTCACCCTGGACCTCTTATCTCCCCAGATAAACTGAACAATTCTTTTTTGAAACCTCTGGAGGTCAGTTCGAATTAATGACACAGGTAGGGAACGGAACAAATACAATATGTTCACTTTTATTGAGTGTAGTCTGGCAAACCACGATGGAGGGTGAAGTTGCCACCTGGCCAGATCATCTGTCAATCATTTAAATAGGGCTCGGTAGTTCCATCTATATAGCGTTTGTATAGATGGGTCAGACTGATCCCAAGATATGGAAGAGCAGCCGGCTCCCATATAAATTTGTAAGACTGTTCTAGTGCCTTTTGGGTGGATATCTGTAGGGAGAGGTTCAATGCCCTAGACTTGCTGTAATTAATTTTTAGGCCTAAAATGTCTGAAAATGGTTGTAAGATAGAATGAAGATTAGGGAGAGAGGTAATCGGGAAAGATAAGGTCAGCAGCAGGTCATCTGCAAAAAGTAAACATTTATGCTAACTATCTCCACAAACTTTACCCTAACGTCCGGAAAGGGGGGGGAATCCGTATGGCCAGAGGCTCGATCGCTAAAGCAAATAGTAACGGGGACAATGGACAGCCCTGCCTTGTACCTCTCCTAATAGAAAGGGATTGGGAAGAGTATCCCCTAAGCATTAATGATGCTGTCGGGGTATCATACAGCGTTTGGAGGAGGGCCAAAAAGCGTTCACCAAATCCAAAGCGATGTAACACGTCAAATAGGTAGTCCCAGGAGAGGGAATCAAACACTTTCTGAATGTCTAAGGAAAGCAGCATTCTTTGTCTGGGTCCTTTACCATCCCAGTCAGACTGGATAGCTGAGATCAAATCTATAACTCTACGGGTTTGGTCGGACACCTGGCGATTTGGGACAAAACCTGCCTGATCCGGGTGGATATATTGTGGTAGTAATGAATTCAATCTAAGGGCCAACACTTTAGTTAGGATCTTCAGATCAGTGTTGATCAAGGAGATCGGGCGATAATTGGCACAGTCTCTGTGATCCTTTCCCGGCTTTGGTATGACATGCAAGTAAGCCACATTCTCATGAGTGGGTATTTTATTACCCCGTCACAAATAATTAAAATAAGAACATAAATGGGGGGGTGAAAATTTCTTGGTACTTTCTATAGTAATGGCCTGGAAAGCCACCCGGACCAGGGGTTTTAGAGGGGTGAATAGTTTTTATGGCCATATTAATCTCCTTTCCGTAAACTCCTTGTCCATCAATTCTGCATGGGGTTGCATTAGCTGGAGTAATTGGACATCACAAAAAAAATTATAGCTTTAGTTAGCCCATAACTAGTCGGGGAACTGTATAGAGCAGTATACAATTTATGAAATTGCTGAAGAATCAGTTTATGGTTTTGAGCGCAGTGACCCGTGGGCAGCTTCAATTTCAGTAAAGTCGGCGTATATGGTCAGGGAACTAACTTCCTCGCCAGCAGTGTGGTGGGCATATCTCCCATGGTGTAGTATTTAAATTTGGACCATGCTATACATTTTTCCGCTTGGGTAGTCAGGCACAAGTTCAGTGCTAGTCTTGCTTCACCTATTTTGTGTCTAATGTCAATCTCGGGAGTCCTATGCTGTTCTTCCATTAGTCTGCCTAAATCATTCTCCAATTGCCTAATTGTAAGTTCGCGAGATCGCTTTGCTCTAGCCGCAAGTTGGATCAATTTGCCCCATATCGCCGTTTTGTGAGCCGCCCAGTTAGTGGCAGGGGAAGTGTCCGCCGCCTTATTGGTTCTAAAATACTCCTTAAGTTATTTCTTAATTTCGGCATAGAGTATAGGATCATTTAGTAGGCTGGAAGTAAGCCTCCATGGAGAGGGGCTGGATTTGACCCAAAGTCCTATTGTGGAAAGCTTAACCAGGGAATGATCGGACCAAGGAGTGGACAATATTTTAACCAACGTTAAGTACGGGAGCAGGGGGGTGCGCACTAGGAGGTGATCGATCCGGGAGTAGGTACGATGTACCTGCGAAAAATGCGTATAGTCTCTCGCGGTGGGGTTAGCCTCTCTCCAGGCATCTATAAAATCATAATGATGGAGCAGACGCGCCACCTTACTGCTACCAATCGGTGGGCATTTAAGAATTGGTCTATTGGGGTTAGATTTAATTCTATCTAACGGTAGATTGCTGCCCCCCCCCCCCATGATTACTTGTCCCTGGACCTTAGGCATCAATATTCTAAGCATTCTGCTAAAAAAATATGTCTGTCCCGTGTTAGGGGCATAGTATGATAAGAATGAGACCAATTGGTCGTGGAGGCGTCCAACCACCAAAAGGTATCGGCCACCCCTGTCCTTGACCACTGTGATGGGTGTGAAGGGGGGTCCGCTTCAAGAAGCAGACCGCCACCCCGCCCCTTTTCTCAGGACCGGAGGCTAAGTAAAATTGCGGATACTTTGCACTCAGATATCGAGGAGCCGAGGTTTTTTGAGTATGATAAAATTGGAAGGCCTTGGCACGTTTAGTAGGGGAATAAAAACTATGAATATTATGGGTAATCACAGAATAGTTGGTGGGTTATGTATTAGCCATCGTGGCAAGGCAGAGCACTCTTACCTTGTGTCATATATGATGTTAACAAAGGCACTGGAGCAGATGTGGACAGCTTCTGGACCTTCTTGAACCGGGTAGCAAAAGCAGAGCACGGAGCCAGGACTCGGGGAGGAGGAAAGAAAGATGAGAGAAAACAGAGGGTAATGAACAATCGAACAAAAAGGAGAAGAACTGTCAGCCTTAGGCCATTACTTGTCTGCTTATTACACATACTGTAAGTAAATTGTCTACATTGTGGGGAAAAAACCCCTCCGGATGCAATGTCCGGAACTGAATGAGCAAGGATACCTTCCTCCGCAGAGGAAAAGCAGACCTGCAAATTGGTGGCATGTATTACTGCCCCGACCCAAAAAACTAAGGCCTATAATCAGGTCTATCGGGATAACTTCCAGTCTAACATAGTCATAACTTAACTATACAGGTGGGCTGCACCAGTCCCCCGGCAACTAGGCCGTCGGACCAGGGAGGACAAGTTCCCCAGCGGTTACTTCTGCCCCAGGTCCGCCCGCCCTGGGAGACCCAAACATCCCCTAAACCAAAGGGACCAGTGCAGCGCACCGCCAATGAAAAAAAAAAATTAGCGAATGACTATTAAAACCCATTAATAAACAAGCAAATAACAGTCAAGCAAAAACTCAATTGGGACTGGGACCTGCAACGTTCATGCAGCATCTGGGCAACTGTATATCAATCATAGTCCGCTACAGACTACATTCTGACCAACATGAAAGAACTCCAGAGCTCCCCATCCAGGGAAGGCGACAGTTTCAATGATCAGGTGTTCCGGGAAGGCCTCCTGGCTTGTGAGTTCCCACGGTCCATCCACAGTGGAGAGAGGGGACGACTTGCTTGGTGATGGGGGGAGGGGGTCCGGGCATCCCGCGTAATGATTCCCAGATCCAGCAGTAGGTCTTTGCGGTCTTGAAGTGTTGAGAAGAAATGGAAACTGCCGTTATATGTAAAGGACAACTTAAAGGGAAACACCCAGCGGTATTTAATTTGTCTGTTTTCCTCAGCTGTTGTAATAATGGCTTGAAGTTTCTGCGTTTCTGAACCGTAGAAGGGGCCAGGTCAGTGAAGAGTTGAATTGACGCACCAAATAATGACAAGTCTTGTCTATTGCGGGCTGCAAACATCAACTGCTCCTTTACGCGGTATTAGTGTGGGTTTACTATGACGTCACATGGCAATCCATCCTTCCGAGGGGCTGTTAGAGCATGGTGGATTCGATCAATTTCCATGTGGTGCGGGCTTATGTCAGGAATCAGTTCTTTCATCAGCTCTTTCATAGCCCCTTCCAAATCAGTATGACTCTCAGGGAGACCACGGATACGCACGTTGTATCTGCGTGAACGGTATTCCAAATTTTTGATTTTGGCATAGGCCTCTTCCAGCCTATCTTGTAGATCCGTTATTATATGGGAATTTTGGTTAACTTTTTTAGCTGTGCTGTCCACCTTTGTTTCAATCAGCACAAAACATTCACCTAGACTGTGAATATCCCTTTTAAGATCAGTCGTGATCATGGTGCAGGCTTTAGAGAGCTCTTGTTGTAACATAGCAGAAAAGCGAGCTAACAGTACCGCATCCCCTGCATAGGGCGCTGGCTGGAGTGCTGCCACATCTGGACTGGGTTGACTAAACATGACCTCTGTCAGCTCTGCCATGATTCTGTCCATAGAGGACATAGGGGAGTCGGCAGGCTCTTGCATGTCCCTGTATGTGTCTGGGGAAGGGGGCTGCGATGAAGACTCACCCCTCTGGTCAGCGTCCAGGTCCCCTGATGATTGCGATGAAAAGGGATCTCTAGCGTGGTCAGAATGATCCCCCCTTGTATGTTTCTGCTGGGACTTTCCTGCTTTGAAAGCTGTGCTGCCTCGTGTATCCACAGGGCCGGACGCCATCTCAGCTTGTGAACTGTATCCGGGGGAGGATGCCGCTCCTTTAGCTGATTTAAGCTGTTTAAATTGTCCCCATTTTTGCTGGCCCTGCGCCCCCTGATTCATCACCCCCTCCGGAAGCCTGCCCGATAGTTTCCGGTGCAGTAGTCCTGCTGCCTGCGCTCAATATTGCTTCAGAGGGTCGGGGGTTGCGGAGACCGCACAGAGCACGTCCTCTCCCGGGATCCCGCGCATGCGCACCGCAATATGAACTTAGATTAGGATTTCAATGCATTCGCTTGAAGCTTTGATGTTGAATTGCTCCACAGTGATTCCAGCTATAAAGATCAGTGATGACTAGATTCAAAGCACATTTTGTGATTAATACAATGTAGACATCTGTACAATCATAGCTTGGCTCCAGTTTCACTTACTAATCTAAAAAAAAATTAAGTAATTTTTACTGTCATACATAATACATATACAAACATACATATACATCATACATATCATAGGTACAACTATAAACATAATTTTTTTGCCTTATTGCTCCCGGTCTCTTTATTTATGTCAAGGCCAAGAACCAAGGTTATGCTTCTATAATGGTGCACTTCCATGATCTGAAAAAATTTTATTTATAGAAGCTAGGCATTTTCTTTTTAATCATCAGCCCAGTTGGTTCACAAAGCTTAAACCAGAAGCCTTTGAAAATGTAATTTGTTATGGGATTTTTTCTCTGTGTGTTCAATCAATATCCTTGCCTGGTCCAAGATTCTCAAAGATACTGTTCTGCTTCCTTGAAAAACAAATTCCAAAATATTCTCTTTAACCATTGTTATTTCATCTTCTGTTGTTCTGTGCAAGAGTGGTAATAAAAAATAATAATAAATGTGTTCTTAACTACATCTACTTCCTTAATTTTCTTCTTCTTGGTTGGAATCCTTGCCGACTATATAACCCAGCACCCGTGGTGCTAAACGTTTTTGGGGGGCGGCAAACAAACCCCCCCCAGGTCCGCACTCAGACACTCCACGGTTACCCGCACTCACCCCTCCACAGTCCCCCCCACAGCCCCTCCGTGGCTTCCTTGGCTTCTTTGGTTTCTCCTCCCAGTGTATGTTTTGTGTCATCCACAGATGGCCAGGAGGTTGCTGGGCCATCAGGCCAGTCTGCTCCATCCCCCGGACAACAGGCTGCTGAAGAGCCCCAAGAAAGGCAGGAGTCCCCAGGACAGGGGAGTGGCCACACCTCACCTCAGGAGGAGGTTGAGGGGGAGGAGGTTGAGGGGGAGGAGGATGAGGGGGGGAGGTTGAGGATGATCGGATGGACCTTGCCAGGGAAATCCTTGGCCTTTTGGATGTGGCTCCCCCTGAGGCTGGCAGAAGTCAGGCCTCCATCAGGGGTAGCCCCTCCCACTCCTCCCCCAACAGGGCTCCCCCCAAGGGTCTCTCTCTCCCCTCCTCCCAGGCCACAAGCCTAAGCTGCAGGCAGGAAGGCCACCCAGAAGACCAGGGGGGTGGCCGAGTTCCTGCCTGCAAATCTGCGGAGGGACCAGGCCCGTCAGACTCAACATCTGGTCATGTCACCCGGACTTTGGCCCAGATGGAGGACAGCCTGGGCTCCATAAAAGTCACTCGGTCATCGAATTGAGCACAAACTCGTTGGCGGTCATAACTTGATCTTGTGACCTGCAGACTGCCACAGCAGGCGTGGCCCTGGAGGTGAGTGCCCTGACCCAGGCTGTCCACGCCAATACCCAGGCTGTCCATTTCAATACGGCAGCCCTCACTGTGTGCTTGAACAGGATAGCTGTGGCCTTGGAGGGCAGGCCAGCAGTTGTACAGACACCAGGGGAGGCTCCTCCTTCCCCTGCTCCCCCCCATGAGTTTCCCCTGGTTGACCGTGGCCGTGGCCGGCCCAGGCGTAGCTCATGCCGCCGTTAATTTTGGGTGTACTTTTGATTATTTATTTTTTTAATTCTACCGTGATTATGATTTGTTATATTTGTGTGAATGATGTATGAATGTGGGGGTGACATTCCTGATGAAAAAAGGGTGTCACCCTCATTTTTGGTGGAGTAGGGATCCCCAGGACCATGGAGAAGTGATTCCAGGTCCATGTGAATGTTGTATGAATGCACAGTGACATAATTGGAGCCTTGGCGTGGCGTTGCTGCTCCCTAGTACCATGCGGGGTACTTCGGTTTAATCCAATTTGATGCGGATGTGGGGTGTGTGCTAGGGACCACAGTGGTGTGCATGCATTCATTCTCATTGTGCCATGTGTGTGTTTACTGTGTTTACTGTGCAAAGATGCCTTCTGCGAGGCGTCTCCTGGCTGCTGTTCCCTCAGAAGAAGGGGTACCCTGGGTTAGGGGGGGAATGTCTGGTTCAGGGGTCAGGTCATCACGTATGTCAATCTTCAGGCCCCTTCTCACATGCAACATGCACCGATGATCTGGCACACAAAGTTTGGGGAATACAACAGGGTACCCCCAGACTTATCCAGGCATTGAAAACGGGACTTCAGGAGGCCAAAGGTGCGTTCCACCACTGCACGGGTACGTATGTGTGCAGCATTGTAGTTTTCCTCTCCTGGGGTTTGGGGGTTCCGGAATGGAGCCATGTGATGGGGTTCAAGTGCATATGCAGAGTCACCTGGAAGGGAAAAGACAGGAGGATGTTAGTCATGCATGTGCCCCTCGTGATGTCTGCATCATGGGGGGGGACAGTCATACCTGACACCCATGTCACTCACCAACCAGCCAGCTGTCCCCATACACGTTCTGTTCAAATTCTCTTGGGATGTTGCTTTGACGGTATACAGTATGAAGCTGTCATGGCTGGATCCTGGGTGTTTGGCACAACATGCCATATGAGGTATTGGGCATCGACTATCACCTGTACATTGATTGAATGCCAATGCTTCCGATTGCGGTACATGTGCTCTGTCTCATGGGGGGGCTGTAGTGCCACATGTGTGCAATCAATGGCCCCCACAGTGCGTGGGAATCTGGCAATTTTGTAGAAATCTGTCATTGTCTTCATCCGCAGGTCCTCCTGGGTGGGTTTGATGATTTGGTTTGCCATGCATCTCAGGATTGCAGGGACAACCTGGTGCACACATCTGCTAATGGAGGATTGTGACATCCCAGCCAACAATCCACTTGTGCGCTGAAAAGAGCCAGTAGCAAGGAAATGGAGTGTTGCCACTACCTTGACCAGTGGCTCCAGTGCATGTGAGTGGTGTGTTGGGCTGGTGATCATCCTGCAGGGTTGTGGTTAATTCCATGATGGCTTCAGGGCTGAATCTGAAGTTGTGATACACCTCAGAAACAGCCATGCCAAACACATCTAGGCGTCTGCGGTATATCCTCTCCTGTGCCCTCCTCCTCCTCCTCCTCCGTTCCCTCCTCCTTCTGCGTTCCTCTAAAGTCACTAGTATAGCTATGAGCATGGATGCCCCTGGCATGTTGGCATACAGATTGTTGTCCTGCAAGTGTGTGTGCTCAGCTCTTCCCTAACGGTGTTGCTTTAGCTGACCTGTACACGGCTGGTGCAAAGTTAATCTCAAAAATATTCCGATTGCACACCTTCCGGCAAAATGGCCAAGTAGTAAAAGGGTGCTGAAACGATCACCGGCTGGGAACCGGAAAGTAAATCATATATATATATATTCGCCAGCACACCAGGGATCATCTTAAAAAAACGTCCAAATATTTAATGCATATCGATTGATCCAAAAGAGCAACGTTTCGAGGCCACGCAGGACCTCTTCGTCAGGCAAAAGATGCCTGACGAAGAGGTCCTGCGTGGCCTCGAAACGTTGCTCTTTTGGATCAATCGATATGCATTAAATCTTTGGACGTTTTTTTAAGATGATCCCTGGTGTGCTGGCGAATATATATATATATATGGTGCAAAGTTAAGGCACCTTTTATAAGGTGTAAATTTCCGCTGTGAAACTAGCAGATGCGCACAGGGCGTAGCCTACGCCGCACAAGTGTACTTTTGTGGATCGCCGTATCTCCCTCATTTGCACATTTAACTAGCAAATCAATGGTGTGTCTAGCGTATTTTGCGCTCCAAGATGCGCCGGTGTAATCGTTTTACGTCGGACGGAAAAAAATGGTTTTCAGGCGTATCTCGTTTTGAGGATACGGCGCATAGATAAGCGCGGCACATTTTTGAATTACGCAGCGCATCTCTAGATACGTTGGCGTAAGTGCTTTGTGAATCTGGCCCACAGTTCTTACTATCAGGGATAAATGTCTACCTGAATATTCAGCATATGAAATCAGAGTGCAATGCGGTCAGCTTAAGAGCATACTGGTGAGTGTGTGATCAGTACAATTAGTACAATTGTGTGTATGGAAAAAAACAATATACAGATAAGAGCTTAATAACTTAATAATATAGTAAGTGTAAGGCCCCATACACACCATAGAATCTATCCGCAGATAAATCCCATCAAATGGGTTTCTGCGGATAGATCCTATGGTGTGTACACGCCAACGGATATTTATCCGCAGATAAATCTCCCCTGGAATGGATTTCCAGCAGATAAATATTTGTCGACATGCACAGAATATCTATCTGCTGGAATCCATTCCAACGGATGGATCCGCTCGTCTGTACAGACTTACCGGATCCATCCGTCCAAAGGGATTCCCCGCACGCGCCGTAATGAATAGACGCATGCGTGGAATTCCTTATATGACAGCGTCGCACCCGTCGCCGCGTCATAATAGCGGCGACGGCGCGACACGTCATCGGCAGAGGATTTCAGCGTGGATTTCAATGCGATGGTGTGTACACGCCATCGCATTGAAATCCTCTGAAATCTTAGAGAGGATTTATCCGCGGATACGGTCCGCTGAACCGTATCTGCGGATAAATTCTATCATGTGTATGGGGCCTATGTGATAGGTGAAGAATCGATTATTACCTGAAATAAATATTTGTGTTGTATAGGTGGTCTATTTAAACACTAAACAGTTGCTCAAGCTGCCTTTTAGTAAACAGGAGGTAGCAGATTCCCCGCTGAACATGGGGTCCTGTAAGCAGTAAAAATATTGATTAGGTTCTGACTATTAAATCCTGGCTATGCAGTGCAGCCAGCATTCAGTAGTTGAAATTACAATTGATTCCACAATAGGAGTATGCAGACATCTATCTGTATATGGCGCTCAAGTGGTGTGTTTACCACTGTGTCTATTTATGGTGTGTCTGATAGAGAGTTCCCACCCTGCGACGCCCACAACACTGTGCATCCAAAATAATGGAAGAGAGGAGATCCCTCTGGCATCAAAAATAGTGGAAAACTCCTGAAAGGTATATAACTATGCATACATTTTTAACTAATATATGTAAGCTTAGAATAGCTAATCGAGATATGTGTACCAATATAATATATATCCTATACATATGCACTTATTTTATTTATTTAGAACTGACCAATGGATGTTGGTGTCACTTTGGGAGTTCCTGTGCCTTCCGGGGTGGGTCACCCCTTGATCCGGTTCCCAGTGACCTTTGTTGTGGCGTGGCTCCCCCCCCTTTTAGTGAGATTTTGGGATGGGACTGACTACGGCCCATGGAATGGATGCTTGCCTTTATATGAAAAAAATTATTGATTATATCCACATTGTAAAATAATACCAATAATATTCTTTCTATTTATAGTTATGTGACAAAAATCCATGTGTACCATCTGATAAATCTATACTTGTGTAAAGCTCCTGAGGAAGCGGATATAACGAAAAAAAAAAACACAAAACATGTAGAGCCTCTATACATATACTGTGGATGGTTGGAAATTTTATTGGCAACAATAGAATGTAATATATGAGTTACTGCATGGTTGTCACAACATAATATATTTATTCTATGAATATGTAAATGAACTTTGTTTATTTTTGTAATAAAAACTATTTTTTAACTTTAAAAACTTGACTGGTAATCAGTTACACATATGGTACCATTAAAGTCCACCTTAGCCTCCCTCCAATTCCCTCAAAATTTATTAAAAATGGCCTGGTCATAAAGTGGGGAAAATCTTCTGGAGGTCAAGTGGATATGAAAGGTTAAATATTTGATGTAATCAGATTTACAGGGAATGATATAATTAGGAGAATTACAATGATCAATCTATGACTGCAGAACTTTTTAAAACAATGATGTGGAGTCATTTCTGATGAATTTCATCTTTGATATCAAAATCTGACTTCCAACTTAAATTTAGACCTACTAAATTAATATGTTATTACTATTTACTGAAATGCGAGTGCAGACAGGGGTTGATGAGTTTAGCTACAGCTTCTTTTAAGTCTTTATTCCTCAGGCTGTATATAATTGGATTCATCAGTGGGGTGACCACAGTGTACAGCAATGACATGAATTTAGTGATATCCCATAACTGTCCTTTACGGGGTACCAAATAAACACAAACTATGGAACCATAATAAATGCAAACAACAGTCAGATGGGAGCTGCATGTTGAGAAAACTTTTTGTCTGCCGGTAATAGATGGAATTTTAAAAATGGTAATTATAATATATACATATGATATAATAATTGTAAAAAATGGGATGAGAACATTAATAACAGTCATTAATGTCACTTCAAGTAGAACATTAGAAACATCAGAGCAGGAGAGTTGTAGGATTGGATCAAGATCACAGAAAAAATGATTGACAATATCGGGACCACAAAAATGTAATTGTGATATTGTTAAAGGGGGAATCAGTGCTACTAAAAAACTTAAAACCCAACATGTGATAATCATCACCCAGCAGAGCTGGAAGTTCATTAATAAAGTATAATGTAATGGTTTACAGATGGCCACATATCGGTCATAACACATCACTGTCAGAAGAAAACACTCAAGAGCTCCAGAAACAGAAAAAAAATAAAGCTGGGAGATGCAACTAGAAAAAGATATTATGATCCCTTTCATCAACACAGTATGGAGTGTGTTAGGAAGAATGTCCGTTACCAGTAAGATATCTGATACAGAGAGCTGGGAGAGGAAGAAGTACATGGGGGAATGGAGGGATTTGCTGTAGGACACCAGTGTGATGATCAGGAGGTTTCCATATATTGTCACACAATAGATCAAAAGGAATATAAAAAAGATCAGAAATGTTATACTGTGTGGAGTCTGAAGTCCTAATAGATGGATCATAGTAATACGGGACACATTTTTCTCCTCCATAACCTAAAGAGAGAACAAAAAAGGGAAGCAACTTTATTTTTTTCCACAAAAGTTTTATTGAAAATATTAATGTTTACAGAACAGTAATCACATTGATTAAAAGACATGTGCATTAGTTTTCGTCTGAACTTCAGGGATTTTCACATTCGTTTTAACAAACGATAATGAGCGCGCAGAATCCGAACACCGAAAGATCTGTTGCGGCAACAGTTCGATATAGATAGAAAATTCGACATGACAGTGACAATAGCAATCTGTGTCTATCGAACCTGCGGTCGAATGTGCCTAACCTGACTCTATTAGTCCAAGAATATTCTACATAGAGAGGAAAGATTCGACAATATAGAGACATGAATTTTTGACGAAGCAGCTAAAAACATACGATCGCCAGAAAAGGACATGTATGGTCAAATGCTCCGCCCATAGGATATAGAAGAATTCTAATGTTGGCTGACTAGTAATAATAATTAATAAATATAATTATTACTAGTCATACAACATTAGAATTATACTATAGCTTGTGGGCATTCGACAGGAAATGTACGATTGCGGCGTCATACAGTTTAGCTGCTTCGTCAAATTTTCTTAGAACATTCGACGGACACCATAAGCCCTCAATGACAGATTTTTTTCTTAATTAATTCGGATTTTCAGAGGAATGCATTTTTTAATGAAACAAAATAAATAAAAACGAGCTTTGGGAGTAACCAAATAAATTTATTTTTTGCACGAAAACTTTTTTCGAAACAAAATATTTCATTGTACACATGTCTATTGATTAAAATGGTACCCATGACATCCTTGTACAATAAAATAACATACTGTGGGTTGTAAATGAGTCATGGATTGTATCAAAGAGAATGGAGAAATATTACTCAAACTTGAAGCTAATAAGGAGATTTGAACGTTGCATGAACAGTCAACATAAGGAAACATTTAGATATCCGGTTCTTTTCTGGATAAAGCGTCTATAATAATGGTAGTAATAACATTGAAACCAGTACCACCAGTTCTAATAATAATAGTAATAATGTTAGTAACCCCAACCTGTATTTTTGTAAAAGGGTTTCTGATTAATTGTGATGGGATGTAAAGATTGCTGGGGGTTTGTAGACAGAAGGGGGGAATGGGGGGCAAGGGAAAATAAAGTGAGGCGGAAAGATGAAAAAAAGGGGGAGGGGGAAAGGTAATCTCAAGAAGAAGATTGAGTGAGAAATGGTAGGGGTGTGGATAGGGACCGCTCTCCAACCTGGTACCCCTGCCTGAGATGAATGGACAGTGTCCTCTATCAGATAAAATGGGTAGTTGTTTTAGGTTAAGGAAAATAAGAGCTATAGCTCTCAGTGGTCTTGAAATTAGTCCAGAAGGCCCATGTGTTTGTTAATTGTTGTATGCGTTCTTGGGAGGTGTGGATCAGTTCCTCTATCTTAGAGATCCTGGTAAGCCATTCCCTGATTGATGGTATATCTGAGGATCGCCAGTGAACAGGTATACAGAGTCTAGACGCATTGACCATGTGCATAGCAAGTGGTTTGTGATAGTCCTTTTTAGGTAGAGTCGTATGGTGTAGACGATATTGTGCAGGGTTGTAGTCTAAAGTGTATGGTGTGGTGATTCGTCCAGTTAGTGTGTGTACTTCCCTCCAAAATGGTTGGAGTAGAGCGCACTTCCACCAAATGTGGAGCATAGAACCTTCTGCTTTCTTACATCTCCAGCATATATTTGGGATAGTAGGAGAGAATTTGTGAAGTTGAGTTGGGGTTCTATATGATTTAGTTGCAATTTTATAGCAGTTTTCCTGAATTGCTACATTCATTGAATCGTTGTGTGCATACTCATATATGTCGTCCCAATTTTCATCAGTGAGAGTCCGTTGTAGGTCTCTTTCCCAGGAAATATGTGATGCATCCTTTTAGGGAGGGAGGGATCTTCCTGGAGTAAGGTGTAGATGTAGGATATTAAATGTCTTTGTGGTGATTTACACGAGCAAAGGCATTCAAAAGGTGTGAGTTGCCTATTTCATGTGGTAGATGGGTACTATGTTGGAAGAAGGTGCCTCAGTTGTCTGTACGTCCAAAAGAAAAATTAGTTGGTACATGACGAAGACTTGGTGTCTTCGTATGGACGTATGCGTCCTTTAACTGCTTGCCGACCAGCCGCCCGTGCTCTGCTGGGCGAGAGCACGTAGTATAACGTCACCTCGCCCAGCAGCCAATAGGGGCACGCGTGCACCCCCTGCTCGCCCAGCAATATGGTCCGGGGGTTAAGTGATTAAAGAACACTTGGTATGCAAGCACTTCCTTGTGGGGCCATTCCTGCCGCGGGTATGCGCTTGATTCCCCATGGGGGAAATCAGGATTTCCCCTTAGCGAAGTCAACGGGCCTGTAATTGAGGAAAGTTTTGAAGAACTCATTGCCTTTTTGAAAGCTACCAATGAGGGGTAAATGAGGGGGTATGTCATTAGGCCCCGAGGTCAGTGGGAGGGTATCTGCATAGGGAACACGTGTGTTGGGGGGCATGTGAAAGAATTTTCCAAGGTGACCCATACCTTCCTAAGTTTCTGGACTTTCCAGTCCACAATCCTTGTCAGATGGCAGGCCAGATAATATTTATAGAGGTCCAGTTGTCCAATCCCACCTTTACTTTTTGTACGTGTGAGGCAAGTGTATTTGATGCGTAGGAGGTATTTTTCCAGATGAAAGCCAAACACACTTTTTTTGGATATCGCTAAAAATTAAGGAGATTGGTGGATTCGGATTGTCTGCATTAAATTTTTTTACTAGGGCTAAGCGTCCAAACTAGAATAAATTTAGGTTGGCCTGTTCCTTTAGATCCAATTGAATCATTGGAGAGTGCTGACAGGAAATTGTGGCTGTACAGATCAGATATCTTCCTTGTGATTTGGATGCCAAGGTAGGTAACGGTGTCCTGCTTCCATAAGGATGGGAAGGATTCTTGACAGTGATTTACTTCTTGTGGGGAAAGTGAAACATTCAAGAGTCACCCCAAAAGTCTGGACTGCAGCTCCCCAGCTGCTGAAGAGCTCTGAGATGTGAGTATCTCTTTCACAGCCCAGAGCCAGTGACTCTGATGTATGGGACACTCTGCAGACTCTGATGTAAGGGGACTCTGCAGATTCTTAATTTTGGAGAATGTCTGTGGGATTATTTGTCTATTAGGCCAAAAGAGTACTTGTAAGGTCAGATACTGATGTTGGACAAAAAAAGCTAAATCACAGTTGGCAATCAAAATCTTCCAAAAAGTGTTCAGTAGGGTTGAGGTCATTTCCACCAAACACATCTAAGGAGCTGTTTTTGAACACTGGGGCACAGTTATGATTGAACACAAATGGACCTTCCCCAAACTGTTATCACAAGGTTGGAAGTGCACATCTAAAATGCATGCTGTAGCATTAAGAGTATACTTCACTGGAAATGAGCATTCATTTGGCTGGGCATCTGTACAACAGTGTAGGTGAGCAGAACAGTGGCTTGGTGATCAGCACTTCTGTGCACCAGGACATTATCTGTATGGAGCTTGTATGTTCTTCCTGTGCTTGTGTGGATTTTCTCCCCCACTACTGGTAGGTTAATTGTCTCCAATCTAAATTGGCCCCAATATGTGTATGTATGGGTGTAAGATCAGGATCTTAGATTGTAAACTCCCTAAAAGGCAGAGATTGATATAAAGTGTGGTATAAATTGTCTGTGCTATATAAATGTCTGCAATACATAAATAACACACATTTGGTCATATATTGTTTGTAGCTATGGGGTATTTTATACATTACTGAGAAGAAGCAACATGCTCTATCATTTGCAATATACATACTACATACAGTATGTAGTGTTCAATGAAACATAAAAAGCCGCTCCAGGTGAGTGAGTCTCTGGTTAATCCCCACACACACTAGTCAGGTGCTAGTCCAGCCCGCATGCTGTGTAACATAAGGAAACAATTCCGGACAGCTGCACTTCCAAAAATAATTTTATTGAAGCTTCATATGAAAAGTGATTAACCACTTACCCCCCGGACCATATTGCTGCCCAAAGACCAGAGTGCTTTTTGCGATTCGGGACTGCGTCGCTTTAACAGACAATTGCGCGGTCGTGCGACGTGGCTCCCAAACAAAATTGGCGTCCTTTTTTCCCCACAAATAGAGCTTTCTTTTGGTGGTATTTGATCACCTCTGCGGTTTTTATTTTTTGCGCTATAAACAAAAATAGAGCGTCAATTTTGAAAAAAATTAATATTTTTTACATTTTGCTATAATAAATATCCCCCAAAAATATATAAAAAAAAAATTTTTTCCTCAGTTTAGGCCGATACTTTTTCTTCTACATATTTTTCGTAAAAAAAAATCGCAATAAGCGTTTATTGATTGGTTTGCGCAAAAGTTATAGCGTTTACAAAATAGGGGGTATTTTTATGTCATTTTTATTATATTTTTTTTACTAGTAATGGCAGCGATCAGCGATTTTTTTTTTCGGTACTGCGACATTATGGCGGACACTTCGGACACTTTTGACACATTTTTGGGACCATTGGCATTTTTATAGCGATCAGTGCTATAAAAATGCATTGGATTACTATAAAAATGCCACTGGCAGTGAAGGGGTTAACACTAGGGGGCGGGGAAGGGGTTAAGTATGCCTGGGTGTGTTCTTACTGTGGGGGGGGGTGGCCTCACTAGGGGAAACACTGATCCTCGGTTCATACATTGTATGAACCGAAGATCAGCATTTCCCCTGCTGACAGGACCGGGAGCTGTGTGTTTACACACACAGCTCCCGGTCCCCGCTCTGTACCGAGTGATCGCGTGTGGCCGGCGGCGATCGCACCCGCCGGGCACACGCACGGGAGCGGGGGGCGCGCGCGTGTGCCTCCGGCGGCGCACGCGCGCCCCCTAGTGGCGGCTGGGAGAGAGGACGTCTTATTACGTGCTCTCGCCCAGCAGAGCCACCTTGTGGACGTATAACTGCGGTGCGCGGTCGGCAAGTGGTTAACAGATGGAGCAGGGGACAAAAAGGTAGATGTGTTTCGCACAAATGTTAGCGCTTAGTCATTACCTATTGAAACTAGTCACCACAATCACCTATATACTGCTCTAATGCGTCATCATTAGGTTAAATTAGTACTCAGCTGGTTACCCGGCTAGAAAGCACAGGACTTACACTAAAATCTGATGTAAAGAGTTTGATCCAAATCCACTGCCAGAAAAATACTGTTTACTATGTATCCTAGCTGGGTTTTCTTTGTAACATCAGCTGAGTACTAATTTTAATTGGTTAGTTCCCCTGTAACCTAATGATGACACATTAGAGCAGTATATAGATGATTGAAGTGACTATTTCCAATATGTAATGACTAAGCGCCAACATTTGTGCAAAACACGTCTACCTCTTTGTCCCCTGCTCCATCTGTCAACCACTTGTCACACAAAGCTTCAATAAAAGGATTTTTGGAACTACAACCGTCCAAAATCATTTCCTGATAATGATGATAATAATAACTGATAATGGATGACAGGGTCCCGAAAATAGCAGTCTCAGGTTTCACTTTTCCTCTTCAATAACTTTGATGCAATTTCTTATATCATAATTTTCCCAGCACACCTTTGAGTCTAGGCCTTATTATTTTAACATCAAGCAGTCATGTCAATTCCAAATCTGGGACCCCAGCAGTAGCTCTACTTAAGACTCTTACTATAACACTGAGCTGGCTGCTGTTTTTTTTCTTCTCTGTGGTAGACAAGACTGTTGCTCTTTAAATTCTAGAATTAGTTGCAGTTTGAGCTTAATAATTGGATATGAAAGTTATACTTCAATCACTATAACATTATAATGACTAGGGGTGCAACGGATCAAAAAACTCACAGATCGGATGGATCCTCGGATCAGGAGTCACGGATCGGATCATTTTCGGATCAGCAAAAAAAAAAAAAGTCCATTTTCATCGGTCCAAAAAAAAAAAAAAAAAATATATATATATATATATATATATATATATATATATATATACAGTATATATATATATATATATATATATATATATATATATATATATATATATATATATAATTTTCACACGCACACTTTATAGTCATTGTCAGAACTGGGGGGAAATAACATGCAGTAGTAGTAAATAATCTTGCTGTAAAAACAGCAAGATTGTACTTTTAACAAGTCCTGTCCAAACAGCCTCTTTAATCCACCCTTGTGAATTGCTACTGTGCTCTTTTTTTCTTTTTCTTTTTCCCCCTCCTCTCAACCAGTGCTTCACTAACATTCCCTCTCCAAGTCTGCTTGCCAGAGCCCAGAGCACAGCGTGACACGCCTCCCCGGGGAGGCGTGTCACGCTGGGCTCTGGCAAGCAGACTGGGTGGAGCAAGATGGCCGCCGCTCCGGAGCTAGGCCGAAGCCGGGGACTTTCCTAGGCCTAGGCTCCGGAGCGCTCCGCGGATCGCGGGGTGTGCCGATCCGAACGGGGTGACCCGTTCGGATCACGGATCGGTGACGATCCGTTTCACCCCTAATAATGACCCACCTAATATTGAGTAGGTCTCCCATTGGCTACCAAAACAGCCCCATTGCTGCATGGATGCTCCTATAACCACTGACAATATATTGTGGTGTCTGTCACCAAGCAAACACTGGCAGATCCTTTAAGTCCTGTAATTTGAGTTGGGGCCTTGATGTATTAGACTTGTTCTTACAGAACATCCTACATATAGTTACATAGTTAGTCAGGTTGAAGAAAGACACAAGTCCATCTAGTTCAATCATAAAAAAAAACATATCTTAGAATCCCATATACCCAATTCTGTACCCACAGTTGATCCAGAGGAAGGCAAAAAACCCCAGCAGAGCATGATCCAATTTGCTACAACAGGGGAAAAAAATCCTTCCTGATCCCCAGAGAGGCAATTGGATTTTCCCTTGATCAATTTTACCTCTAAATGTTAGTACCCAGTTATATTATGTACATCTAGGAAAGTATCCAGACCGTTCTTAAAACAATCTACTGAGTTGGCCAGAACCACCTCTGCAGGGAGTCTATTCCACAGTTTTCACAGCTCTTAATGTGAAGAAACCTTTCCATATTTGGATTTGAAATCTATTTTCCTCTAGACGTAAAGAGTACCCCCTTGTCTTTTGTGTTGACCGTAAAGTGAATAACTCAACACCAAGTTCACTATATAAAGCCCCTATATATTTGTACATGTTGATCATATCCCCTTCTTATCAAGAAGTTGTTGGGTTCCTCAAACCATTCCTGAACCCTTTTTGCAGTGTGGCAGGGTGCATTATCTTGCTGAAAGAGGTCACTGCCATCAGGGAAAAGCATTTCCCATATAAGGGTGTACTTGGTTAGTCCAAATTTTTAGGTAGATGGTGCATGTCAAAGTAACATCCACATGACTGGCAGGACCCAAGATTTCCCATCAGAACATTGCCCAAAGCATCACATCACAAGCAATGCACACACACCCAGCCGTTCATATGATGTAAAACAAAATCTGATACATCAGAACAGGCCACCTTTTTCCACTGCTTTGTGGTCCTGTTCTGATGCTTGTTTGCCCATTGCAGGAGTTTTCGACTGTGGACACGGGTCAGCATGGGCACCTTGACCAGTCTGCAACTAAACATCCCCATATACAACAAACTGTGGTGCCCATTTTTTTCTGGTTTAAACTTATCAACCTCTTGGACAACATATTTACTTTCTGCCTAATACTGTTTATTTCACAGACTTTCAGATGCCATGATCATGAGATAATCAATGTTATTCACTTTACCTGTTAGTGATCTTGGTGTTATGGCTGATCAGTGTATTAATCTAGCAATAAAATAATTAAATCTGAAAAGTATGCTTAATTCATTCAAGGAAAAAAAGACATTTCTTGCACAGGTTAACAAAAAAGTTTGCAATCCATTTTTCACTGAACTTAAAGTTGAAAACGGAATTGAGATCCATCTGCCCCCCTCCCCGCTCCATACTTCCTGTCTCCGGAAAAAGCTAAGAAGACCAAGAAAATACTTACCTCTGATCTGGCGTTGCTGATTCCCTGATACAGCATGCCAAAAGCCATGACCCAGGGACCAGAAATATGAAAGGTAGATACACTGACTGGTCTTTTTAGTTTTTCATGAAGGAAGGAATATTGTGACTTTAGGTTGGCTTTAACCATTCTTTTATCATTTTAATACATATTTATATCAAATGTATTCTCATGTACTTACAGTATTGTATAATCCGTTGATAATGATTTAATGCTACAGATAAAAACTCAAAGGGATTCAGTGCACCACTAAGTGTTTGCCTTCCAGTGATGAATTGACTAATCATACACAAAGATGTTCCTTTATATAGAAGTCGATGAAATTACATGTAATCCCTGGGAACTGGAAGTGATTCATGATAATTTCACAGGACTCATTATTTCTAATGTTGAGATAATATATTTAGATTTTGTTATTAATTATTTATTTATTCCTCAAAACCATTTTCTTAACTGTTTATTCAAAATAAGTAAAATGATTTGAGAAATGCACTAAGAATATACACTGAATTAAAGAAAGTTTGTGACTAGGCTTTGGACATTCAAGTAATTTGATTACATTAAAAACCAGCAACTGAGAACTAAAACCTCTGTAACTGCAGGCACTGCAAAGCAATTACCGTATTTATCGGGGTATTGCGCACTCCGACGTATAGCGCGCACCCCTAATGTGGACCCGCATTCCTGTAAAAAAAACATTTTAGTACTTACAGTTTTGGTGTCTTGCGCGGCGTCCATCGGTGGCCTAGTCGGGTCCGGCGTCCGTCTGCAGCTACGGGGTGTCCTCCTCATCGGGTCCGGCGTCCTGTGCGTCCTGTACGTCCAGGACGTGACCGCGAGAGGAGCCGAGCCTGCCGACTATACCTGAGTGTACTGCGCTCGGTATATGCCGGCGCAGTGGTTCAAACTCGGCGCGGGAAGCGGGTATCAGCGTATATCGCGCACCCACGATTTTGCCCTGATTTTCAGGGCAAAAAAGTGCGCAGTATACGCCGATAAATACGGTAATCGGTAAATACGGTGACGGTTTCCTCACTTAGCTCCCCTCTTTCTGTGCATCTGCTCTATATTTGCATTAGAGGTTAGATGGTTGGAAGTCTTCCAAGCCAATAGGAGACAGGAACAGGAAATATTAACTTAGATGAGGATTTCAGTGCTTCTGCTTGAAGCTTTGATGTTGAATTGCTCCACAGTGATTGCAGCTATAAAGATCAGCGATGACTAGATTCAAATCACATTTTGTGATTAATAAGATGTAGACATCTGAACAATGATAGCTTGGCTGCAGTTTCACTTTAACCACTTGCCAACCAGCCGCTGTCGTTTTACGGCGGCAGGTTGGCTCCCCTGCGCGAGAGCACGTAATATAACGTCGGCTCTCGCGCAGGCCACTAGGGGCGTGTGTGCGCCCCCTGCTTGCCCCCGACTCCTGTGTCCGTGCCCGGCGGGCGCGATCGCCGCCGGGCACACGCGATTGCTCGTTACAGAGCGGGGACCGGGAGCTGTGTGTGTAAACACACAGCTCCCTTTCCTGTCAGGAAGAGAAATGCTGATCTTCTGTTCATACAATGTATGAACAGAAGATCAGTGATTTCCTCTAGTGAGGCCACCCCCTCCTACAGTTAGAACACACCCAGGGAACATACTTGACCCCTTCCCCGCCCCCTAGTGTTAACCCCTTCACTGCCAGTGGCATTTTTATAGTAATCCAATGCATTTTTATAGCACTGATCGCTATAAAAATGCCAATAGTCCCAAAAATGTGTCAAAAGTGTCCGAAGTGTCTGCCATAATGTCGCAGTACTGGAAAAAAATCGCTGATCGCCGCCATTACTAGTAAAAAAAAAATATTAATAAAAATGCATAAAAATACCCCCTATTTTGTAAACGCTATAACTTTTGCGCAAACCAATCAATAAATGCTTATTGCGATTTTTTTTTATGAAAAATATGTAGAAGAATACGTATCGGCCTAAACTGAGGAAAAAAAATTTTTTTTTATATATTTTTGGGGGATATTTATTATAGCAACAAAATTTCAAAATTGTCGCTCTATTTTTGTTTATAGCGCAAAAACTAAAAACCGCAGAGGTGATCAAATACCACCAAAAGAAAGCTCTATTTGTGGGGAAAAAAGGACGCCAATTTTGTTTTGGAGCCAGGTCGCACGACCGCGCAATTGTCAGTTAAAGCAACGCAGTGCCAAATCGCAAAAAGTGCTCTGGTCTTTGACCAGCAATATGGTCCGGGGGTTAAGTGGTTTTTAAACTAATCTAAAAAAAAAATATTTTGCAAACAACACTTCAAAACTTTTTAGAACTTTTATTTTAAAGTAATTTTTACTTTCATACATAATACATATGCAAACATGCATATACAACATACATATCATAGGTACAAATATAAACGTAACCTTTTTTGCCTTCTTTCTCCCGACTCTCTTTATATACAGTATGTCAAGGCCAAGAACCAAGATTATCCTTCTGTAAAAGCGCACTTCCATGATCTGAAAAAATAATATATACATATATCCCTAGCCTACAATCTATTGATTTTGTTTCTTTTGGGTACATCTACTGTACATACATACAGTCATGGCCTAAAATATTGGCACCCCCAGCATTTCTGTGAGATAATGCCACACTTTGCCCATAAAATTGTTGCAATTACAAATGTTTAGGCATTCTCATTATTATTAATTTTGTTTGTATTGGTATGATATTAAAAAGTGGGGAAACAAAAAGCCAAATCTAATGCCGCGTACACATGACCGTTTTTCGGGTTCTAAAAAATTATGTTTTTAAGGGTCTAGAAAAAAAAATTCAACCCGATCATTAAAACGGCCTTGCCTACACATGATCGTGAAAAAAAAATGCTCTAGCAAAGCGCGGTGACGTACAACACCTACGACGGCACTATAAAGGGGAAGTTCCATTCGGATGATGCCACCCTTTGGGCTGCTTTAGCTGATTTTGTGTTAGTAAAAGACGATTCGCGATTTCCTGTCTGTTACAGCGTGATGAATGTGCTTACTCCATTACGAACGCTAGTTTTACCAGAACGTGCGCTCCCGTCTCATAACTTGCTTCTGAGCATGCACAGGGTTTTCACGTTGTTAACGCCCACACACGACCATTTTTTACAACCTTAAAAACGACAACGTTAAAAACGTTGTGAAAAAATAGAGCATGTTCGAAAACATTTTTTGCCATTTTTTAGAACCCGAAAAATGCTCTGAAGCCCACACACGATCGTTTTTAATGACATTAAAAAAAAAAATTTAGAACCCGAAAAACGGTCGTGTGTACGCGGCATAACACATTCCACGCAAAACTACGAAAATGGACTAGACAAAATTTTGGCATCCTCAATTTAATATTTAGTAGCACACCCCTTGGAAAAAAATAATTGGAATTAATTTCTTCCTGTAACCAATGAGTTTCTTACAACTCTCTACTGTAAACTTCTTTCGGCAACTGCTCCAGGTCTCTCAGATTGGAAGGGTTTCTTTTCCTAACTGCTGTTATGAGATCTCTCCACAGGTGAGCTATGGAATTTAGATCTGGACTCATTGCTGGCCAGTTCAGTACTCTCCAGCGCTCTATCTTAAACCATTTATGGGTGCTTTTTGATGTGTGCTTTTGGTAATTGTCCTGCTGTAAGAGCCTTGACCTCTGATGGAGACCCAACTTTCTGACACTGGGCCCTACATTGCATCCCAGAATTGTTTGGTAGTCTTCAGAATCAGGGAAGCTGGTCAGAGTTGATGGGAAGATTGATGGAGCCAAATATAGGACAATCTTAGAAGAAAACCTGTTAGAGTCTCCAAAAGACTTGAGACTGGGGTGGAGGTTCACCTTTCAGCAGGACAAAGACCCTAAACATACAACCAGAGCTACAATGGAATGGTTTCGATCAAAGCATGTTCACATGTTAAGCCTCGTACACACGGCCGAGGAACTCGACGTGCCAAACACATCGAGTTCCTCGGCCAGTTCAGCACTGAAGCCGCCGAGGAGCTCGGCGGGACGAGAGCTCCCATAGAACAACGAGGAAATAGAGAACATGTTCTCTATTTCCTCGCCGAGCTCCTCGTCGGCTTCCTCGGCCGAAAGTGTACACACGACCAGTTTCCTCGGCAGAATTCAGCCAGAAACTCGGTCGGAAGCTGAATTCTGCCGAGGAAACTGGTCGTGTGTACGAGGCCTGAGAATGGCTCAGTCAAAGTCCAGACCAAAATCCAATTGAAAATCTGTGGCACAACTTGAAATTGCTGTTCACAGACACTCTCCATCCAATCTGACAGAGCTTCAGCTATTTTGCAAAGAAGAATGGGCAAAAATGTCCCTCTCTAGATGTTCAAAGCTGGTCTGGTACAGACATCCCAAAAAGAATTGCAGCTGTAATTGCAGTGAAAGGTAGTTCTACAAAGTATTGACTCTGGGGGGCGCTATACTAATGTACCCCACACTTTTCACATTTATTTGTAAAAAAAAATTGCAAACCATTTATCATTTTTCTTCCACTTCACAATTATGTGCCACTTTTTGGTGATCTATCACATAAAATACATTTACGTTTTTGGTTGTAACATGACAAAATGTAGAAAATTTCAAGGTGTATGAGTACTTTTTCAAGGCCCTGTATAAGCTTATTGGGCATCCCATTCCAAAGTCATGAAACGCAATATGAAGTTAGTCCTTATTTGTGTTTATAACAGCCTACATTCTTCTGGGAAGGCTTTCCTCAAGATTTTTGAGGATGTCTTTTTTTTACATTCTTTATTTATTAATTTTTTTTGTGGGGGTTCATTTACTACAACGGGAGAGTGATGAATTTTGTGCAGTTCTACAAAGAAACCAATCAGCCTCCAGGTTTTTTGTCAAAGCTTAATTGAACAAGCTGAAGTTAGAAGCTGATTAGTTACCATGAAGATTTTGCACTCTCCAGTTTTAGTACATGAACCCCAATGTATGCAACGAAACATACCAAAAATAATACTGCTCAAATAAATGAAGGAACATCTCAGAAAGTTAAATTAAGACTGATCTTGTACAAATAAATAGCAAACGCTAAGGTAAGGCAGATCATGTATGGTTCAAATCTCGGCTAGTTCAGCAGGTACCGGCCGAGATTTGAACATTTAATGGGCAGGCTGAATGCACAAAGTTGATTGATCAATCAACTTGGTTGCAACCAGCCTGCCAGATTCTCTTTTGGTTATTGGTAGTGGCTGTTATAGCTGCTATTGATAACCTCCCCCCTACAGGGGAAGACAGTGACCCTGCATTATCTCATGAAGGTTGGTTAAGAAACATAAAACATTTATTACATGCAGGGATAAGAGCTCCAATATACTTGATAATGAAAATTCTGTAGTGGTACAAGATTGTTTGTGGACTGTCAAATTGACTTTAAGTGTACAAGAAGGGAAGAAAGGAAAGGGGATGGGGGAAAGTAGGGAGCAGGATGGCATAGTGAGAAAGAGAGGACAAAAAAAGAGGAAAAAACACCCAAAACACATAACCTCCAAAATGCCTAACTCCCTTAGTCCTGCAATGTTGTCCGGAGAATGTAGGTACACCCTCTTGTTGCAAGTATTCTATCACACCCTCTTGTGTCTTGTGTGTTCGAAGAGATAATTATCTGGTATTCTGGTATTCTGATCCAAGTAGGGGGGGGGGGGGCTACACAGTAAGAGTGAATGGGAGGGATAATAACTTGAAAAGAAGGGAAAGGGGCAGGTAACTGATGGGGGCAGAGAGAAAAATGGGGACCATGATGTCCAGAAAATTGAAGCCACATAGTTATTGTTTTCCTGACATGACATGCTACACACAGGTCACCCTCATTGCTGGGAGCTTAGTCACCATTTTTTGGTATGTTTTTCCTCCCTTGTTTGGCTTTGTTCCTTACACATTTCCCCATACACTCCCCTTATGGGAACACATTGATACCTTGCTACTCCATTTTTTACATTTCATATATATATTATTATTATTATTATTTGACACTTGTTTTAGGAACACTATGCACTCTATGTGCACACGTAGCATTTTGGATCAGGCTGTGACCACCGTGTTATGCTCCGGACGCTGTTCCCCGTCCTTGGAGGATGTCCCCGTCTCAACCCCGGGGGAGACATAATGCCCGAACCCCCCTTTTTCTTTGCAGATACCGGACTGGTCTTGAGGTTGTATAGTAAGTCTCCCAACTGTTTCCATCCTGTCCCTGTACTTCCCTATTCTTTTTTTTTTTCTCAAAAAAGGATGTTTATTGAATAGTATAAACATGCATGGTTACAAATATTGCATCAGTTTCATTTCTCAGTCTCTGTATTACATCCATGCATAAGCGTAAAATAATAAAATAACAAGAAGAACAATCCACACATAAACTTCTGGAATGCTACCTTCTCTGCCCACTAGACCAACTCATTTTACATCGAAGGCAGTGTATGAGTATCATCAAGCTCCCACATTCCTGGACCTACTCCATTATACATGGGGGTGCTGTACCCTGCCCTCTCCCTCCCCTGCAGAGTGCCCCAGATCCAGTCTTAAGTCCTTGCCCCTGACCTCTTACATTAGTAATCTGTCCAACACCAACTCGAGTGGAGCTATGACTAAGCACTGACGCCAGTGCGAAACGTTGGCCATACTGATTTTTGTGGGCTTGCAGTGACTGTATGCACAGTTGAAAATAAAGACATCTCTTTTAAAGAAAATTTTGGAGTGCGGCTGTCCAGCTTTTGTTCTTTTGTTTTTTTGCGAGTGGAGCTAAACCCGGGGAATTTAGCCAGGGGGCCCACAACTTTTCAAACCTGCCCCACCTTTTCCTGTGCTGATATATGTATTTCTCTGCCTGTAGAGTGGATCCCATCTGGGCTATCCACTCTCCCAACCCTGGAGGCTCCACGTCCTTCCAGTGCCTTAGGATTAGTTTGCGGGCCTGGAAAAGGGCCCTACCAACTGCCTTTTTGTGGTTATCCTCCAGCGGTATGTCTTCTATAATACCCAGTATACATACTTTAGGGGTTTGGGGTATTTGAATCATGAATACCCTGTTTAGTGTTGTGAGAACCCCCGTCCAGTATAGATGCAGCTTGGGACACCGCCACATTAAATGGATGAGGTCACCATGGTCCCTAGCACATCTAGGACAGTTGTCATCCTCAGTCAGCCCCATCTTACGCAATCTGGCCGGGGTAAAATGTACCCGTAGAACAATGTACAGTTGTGACAAACGGTGTGCTACGTTGAGCGAGGCTCCCTGTATGGCCAATAATGCTTCTTCCCATTGTTCCTCCTCAAAAACACCCACATCCCTTTCCCAGGAGTCCACTACCCTAGAGGGAAGGGCCGGCAGTACAGCTGTCAGCAGCATGGCATATGAGCTTGAGATGAAGCCCCTGAAGCTAGCTATCCCAGTCATAAAGTGGAAGATCGGGGCAGGGGACAGTGTCCAAGGGTTATTTCCAGCCTGGGCCTTGATGGCATGTCTCAGCTGTAAGTAAGGAAAATACATGGTCTGGGGAAGATCAAACTTCTCTCGGAGCTCCGCAAAAGAAAGCAGGCGGCCCCCAGAGAAGATATGCACCAAGTGTGTAACCCCATACCTCCTCCACTGCTCACCACAGGTCAGAGACAGTAGTTCCTCGTAGTATCGGTTGTTCCAAATTGGACTGTGACCGGTAAACCCCTCTATGTTTTGTAATTGGCGGGTTTTATTCCAGACTTTCTGCATTAATGCATATGTAGGGAAAAGTTTATTGGACTTAGCACATTGCAGCGACTCGAGACCAGTTACCATATTATCCATGCCTGTCATGTGATTTACTATGTCGACCACCGGGTCTCCCCTTCCCTTACTCATAGCCCGAGCTATATGTTGTAGTTGTGATGCCAGGTAGTATACCCAGGGATTTGGGAGAGCAAGCCCCCCCACCTCCTTTGGCTTTTGTAGTTGTTCTAGCTTAATCCTGGGGGGTTTATTAAGCCAGAGAAACGCTCTGAACAGGGAGTTAATAATTCTAAAAATCCTGAGAGGGATAACCATGGGGGTGTTGTGCAGAATATACAGCAACTGAGGCATAAATACCATCTTCGTGAGGTTCACTCTACCAACCAGGGACATTTTTAATTTTGACCATATCTTAATTTTGTCTCTAATCCTGCCTATCAAGGGAGTGAGATTTAGGGAGACATAATCAAGCGGTTGGGGGTGACCCAGACGCCCAAGTATTTAAATTTAGTCGCCACCGGAATGTCACGCAGCGTACGATCCTGCGGATTCGACGCATCCAAAAACATAATTGCGGACTTAGTCCAATTTATCAATAGTCCCGAAAAGGACCCGAAGGTCTGAATCACGACATTGCCTCCCGGAGAGAACCCGACGTGTCTCCCAGTAGTAGCATGGTATCGTCCGCGTAAAGCATGATTTTTTCATGTATTAATCCGTATTGAAATCCCTTGATTAGGGGGTTAGAGCGCACCAGTGCCGCCAGCGGTTCTATGGCAACCGCAAATAGCAAGGGTGACAGAGGGCACCCCTGCCGAGTCCCCCTATGTAGCGGAAAGGGAGGAGACACTCTGCCCTCCTCCCTGATAACCGCCAGAGGGGAGTCATACAGGAGGCGCACCCATGATTGGAACACAGGCCCGAACCCGAATCTAGACAACGTCGCCCACAGGTACTGCCACTCAATGCTGTCGAATGCCTTGTGGGCATCTAGAGACAGCAATGCTCTATCCCCCCCATTATCCGCCGTCGATTGCATGTTTACAAATAGTCTCCTCAGGTTAATAGCTGTAGATCGTTCCGGTATGAACCCCGATTGGTCTGAGTGTATTATCGCCGAGATCACCTTATTCAGCCTTGTTGCCAAGACTTTTGCTAGTATTTTTATATCACTTTGTAAAAGTGAGATTGGCTTATAGGAACCAGGATCCAATGGATCCTTTCCCGGTTTAAGCAGGAGTACTATGCTTGCTTGTCTCATAGAGTCTGGAAGTCGCCGTGCCTCTCTGGCTGCGTTCAAAGTTTGAAGCAGCCTCGGGAGCACAACGCTCCCATATTGCTTGTATACTTCAACTGGTATGCCATCGTCCCCTGGTGCCTTAGTATTGGGAAAAGAATTGGTTGCCTCTATCATCTCCTCAATGGTAATGGGAGTCTCAAGGGACTCCGCCTGGGACTCCGTTAAACACGGTAGCTCTATCCCCTGCAGAAAGTCCCGAGTCTCCTCTCCAGTGTGTGTTTGCTTCGATTCATATAGACTGGCATAGAATCTGGTCAGTTCCCTCATTACCAGGTCGGGGATGTTCACCAACCTACCTCCCTCAGTTCTAAGAGCTCCGATAGATGGGGACGTCTGTTGTGATTGAACTATTTTGGCTAAGAGTTTGCCCGTTTGCTCCCACTCCTCATAGAACCCCATTTTTGAAAAAAAAAGTTTTTGTCAGCTCTAGAAGCGTCTAGTCTAGCCAATGCGTCCTGAGCCGCTATCCACGCCTCCCGGGAGCCCTCCCTCGAGTTAGCTATGTACTCCGCCTCTAAGCGTTTCACCATCTGTGCTACCTGGTCCCTTTGTTCGGTCGTGTTGTGTTTTATGGCGTTCACCTCAGCAATAAAAACTCCCCTCAAGTAGGCCTTAAAAGCATCCCAAGCAGTGTCTGTTGCAGGATGATCTGCATGTCTCTGCCAGTAAGCCACTATGTCCTTCTCAATTTTCTCATGAGAAGGGAAGAGGTTGAGCCAAAAGGCATTAAGCTTCCACGGTGCTCTGGGAAGAGTAGAAGGAGGCCTGACCCTCAGAAAAAGTAAAACGGGGGAATGATCCGAGATGCACCGGGGAAGGTAATGTATATCCTCAACATATTGTGTGGCAGACGCCGAGCACAAGCACAGGTCAATCCTAGACAAGGACATATGTGTCTTGGAGAAGCAAGAGAATTGCCTCTCGAGGGTTTTTTTTTTGTCTCCAGGGGTCTACTCAGCCCACCTCTTCCATAAACTTAGCCATGGCCGTTCTAGTCGTCCCCGGGGGTCCCCTCGGGGGGGGGGGGTGTCTATCCAAATATGGATTCATTATCCCGTTAAAATCTCCCACTACCACTAGCGGGGTTCCAGGATGTGATAGCTGAAAGGCAAGGAGGGACCTCAGTATCTGCGGGCTGAATGGGGGAGGGACATATACTGCAGCCAGAATGAATGACAGTTGGTATACCCTACACAGCAGAAACACATACCTTCCCTCCTGATCAATCTTAGAATCCATACAGTGAAAATCCAGGGATTTGTGTATCAATACACTCACACCCCTTGAATATGAGGTGTGAGTGGAATGATAAGTCCAACCTGCCCAGGCAAATCCCAGCCACGACCTAGTGTCCGGAGTTAAATGTGTCTCCTGCAAAACGCAAATGGCCGGGAAGTGCTTCCTAAGGGAGGTGGAAACCATAGTACGTTTAAGTGGTTCTCCCAAGCCCCTCACATTCCATGAGACTACAGCAATTCCAGACATCCTTCCTTCATTATAATATCAATACATGACATAGCAATCCTCCACCCGCCTCTTAGATCACTGTGTCTTTCCCTCTCGCCCAATGGCGTCACGTCACACAGTGTTTTCCAGGAAAAGCAGGTAAGCTCCCGGGAGCTCAAAATTAAAAAGGCAAAACTGAAAAGGAAAAAAAAAAGGAAAAATGTTACTTGTGTCGGCATCTCCACATAGTCAGAGGTGGGCCATTGCAGGGTAGTAGTCCGTGTCTCCTCGCCCGGTACAGTTCCGTGGTAGGTAGCACAAGTCCGGAGCGGGAGCTCCACTGAGCGTAGATAGTAGAGAGCGGCTTCCAAAAAAGAGGGGAGCAGAGTCAGCAGCACCAGACAAAAAAACAAACTTATCAACTTTGCGGACAAAAGCCGCCGGGCATAACCTTTGCCCTCAATATGCCACAGACGCAACAGGCAGTCCGTGGCCCCAACATTGCGCCTCAAGGGGCACTCCTCGCGTGATCCAAATCGCATGTGGAACAGGCAAAATCAGGAAATAGAATGCAAAATAGTCAGTTCGCTCCGTTCCTGTGCAGAAAAAAATTCTGCATATATTGTTCTCCCGGTCCTTAGACCATGTGGGTAATAACAGAGATAGACCCATAGTTCAATGGTAGGTAAACGAAAAAAAAAGAAGGGGAAATGAACCGGCTTACCATCAAACTCTGCAGTCCATAAACTCGAAGCACATCAGTCCGCATCTGCACCTGGATCCTCTGCTTGTCGAATCTGATGCTCATTCTGGTCCAGCCAGGATGAGGCCTCCGTAGCTGATTCAAAGAATTGGGCCCTGCCTCCTGCAATGATCCGGAGCTTAGCAGGGTATAACATCGCGTAGTTGGCTCGCAGGCGTTGCAACCTTCTCTTCACCTCTCCAAATTTGGCCCTGCGCCTCTGTACTTCCGCAGAGAAGTCGGGGTAGAATGACACCCTTACTCCATTATATTGGACATTGCGGCGTTCTCTGGCCAGCCTCAGGATGATTTCCTTGTCCTTAAAGTTATGCAGTTTGGCTAGCATGGTGCGTGGTGGGTTACCAGGAGGGAGAGGCCTAGGTGGTACTCTGTGTGCCCTCTCAACTGAGTAGAAGGGCGTGAAGGCATCCTTGCCAAACACCTCTTGCAGCCAGGTCTCCACAAATGCAGTGGGATCACGGCCTTCTGTCTTCTCTGGCAGGCCCACTATGCGGATATTACTCCTCCTCAAGCGGTTTTCAATATCTTCATTACGGCTTTCGTTAGCTGTCGCGATTCTAGCCGTGACCTGCAGTTCCCTAATAAGAGGGGCCATCCTGTCCTCCACCTCGCTTACACGACTTTCCACCGCAGTGGTGCACTCTCTGATTTTTTGAAAGTCTTGTCGGATCAGTCCCACCTCCTCCGTCAGCCCCCCAAAGTGTTGCTGCAATGCCTGCACTGTGGCCGTGCACTTATTCACTGCCTGCAGTATCTGGGCCAGTGTGGGTTGCTCAGCACTCTCGTCCTCCTCCTCCTCTCCTGCACTCTCTGCATGTGTTACTTGTGCTGAGGCCTGTGAAGTCCGGGCAGAGCAAGGCCCCGGCGCCATTGTATTAAATATATCAGGCGTGGCATCCAACTCCTCGTCCGAGGGGCGGTCAGCCAGGCCGTTAAATTTTTGTGCATAATACACCATGTCCTTAGGGGCCTCTTTTCCCATGGCTTTAGGTGTCTTGGGGGGGATCTTACCGTGGTCCTGTTTGTCTCCGCGTGTCTTCCAGGCCGCCGCGGCGCCATTTTGGAAATCAGGGAGCTCATCTCCTTTGAGCTGTTTACGGGTCATCATACCGGTAATCGGGCTGGAAAGCAGGTCGCTGCGTGCACCGAGTGCTGATGTACAGCTGGGTGGTGTCCGTTTCCAGAAACGATCAGTATTTCGGCCGGGATAAGGATCGCTGCAGTGTGCTGTTTGGGAGCTCTGTGAGACACGTCCGCTCACATGCCGCTCTTGGCCACGCCCCCCACTTCCCTATTCTTAAGGCATTATTATTTATCCTTGTTTATTTTTATTTCCAGTATACTGCTTTAAAACACTCCTGATGATTCGCTGAAATGCCAGGAAATGCGTAGAGTGCCACTAGATGCCAATAGTCACCTGCTTATACTTCATATGTTTTTTTAATTGATCCATTTTATCATGTATATCTGCCATATCTGTTTTGTATTTTTGCATTGCATGCTATTAGCAGCATATTTAGAGTAAGTCTTGTGACTACCTATCTATTTGATACAAAATATCTGACATGTATTCAAGATTGTAATAAATATATCATGTACTGTAACCTAATCGTTATGGTATTATTCCCTCTGACATGGCGTTCCCTCATTTAAAGTCCCACTCACCCCTCTTTTCCAATGATCAATCTATGACTGCTGAACTTTTTTAAAACAACGATGTGGAGTCAGGTCTAATGGATTTCATCTTTGATATAAAGAACTGACATCCAACTTCAATTTAGACCTACTAAATTATTATTTTATTACTATTTACTGAAGTGTGAGTGCAGACGTTGGTTGATGATTTTAGCTGCAGCTTCTTTTAAGTCTTTATTCCTCAGGCTGTATATAATTGGATTCATCAGTGGGGTGACCACAGTGTACAGCAAGGACAAGAATTTAGTGATATCCCCTGACTGTCCTCTATGGGGTACCAAGTAAACACAAACTATGGAACCATAATAAATACAAACAACAGTCAGATGGGAGCTGCATGTTGAGAAAACGTTTTGTCTGCCGGTAATAGATGGAATATTAAAAATGGTAATTATAATATAAACATATGATATAATAATTGTAAAGAATGGGATGGCAACATTAATACCAGTCATTAATGCCGCTTCAAGTAGAACGTAAGCAGCATCAGAGCAGGAGAGTTGTAGGATTGGATCAAGATCACAGAAAAAGTGATTGATAATATCGGGACCACAAAAATCCAATTGTGATATTGTTAAAGTGAGAATCAGTATTACTAAAAGATTTAACACCCAACATGTGATAATCATCAACCAGCAGAGCTGGAAGTTCATTAATAAGGTATAATGCAATGGTTTACAGATGGCCACATATCGGTCATAACACATCACTGTCAGAAGAAGACACTCAAGACCTTCAAAAACACAAAAAAAATAAAACTGGGTGATGCAATCAGAAAAAGATATTGTGATCCCTTTCATCAAAACAGTATGGAGTATGTTAGGAAGAATGTCAGTTACCAGTAAGATATCTGATAGAGAAAGCTGGGAGAGGAAGAAGTACATGGGAGTATGGAGGGATTTGCTGTAGGACACCAGTGTGATGATCAGGAGGTTTCCACATATTGTCACACAATAGATCAAAAGGAAAAGAAAAAAGATCAGAAATGTTATACTGTGTGGAGTTTGAAGTCCTAATAGGTGGATCTTGGTAATACGGGACACATTTTTCTCCTCCATAACCTGAAGAGAGAACAAAAACGGGAAACAGCTTTGTTCAGAGAGAAGAAAATAAATGAATTAGGTAATCTTAACTTTTTTATAAAAGGTGTTGCAAAGATATATTAAATGTTAAACATGCCATAAGCCATACACCCTATGATCGAATGCGTGTAGGTATTAATTTGACCATCACAACTACATAAGCTTGTTGGACATCCCAATGACAGAACTACCAGGGTCGCAAAGGTGGCCACTGTCGGGGACTCCACCCACCCAAAGAGCCTGATGCAGGGCTCTGAGCTGCAAGTGTCTCTTTCCCAGCCCAGAGCCAGCGACTCTGATGTAAGGAGGGCTTTGCAGACTCTGATGTAATGGGAAATTCGCGGACTATAATGTACGGTAGGGATGAGCCGAACAACCCCCAGTTCGGTTCACACCAGAACATGCAAACAGGCAAAAAATGTGTTTGAATTCGCGAACACCGTTAAAGTCTTTGGGACACGAACATGAAAAATCTAGAGTGCCAATTTTAAAGATTAATATGCAAGTTGTTGTCATAAAAAGTGTTTGGGGAACTGGGTCCTGCCCCAGGGGACATGTATCAATGCAAAAAAAACGTTTTAAAAACAGCCATTTTTTTCGGGAGCAGTGATTTTATAGTGAAATATTCCTTTAAATTTCGTACCTGGGGGTGTGTGTATAGTATCCCTTTAAAGTAGAGCTTGTTTCCCGTGCTTAGAACAGTATCTGCACAAAATGTAATTTCTAAAGGAAAAAATTCATTTAAAACTACGCGCGGCTATACTGTAATGAATTGTCGGGTCCCGCAATACAGATAAAAGTCATCGAATAAAACGTCAATTCATGAATAGCCGCAAGTAGTTTTAAATTACTTTATTTACTTTAGAAATTACATTTTGTGCATGTACTAAACATGGGAAACATACGCTACTTTACAGGCATACTATAGACACCCCCAGGTACAAAATTTAAGGGAATATTTCACTTTTATTGTTTCACTTTAAGCATTATTAAAATCACTGCTCCCGAAAAAAAATGCATTTTTAAAACTTTTTTTTGCATTGATACATGTCCCCTGGGGCAGGACCCAGGTCCCCAAACACTTTTTATGACAATAACTTGCATATTAACCTTTAAAATTAACACTTTTGATTTCTCCCATAGACTTTTAACAGTGTTCCGCAGCTTTTCGAATTTGCCGCGAACAGCCAATGTTCGAGTCGAACTCATGTACGACTCGAACATAAAGCTCATCCCTAATGTACGGGACATTCTGCAGACTCTGATGTAAGGGGCTCTCTGCACACTCTGATGTAAGGGGGCTTTGCGGATTCTGGATTTTTGGAGGATGTGTGTGAGATGATTTGTCTATTAGGCCAAAAGAGTACTTGAAAGGTCAGGTACTGATGTTGTTTAAAAGGACCTCACTCACAGTTGTCATTCAAAATCATTCCAAAAGTGTTTAGTTGGGTTGAGGTCAGGGCTCTGTGCAGGCCACATGTATTAATTTCCACCAAACACATCTAACCTAGTCTTTATGGTACTGCAGCTGCTGACTTTTAGTAAATGGACACTTACCTGTCCAGGGTGCCTGTGATGTCCGCAGCCAAAGACGAGCAATCGCTCATCTCTCGGCTGTCCCCGCTGCCATCCTCCGTGAGAGAACCAGGAAGTGAAGCATTGCAGATTCACTGCCCGGTTCCCTACTGCGCATGCGCCAGTCGCGCCTTGCATTTTTACTGGTCCCCGCTGTGTCCGGGGGAAATGTGTGTTTCCCAAAACACAGCGGGGGGGGGGCGGTCTTCTGTGGACATTCTGACGATATCCCTCCCCAGAAGTGGGTGCAAATACTTGTATTTTACAGATATCTGCAACCCCCTCCCCCTGAAAGGTGCCAAGAGGGGGTAGGAATCCGATGAGTGGAAGTTCCACTTTAGGGTGGAACTCCGCTTTAAGAATTTCCATATAAAAGTAGAAAAATATCACAAACAAGAATTATATGTCAGCAAAGGCATCAGGAGAAATAGCATAGCCTTCACAGAGTTAGACTAAGAGAACAGCAGTAAACATTCTCATCAGTGGAGGCGGCTCTCTAACATGGCAGACATGTGACTCCTGAGCTACGGTCCCGCTCTGTGATCCACGGCCTCTGTACAGCATCCACATCCTCCGATAGAACCAGGGGTAAGACTCCACGACTCCTCAACCCCCCCTGGCACTTCATGGGCAAAAATCGGGGACTGGTGATCCCTCTATTGAGCTACACAGCGGCTTTTCTCCATCATGGATCACTACCTGGCTAGGCCCGAGTCCCCGGTCTTGATTTCCCAGGGAGATTTGGAGGACTATGTCAGCTCCCTAATGATGGAGAACAGAGCCCAGCAGGCCATCCTCCCACACATTGCCCCCTCTCCCCAGCCGATCCTGACTCCGGGGATAATGGACCTCAAACTTCAGGCCCTGGCTCAGCAGGTAACCAGGGACATTGCTCAGGAGATGGGGAGGATATCTAGAGAACTCAGCACTTGGTGAGGGCATGGCTACCATGGAGACAAAATTTGATGAGACTTTGCAATATGTACAGGCTCTTGAAGAGGAGATTGCTCTTCTTAAAAATTCTATATCCCAACTACAGCTTCAGCAGGGGGACCTTGAGAACAGGGAAAGATGCCAAAACCTTAGAATCTGTGGTGTCCCTGAAATGGTAGCTGACAACAACATTAGGCCTTATCTACTGAGTCTTTTCAACACCCTGGCACTTGAAATTGTGGACATTGACTGGCACCTTGATCGTGCGCATAGGTCCCTGGCCCCTAAACCCCCTGCGGGGGCCAGGCCCCGAGACATAGCGGTGAGGTTCCACTTTTATGAAAGTAAAGAGACCCTAACCAAAGCCACACCCAAAGGTCAGGTATTGATTATGAAGGTGACAAAATTCAACTATTCAGTGACCTCTCTCCAATCACATTGGCCAAACGCCATTCCCTACGGCCCATCACCTCTCACCTACAGCTGCACAAGATCCCTTACTTCTGGGGCTTCCCTTTCCGCCTCAATGTTACTATGGATGGGGGTCCAACATGTCCTTCAGGACCTTCAGGAGGGAGATGCATTTCTCAGGTGCCTGGGCCTCCCTGCGGAGGTTGACCAGACCTCACCTGCTACTCCACATCCCCTATCGGCTCTTTCCAGGATTTGGACCCAGGTGAGAGGAAGAGGATCGAAGACCTTCTCCACACCCCAGCACAACCAACATTCTAGACCACCCACTTTATCTACTGAAGGCTACCCTCCTGCATCTCTTTTTGTCCGACTAGGGAACTTGACTCCTAATCGACCCTCCTTCAAGGGACTGTTTTGTTTTTACACCATGCCTTCCCATGGAGGCATTTTGCCATGTCCCAACTACGTTGCTCGCTTTTCTTGTTTTTTTCAACTGGTTTTTATTTTCAGTTTTTCTTCTACATCTCCTACAGTTGTTTATTACCCGGGAGTTTTTGAGGAGTGTTTAAAAGGATAACATTATAGGCGGATCACCGTGGTGGAAAAAAAACACGTATCCCTCACCATGTTGGAGACTGCTATGCTCCCCCACTTGTCCTTAGTCTGCAGCCAGGGACTCCTGAGTCGCTTTTGCCGCTCAGGCCTTTTTGTGATGTTGTTTTTTTTTCAATTTCTTGGGCCATTCAGGCTTTTTTGTTGCCAAGCTACATTCTCTTTATGGTCCCCTTTTTGGACTGCCTCCTGACAGTTTTGGTTTTGCTGTTTTATTAATTTTATTTTTGTTCCTTTTATTTTTTGTTTCAATGTGGAACGCCTCATGTTTTGCGAGCTCCTGTCTCTGTCTCATGGCTACATGCACATGTTTTTATTGCTGGGCTATCGCCCAATGTATTGAATGTTCTAAGGCCTAATTGTTGTATTATCTCATGGCTTTGAAACTATTATCATATAATGTAAAAGGTCTGAATTCCATAAAGAAAAGATGGATGGCTCTGAAGGAGTTCAGGGTCTCTGGCTTTTATGGTAATTGGGGGTGACTTTAATGATGTCCTCTCGCCCACTCGTGATAGGAAATCCCTATTCCAAGCCACGCCCTCCCCGTTTCACAATCTTTGGCCACTTCCTTTCGGAAACAAATCCAAACCCATATGTTTGATACGTGGCGGATTAAGCATCCCACAGGTAGGCAATATTCGTTCTAACCCCCCCCCCCCCATTAAGATGTTTTCCAGACTGGATTCTTTTTTTGTATAAGCCCCACTGCTCTCCCATGCAGTGTCTTCCAATCTGGGTCCCATTACCTGGTTGGACCATGCCCCCCTGACCCTTGATCTTTGCCTCTCTGCTGCATTTCCCAGGAAGTGTCACTGAAGACTCAAAAAATCTCTACTAAAACATCCCGAAACTAAAGATAAACTCCTTACCGCTTTGACTGAATGCTTTCAATTGAATACAGGTTGCGTGTCCAGCCTGTCAGTCCTCTGGGAGGCCCATAAGGAATTGTTTCGGGGACAATGTATATCTGTAGGATTTCAGAGAAAGAGGGATTCGGACCTCCTGAGATCCTCTTTATTATCTGAACTTGCCGCCGATGAGCGTTATTTGGTCCACACTCCCACAATGGGCTGGCTGCGCATGATAACCTTGCTGCGTAACCAAATAAAATCCCTAAACATGTCAACCATACATAAATCCCTCCACTGGGCCAAACAAAAATTCTACGAATTCTCCAACAAGCCACATAGGACGTTGTTTTTTTAGGCTTAACCCTAGGCCTTCTCTCTCTCACCTTAAACGTCCAGACGGTACCCCCACCTATTTCCCGCAGACTATGACCCAAGTCTTTTGCGAATTTTATGACAAACTGTATAATTGCCTTACCCCTGACCAACATCTTCCATTTGATCAGTCGACTTTTGAGACATTTCTGGCCGATCTGCGATTACCCCATCTCTCTGAGTTTGATAGGCAAGCATTGAACACCCCCATTACCGAAGAGGAGCTAACTAACACTGTCAAGTCCCTCCCATCCCATAAGTCCCCTGGCCCAGATGGACTTCCATGCTCCTATTATAAGACCTTTCTCCCGATTCTTTCAACTCACCTGATTTCCCTGTATAATTACCTTCTCCAGGGCAAACTCCCTCACCAACAGTTTCTCCATTCTTTTATCACAGTCATACCCAAGCCGGACAAGTCGTTTCCCGACAGTTATAGACCAATAGCACTTTTAAATTCAGACTATAAGCTTTTTACCAAAATCTTGGCCAACCACCTCTCCCAATTCCTGACAAAATTGATAGATAGAGACTTATAGGTAGATTCAGGTACCTATGCCTAACTTTGCGGCGGCGTAGCTTAAGGCATTTAAGCTACGCCGCCGTAAGTTAGCTAGGCAAGTACATGATTCACAATGTACTTACCTGCTAAGTTACGGTGGCGTAGCCTAAATCGGCAGGCGTAAGGAGCGCTTAATTCAAATGTGTTTGAGGGGGGCGTGTTGTATTGTAATGGGGCTTGACCTTACGTTTTTTATGTTTTTTGCGAACTGCGCATGCGGCGGGCACCTACATTTCCCAGTGTGCATTGCGGCTAAGTACGCCGCACGGGCCTATTAATTTTGACGTGAACGTAAACAACGTAAATCCCGATTCACGGACGACTTACGCAAATGACGTAAAAAATTTGAATTTCGACGCGGGAACGGTGACCATACTTGACATTACTATTCCAATAGGGCCTAGCTCTAACTTTACGCAGCCTATCTCTTACGTAAACGGCGTAAAAGTACTTAGTTGGCCGGGCGTACGTTCGTGAATCGGCGTATCTACTCATTTACATATTCTACGCTGACCGCAATGGAAGCGCCACCTAGAGGCCATCCAAAATATTGCAATCTAAGATAGGACGGCGCAAGCCGTCGTATCTTGGATATGTTTAAGCGTATCTCTGTTTGAGCATACGCTTAAACATAAGTCGGCGTAGATTCTGAGTTAGGTCGGCTTATCTACTGATAAGCCGGCCTAACTCTTACTGAATCTACCTATTAGTGTGTTTTGTCCCCACTAGACATGAGGGGGATAACACCAGGTGGACCATAGACCTCATTGACATGCTGAATAGAGTCTGTCGCCCTGCCCTGATTCTTAGCCTTGATGCCCAAAAGGCATTCGATAGATTAAGCTGGCCTTATATGTTTTCTACCCTTACAAAATTTGGGTTATGGGGTCCTATTCTTACAGCTTTGAAAAGCCTCTACTCTAACCCCTCATCACAGGTCCAATTAGCCTCCTTTACATCCCGCTCATTCCCCATGTCAAATGGTATCAGGCAAAGTTGTCCCTTATCTCCCCTCCTTTTTGTCATTTGCCTTAGCTGAGGCTATCAGATCTCATCCTGATATACGTGGGGTCCCCATGCGTCAAAGGGAATATAAACTGTCTATATTTGCAGATGACGTGGTATTGACTGTCACTAACCTCCATATTTCCCTTCCATCTCTACACACCCTATTATCCCAGTTTACCTCCCAATCCCAATCTGGATACAAAATTATTACATGGAAAACAGAAGCCCTGCCTCTGCATCTCACTCCCGTAGATCTCCTCTCGCTAAGGCCCCTTTCACACTGGGGCGGGAGGCGCGGTGGCGGTATAGCGCCGATAAAAATAGCGTCGCTATAAAGTCGGATTGACCGCGGGATTCGGCCGCTAGCGGCGCGGTATTAACCCCCGCTAGCGGCCTATAAAGGGTTAATACTCTGCAGAGGCGCATTGCGGGCAGTATTGCCGCGGTTTTCACAATGTTTTAAATTGGAAGGAGCAGTGAAGGAGCGGTATACATACCGCTCCTCTCACCTCTCCAAAGATGCTGCTGACAGGAGATTTTTTCTCTCCTGCCAGCGCATCGCCTCAGTGTAAAAGCCCTCCGGCTTTTACATTGAGGTTGCTGGGCAGGAGTTTTTCAGGCTGTATAGCAGCGCTATTTTTAGCGCTGTACCACCTGAAAAACTCCTCAGTGTGAAAGGGGTCTTAAGAACTCATATCCCTACCGCTGATGCACCTCATCTCTCAAATATCTAGGGGTTCACCTCACTCCATCATACTCCACCCTTTATCCAGCCAACTATGTTCCCTTGTTCAAGTCTATCAAAGCCATGCTAAATAGATGGAACCCACTCCCAATATCTTGGATAGGCAGGATTAATGTGTTGAAGAAGTCTGTTATGCCAAAACTATTATATGTTTTTGAAACATTACCTGTCCCTATCCCAATGGCTCAACTGAAACTCCTTAAAAGGTGGTTTCTTAACTTTATCTGGAAAGACGGGGCTCATAGAGTGGCCAGCTTGGTTATCTGTTCCCCCCCAGAGGTCAGAGAGGTATGGTAGCTCCGGATATTCATAAGTATTACTTGGCTTCCCACCTCCGTATGGTGGTGTCCTGGACTAGCCTGCGACCTCCAAACTGATGGACAGAGATAGAGATGGGTTCTCTGTTCCAACACATCCGTGTTCCCTGGTGTGGTCACCTGCATTGTTCACGGATCCCAAGCTCCAAGATCTCTGTTTGGGCCCTATGCTGTTCTCACTCAGGATTTGGCGCTCCTGTCACGCCAAATTTTCTCTTTCATTACCTTGTCCCCCCTTTCTAATGTACTTTTTAACCCCTTACCTCCTGACAGTCTTTCCCACTCTAGAATGTTTCCATGGGCCCAGGCAGGTCTGTTCCCACTTCGACATTTTGTGCACCCAGTCACACGCAAATTTTGCTCCTTTCAAGACCTTTGTTCCACAAGCCAAATTCCAAATCACATGTTATATTCCTACCCCCAAATAACTTATTATCTATCAAATCTCTTGCCCTCTCTTACTCTTACCAAGCCTACAAATTTCAAGGTCATTTGTTCTTATACCAAACGCGACTAATATCCACTATTTACCAACTACTACAAGAGAACCTCCCGCTTTCCATGGAACCTCACTCCTACATGAGTAAGTGGTCGCAGATTACACAGCAACAAATCCCCCCCCCCAGTGGGCTAAAATATGGACCTCAACTTCCAAAATATCTAGGTGTGTGGAACAAATAGAGACAGCATTCAAAGTATTATACTTCTGGTATAGGACCCCTGAGATTTTACACAGCTATGATTCCTCTCTCTCCCCTCTCTGATGGAGATATGGGAAACTCAGAGGTACTCATTATCATATATTTTGGCAATGTGAATTGATTGTCCCTTTATGGTCCATGGTCATGTCCTTACTTCATCAGATTTTAGAATCCCCCATCCCGCTTGACCCGGTGCATCTCCTTCTGGGCCTCCCATTCCCTGGTTTGGGAAAGGCCTCAAATAGATTAGCATCCTATGTCTCACTTGCAGCAAATAGAGTAATTATTTCATGTTGGTTGTCCACCTCTCCTCCAACCCAGGCTCAGTTTATACAAACTATCAGAGACATTCGCAGAATGGAGCATATGACAGTCATGATAAAGGATGCTGTTGATAGGTTCGACAAGATATGGGATTTATGGGATCGCTCTATGTATGGTTCCCCCTTTTTGAACACATCATAAGCATCATACATACTGCTCTTATTTGTTTTGTCTTGCCATAGTTTAACCCCTTGCTCCATTTGTGGATTTAACTGTTCTTAGATTCCCTTTACTTCTACCCCCCTCTTCCTCCCCCCTTTGAGCCCATCTCCAGGTATCTACCCAAATTCCACCCAATTGTTGTTGGCCACAGCCGTATTAATCTCTCCAGTAGCCTTACCTGCTTGTTGATCAACTTGTGCTGCTTCCTTTTTGTTTGCTTTTTTTGTTTTTTTACCATACTTTTACTTGTATTTTGTATTATTTCTGTTATCTCTAAATACACCATTAGCTAGATTCAGATAGCTTGGCTTAATTTTGAGGTGGCGTAGTGTATCGCATATACGCTACACCGCCGTAAGTCAGAGAGGCAAGTGCTGTATTCACAAAGCACTTGCCTCCTAAGTTACGGCGGCGTAGTGTAAATGGGCCAGCCTAAGCGCGCCTAATTCAAATGTGGAACAGGGGGCGTGTTTTATGTAAATTACTAGTGACCCGACGTGATTTACGTGCGCCGTTTGTGGACATATCCCAGTGTGCATTGCTCCAAAGTATGCCACAAGGACGTATTGGTTTTGACGTGAACGTAAATTACGTCCAGCCCCATTCACGGACGACTTACGCAAACAACGTAAAAATTTCAAATTTCGACACGGGAACGACGGCCATACTTAACATTGGCTAGGCCAGTTATTTGTTCGACTAACTTTACGCCGGAAAAAGCCTTACGTAAACGACGTATAAAAAATGCGCCGGGCGCACGTACGTTTCTGAATCGGCGTATCTAGCTCATTTGCACATTCTACGCCGAACTCAACGGAAGCGCCACCTAGCGGCCAGCGTAAATATGCACCCTAAGATACGATGGCGTAGGAGACTTACGCCGCTCGTATCTTAGCCTAATTGAAGCGTATCTGGTTTCCAGAATACGCTTAAATTTACGACGGCGTAGATTCAGAGTTACGACGGCATATCTACTGATACGCCGGCGTAACTGTATCTGAATCTAGCTACATGTTTGTACCTCTGTTTTATTTTTGCATAAGCTTGTTCGTCTAACTCGACATTCATATTGTGTCTGTTCTGTATTATTCTGGATTTTTTTCAATAAAAACACAATAAAAAAAAAAAAGAAAAACTGTCTCATCAGCAAAGCTTACAAGTCAACAAGCATTCGTGGGTTAACTGGCATACAACGTATGGGGCTGTTTTTGAACACAGTTATGATCAAACACAAATGGACCTTCCCCAAACTGATTATCACAAGGTTAGAAGTGCATATCTAAAATGTCTTTGCATGCTGTAGTATTAAGAGTATACTTCACTGTAAATGGGCATTAAAAAGGCTGGGCATCTGTACAACTGTGTGGGTGAGCAGAACAGTGACATGGTGATCAGCACTTATGTGCACCAGAACATTATCTGTATGGACTTTGCATGTTCATTCTGTGCTTGTGTGAATTTTCTCCCACACTAATGGTAGGTTAATTGTCTCCAATCTAAATTGTCCCCAATATATGTATGTATGGGTGTAAGATCAGGACCTTAGACTGTAAACTCCCTAAAATGCAGAGATTGATATGAAGTGTGGTGTAAATTGTCTGTGTTATATAAATGCCTGTAATACATAAATAAGGTGCACACACACATTTGGTCGTATATTGTTTCTAGCTATGGGATATTTTATACATTACTGAGAAGAAGCAACATGTTCAATCATTTTAAATATACATAATACATATGAAGTGTTGGTGCTTGATCTCAAGACATGAATTAAAGAATCTCACCACAGCCAGCATGGTAGTGCTTTGGTGCTTGATCTTATTACCTGAAATACAAAAAAAACTGCTGCCATTATTGTAGTGCATGGCCTTATAATGCCTTATAATGTTAAAATCAACAACTCAGCAGTCATATCAATTCCAAATCTGGGACCCCAGCAGTAGCTCTGCTCAAGGCCTTTACTATAACACTGAGCTAGCTGCTGTTATTTTGTTTTTGTACTCAAAAAGACTGTTGCTCTTTGAATTCTAGTATTAGTTGCAGTTTGAGCTTAATTATTGGATATGAAAGTTATACACCAATCAACTGTAACATTAGGATGACCCACCTAATATTGAGTAGATCTCCCTTTTGCCACCAAAATAGCCTTGACCCATTACTGCATAGATGCCCCTATAACCACTGAAGGTATACTGTGGTATCTGGCACCAAGCAAACACTGGCAGATCCTTTAAGTCCAGTAAGTTGTGAGTTGGGGCCTCAATGGATTAGACTTGTTCTTCCAGCACATCCCACATATACTCATTGTTGGGTTCCTCAAACCATTCCTGAACCCTTTTTGCAGTGTGGCAGGGTGCATTATCTTGCTGAAAGAGACCACTGCCATCAGGGAATATGGGGCCATATCCTCAAAAGAGATACATATCCCTGTTTCTATCTTTGGAACTGATCCACAGAATCAGTTTCCAAGAGATAGACAGAAGATCCGACATGTGTAATTGAATTACACTGTCGGATCTTAAGGATGCAATTCTAGGCCGGCCGCTAGGTGGCGAGGCCATTGCGGCCGGCGTAGAATATGCAAATGAACACTTACGGCGATCCACGAACGCTCCGACGGGCCCGTCGCTCTAAATCTACATCGTTTACGTCGAGTTACGCCGTGTAAAAATAGGGCTGAGTCCTATTTGACTAAGCCCTATTAAGTATGGCCGTCGTTCCCGCGTCGAAAATTCAAACTCTACGTTGTTTGCGTAAGACCTCCGTGAATGCCGCTGGACGCCATTTACGTTACCGTCTAAGCAAATGACGTCGGAGCGACGTCAGTTAGCGCAATGCACGTCGGGTAAGTTACCCGACGGAGCATGCGCAGTAGGTCCGGCGCGGAAGCGCGCCTAATTTAAATGGGGCGAGTCCCATTTGAATAGGAACTCCTTGCGCCGGCCGGATTTAAGTTACACCGCCGCAAATTTCCAGGTAAGTGCTTTGTGGAACGGGCACTAACTTGGGAATTTTGCGGCAGTGTAACTTAAATCAGAAAAGTTACGTTGCGCCGGGATTCTGTGGATCTGGCCCATGGTTCCCATATAAGGGTGCACTTGGTGAGCAACAATGTTTAGGTAGATGGTGTATGTCAAAGTAACATCCACATGACTGGCAGGACCCAAAATTTCCCATCAGAACATTGCCCAAAGTATCACATCACAAGCAATGCACACACACCCAGCCGTTCACATGATGTAAAAGAAAATGTGATTCATCAGACCAGGCCACCTTCTTCGATTGCTCTGTTATCCAGGTCTGATGCTCATGTGCCCATTGCAGGAGTTTATGGCTGTAGACACGGGTCAGCATGGGCACCCTGACCAGTCGGCGACTACGCAACACACTGTGATGCCCATTGTTTCTGGTTTAAATACATCAACCTCAAAGACAACAAATTTACTTGCTGCCTAATACTGTATATCCCATTGACTTTCAGATGCCATTGTCATGAGATAATCAATATTATTCACTTTACATGTCAGTGATCTTAATGTTATGGCTGATCAGTGTATCAATCTGGCTATAAACGACAATAAAATCAGTAAAGTATGCTTCATTCATTTATGGAATAGGTTGACATTTCTTGCACAAGTTAGAAAAAAGATGCAGTTTATTTTTTAATGAACTTTTTTTAGACCTAAAACTGAAAAATGAAATAAGGTCCACCCCCACCCCCCCCCTCCCCACTCCATGCTTCCTGCCTCAGGTCAAAGCTAAGAAGATGAAGACCAAGCAAATACTTACCTCTGATCTGGAGTTATTGATTCCCTGATACAGCATGCCAAAAGCCATGCCCTAGGGATAAGAAATATTAAAGGCAGATACACTGATTGTTTTTTTTAGTTTTTCATGAAGGAAGACAGATCAGGCACAGTCTGACCTCAAGGCATATTGTGACTTTAGGTTGGCTTTAACCAATCTTTTATCATTGCATTAAATGTTTATATCAAATTTATTCTCATGTACTTACAGTTTTGTTTAATCCATTGATAATGATTTAATGCTACAAATAAAAATTGAAAGGGATTCAGTGCATCACTAAGTGTTTGCCCTCTAGTGTTGAATTGACTAATCATACACAAAGATGTTCCTTTATATAGAAGTCGATGAAATTACATGGAATCCCTGGGAACTGGAAGTGTGTTAAGATAATTTCACAGGACTCATTATTTCTAAGGTTGGAATAATATATTTAGATATTTTTTATTTATTATTTATTTATTGCTTAAAACCATTTTGTTAACTGTTTATTCAAAATACGTAAAATGATTTGAGAACTGTGGGAAGAATAAACACTGATTTATAGCAAGTCTGTGACTAAAAAAGCAACTGAGAATTAAAACAACACAAGTATACACTTTTGAGATAATATCTGGACCCACAAAGGATATCTACCCCCTTTTCAAATAATAGGTATTATACCAAATCAAATATTGAAACGGATTTGACCGAATTCTAATTTGTTTTAAATCAGTTTTTCCTTTTTTCTTTTTTTTTACTTTGTTAATATTACACTACTTAAAGCGGTGGTTCCCCCTTAAAAACAACTTTTTTTTATTCCACTGGCACCCCACATTACAATCGAATTAAGGCTATTATTTTTTTTTGGCTGCTGTACATACCTTGATACAGCATCTTCACCCGTGCATCCGGGTTGCGAGTCCCGCGGGAGTGGGCGTTCCTCACATGTGTTTGATTGACATTTTTCCCAAAAACAAGCTTTCCCCCCGTCGCGTAAGCCGCGTCACGATTGGCAAAAGGAGCCGAACGGCAATGCGCATGCGCAGTATAGCGCCGACTCGCCGTTCGGCTCCTTTTGCCAACCGTGACGCGGCTTACGCGACAGGGGGGAGCTCGTTTTCGGGAAAAATGTCAATCAAACACATGTGAGGAACGCCCACTCCCGCGGGACTCGCAACCCGGATGCACGGGTGAAGATGCTGTATCAAGGTATGTACAGCAGCCAAAAAAAAAAAAAATAATAGCCTTAATTTGATTGTAATGTGGGGGGCCAGTTGAATAAAAAAAAGTTGTTTTTAAGGGGGAACCACCGCTTTAAGTAATGTACAATGTGATCCAGTGTGCATGGCTTCCTATAGAGGGCAGTAATAGAGTGTCTCCTGTTGGACATTTTAGCTAACTTCTTGTTCTAGGTGTACAAATCTCTCTTTATAATGATGTGGATTTTTGTGCAATGTGTAGGGCTGCCTATAAAGGGCAACTGCAGAGTATCCCTAGATAGACTCTCTGCTTATGTCCATTTTCAGTGCATTATTTTATTCCTTTTGGGAGATTAACTTTGGGAACAATGTAGTTCTCGGTAAGGCACATATGTAACTTTGCTTCTGTAAATATCCAATATTTCTAAAGGTAGTATATTAACTGAATGCAAAAATATCCACGGTGTCCAGCTTGATCTCAAAAGGAGGCTTGGATCAATTTGACCGTTATAAAAACTTTGTGAGCCTCCCATAATGTTTTTTTTTAATATAATATTTTATATTTATATATATTTTTTTCCTCCTTCTTAACACCACATACATATAAGACAATCACCATAATAGCAATTAAACCATATCTATAGACAGTGAATATAAAAAAACAACATTACACAAAACAACATACAATATCTTATCCATACAAGTAACATAATTAAAAAAAAAAATATTCCCCTGTTGTTCTATATAGAGATGGTTTGCGAGGGGGGGACAAGAAGAGAGAGAGAGAGAGAAAGAAAAAAAAAGGCAAAAAGTGTTTAATGTTTAACTTGTGTGGGATTAAAACCTTTCCGTGTTTATTTTATTTACTCTACCTATAATATGTGTGTTTGGTGTGTATCTGTGTGCCAGTATGTGTTTCCTTGTGTTTGTAAAGTTTCTGGGGTTTTCTAACTTTCCTCCCTCCAACCCACCTTTGTGTTTTTGCTGTCTGTGCTATATTAGTGAATTATGTGTTTATTCCCCTTTTCTCTTAATGTCCCCCTTCCCCCCTCTCCCCACCCCTCCTGGGGCAAAAAAAATAAATAAGTCCAAAGAACATTCATCAAATAATCATATCCACCTGAAGTTGTAATTATTTTCTTATACTAATCATTAGGTATACTTTGATAGGTAGGGAGTACTTGCTGTACTTTTTTGTTCAAGAGAGAATAAATACTAATCCGAGAGCTTACCTCTTTTACCCATTATCATTTTATTCCCCACATATCTCTGGGGAATAATGTTCCCAGCCTGCCCATGTTTAAATAAATTTGTCCTGTTGGCCTCTGGTCCTATGCACCCATCTCTCGGCTTCCATTATTATATTTACTTTTTTTTTCCATTCCAAAAGAGAGGGGCATATGGCCTGTTTCCAATACCTGGGTATTAGTTTTTTGGCTGTGTTTAATAAATGTGGCGTCACACTTGTTTTATAATTCTTTATACATGCAACCATCCCATGGAACAAAAAATGTATAGGTGATAATTCTATGGGTTTACTGGCCATCCTCTCCACCCATGGTGCTATTTCTTCCCAAATAGGTCTGATCTTTATACAAGACCACCATATGTGGAGGTATGCACCTCTTTCTTTACATCCCCTCCAGCAGCGTTCATCTGCTGTAGGATATACAGGTCATTCTCAAAAAATTTGCATATTGTGATAAAGTTCATTATTTTCTGTAATGTACTGATAAACATTAGACTTTCATATATTTTAGATTCATTACACACAACTGAAGTAGTTCAAGCCTTTTTATTGTTTTAATATTGATGATTTTGGCATAAAGCTCATGAAAACCCAAAATTCCTATCTCAAAAAATTAGCATATCATGAAAAGGTTCTCTAAACAAGCTCCTAACCTAATCATCTGAATCAACTAATTAACTCTAAACACCTGCAAAAGATTCCTGAGGCTTTTAAAAACTCCCAGCCTGGTTCATTACTCCAAACCGCAATCATGGGTAAGACTGCCGACCTGACTGCTGTCCAGAAGGCCATCATTGACACCCTCAAGCAAGAGGGTAAGACACAGAAAGAAATTTCTGAACGAATAGGCTGTTCCCAGAGTGGTGTATCAAGGCACCTCAGTGGGAAGTCTGTGTGGAAGGAAAAAGTGTGGCAGAAAGCGCTGCACAACGAGAAGAGGTGACCGGACCCTGAGGAAGATTGTGGAGAAGGACCGATTCCAGACCTTGGGGGACCTGCGGAAGCAGTGGACTGAGTCTGGAGTAGAAACATCCAGACCCACCCTGTACAGGCATGTGCAGGAAATGGGCTACAGGTGCCGCATTCCCCAGGTCAAGCTACTTTTGAACCAGAAACAGCGGCAGAAGCGCCTGACCTGGGCTACAGAGAAGCAACACTGGACTGTTGCTCAGTGGTCCAAAGTACTTTTTTTGGATGAAAGCAAATTTTGCATGTCATTCGGTAATCAAGGTGCCAGAGTCTGGAGGAAGACTGGGGAGAGGGAAATGCCAAAATGCCTGAAGTCCAGTGTCAAGTACCCACAGTCAGTGATGGTCTGGGGTGCCATGTCAGCTGCTGGTGTTGGTCCACTGTGTTTTATCAAGGGCAGGGTGAATGCAGCTAGCTATCAAGAGATTTTGGAGCACTTCATGCTTCCATCTGCTGAAAAGCTTTATGGAGATGAAGATTTCATTTTTCAGCACGACCTGGCACCTGCTCACAGTGCCAAAACCACTGGTAAATGGTTTACTGACCATGGTATTACTGTGCTCAATTGGCCTGCCAACTCTCCTGACCTGAACCCCATAGAGAATCTCTGGGATATTGGGAAGAGAAAGTTGAGAGACGCAAGACCCAACACTCTGGATGAGCTTAAGGCCGCTACCGAAGCATCCTGGACCTCCATAACACCTCAGCAGTGCCACAGGCTGATTGCCTCCATGCCACGCCGCATTGAAGTAGTCATTTCTGCAAAAGGATTCCCGACCAAGTATTGAGTGCATAACTGAACAGAATTATTTGAAGGTTGACTTTTTTTTTATTAAAAACACTTTTCTTTTATTGGTCAGATGAAATATGCTAATTTTTTTAGATAGGAATTTTGGGTTTTCATGAGCTGTATGCCAAAATCATCAATATTAAAACAATAAAAGGCTTGAACTACTTCAGGTGTGTGTAATGAATCTAAAATATATAAAAGTCTAATGTTTATCAGTACATTACAGAAAATAATGAACTTTATCACAATATGCTAATTTTTTGAGAATGACCTGTATTTGTGCCTAACAAGCTGGAGTCCAGTACCATCTGACCACAAACGTATAAGACATTTTTGGAATACAGGAACTAATAGAAGTTGAGTATGTTGATTCTATTAATTTTTTAACTTGTGCTGGTGTAAATATGTAATTTAGCTCTTTTTCCCAGTCCTTAATAAAATAAGGGATTGTACTATTCTGTTCACTAAGTACTACATCTTTGCGCACATACCCTCAAATGCTGTAGGCGAACTTAATGTCCTCACTCTACTCCACACTAATTCTGGGAGGGGGATCAATGTTCCTTGGGGTGCATTTCTTGAGCACATAGTATTCCCGTTGGATCCCCATAGTCCCATTGCCCCATTTTCTTCTCCCGGGGGAACCATGGATACCCTCCCAGTGGGGCCATTGGAGATGTCATATTTTCCATCTTTATTTAATCAATCCCATATTGCTAAGGTGTTCCGCGTTAATGGGGATGTCCATTTAGATAGCCCCCTCAATTTGGTTAGTATCCATGATGCTCCCCTTAAGTCTCCCCCCACCATGCTTTTTTCTACCATAACCCACACTTTGTTTGACGAGTCATGGCACCAGTTTAAAATACGTACCAGAGACATTGCCCTGTAAAACAGGGCAATGTCTGGTAATCCTATTGCCCACTCCTGTTTGCTTCTGCGTAACATATCGTAAGCTATTCTTGAGTTTCCATCATTCCAAATAAAGGATATAAATGCTTTACGTATTTGTTTAAAGAACATTTGAGTAATATGGGTACTGTGTATAAGAGGTATATTATTCTTGGTATTATGTTCATTTTAATCACATTTACTCTTCCGAACCATGTCAGGGAATGGCCTCTCCATCTCTGAAGATCCTTTGTTATCTCTATTAATAATGAGCCATAGTTACGCTCATACAGGAGTTTTGTATTCGCCGAGATGTGCACTCCAAAAGGGGAAGTGTGCACTTATGGAAGAATATTGCAACATACACCGTAAGTGCACACTTCTCCTTTTGGCTTGTGCTTTCTTCATTGTTAGTTGTGTGGATGGTATATCTTGCATTGATACTTTATTCAATCAATTAACATCCATATACTGCTTCTATGAAACGTTATACCTCTCTAACCTTACTCTACTTGGTGTGTCCCCACATCTCTCCGCTGGGCATTGTGCATGCGGATCTGTTGGTGCTTTAGTGCACGCGATATACTAAACACACTTTTTTATTTTTATATTTATTATTATAACTCTGTATTATTTGCTCTGTATAATCCAAAACCAATAACAGTCTGTTTTTCTCCAGAGGTACTACTAGCTCCTGAAGAAGCGTTTTCCCCGAAACATGTCGAGCTAACAATCGTCCTATTATGTATCACAGTCACACACGTCCCTTGTGAGTGTTGGCCCCTCTTGGACTTTCACTGGATTAATTTGCTGTCATTGCAGTTGCTACTGCAGTTTCTTTTAATGTTTATGTTATTGTATTGTTTTCTTTTTTAATAACCTTTTTGGGTTATTCGTTAATAAATCTATTTGCATTTTTATAATTGGTGAGTACAAAGTCCATTTCTTTGTACCTTTAAAAAAAATCGCTCTAATATATTTAGGACGTGGCACTGCGTTACTATAGACACCCACAGTCCATTATGTGGTTGGTGATCTTGTGATTTTTTAACAATTAAAATTGGGGAGAGGGGGCACCCTTGCCTGATACCGTTCCGTATGTTAAAGTAATTTGATAGAGTCCCATTAACCTTGACCCTAGCTCTTGGGTCCTAGTATAGTGCTAATAACCATGCCATCATTCGTTCCCCAAGACCTATCCCTTTCAAGACTTCTATCATAAACTTCCAATTTACTCTATCAAATGCCTTTTCCACATCCATTCATAGTACTACTCTCGGTCTCCTATCCGGTCTAGTTTGCATCCAGTAAAGCACATGAAGGGCTTGGATCGTGTTGTCTTTAGTTTCACTGCCCCTCATGAAGCCTGTCTGCTCAATATGGACTAATTGGGTTATATGGTCCTGTAGTCCTATGGCTAGAATTTTTGCTAGTAACTTAGCGTCTGAATTTAGGAGAGATATAGGCCTATAATTTGCACAAAATTGTGGATCCTTCCCTGGTTTCGGTATAACTGTTACATGTGCCAATAAGGCTTCTCGTGGCAAAGGGTTACTATCTGTTATCTTATTAAAGTAATTACATAAAGGCATTACCAAAATATTACTAGACTTCTTGTAATATGCATTTGTAAGGCTGTCTGCTCCTGGACTTTTCCCGTTTGGCATCTTTTCTATTGCCTTACTTATTTCCTCCATGGTGATTGGTCCTTCTAATTTCTTTATAATCATCGGGGGAGGGTTGGTAACTCAGCGTCCTTGATATATTTCCCCATCTCTTCCACCCGCTTCCCCTCTTCACACCCCAAAGAGGATGGTTGTTTATCCTTAGCTCTTTTGTCCAGGCACCCCGTAAGCTCTGTTCTTCATATATCCAGCTGCCTGGCTTCCCCTGGGTCAAGATTATTTTTATGCTTAATCTCCAGGTCATGTATTTTCTCCAACAGTTCTTCTATCTCCTTCCTCTTTTCCCTCTTACTTGAGTGCTGTGTGCTATTAGTTCTCCTCTGATGACAGCCTTATATGCCTCCCATACTATTTGGTCAGATGTTCCCCCAGCTGTGTTGATCTTAAAATATTCTTCTAACTTGTTCCGTATGTCATCCGCTATCTGCCCGTCGTCCAGTAATGACTCATTTAGGCGCCATGTCCTCTCCTGGCGGCCCGCAGACACTGGATGAAACACCAGCACAACTGGAGCATGATCAGAGATTGTTATAGGTTCCATAGTAGCAGATTTCACGCAATCCAGATAATATTGATCTACCAAAATCAAATCTAACCGGGAGTATACTTTTTGGGTCTGGGAGTAATAGCTGACATCTTTCTTCTCCTTATTTAGTACTCTCCAACTGTGAAAAAAAATATAAATCGCGCTACCTCTAAACCATGTGAAACAAATGTTTGAATCACAAAACACACAAAACTATGTCATATACATATGTTGATATTGTTGGTGGTTGAGACCCCCGGTCTCACAGATAGTCCCTGACTACCTGATGGCGCGCTCGTGTTGTGTCTGCAGGCCTGGGAGATTGGTTTCGTTTCAGAGAAGTAATACAGACGGAGACATATAAAGTGTGAAACCAAGCTCTGTTTATTTTTGGCTCGTTTGCTGATTATATAGGGGGGAAATGGGGGCGTACATCATGGCTTTCAAAATACATATAACAGTTCCTATGGGTTAAATGTTTCAGAGAAAAACAATCGTCATTTAGGGGATTTTTGGATTTTTATGCGAGTAAGCATATCACCGAATATAGACATAGAAACTCAAGGCAAAAAAGCAGCTGACTGTCTGAGTCTTCTACGTGACCCTTGATTGCATCAGAAATGGAACAACTCAGCAAAAACACGTATACACTTATATTGCTTATGTGGCTAAAATATGTCTGTAGAAATGGAGTATATGCATACAAAATGGAGTATAAGCTGGATTGAGCTTCTGTCATCCCTCACAATCCCCTCTTAAAATATAATTAAAACCCTTAATTAATTTTCTCACCCGAGCCTCGGGTAATGGTGGAACTCATGATCATTTAGGAATGTCATCAGGGGATATAAAACCTCCCTGGTATGTTTAACGTGCCTGGCGGATTAACCCTTTGTATCCCTGCTGGGAGAAGGGACCAAGGCACATCCATTCCTAAATGATGAGGTTCTTTTTTTTTTGCTTATGCATTTTAACATAAGTTGTGTATTCACTGGGTTTCTGTGGTTTTGGGACATCGTAGGCTGACACTTGGTGTGACACCATTGAGGTATCGTGTGCGGGTGATCGGGAAGCCCTAGCAATGATATACATTATGAGCTTAAAACATGCATATAGAAATAATAGAAAAAGCAAAATTATTATAATAGTCATAGCAATGTCTTTCAACCATGAGAATATTCCTCCAAGCCCAAAATTCCCTTTACCAAAAGGACTCCATGTTTTAGCAATGTCCCTGGCTTCTTGTTGCAGGCTATCTACCTCCTTTCGGTGTTGTGCAATAATGTCATAATAATCGGGTATTTCAACAGATGTGTTGTGTATCCATGTGCAACACTCGTAATCCTCTGTAACCTCACATAACCCAGTAAGGGCAGCACTCATGCTTTCGATGGCTAGGTCATGGAGCTCAAGTTGTTTCTTAATTGCTCTCATCTCCTCATTTAAATTGGTGATGTCCCCCGAATTTTTATCTAGGATTTCATCAAGAATTTTAGAGTAATTGTTTAGCCTTTTCATTATGTCTATTCCCCACCCGGTCCACGAAGGAAACCAGGCCCATGCCATATCCTTCTCAAAGAATAATTCCCTTTTATGGCGGTGTTTAAGGGGATACCTAGGATGCATACTAGCTTCAAGGAGGTGCTCACCCTTGTCATCTCCCACTACGCCCATAATGGGGACTAGGGATGCAAGATAGCACCATCCCTGGGGTTCAGTGGGGATCCAAGGGTGGCAGATTTTCCCACAACAAATATAAACACTGTTTCCTAGGGCTAGGGGCCGTTTGTTGAATATTGTCATCACCTCGTCAGAAAGACTTGAAAAGGTGAAACTTGACAACAGCTGACCTACTGGGGAGGTGGAGCTTGAGCTAAGGAAATCCATTAAGGTGGCGTTCATGGTAGGGTCTGAAGTGTGAAATACAGGGTCCTCAATTGAAGTCATTGAAAAATTAATTTTAGCATGTTGGCAAACTTCAGCCCTTTTAGTGGAGTTCCCCAACCTGAAACACCAGTCTGGGGAGTGGCTTCTACCAATAATTGGAAACATAAGGGCATTATTTGGAAGCGTCCTCGTGACGTTTGTAAGGATAATGGGAGGTGTGCCGTTTAAGAGGGGATAACAATTTAGGGGTATCGCCATTAGAGGGATCCTAGCAGTACTAGGGTGTAGTTTACTACAAATCCAACACTTTTCATATCCAGTTTTTCGAGCATAGGCATACTTAAATTTTAACAATAACATATTGTCTGTGAGACTATCTGTCTTACTCCCTTCGTTATATAATTGTGTACCTCTCTTGTGCCTGGTATGTGTAATATTGGTGGTGGTCTGATCTCTAACTTGAGCGATGGTTATTTGTTGGGAACTACGGTTACTGGAAGGGATACCCCTCTCATCTCGGGAGACTTGCATTTCTTCGCTGTAATTCTTACCGCAAATACCCTGCAATCCCCTTAAATCTTCTGGGCTATAAATACAGTTGGTGGTAACCCATACTATGGAGAAAATTGAAAATGAGGTAAGTCCTATGAGCAACCAAAGTTTTCCAGAGTCCGGTGAAATTAAGATTGTCATTTTTCTACAGGGCCAAGGCTGTCTGCCTCCGGAACCCCCTTTTCTTGATTATCCTGTTCAAGGCCAGAGCAAGTCAGCTTGCCCTCGTTAGTGCCTCTCTTGCTTCTGGATCTTCCTCTTCAAGGCCAAGGCAACTTGCCTCCGTTAGTACCTCTCTTGTCTCTAAATCCGGACTTGCTTCTGGACTTGCTTCTGGACTTGCTTCTGGACTTGCTTCTGTGGTTGGCCCTTTCTTTACCAGCTTTACTCGGGTAGCGTGGATCCAGGTGGGGCTGTTCTCTGTTAGGACTGCTGTTCTGGTCACTGCAACAATGATGGTGGGAGGTCCGTAGGTGAAGTCTTGCTGTCTTTTCCCTTTTGGATGTAGCTTGACCACTACTTCGTCCCCCTCCCTGAAGGGGTGCGTGTTTTCCTGTGAAGAAAAAGGACATTTGCGAGTAACATCTTCCTCGGTGCGGACCAAGGTTTCGATCAGCTTCCTTACATATTCATCTCTTAAGTTATCAAGGTTATCCATGGTCATAAAAGTTTTCCTAGACCATGGGGTGGGGAAGGGTCTACCGAACAAGATTTCGAAAGGGGAATACCCTAGAGCTTTATTAGGGGTCATTCTTATTTCAGCCATGATGGCTGGGAGGTATCTTTTCCAATTGGAAAAGGTTCCTCCTGTTGCTTTCCTCACCTTATCTTTAATAGTCCTATTCATTCGTTCCACAATCCCAGAGCTTTGAGGGTGGTAGGGAATGTGGAATTTCCATTCTACTTGTAATGTCTTGGCCAGTTCTCTACAAATTTTGGATGTGAAGGCGGGGCCTTGGTCTGAGTTTATTTGTAGAGGTATTCCCCATCTGGGGACTATCTCTCTTGTCAGGATTCCTACCACTGTTTTAGTATCTTCTCTTCTTGTAGGGAATGCTTCTGGCCATCTACTGAAAACATCTATTATTACACAAACTGGTTGTGTGCCCCCCTTTACTGGGAGATGAGTGAAATCAATTTGTAGATGTGTGAATGGTGTTGTCGGGTAGGGTAGGTGTTCGTGCTTAACCTTATGTGGGTTGTCGGGGTTGTTTCTTATGCAGGTTATGCATCTCTGTACAAAACTTTTTACCATAGGTTCAACTTTGGTAATGTAAAACATTGTTTTAAGTTGTTGTAAAGTGGCTTTTCAACCTATGTGTCCTATTCCGTGAACATGTGCTATGTAGATTGGGGCACTATGTTGTGGGATGCATGGTCTCCCCTCTTTGCAAATGAGTCCAGTTTTAGGACTCTTTTGTAACACCGGATAACACCAATCAGCAAGTTCCTCTGGGGTAGCGGAAGCCTGCAAATCAGTTAGCAGCTGTGTTTCGTCTGGGAGGAGAGGTACCAAGGTTGGCATGGTTAGGAAAGTTGAAATAACTGTCTTAGCTGCTGACTTGGCTGTGATATCAGCAAGGGCGTTTCCTTTTGATATGTCATCTGAACCTTGAGTGTGTGCTCTACAATGGATGATGGCTAATTCTGATGGGAGTTTTATGGCATCTAGCAATTGTTTTATCAATTGGGCATGTGAAATGCGCTTTCCGTCGGCTCCTATATATCCTCTGATGGACCATAATACTCCATGGTCAAAGACAACACCATGAGCGTACCTGGAATCAGTATATATAGTCACAGGTTGGTTGGAGTATAGGGTGTAAGCTCTTGTTAAGGCTATTAACTCGGCCGCTTGTGCTGACTGGTGGTTGATTGGTTCCGCTTCGATGACAACATCAGGTAATTTTACTACTGCATAACCCGCATGATAAGTGTTGTCATTTGGGCGGGAGCAAGAACCATCTACAAAAATTACATCCCCTCTTTCCAGAGGGGTCTTTTGCATGTCTAATCTGGGAGATGTCATGACTTCTATAGATTCTAAACAGCTGTGTTCTTCCGCTATAGTGTCATCATTGGACTTCAGTCCTAGCAATCCATTTAAGATCATTGCTGGTCCTGCCGTGGTGGAATTGTACTGGACTTTTAGTTGGGGGTTACTCAGCAGTATAATCTCATATCCACTCTGTCTCTGGGCGGACATATGTTGTGTGTGTATCCCTTTCAGAATAGATAACACATCATGGGTTGTGTGTAGGGTGGTAGGGTGACCCAGTGTGAAAACAGTAGCCATTTCGACAACCATAGCGCAAGTAGCCAGTGCTCGGAGGCACGAAGGAAAACCCTGGACTTGTAGAGGCATGACCTTAGAAAAAAATGCGACTGGTCGCATCTTCCCACCGTGTTCTTGGCCGAGAACGCCCGCCATGGTTTTACAATTGTCTCTTGCATATAAATGGAACATTTGACTATAATCAGGGAGGCCAAGACCAGGACTTGTCATCATTGAACATTTCAATGCCCTAAACGCTTCACACATTTCTTCTGACCATTTAACATTGTCGGGTGAATCCTTTAGTGTGGCTTGTCTTAAAATGTTATCATAGAAGGAGCAATCACGTATCCATTGTCTGCAATAGCTTACCATCCCAAGGAAAGATAACATGTATTTCTTGGTGTGTGGGGTGACCAGGCCCACGATGGCATCGACCCGTGATTTGCTCAAGCTTCTTACTCCCTTTGAGAAGACAAAGCCTAAGTATTCCACCTTTTCTAAACACCACTGTAACTTCTGTTTCGACACTTTGTATCCACATTCTAACAACCATAATAATAATGACTTGCTATCTTCCTGGCTGGCCTCCGCTGACTGGCTGCAGACCATCAGGTCATCAACATATTGCAGCACTACCGAACCTTGGGGGGGGTTCCATGGCCTTAGTGTGGACTGTAGTACAATACTAAAAACCACGGGGGAGTCCACATATCCTTGCGGTAATCTTGACCAAGTCATTTGGCGCTTCCCATCAAGGCTAAAAGCAAAAATGGGCCGTGTCTCTTTGTCAACAGGTATGCTGAAGAAGGCATTCTTCAGATCGATAACCGAAAAATGGGAGGCTTCATGTGGGATGGTTGCCAGAAGCGCGCTAATGTCTGGGACTATTGGCGCGATGGGAATAACTAGGTTGTTAATAGCCCTTAGGTCTTGCACAAAACGGTACTGGCCATCGGGCTTTTTTACTGGGTTTACTGGTGTGTTGTAAGATGAGATACAATACTCCAGTATACCTTTCTCCAGGTATTCTTCTACCTGGTGAGTGATTCCTTCTATTTTTTCTGGTGACAAAGGATACTGTTTTTGGTAAACTGGCATAGCTTGGGGTTTGAGGGTTGCTTTATATGGGGTACAATCTATTAAACCCGTGTCATGATTCCCTTCTGCCCAGATTTCGTTTGGTAGGTCTAGTGGTAGACTTACACAAATAAAATCTTCGTTTCTCTGAGTCACCTTCAGATTTGGTTCCACCGAAAAACAGGGCGAATCTACAATCAGTCCTCCCCCCTTCTTATCCACTGCGATATTCAAACTTAGTTTTTCAAAGAGATCTCTACCAAGCAGGTTTACTGGGCACCCGGGTATTATACTAAAAGCATGGAAGCAGATGAATTTGCCTGTACCGTCGGTAACCTTCAAGCGATTAGTCTTGAAAGTGGGAGTTGATACCCCGTTTATTCCCATAGAAGGCGTTGACCTTTCCCTTGGACCAGAATAATTACTTGGTGCCATTACACTAGTAGTCGCCCCGCTATCGACGATGAACGCAAGTTTTCTTTGGTTTACCGTTAAGTCTACGAGGGGCAGTTCCTTCCAAGTTTCTGTGATTTGTGGGAAAGTCGGGATATCAGCCTCCGGGCACCATCAGCGTTGTTGCTGTTGGTTTGACCAGTTTATAGGGAATTTATTCCCTGTCGAGGTCGCTTGTGGTTGTTGTTCAGTGGACATGCTGTTGTTTTGGGGTTGGTAGGTTTTTCGGGGTCTAGGGCAGTCCCTGGCCCAATGATTAGGGTCTCCGCAATTGTAGCAGGTACCCTGGGGGTACCTAGGCTGTTGTGGATCTCTCTGGTTCCTACCTCTCCCGTATTCATTTCGGTTTTGACTAGGGTAACCTCTACCTCGTCCTCTGCTCATTCCCCTCCCATACTGTGGGGCATCAATCTTGTCAGTAAAATGGTGGGTACTGATAGTTGGTTTTTTTATCTCAAAACATCCAGCAGCCTCTTTTTCAAAAAGATGCTTCTGGAAGTCTGGCACAGTATCGGATGGCCAGGAGGAAACCATTTGTTTGATGGGGGTGACGAGGTGAGGCAGGGTATTAATCAGAAAAGTGGAAATGAATAATTGATCATTATCCTGTATCTTTAAACCGGCCTCTTGAACCCAACAGTCATGGAATCTCTTCCAATATTCGGGGATGGGTTCATCTTTCTTTTGTTTGCATGCTAATGCGGTGGATAGGGATGATTTTTGTTTAAAAACTCTCTTCATTTCATTTTCCAATTCCTCCCACATTGTGGCCACTCCAACTTCCGTGTTTAATGCATACTGTCCGGCTGAAGGATTGGATGGGGGAGGTGGAGGTTGTTGTGGTGGGTCTACTACTGCCTCCTGTTTTATCTGTATTACACTAATGGAAGTTACCTTTGTCCAATCCCATTCTGACCTAGGACCAATGATTCCATCTATTATCAGACGCATGTCTTCCTGTGTATAATTCCTACCCTTACAAGCCTTTTTTAAATAATTCAATGTTCCCAATGGGGCTGCCGTGGGTTTGGGACAATTCTTTACTATTCTATCGATGTCTTCCAACTCTATGGGCTTCTTTACCAGATAATTCCCCATTGTCATAAAAGGAAAATGTTTGTTGTCTCCTTCGGCAATGATCGGGGGCCCAGGGGGGTTCGGATTGGGGTCGGATGGATTATAGATTCTCCCAGTCCTAGTATGGAGTGGGGAAGTTATTTCATTCTCCAAACTGCCGATAGGTTCCGGCATTTCCCGAATGGTCGGAGGACGGGGGGGGGTTGGGGACATCCGAACTGCGATACCGGGGGAACGGGGCATTCGGATTGCTGACCTAACTGGGCTATAAGTAGTGACAGGTGGTATACCTAGTCTCTGCGGGGTAGGGGTAGATGACCCCTGAGCGGCTTGGTCGGGTGCTGTAGGTCTTATGTGATATGCTCCTTGTGGGTCATTTATTGGTTCTATCTCGGGCAGTGCGGAGACTATGGCTAGAGATTCAATTTCACGTTCATCCAATATCGGATAAATATGACTGTAGGGCGGGGGTGTAGTGTATGGTAATGTAGTGTTATTTTGTTGTATCTTGCTTGGTTTGGACAAGGTATTCATCCGCTCCAAGTCATGGCATTTCTTTGGGTCTAGAACTTTAACTAATTTCTTTTTACCCTTTTCCCGTTGAACTTCTTTCCAGTAAGGGGCATATTGTAACCAACTCAACCCTCCTTGCTCCATATATTCCTGGTCCCACCCTGGGTCGGGACCATAATATGGCCACACTGTTTTGTCTAAAAGACATAATCCTTTCACCATATCCATGTGGAAGGGGTCATTGGCGCCCTCCCGTGGAAACGGATTGGAACTATGCAGGGCTTCGGTCCAACCCGCTATATTATCCACCCATGGATTGATTAAGAAATAATCAGTCCCGCTAACCCTTGCTACGTATTCTTTACATGTCTCTCCAGGTTCTGGTACAGGGGGTGATTTACTACCTCCGTGGCCCATGGTTGTAAACAACGGCGGTCCTCAGAGGGGTAAGTCCACCTTAATCGGTGACCAACGCTACCGGGTACGCAATTAAAATCGTCGTGCCAGACCACTTGAGAGCACGATCCTATTCTTCCTAGTACCGATGGTGCTAATACTTTGTTGGGGGAGTTAATTATTGCCCGAACGACAGAATGTAATAATATCCCGTCGGTATTTGATATTATATAGGTAACCCGTGGTTCTCCCCTGTTACACCAGTGACAGCTCATTTGTTGCAGAACGCAGATGGTTGGAGCTGGTAGATGTTTTTTATTTGTTTGTAGGTTATACTGATCAAATTACGGTCTATTTCCCCGTGGAAATTGATATTATAATATATAGTCCTATACTTGGGGTTGGTGGAATTAAACTGGGTCCCCAGGAACCTTCTCCTTTTAGGTGGGATTATGGAAACTAATTTAGCAAAGTCTAAATTGCAGTGTGTTATATCGAAACTCAAACAGTGAGTACAAAGGGGACACGTCATATATCTTATTATAGTTTCTATGTGTAAAGGTACGGAACGTTCACAGTGCTCGACTGCCACACGAATCGCTCCGCGTGCGTCTTCCCAAAACGTGAACTGGTCACTGTTGTATTTCAGCCGTGCTGACAATACGGAGTGGTTCGAATGCAGTGTGACCACTCTGGCATTCTCATCAGATAAAGGACATTTAGTAAATGATTCGGGTTTGTCCACTTACCAACCAAACTCGTTGAGTCATACAAACAAATTATCTTATACTTCTATGCGATAGATAAGAAAAGCATAAAGATTTTTTCAGACACAAAACGAGCGAATTTTCTAACTCTTCTAAGCCTCCCCGAGACTTGATATCTCTATTATGTGTGGATAGTATTCCCAGAATACCTCAACACTTTTTGGTTCTATTGGATCTGAGTTTAATCAGTGCCCCCTTCACCTCATTACTATCGGTTACATAGAAAAAAAGATTTTTTCTTACCGAGTGAGTAGGTGTTCGTGGAGGATGATTCTCAGATCCCGGACGAGCCCCCACTACTGTTGGTGGTTGAGACCCCCGGTCTCACAGATAGTCCCTGACTACCTGATGGCGCGCTCGTGTTGTGTCTGCAGGCCTGGGAGATTGGTTTCGTTTCAGAGAAGTAACACAGACGGAGACATATAAAGTGTGAAACCAAGCTCTGTGTATTTTTGGCTCGTTTGCTGATTATATAGGGGGGAAATGGGGGCGTACATCATGGCTTTCAAAATACATATAACAGTTCCTATGGGTTAAATGTTTCAGAGAAAAACAATCGTCATTTAGGGGATTTTTAGATTTTTAAGCGAGTAAGCATATCACCGAATATAGACATAGAAACTCAAGGCAAAAAAGCAGCTGACTGTCTGAGTCTTCTATGTGACCCTTGATTGCATCAGAAATGGAACAACTCAGCAAAAACACGTATACACTTATATTGCTTATGTGGCTAAAATATGTCTGTAGAAATGGAGTATATGCATACAAAATGGAGTATAAGCTGGATTGAGCTTCTGTCATCCCTCACAGATATAAATCATAAACTATGTGATATATGATGGTATATATAAATAGTGTTGCTCACGAATATTCGTATTGCGAATATTCGGCTCGAATATGGCATATTCGAGTATTCGCGAATATCTCGAATTTCGCGGCCAATATTCGCTATTCCGAATATAAAAAAAAAATTGCGAAATTTCGCTAATGCGAATTTATTGCGAACATTTTGCGATTTTTTTTTTTCTGATTGGCTCTGATGCAAAAGAAGGGCGGAGAAAGTATTTGCGAATATTCTGAAATCGAATATTGGTGATATTTTATCGAAATTTCGCTAATGCGAATGCGAAATTGATTGCGAGATTTTGACAACTCTGATTGGCTCTGATGCAAAAAAAGGGTGGAGAAAGTATTCGCGAATATTCGATTTCTGAATATTCGCAAATACTTTCTCCACCCTACCACAGTTGTCAAAATATTTCACAACATTTTTTTTTTTGATAAAATATTCCGAATATTCGATTTCCGAATATTCGAGAATACTTTCTCCGCCCTTCTTTTGCATCAGAGCCAATCAGAAAAAAAAAAAAAAAATTCACAAAATGTTCGCAATAAATTCGCATTAGCGAAATTTCGCAATTTTTTTTTTTTTAAATATCACGAATATTCGATTTTAGCGAATATTTCACGAATATTCGGCTATATATTCGTGATATATCGCGAAATCGAATATGGCGTATTCCGCTCAACACTATATATAAATCACTAATATACCAAAAAACAAGAGAGGTTGATAGCCACTAGAGGGCACTATATAGCACTCTCAAGTCCCTCAATAACAGTGAAACAGTGATAAATGAACATCCAAAAAACTTTTTTTTAGATCATATCATTAGATCAATAAATATTAACCAAATACAAATATATATAGACATATAAATAAAACAAATATTGTAGCAGTAAAGTCCATAAATGTTTAACACATGTGCTCTGTGCCAAGTTCCAAAATCAGTTGAAAACGTGTCCAAAGAAAAGTGATGTATCCTTCACCGAACTATAGATTAGCTCCTTACCAAATCGCCATCATCCCTTATAACAGGGGATCATGAACAGCATATAATACATAGTCACTCCCAGTCTTGCAGTTCAGACAGATACGATTCTTACGATTCACCAACATCAATGCCCACCATGTAAAAAACAATAACAGCTCCACATAGCACATTAAATGAGTAAAAAAGATTTATTAAAAGTTGTATTGCACTTACAAACATGCAGTAAAAAAATGACGGCCAGTACACAAATTCCCAGACACCCGTCCACTGGGGAGACGTTTGGAGCTCTTGGGTGACGACAGCACGCCGGCACGTCCGTTTCGTAAAATATTACTTCTTCCAATGACTCTCCAACTATCTACTAAATGGAGGGATTGGAGGAGTTGTTTAATATGTTAAAGGGCTTTGAAGGATAATGGAGTTTAACCTGTTGTAGTATCTAGTTGGGGGTTCAACGTAATATTGAAATCTCCTCCCAGAATTAATATTCCTTCCCTGAATTTTTCCAGTAATTTTAAGGTTTTAGTTAAAAAGCAGACGGGAATAGGAGCATATATAGAGGCAAACGTATAACACTGTCCCTGAAGCATGCCTTTAATAAAGAGGAACCGTCCCTCTGGATCCGTCTGCACTGACATCGGGACCAGTGGGCATAAAGATAAACCATACAACATTTATTGTAGTCTACTTACAGAACAAACAAGGATAAAAGGCATATAAAAAACTCTGTGGCTATCAGCATGCTTGCATCGGCCAGCCTGACATGTTTCATCCTTATAGGCTTCACTATGATTGCTTCCTTTTTTATACTGGGTTCAATCTCCTGTTGATGACTGTGCAATCCATTCATCTGCCTGTTTGAGTGCTGGAGTCCCTTTATTTTGATGTTGATGTTATCCACCATTCATCTATCAAGTTAGGAGTGCTGTCTTTGTTACTCCCCACCTGCATCCTATGATCTTGTTGCCTAATTGTCACATAATTCTGGTAAGCAGACTGAGAGCAATGTAACTGGTTCCCACAAAGTGTCAAAACTGTCAGTTAGTTAGACTGTCCTCTGCAATATCGCAGTCCGCCATAAGTCGATGATCTCCACCATTACTAGTATAAATAAATAAATAAATAAATAGAAATTCCAGTATATATCCCATAGTTTGTAGACACACTGGCCCAGATTCTCAAAGGGCTTATGACGGCGCAACGACATGTACGCCGTCGTAAGTCCTAACCTGGGCCGTCGTATCTATGCGACTGATTCTAAGAATCAGTTACGCATAGATATCCATTAGATCCGACAGTCGTAAGGCTCTTACGCTGTCGGATCTTAAATGCAATTTTTTTTTTGCTGCTAGGTGTCGCCTCCATCGTTTTCCCCGTCAAGAATGCAAATTAGCTAGATACGCGAATTCCCGAACGTACGCGCGGTCGACACAGTGAAGTTACGACGTTTAAGTTAGGTTTGCGTGGCGTAAAGTTGCCCCTGCTATATGAGGGGCAACCAATGTTAAGCATGGCCGTCGTTCCCACGTCAAAATTTATAAATGTACGTCGTTTGCGTAAGTCGTCCGTGAATGGGGCTGGACGCCATTTACGTTCACGTCGAAACCAATGACGTCCTTGCGACGTCATTTGGAGCAATGCACCCTGGGATATTTTCAGGACGGCGCATGCACAGTACGTTCGGCGCGGGAACGCGCTTAATTTAAATGCTCCACGCCCCCTACCTGGCTAATTTGAATTAGGCGTGCTTGCGCTGGGTGATTTACGCTACGCCGCCACAACTTTACAGGCAAGTTCTTTGTGATTAAAGCACTTGCCTGTAAAACTTGCGGCGGCGTGACGTAAATGAGATACTTTACGCCCGCTGAGTTTTACGCCCAACTACGAGAATCTGGGCCTATAACTTTTGTGCAAATCAATCAATATACGCTTATTGGGATTTTTTTTACCAAAAATATGTAGCAGAATACATATTGGCCTAAATGTATTAAGACATTTGACTTTTTAGATTTTTCTTATTTGATATGTTTTATGGGAAGAAAGTTAACAATATATATATTTTTTTAATTGTCTGTCTTTTTTTTTATAGGTCCAACATTTGAAAAAAAATGCAGTGGTGATCAAATATCACCACATGAAAGCTCTGTTTATGGATTTTATTTTACATAAATGTCATTTGGATACAGCGCTGCATGACCGCGCAATTGTCAGTTAAAGTAACACAGTGCCGTATTGCAAAAAAATGGCCTGGTCATAAAGTGGGGAAAATGTTCCGGAGGTCAAGTGAATAAGAAAGGTTAAATAATTGATGTAATGAGATTTACAGAGAATGATATAGATTAGGCAAATTACAATGATCGCATCTATGACTGCAGAGCTTTTTAAAACAACGATGTGGAGTCAGGTCTGATAGATTTCATTTTTGATATCAAGATTTGACATCCAACTTCAATTTAGTCCTACTAAATTATTATTTTATTATTATTTATTTTATTTACAGCTTTTTTTAAGTCTTTATTCCTCAGGCTATATATAATTGGATTCATCAGTGGGGTGACCACAGTGTACAGCAATGACAAGAATTTAGTGATATCCCCTGACTGTCCTCTACGGGGTACCAAATAAACACAAACTATGGAACCATAATAAATACAAACAACAGTTAGGTGGGAGCTGCATGTTGAGAAAACTTTTTGTCTGCCGGTAATAGACGGGATTTTAAAAATGGTAATTATAATATAAACATATGATATAATAATTGTAAAGAATGGGATGACAACATTAATAACAGCCATTAATGTCACTTCAAGTAAAACATTAGAAGCATCAGAGCAGGAGAGTTGTAGGATTGGATCAAGATCACAGAAAAAGTGATTGATAATATCGGGACCACAAAAATATAATTGTGATACTGGTAAAGTGAGTATCAGTACTACTAAAAAACTTAAAACCCAACATGTAATAATCAACACCCAACAAAGCTGGAAGTTCATTGTTAAAGAATAATGTAATGGTTTACAGATGGCCACATATCGGTCATAACACATCACTGTCAGAAGAAAACACTCAAGACCTTCAGAAACACCAAAAAAATAAAACTGGGTGATGCAATCAGAAAAAGATATTGTGATCCCTTTCATCAAAACAGTATGGAGTGTGTTAGGAAGAATATTGGTTACCAGTAAGATATCTGATAGAGAGAGCTGGGAGAGGAAGAAGTACATGGGGGAATGGAGGGATTTGCTGTAGTACACCAGTGCGATGATCAGGAAGTTTCCACATATTGTCACACAATAGATCAAAAGGAAAAGAAAAAAGATCAGAAATGTTATACTGTGTGGCGTCTGAAGTCCTAATAGGTGGATCTTGGTAATATGGGACACATTTTTCTCCACCATAACCTGAAGAGAGAACAAAAAAATGATTAAGGTAATCCTAACTTATTTATAAAAGGTGATGCAAAGATATATAAAATGTTAAAAGTGCCATAAGCCATACACCCTATGATCAAATGTGTGTAGGTATTTGACTATCACAACTACATAAGCTTGTTGGACATCCGACTGGCAGAACTACCAGGGTCGCAAAGGTGGCTCTTGCGACCGGACCCTGGAGTTCCGCTACTGTGGGGAACTCCACCCGCCCCAAGAGCCTGGACTGTGGCTCCCCAGCTGCTGCAGGGCTCTGAGTTGCGAGTGTCTCTTTCACAGCCCAGAGCCAGCGACTCTGATGTAAGGGGGGCTTTGCAGACTCTGATGTCTGCAGACTATAATGTATAGGACATTCTGCTGACTCTGATGTAAGGGGGCATTGCGAATTCTGGATTTTTTGAGGATGTTTGTGAGATTATTTGTCTATTAGGCCAAAATAGTGCTTGTAAGGTCAGGTACTGATGTTGGACAAAAATATCTCACTCACAGTTGGCATTCAAAATCATTCCAAAAGTGTTTAGTTGGGTTGAGGTCAGGGCTCTGAACAGGCCACATTTTCACCAAACACATCTAACCAAGTCTTTATGGAGCTTTTTTTTTTAATATGTTTGTTAAGAAATGTCCATATAAAAGTAGAAAAATATCATAAACAAGAATTATATGTCAGCGAAGGCATCGGGAGAAATAGCATAGCCTTCACAGAGTTCAGGCCCCGTACACACGGCCGAGGAACTCGACGTGCCAAACACATCGAGTTCCTCGGCCAGTTCAGCCCTGAAGCCGCCGAGGAGCCGAGAGCCGAGAGCTCCCATAGAACAACGAGGAAATAGAGAACATGTTCTCTATTTCCTCGTCGAGCTCCTCGTCGGCTTCCTCGGCGAAATTGTACACACGGCCGGGTTTCTCGGCAGAATTCAGCCAGAAACTCGGTCGAAAGCTGAATTCTGCCGAGGAAACTGGTCGTGTGTACGTGGCCCCAGGCTAAAGGCCATACACGATCGCACATTTTGACAACAAATGTCTGACAGACCTGTTTTAGCAGACAATCTGACCGTGTGTACGCTTCATCGGACAAACTTTTTCGCTTTTTCCATCGGACAAATGTTCGCTGCGAGAACAGACAAACTTTCTGGCAACAAATGTCCTATGTTGGCTAATCCGATCGTGCTAAAGATCAGACAACAATAGCAGAAGTTGCCCAAAGGGTAGGGGCAAAGAGCAGAAAAACCACATAGTATGTATATTACGTCACTACGTTTGTGTTTGTTGGCTGAAAAACTACCGTGTGTATGCATACCAAGTTCACGTACATCGCCCTTCGGAGAAAAATGCACGGAAAAGTCAGATGGAATTCCGATCCTGTGTATGAGGCTTTAGAGAACAGCGGTAAACAGTCTCATCAGCAAGGCTTAACCGCTTCCCGACCACCGCATGTAGATATACGTCGGCAGAATGGCTCGTACAGGCACATTGGCGTACCTGTACGTCCCTGCCTTTCCGTGGGTCGGGGGTCCGATCGGGACCCCCCCGCTACATGCGGCGGTCGGATTCCCTCGGGGAGCAATCCGGGATGACGGCGCGGCTATTCGTTTATAGTCGCGATCACTCCCCGGAGCTGAAGAACGGGGAGAGCCGTATGTAAACACGGCTTCCCCGTGCTTCACTGTGGCGGCGTATCGATCGAGTCATCCCTTTTATAGGGAGACTCAATCGATGACGTCAGTCCTACAGCCACACCCCCCTACAGTTGTAAACACACACTAGGTGAACACTAAATCCTACAGCGCCCCATGTGTTTAACTCCCAAACTGCAACTGTCATTTTCACAAAAAACAATGCAATTTAAATGCATTTTTTGCTGTGAAAATTACAATGGTCCCAAAAATGTGTCAAAATTGTCCGAAGTGTCCGCCATAATGTCGCAGTCACGAAAAAAATTGCTGATCGCCGCCATTAGTGGTAAAAAATAAATAAATAATAAAAATGCAATAAAACTATCCCCTATTTTGTAAACGCTAAAAATTTTGCGCAAACCAATCGATAAACGCTTATTGCGATTTTTTTTTATACCAAAAATAGGTAGAAGAATACGTATCGGCCTAAACTGAGGGGAAAAAAAATTATATATGTTTTTGGGGGATATTTATTATAGCAAAAAGTAAAAAATATTGAATTTTTTTCTAAATTGTCGCACTATTTTTGTTTATAGCGCAAAAAATAAAAAACGCAGAGGTGATCAAATACCACCAAAAGAAAGCTCTATTTGTGGGGAAAAAAGGACGCCAATTTTGTTTGGGAGCCACGTCGCATGACCGCGCAATTGTCTGTTAAAGCAACGCAGTGCCGAATTGTAAAAACCCCTTGGGTCATGTAGCAGCATATTGGTCCGGTCCTTAAGTGGTTAAAGTCAACAAGAATTCGTAAGTTAACTGGCATACAACATATGGAGCTGTTTTTTTAACACAGTTATGATCGAACACAAATGGACCTTCCCCGAACTGATTATCACAAGGTTAGAAGTGCACATCTAAAATGTCTTTGCATGCTGCAGCATTAGGATTATACAACAGTGTAGGTGAGCAGAACAGTGGCTTGGTGATTAGCACTTCTGAGCACCAGGACATTATCTGTATGGAGTTTGTATGTTCTTCCTGTGTGTTTCTCCCCCACTACTGGTAGGTTAATTGTCTCCAATCTAAATTGGCCCCAATATGTGTATGTATGGGTGTAAGATCGGAACCTTAGATTGTAAACTTCCTAAAAGGCAGAGATTGATACAAAGTGTGGCATGAATTGTCTGTGTTATATAAATGCCTGTAAGGCCCCGTACACACGGGCGGATAATCTGCTGAAAACGGTCCGCCGGACATGTCCGCCCGGAGATTTCTGTCTGATGGTTGTACACACCATCAGACAGAAATCTGTGCGTAAACAATACGCGGGGCGTGGCCGTGCCGTCGCCGCGACGATGATGCGGCGACGTGGGCGGCCCTGGAAGTTCAAAGTTTCCACGCATGCGTCAAATCAGTACGACGCATGCGAGGGATGGCGGTCGGTCGGACGTGTCCGGTGAGTCTGTACAGACGACCGAACACGTCCGACGGACAGGTTTCCAGCGGATAGATTTCTTAGCATGCTAAGAAATTTTTATCCGCTTGAAAAACGGTCGGCTGGACAAATGTCCGCCGAAAAATGTCCGCTAGGCCGTACACACAACCGGATTTGTCTGCTGGAACTGATCCGCGGATAAATCCCAGCGGACAGATCCGGTCGTGTGTACGGGGCCTAATACATAAATAAGGTGCCCACACACATTTGGTCATATATTTTTTCTAGCTATGGGATATTTTATACATTACTGAGAAGAAGCAATATGTTTGAAATATACATAATGCATATGTAGTGTTGGTGCTTGATCTCATGAAATGAAATACAGAATCTCACCACAGCCAGCATGGTAGTGCTTTGGTGCTTGATCTTATTATCTGAAATAAAAAAACACTGCCATTATTGTAGTGCTTGGCACTTGGACTCTCGTTTCAATAATCAGATCTTGAAGGGAGTCCAAGTTCCTTGGCACTGGTGATTCAATGAGTAGACCTTGAAGAGACCTCCAATTGCCTTGTACTGCACATCTTAAATTACTGGTTCAATATGCAATTTAGGTCTCTTGGCTTGTTACCAATTAAATAACACACACGTAATTTAAAAAATAAATTAAAAAAATAACTGATAATGGATGACAGGGTACCGAAAATAGTAGTCTCAGGTTTCACCTTTCCTGTTCAATAACCTTGATGCCATTTCTTATATCGTACCTTTCCCAGCACACCTTCGAGCCTAGGCCTTATAATGTTAAAATCAACAGCTCAGCAGTCATGTCAATTCCAAATCTGGGACCCCATCAGTAGTTCTACTCAAGACCCTTAATATAACACTGAGCTAGCTGCTGTTTTATTTTCCTTCTTTGTACTTAAAAAGACTGTTGCTCTTTGAATTATAGTATTAGTTGCACTTTGAGCTTAATAATTGGATATGAATGTTATACACCAATCATCCATAACATTATGATGAGCCACCTAATATGTGTAATATATGTCTCCCTTTTGCCACCAAAACAGCCTTGACCCATTGCTGCATGGATGCCCCTAGACCACTGAAGGTATACTGTGGTATCTGGCACCAAGCCAACACTGGCAGATCCTTTAAGTCCTGTAAGTTGTGAGTTGGGGCCTCAATGGATTAGACGTGTTCTTCCAGCACATCCCACATATACTCATTGTTGGGTTCCTCAAACCATTCCTGAACCCTTTTTACAACGTGGCAGGGTGCATTATCTTGCTGAAAGAGACCACTGCCATCAGGGAATACAGTTCCCATATAAGGGTGCACTTGGTGAGCAACAATGTTTAGGTAGATGGTGTATGTCAAAGTAACATCCACATGACTGGCAGGACCCAAGATTTCCCAGCAGAATATTTCCCAAAGCATCACATCACAAGCAATGCACACACACACCCAGCCGTTCACATGATGTAAAAGAAAATGTGATTCATCAGACAGGCCACCTTCTTCGATTGCTCTGTTATCCAGTTCTGATGCTCACGTGCCCATTGCAGGAGTTTATGGCTGTAGACACAGGTCAGCATGGGCACCCTGACCAGTCTGCGACTATGCAACACACTGTGATGCCCATGTTTCTGGTTTAAACACATCAACCTCAAAGACAACACATTTACTTGCTGCCTAATACTGTATATCCCATAGGCCTCGTACACACGACTGAACATGTCTGCTGAAACTGGTCCGCAGACCAGTTTCCGCGGACATGTTCGGTCGTGTGTACGGCCGACCGGACAATTTTCTGGTGGATCGGACAGGTTTCCAGCGGACAAATGTTTCTTAGCATGCTAAGAAACATGTCCGCTGGAAGCCTGTCCGTCGGACATGTTCGGTCGTCTGTACGACTTACCAGACATGTCTGCTCGGCCGAAAGCCCTCGCATGCGTCGAAGTGATTCGACGCATGCGTGGAAGCATTGACCTTCCAGGGTCGCGCACGTCGCCGCGTCATCGTTGCGGCGACGGCGCGGCGCAGCCATGTCACTGCGTATCCTCTCCGCGTGGATTTCGGTTTGATGGTGTGTACAACCATCAGACCGAAATCTCCGAGCGGACATGTCCGATGAAAACGGTCCGCGGACCGTTTTCATCGGACATGTCCCCTCGTGTGTACGAGGCCATAGACTTTCAGATGCTATTGTCATGAGATAATCAATGTTATTCACTTTGCATGTCAGTGATCTTGGTGTTATGGCTGATCGGTGTATCAATCTGGCTATAAAATACGATAAAACCAGCAAAGTATGCTTCATTCATTTAGGGAAAAAGTTGAAATTTCTTGCACAAGTTAAAAAAGATGCAGTTCATTCTTCAATGAACTATTTTTAGACCTAAAACTGAAAACTGATTTAAGGTCCATCTGCCCCCCTCCCCACCCCATGCTTTCTGCCTCCGGTCAAAGCTAAGAAGACCAGGCAAATACTTACCTCTGATCTGGAGTTATTGATTCTTGGATACAGCATGCCAAAAGCCATGACCCAGGGACAAGAAATATTAAAGGCAGATACACTGATTGGACGAAACGGCAAAGGGAGGAGCAGCGTGCTGACGTCACCACTGTTTACCAACGACCATCCTGAAGGACGGGCGGAATATTTGAGCCGTCCGGGTTTACAAACTACAAACGCTACGTTTTAAAAATGGACATGTGAGTGCATCTCTGTTTTATGTCATTAAATTGTTTTTTCGTACAATACTGCTCTATGCTGGCTATTTTGTTTTACTCCCGGGTTTAAATCTGTGCGGGGAGACCTGGCAAACCACCACCAAGTGCAAATCTTATGTGGAGGAGTACATCAGAGGAGCTGTAGCAAGGAGCTTGGCATAGAGCTACATGCGCAATTGATCTTTTTAGATCCATGGGAGTCGATAAGCAGATCTTTTATTAGAGGTGGAGGTGCCTGCGTTCTGCTGTCTGACACTGCTTCCTGGACTGTTTTTAACACATTTTGGGTGCATCTGTGATTCATCTAGGATTTCCATAGGAGTTGCAGTTGTGATTATTACGGCCTTTTGGACTATTTATTCACTTTATTTTCTAATTTTTTCATCCTTTTTGTACTATATGCACATTGAGCACACCATTTTTGTATGTATATGTGAACTAGCCTTTATGTCATCAATTGGCTGGTTATTCAATTTTGTTCACATTGTTTTATTTCTACAAGCAGCACAGCTTACATCTTTCTAAGATACACTGATTGTTTTTTTTTTAGTTTTTCATGAAGGAAGACAGATCAGGCAGAGTCTGGCCTCAAGGTAGATTGTGATTTTAGGTTGGCTTTAACCAATATTTTATCATTCTAATAAATATTTATATCAAATTTATTCTCATGTACTTACAGTATTGTATAATCCGTTGATAATGATTTAATGCTACAAATAAAAATTCAAAGGGATTCAGTGCATCACTAAGTGGTTGCCTTCCAGTGAGGAATTGATTAATCATACACAAAGATGTTCCTTTATATAGAAGTCGATGATCCCTGGGAACTGCAAGTGCGTCATGATAATTTCACAGGACTCATTATTTCTAATGTTGAGATAATATATTTAGATTTTTTTTATTCATTAATTATTTATTCATCAAAACCATTTTGTTAACTGTTTATTCAAAATAAGTAAATTATCATTTGAGAAATGTAGAAAGAAGAATATACACTGAATTAAAGCAAGTTTGTGACTAGGATTTGGACATTCAAATAATTTGATTACATTAAAAAAACAGAAACTGAGAATTAAAACAACACACGTGACCTCTGTAACTGCAGGCACTGCAAAGCAATTAATCCTTAAAGGGGTTGTAAAGGTACAATTTGTTTTTTCCTAAATAGCTTCCCTAACTTTAGTGCAGTCCTCCTTCACTTACCTCATCCTTCGATTTTGCTTTTAAAAAAACAAGAGGAAAAGCGCCTCTGAGTAATCTGTGGTTAATATATGCAAACAAATGTATCCAGCACTTACATCATATAAAGTAATGTTGAAGTCCGGGAGGCTGGTGTAGAACTTTAAGGCTGGTCAGTGAAGCCAGGATCGAGGGATGGTATCGTATATATCCAAGTGTCAGCAGCCGCTCGGAGCCGACTGTATCAGCGGTGATGGTATACTGCAGGGCTGGAGTCTTGTGTGCTGGCGTATGACATCAGCTGGACTGGGGCCAAGGAGGACCATGACGAGTTTCAGAGCGTGCGCAAGTCAGGGAACAGACCTGCGCGCTCTTTTTTCAAGTGTTATTTTATTTTGCTTTTAAATGTCCTTATTTCTTCTGAGAAATCCTCACTTCCTGTTCTTCTGTCTGTAACTCCACACAATAATGCAAGGCTTTCTCCCTGGTGTGGAGTGTCATGCTCGGCCCCTCCCTTGTACTACAGGAGAGTTAGGACACTCGCTACGTTGCAGATAGAGAAAGGAGCTGTGTGTTAGTGGGCGTCCTGACTCTCCTGCTCGCCCCCTTAAGGGAGGGGGTAAGCACGACACTCCACACCAGGGAGAAAGCCTCACATTACTGTGTGGAGTTACAGACAGAAGAACAGGAAGTGAGGATTTCTCAGAAGAAATAAGGACATTTAAAAGCAAAATGGAAAGATGAGGTAAGTGAAGGAGGACTGCACTAAGGTAAAGGAAGCTATTTAGGAAAAAATATTGTACCTCTACAACCCCTTTAAATTAACATCAGAAGCAGTGAAGTTGTCCAAGGCTACGGTTTCCTCACTCAGCCCCCCTCTTGCAGTGCACCGGCTCTATATTTACATTAGAGATTAGATAGGAGGCCAGAACAGGCAGAATGAACTTAGATTCGGATTTTAGTGCTTCTGCTTGAAGCTTTGATGATGAATTGCTCCACAGTGATTGCAGCTACAAAGATCAGTGATGACTAGATTCAAGGCACAATTTGTGATTAATAAGATGTAGACATCTGAATGATCATAACTTGGGTGCAGTTTCACTTTGAACTAATCTAAAAAAAATGCCCCTCCCTAGATGTGCAAAGCTGGTAGAGACATCCCCAAAAAGACTTGCGCTGTAATTGTAGAGAAAGGGGGTTCTACAAAGTATTGACTCAGGGGGCTGAATACAAATGCACACCACACTTTTCACATATTTATTTGTAAGACATGTTGAAAACCATTAATCATTTTCCTTCCACTTCACAACTATGTGCCACTTTGTGTTGGTCTATCACAATGAAATACATTTACGTTTTTGGTTGTAACATGACAAAATGTGGAATACTTTTTCAAAGCACTGTATAAGCTTATTGGGCATCCCTTTCCAAAGTCATGAAAATTAATATGAAGTTAGTCCTTATTTGTGGTTATAACAGCCTACACTCTTATGGGAAGGCTTTCCTCAAGATTTTGGGGTACTGTATGTCTTTTTTTTACATTCTTTATTTCTTTTCTTTTCCGTGTGTGAACACTGCTCTGGGTCAGTCTCCCACCTCCACTAACACACAAACCAGGTGCTGACCCCATCCATCACAGATCCCAATGAGCAAAATGACTAAGTGCTAAGGGAGCATGAATCGTGTTAGCTGGTGATGCTGTTCTCCTCTACTTGTGTTTTTGGACATGTTTTTATGGACTTGCTTAAATAAAGGTAATTTTACTGGATGTGCCGATTTATTTTCTGTGTTTCTTGCGCACAGGCTGCCCTACACGTGATGGGGCCCCATCAGGGTCGGCTCCGATCAGTGGCATACTAATTGGGGGGGCGGGCCGCCCCGGGTGCCACACACTGGGGGGTGTCAGGCCAGTGCCCCCTTCCATGAATAAAGCAGAGACAAGGCGAGTTAAGGCAGTGGGACCGCGGTCAAGGTGACACAGGCACACGGAGAGCAGTGGCGCTTTGCGGGGGAGGGGGGTTTGTGAGCCACACCCATATACCTGTCCGCTTTCAGCAGACTAGGCAGACCCGGGACCCACCACAACGATCCCTTTCTCTCTGACTCAGGGCCGTGGCTCTCATCAGTCTTGGTTGTATCACACAGCCGAGCAGAGTGAAGCTGCCTCCCCCTCTACTGTATGTCTACACAGAGGGAGGGGACCCGAACTGTGCATGTCCCTTGCTGGCGCTGTTAATCTGAGGTACATTATGGGTCTGGGGGGGTCTGTATTGTAGGGGGGTCTGCACAGTGTGGGGGAAGTTTGTATTGTAGGGGGGTCTGCACAGTGTGGCAGGAGTTTTTATTGTAGGGGGTCTGCACAGTGTGAGGGTGTGTATTGTAAGGGGGGTCTGCACAGTGTGGGGGGAGTCTGTATTGTAGGGGGTCTGCACAGTGTGGAGGGAGTCTTTATTGTAGAGGGGTCTGTATTGTGGGGGGGGTCTGAACAGTGTGGGGGGAGTCTGTATTGTAGGAGGGTCTGCACAGTGTGGGGGGAGTCTGTATTGTAGGAAGGTCTGTATTGTAGGGGGAGGTCTGCACAGTGTGGGGGGAGTCTGTATTGTAGGGGGTCTGCACAGTGTGGGGGGAGTCTGTATTGTAGGGGGGTCTTCACAGTGTGGGGGGAGTCTGTATTGTAGGGGGGTCTGCAGTGTGGGGGGAGTCTGTATTGTAGGGGGGTCTGCACAGTGTAGGGGGAGTCTGTATTGTAGGGGGTCTGCACAGTGTGGAGGGAGTCTGTATTGTGGGGGGGTCTGAACAGTGTGGGGGGAGTCTATATTGTAGGAGGGTCTGCACAGTGTGGGGGGAGACTGTATTGTAGGAAAGTCTGTATTGTAGGGGGAGGTCTGCACAGTGTGGGGGGAGTCTGTATTGTAGGGGGGTCTGCACAGTGTGGGGGGAGTCTGTATTGTAGGGGGGTCTTCACAGTGTGGGGGGAGTCTGTATTGTAGGGGGGTCTGCAGTGTGGGGGGAGTCTGTATTGTAGGGGGGTCTGCACAGTGTAGGGGGAGTCTGTTTTGTAGGGGGGTCTGCAGTGTGGGGGGGAGTCTGTATTTTAGGGGGGTCTTCACAGTGTAGGGGGAGTCTGTATTGTAGGGGGTCTGCAGTGTGGGAGTATGTATTGTAGGCGGGTCTGCACAGTGTAGGGGGAGTCTGTATTGTAGGGGGGGTCTGCATTTTAGGGGGGTCTTCACAGTGTAGGGGGAGTCTGTATTGTAGGGGGGTCTGCACAGTGTGGGGGGAATCTGTATTATAGGGGGGTCTGCACAGTGGGGGGGATTTGTATTGTAGGGAGGGTCTGCACAGTGTGGGGGGAGTCTGTATTGTAGGGGGTCTGCACAGTGTGGGGGGGGGATCTGTATTGTAGGGAGGGTCTGCACAGTGTGGGGGGAGTCTGTATTGTAGGGGGGTCTGCACAGTGTAGGAGGTCTGTATTGCAGGGGGGAAGTCTGTATTGTAGGGGGTCTGTATTGTATGGAGGTCTGCACTGTAGGGGGGTCTGCACAGTGTAGGGGAGTTTTATTTTATTTCAATGGGTTGCGTTTGGTGAGCGGTAGTGCAGGCTTGTGGGGGCCTCAGTGCATTATTTTGCCCAGGGGCCCATGATGCTATTAAGATGGCCCTGATTTCCTGATGTCACTATATAGTTTGTGTGTTTCACAGTGGTTCCAAAAGAGTGGTGGCCATCTTGACTAGGCCATCCTACCCACCCTTACAGCTTCTGGTCGGCACAGGGAGGTGGAAAGACAGTGAAAGGAGCCTCACCAGGAACATATGATTACGACGAGCTTACCTTACGCTTATTTCTTGTAAGTGTTTTAAACTGTGTCAAATAATAAACTGCTGGCATTCTGCACTTAGTGACCTTTTCTCTGTTCTTCTTGCTCGGATTGTGTTAGTGGACTTCATAAGAGAAATTTTCGTGAAAACATTTTACCTACAAAATGAGGCTGAGCATGCCATGAAGATGTGAGATATGCAGCAGAGGGGAGTTAGAAGAGACACCAGTTTTCATTGTCACCAGTTTCCCTCCCAACTGGGCCTATGCATCGGGGACTGCTTCTGACATTACCGCACATCACTAAAATATCAGGTATAGTGCTCATATTTCTAATAGCCTGCCATTTTCCCATTCTGTGCTAATCATTTGCCTGCTGCCTTCCACCTTAAAGGGTCACTAAAGGAATTTTTTTTTTAGCTAAATAGCTTCCTTTACCTTACTGCAGTCCTGGTTTCATGTCCTCATTGCTCGTTTTTGCTTTGAAGTTGCTGTAAAACTGCTCTGATCTCCACACTTCCTGGTTGTCTGGCTCCTTATAACCATCGTACTGGGAGCTTTTTACGCTGGTCTAAGCTGTCATTACTGTGTGTCTAATGCTTAACAGAACCAATCAGATTCATTTTAAAAACAAAACACTGCCCTGGATTTGTTTGTTTTTGTTCAGTGGGTCTCTTTCCTTCACATAAACATGAAACCAGTTTAAAAACGAAAGTGAAACTACAGGCACATTATATGATTGATTTTAATCTATTTTTAATCATTTTTAAAAGGAATCAGTTAACTTTTATGTCTCTATACCCAGTAAACAGTCGTTTCAGCAAAAACAAAATTTCCTTTAGTGATTCTTTAACTGAGCCTGGCCTGTTTATTGACAATGCCTCTGCCTGGCGTCTGGATTGATTATCAACCACATGTCTGCCTTCCACCGTAGCTGATCTTGACCATGTTTTTTTCCTGCCGCTTGGGCTGATCTTTTGCTCTGTTACTGTAGTAGTGGGTTTCAAGATCACACAGGGCTCTCACATATGTAAGGGGCTTCAGGGTAGTGTTCCGAGGAGAGAGAAACAGTTTTTCGTTTTCTCCGGGTTTTGTAATCCCCAGATCAAGGTCTGGAGACCAGAGGCTTCAAAAAAATTTGGGTGGGAAGAAGCCTCTACCCCTGTGCCCAGGTTTTACCTAGCTGAGGCCCTAAGCCTGGTGTTGCTGCCTGGATCAATACTTTGGCTGTGCTGACCATATCTCTGCCTGTTGCCTGTAATGAAGTAGGAATTTTTATGAATGATGGGCCAAATCCACAGCCAGCGGCGCAAAATAAGTTTTTTAAAACTTATGTCATTTAAGTTACGGCGCCCTAAGTTGGTGTCGTAATTGCCGTATCCACAGCGCATTTGCGCACAAAATTGCGCCTGCCGTAACCTAAATTCGGAGGCGTAAGGCGGGGTTATGGCAAGTGGGAAGGAAGTGGGCGTGCTTCATTGTAATGAGCCGTGACCCCATGCAAATGAAGGTCCGGCCGTACTGCGCATGCGCGCAGGAATCTGCTGCTCACTGCGCATGTGCAGAACTTTGCTTGGCGCAATCAGTGAGATAGGTAAAAGGCCAAGTGTACTTAGTTTGAGGATCGCCCTGTGCTTAACTAGCTCCAGTCAAACACACTTCATTTGCAAAAGTATTTCCCTGTGTTCCCTTCCATGAGCAATTTGCTTCTGCTCTTAGTTTGTCAGTGTTTGTTGGAAAGTTGTGTGTGATAGAGAAGTGTTGGAGGAGTAGTAGATAGTAGTTGTTGTTTGTTTGTGATAAGTGTAATTTGTGTTTGATTGTTTCTGCAAATTTTTTTTTTTTTTTTTTCTGCTTGGATTTTGTGTTTGGTTTTTGTGTGTTTGTATTTGACTTTGTAGTAGCTGTCTGCTTGTGTGTGTATTTTTGTGTATTTGTTTGGTGTGTATTTTTGTGTGTTTGTATTTGACTTTGTAGTAGCTGTCTGCTTGTGTGTGTATTTTTGTGTATTTGTTTGGTGTGTATTTTTGTGTGTTTGTCCTGTGAGTTTTCTTGTTGCTGTGTGGTGTTTGTGATGGCTCCCAAACGCAGGAAGCTGAATTTTTCCCATGTTGAAAAGCAAATCCTTGCCAGGTATATCATCCAATATGGAAGATATTTACATGGGCCTGATAGCCGGAACACCTCCCCGGCCCAAAGGAAGAGGATATATGCAAAAATAACAGATCACATAAATGCGGCGGGGGGAGGGGAGACGAGGACCCCCGCTGGCATTAAGAAAAAGATCAATGATCTGAGGAGCGTGGTCCGCAATAAGGTGGCCAAGCTCACTGCGCATAGGAGGGGCACTGGAGGAGGGGGACCATGCCCCATCCGGCTGACTGAGGAGGAATGGGCAGTGGCCCGGTGTTTCGAGCCAGAGCAGGTGGTGGGCCTGCCTGGTTATCAGTCTGATGTTCCTGTGAGGCCAGGTAAGCTTTTTGTTTTTCTATTTGGTGATTAGCATGTGTGGGTGGGGGAAGGGAACATGTGCCAAGTGTGTGGATCCTCAAACCTGTGATTGTTTGGTGTCTTCCACAGATGACCAGGAGATTGCTGGGCCATCAGGCCAGGCTGCTGCACCACCCCAAAGACAGGAGGCTGTTGACGAGTCCCCAGGGGAGGGGAGTGGCCAAACCTCCCCTCATGAGGAGGCTGACGGGGAGGAGGATGAGGGGGAGGAGGATGAGGGGGAGGAGGAAGAAGATCTCCAGATTGGCCGGGAAATCATTATTGCCACAGATCTAATGACATTTGACGATACCCTTGAGGCTAGCCTTGAGGCTCCCCTTGAGGCTACCCCAGAGGCTCCCCTTGAGGCTACCCCAGAGGCTCCCCCAGAGGCTACCCCAGAGGCTACCCCAGAGGCTGGCACCAGTCAGGCCACCATCAGGGGTAGCCCCTCCCACTCCTCCCACAACATGCCGCAACCCACAAGGGTCACTCTATCCCCTCCTACCTGGCCACAAGCCTCAGGGGCAGGCATGATGGTGACCCAGGAGACCAGGGGGGGGGTCTGAGCATCTGCCGGCCAGTCTGCTGAGGGACAATGCCCAGCAGACCCGCAGTCTGGGTGACATCAAAAAAACTATGGCCAAGATGGAGCACAGCCTGGATGTAATGAGGGAGTCACTCAGTGATGTGGCCACCAATTCATTGGGTGTCATCACCTGTTTGTGGTCCCTGCATACCGCCACAACAGGCGTGGGCCAGGAGGTGACTGCCCTCACCCGGGCTGTGCAGGACAACACCCGGGCTGTGCAGGACAACACACGGGCTGGCCAGGCCAATACGGCTGCCATCACTGACTGCCTGAACAGGATAGCAGTGGCCTTGGAGGGCAGGCCAGCCGGAGGTCAGACACCAGGGGAGGCTCCTCCCTCCCCTGCTCCCCCCCCCATGAAGATACTCCCTCCCCTGCTCCCCCCCCCAATGAAGATACTCCCTCCCCTGCTCCCCCCCCGTGAAGATCCTCCAGGTGCCCGTGGCCGTGCCCGTGCCCCTGCCCGTGGGCAGCCCAGACGGAGCACTCGCCGCCGGACTTAAATACCAGGGGTAATTTTTTTTTTTTTTGGTTTTATAATTTTGTTTATTATACTGTACTTATGATTTGGTTTATGTGTGTGAATGATGTGTGAATGTGGGGGGGTGGCATTCCTGACAAAATAAGGGTGTCACCCTCAGATTTGGTGGAGAAGGGATCCCCAGGACCAGGGAGAAGTCATCCTAGGTTCCTGAATGGTGTATGAATGCACAGTGACATAATTGGAGCCGTGGCGTGGCGTTACTGCTCCCAAGTACCAAAGGGGGGGGGTACTTGGATCTAATCCAATTCGATGTGCATGTGATGTGTCTGTGCTAGGGACCACAGTGGTGTGCATTCATGCATTCTCATTGTGACATAAATCATGTGCGTTTCCAGAGACAAAAACATTCTCAATGTGTCATTAATCATGTGCGTTTACTGTGCAAAGCAACATTCTCATTGTCACATAATTCATGTGCGTTTGCAGTGAAAACAAATAATATCATTGTCACATAATTCATGTGCGTTTGCAGTGAAAACAAATAATATCACTGTGACATGATTTATGGCCATTTACTGAGAAAAGATGCCTTCTGCGAGGCGTCTCCTGGCTACTGTGCCCTCAGTAGACCGGGTAGAGTGGGCTAGGGGGGGGATTGCCTGGGTGGGGGGTCAGGTCAGCACGTAAGTTAATCTCCAGTCCCCTTCTCATTGCAAAGTTGTGAAGAATGCAACAAGCCCCTATTATTTATATTAATTGCTCGAGGGAAAATGGCGCTGCTCTCCTGGTACTGGGCTGTATCACACTAGATTATGGGCAAGTGATTAATGAAATCAAATATATGGTGTTGGGTTCCTTCCTGTGGTTAAGCTCATGTGTGCAGCCACCAGTAGGATATAAGGACCCCCTTTTTATTGATATGCGGTAAAGGTCCGCCAAGGTTTCCTATTTATATATTGACCCTATGTTACATCCAGGGACCAGTAAATACTGTTTTATAAAGAGAAACAAAAAAAAAAAAAAAGGTGCAATATGTGCAAAGAATTAATCAATACTTCTGTGTCCTAGACTGACAATTAAAATTGGGAGTGTCACCTGCAGTGGAATCTGTAAGGGTCCACCCCGCATTCACAACTGCCCAATGATGTGAGCTGTAAGAGTGTATTCCCTCATGTGGTAGGAGAAAATGTGGCTTATACACATATAGTGTTGATTTTAGTAGAATGTGTATAAGTGACACAAAATAGGTGTGGTGTGCTTACTGTCTATACTTCACACCAAGCATAAATATAATTAATGTTACTCAATATACCTTATAAATAATATATCTTAAAAAAATATATGAAATTCATCAACCATCAAACAGTTACTTATAGTGCTATGTGCTAGTGGTTCCTCTAAGTGAATGAGTGCCACTCTGAGTGTCCTCAGATAGGATTTAGCTAGTAAAAATAAAAAATGAAAATAAAAATATTGGAATAGTCACATAGATTGTGAATTCCTCACTTGGTGATTACGTTCAAGTGTTTCAAAAAACAATTCAAGCAAAAAAAAAAAAAAAAAAAAAAAAAAAAAAAATTTAACTCTGACCGTCTCTTGTAGAAATTCAAAACAAACAAAAACAGTATCTATAGCAGCCGTGCAGTCCTCACTTCAGGCTGATTACACAGTGCAATCCTCAGCTGATGTGCCAAAACAATTCAAACAAAAATATTTCAAACAAAAATATTATGATAGTAGTTATCTCTGGCCGTCTCTTGTAGAAATTCAGAATAAGCAAAAGACAATATCTAAAGAAGCCGTGCAGTTCTCAATTCAGGCTAATTGCACAATATATTCCCCAGCTGATGTATACAGTAAATTCTTATCCTGTTACGGATCACTTTGCCGTATCCCCTCTCTGGCGTGGCTGACGATTCCCCCCAATGTGTCCCCACTCACCGGACAGATGTCCCCTCAAGGGGGTGTAGAGCTTGTCTGAATTAGCTTCAGTGAGCTGTCAGATGGTTACCTCTCCTGTCGGTCTGGTGCGGGACGGCGTTTTCCTCATATGCCGTGTCTTTCCTCTTGGGGTGATGATCGTATAGAAAATAAAAAGATATCCACATGGGAAAGTACGTTCTGTACTTGGTGATCGATTTTGTTTCAAAAGGGATCAACCCAAGTGCACTAGTGGTTAAAAGCCATAAAAAATAACAAAATAAAATTAAAATAAGAAGCCGTTTAGAGTGACGGTAGTTGTAGGACAACTTCCAGTAATCCGCCTCGTTGTACACTAACCGGGTCCTGTGGGACAGTCCAGTGCGGTAGCCTTAGCACGTGTGGCTGTTTGCGTTCCACAGCCCTGCAGTCCGTACCCGGAAGTGTCAGCTAGCGGTGCGTGCCCCTATTATTTGGCACACAAAGTCTGGGGAATACAACAGTGTACCCCCAGTCTTGTCCAGGCATCTGAAGCGGGACTTCAGCAGCCCAAATGTACGCTCCACTACTGCCCGGGTGCGAATATGAGCCTCGTTGTAGCGTTGCTCTCCTGGGGTTTGGGGGTTCCTGAAGGGGGTCATCATGTGAGGTCCCAGGGCATATCCAGAGTCACCTGGAAGGGAAAAGACAGGAGGATATTAGTCATGCATGTGCCCCTTGTGATGTCTGCATCATGGGGGGGGGACAGTCATACCTGACACCCATGTCACTCACCAACCAGCCAGCTGTCTCCATACACGTTCTGCTCCAATTCACGTGATATGTTGGTCTGCCTGAAGATGTAGCTGTCATGGCACGAACCCGGAAATTTGGCACAGACATGCCAGATGAGGCCATGGGCATCTACGATGACCTGCACATTTATGGAATGCCAGTTTTTGCGATTCCTGAACAGGTGCTCTGTATCATGGGGGGCTGTAGTGCCACATGGGTACAGTCAATGGCCCCGATTGTCCGTGGGAATCGGGCAATCTGATAAAAGTCAGCCATACTCTTCATTCGCTGGTCCTCCTGGGTGGGCTTTTCAAATTGACTGCCCATGCGTCTCAGTATTGCAGGGACAACCTGGTGCACACACCTGCTCATCGAGGACTGTACCATCCCTGCCAGACCTCCACATGTTCTTTGAAACGACCCAGTGGCCAGAAAATGCAGGGTGGCCATAACTTTAATGTGAGCTGGCAGGGCATGGGATCGTTGGGTTGGGGTGTTCAGATCATCCTGCAGGATCCTGGTTAAGTCCAGGATGGCTTCCTGGTTAAATCTGAAGTTGCCAAAGACCTCAGACGCAGTCATGCCAAAGAGATCTTGGCGTGGGCGGTATACCCTCTCCTGTGCCCTCCTCCTCCTCCTCTGTGCCCTCCTCCTTCTCTGCGCCTGTAAAGTTGCGAGTGCCGTTATAATCATTGATGGCCCGGGCATTTTGGCAGTCACAATGAAGTCCAGCAAAGAAGTGTTGGCAGCTCTTCCTAAATGGTGTTGCTTCAGCAGACCTTTACAGGGCTGGTGTAAAATTAGGGCTGCTTTTATAAAGTCTAATTTTGCTCCAGAAAACTAACAGGTGCGTACAGGGCGTTATCTACGGCGCACAGGGCGTAATCTACGGCGCACACACTTAATTTTGAGGATCGCCCTATCTCCCTCATTTGCATCTTTGCCTATCAAATAAAGCGGCGTGACTAGCGTAATTTGCGTCCGAGGATGCGCCGGAGTAATTATTTTAGGTAGGACGGAAAAACCGGATTTTTCGTTTTGAGGATCGGGCGCAAAGATACGCGCGGAGTAAAATTAGAAATCTCGAGTTAAGTCGGCGCATCTGCTTTGTGGATTTGCCCCGATGTTTCTGCCTGCTTCCTGGACCAATACTTTGACTGTGCTGACCAAATATCTACCTGCTGTCTGTAATGACCCAACTTTTTATGGACCTTGGGCCAAATTCCCAAAAGACATACGCAGGCGGAACTGCTGTTCAGCCTGCTTATCTCTGTGCCTAACTTTGGAAACAATCCTCAAAAGGCTTTTTCCAAAGTTAGGCAGAAGATCTGACATGTGTAAGACACTTACACGGTCAGATCTTAGGATGCAGTACCGCATCCGCCGCTGGGGGCATTTCTCATTGAAATGCCGCTTTGAGTATGCAAATGAGGACTTAAGCAGATCCACAAAGCATTTCAGCATTGTGATTTCTGCGTAAGTTCCGATTTGCTTGCGCAAAACTAGGGCTGGTTTTACAATGTGGAAAGTTAGTCACACCATGTAAAAGCCCATTCAAGCGACGGCATTTGGTATGCATTCCTGAGGGAGAACTCCACGGCAATTTGTAAAATCAAAACCGGCATGGGTTCCCCCCCCAGGAGCATACCAGGCCCTTAGGTCTGGTATGGGTTGTAAGGAGACCCCCCCTACGCTGAAAAATCGACGTAGGGGGTCCCCCTACAATCCATACCAGACCCGTATCCAAAGCACGCTACCCGGCCGGTCAGGAAAGGAGTGGGGACGAGCGAGCGCCCCCCCCTCCTGAGCCGTGCCAGGCCGCATGCCCTCAACATGGGGGGGTTGGGTACTCTGGGGAAGGGGGGCGCACTGCGGGCCCCCCCACCCCAGAGCACCCTGTCCCCATGTTGATGAGGACAGGACCTCTTCCCGACAACCCTGGCCGTTGGTTGTCGGGGTCTGCGGGCGGGGGCTTATCGGAATCTGGGAGTCCCCTCAAATAAGGGGGCCCCCAGATACCGGCCCCCCACCCTAAGTGAATGGATATGGGGTACATCGTACCCCTACCCATTCACCTGGAGGCAAAGTGATAGTTATTAAACACACAACACAAGGGTTTTTAAAATCATTTATTAGTCTGCTCCGGAGGCCCCCCCTGTCTTCTTTAGCTCTAATACCAGGGAGGGCTTCTTCTTCCGCTCTCCGGGGGTCTTCTCCGCTCTCCGGGGGGGGGCTTCTTCTTCCACTCTCCGGGGGGGGTCTTCTCCGCTCTCCGGGGGTCTTCTTCTATCTTCGCCGCTCTCCGCTGTTGACTCAGCGCACCCCGTTTCTTCTGCAGCTGTCCGGTGCCTTCTTCTTCAGCGCTGGCTGCCTGCTATCTTCGTTGTTTTCTTTCCACATATTTCAAAAGCTTGTGAAAAATGTACACATTTGTAAGACTTAATATGCCTCATAGAATATATATTAGGATGTTTTCTTTTCAAAATGTGGTCATGTTGTGGGTGTTGCTATTGTCCTTTTGCTCCAGGGCCTTCAGATAACAATAGGGTTACAATATGGCCACGCTTTGGGCTCATTTACATGAATGCCACTATATACTGCTGATGAGAAAAAGTATTTAGCAGTGTAAATTTACTAAAATAATTGTTCTGTGTACTGTGGGAGACCAGATATAGTGAATGCAGGGTCATGGGTTTACTAACACTTTAACCATTTAAGGACCCCTTCACGCCGATATACGTCGGCAGAATGGCACGGCTGGGCACAATCACGTACCTGTACGTGTCTCTTTAAAGCGGTAGTTCACCCTCTCGTACTTGATGTTACCATCGAGACAGGCATTGTAGCGCGAGCTACAGTATGCCTGTCCCGATTTTTTTAACCCCGTACTCACCTCGTAGTCGTCCATCGTAGATTTCGGCTCCCGCGGGGAATGGGCGTGCCTATGGAGAGGGAGGATGATTGACGGCCGGCCCTGGCACGTCACTCTCCCCGAAGACAGCCGGAGTAGGTCTCGGCTCTTCACGGCGCGTGCGCACAGGCTATGCGCACGCGTCGTGAAGACCAAGCCTATTTCGGCTATTTCCGGAGAAGCGTGACGCGCCAGAGCCGGCCGTCAATCATCCTCCGTCTCCAGAGGCACGCCCATTCCCCGGTATCTTCGATGGACGACTACAAGGTGAGTATGGGGGGAAAAAATTCGGGACAGGCATACTGTAGCTCGCGCTACAATGCCTGATTTAAAGGTAAAAGAAAATTTTTTTTTTTTTTCCCGTCGATAGGGTGAACCCCCGCTTTAAGCCCAGCCGTGGGGTAGCGAACGTGCCGCCGACGGCACGCTTGCAACCCGGTCCTAAGCTCCGTGACCGCGCCCGCGGGACCCATGGACCCGATCGCCGCCGGTGTCCCACGATCGGTCACCAGAGCTGAAGAATGGAGAGAGGTGTGTGTAAACACACCTTTCCTGTTCTTCACAGTGGCAGTGTCATTGATTGTCTGTTCCCTGATATAGGGAAAGACGATCAATGACGTCACACGTCCAGCCCCACCCCCTACAGTTAGAAACACATATGAGGTCACACTTACAGTGCCCCCTAGTGGTTAACTCTTAAACTGCAATTGTCATTTTCACAGTAAACAATGCATTTTTATAGCACTTTTTGCTGTGAAAATAACAATGGTCCCAAAAATGTGTCAAAATTGTCCGATGTGTCCGCCATAATGTTGCAGTCACGCTGATCGCCGCCATTAGTAGTAAAAAAAAAATATTAATAAAAATGCAATAAAACTATCCCCTATTTTGTAAACGCTATAAATTTTGCGCAAATCAATCGATAAGCGCTTGTTGCGATTTTTTTCTTACCAAAAATATGTAGAAGAATACGTATCGGCCTAAACTGAGGGTTTTTTTTTTTTTTTTAGATATTTTGGGGGGATATTTATTATAGCAAAAAATAAAAAATATAGAATTTTTTCAAAATTGTCGCTCTATTTTTGTTTATAGCGCAAAAAAAAAAAAAAAACGCAGAGGTGATCAAATACCACCAAAAGAAAGCTCTATTTGTGGGAAAAAAGGACGCCAATTTTGTTCGGGAGCCACATCGCACGACCGTACAATTTCTCAGTTAAAGCAACGCAGTGCCGAATCGCAAAAAGGGGCAAGGTCCTTAACCTGCATAATGGTCCGGGTCTTAAGTGGTTAATGATATCCCCAGAGTGTACAGCAAAGATAATACTTTGCTTAAAGCGGTGGTTCCCCCTTAAAAACAACTTTTTTTTATTACACTGCCCCCCCACATTCCATCACGATTAAGGCACATATTTTTTTTTTCCTGCTGTACATACCTTACTACAGCATATTCACCCGTGAATCCGGGTTGCGAGTCCCGCGGGAGTGGGCGTTCCTAACATGCTGTTGATTGACGTTTTTACCAAAAACGAGCTCTCCCCCCGTCGCGTAAGCCGCGTCACGGTTGGCGAAAGGAGCCGAACGGCGAGTCGGCGCTATACTGCGCATGCGCATCGCCGTTCGGCTCCTTTCGCCAATCGTGACGCGGCTTATGCGACGGGGGGAGAGCTCGTTTTTGGTAAAAACGTCAATCAACAGCATGTGAGGAACGCCCACTCCCGCGGGACTCGCAACCCGGATGCACGGGTGAATATGCTGTAGTAAGGTATGTACAGCAGGAAAAAAAAAATATGTGCCTTAATCGTGATGGAATGTGGGGGGGCAGTGGAATAAAAAAAAGTTGTTTTTAAGGGGGAACCACCGCTTGAAGTTATTTTGAGGGAATGCCCTTTGATTGAAACGCCATACATAGGGATCAGGGTTACATAAGGTTACCCAAAGATCCTAAAAGAATTGAGCTCTGTGGGCCAGATCCTCAAAAGGGATACGCCGGCGTATCTACTGATACGCCGTCGTATCCCTGTTTCTTTCTTTGGAACTGATCCACAGAATCAGTTTCCAAGAGATAGACAGAAGATCCGACATGTGTAAGGGACTTACACTGCCGGATCTTAGGATGCAGTACCGCATCCGCCGCTGGGGGCATTTTGCGTCGAAATGCCGCCTCGGGTATGCAAATTAGCACTTACGGAGATCCACAAAGCTTTTCAGCTTCGTTTTTTCTCCGTAAGTTTTAGTTTGCAATCATAAAATTAGGGCTGATTTTACAAAGTGTAAACTGTTTACACCTTGTAAAAGAAGACCCTTCTGTCCAGCGACGCGTTTTTTTTTTTGTTTAAAATTTTTTTTTCCGCCGTATCTTTTTTTTTCCCGACGCAACTTTATTGACCTGTCGCGATCCACAAAGCTCGGCGTAATGTAGTTTCGCGCTATGCACATCGGGAAAATGACGTCACGAGCATGCGCAGTACGGCCGGCGCGGGAGCGCGCCTAATTTAAATGGGAATCGCCCCCATTTGAAGAGGAACGCCTTGCGCCGGCGGAATTTAAGTTACACAGATGAAAATTTCTAGGTAAGTGCTTTGTGGATCGGGCACTTAGGTAGAAATTTTAAGGCAGTGTAACTTAAATGGAAAATTTTACGTTACGCTGGCTCTTTGTGGATCTGGCCCTCTAATTCTTCAAAGCCAATGGGCCAGATTCAATGCGCAATTGCTTACTTGCGTCGGTGTAACGAATGTTCCTGATTCAGGAACCTTGTTACACCGACTGCAGCCTAAAATCTGCGCAGCATAAGGCTCTTATGCCACGCAGATTGTAGGCTGCATTCTTGCGTGGGCCTATTGTGATCAGCGTATAGTATGCAAATTGCATACTACCACCGATTCACAAACTTGCGCGGCAACTTTAGCGTAAGGCTGCTCCTGCTAATAGCAGGCGCAGCCAATGCTAAAGTATAGCCGCCCTTCCCGCGACGTGAAATTTGAATTTCACGTCGTTTGCGTAAGTGATTCGTGAATGGCGCTGGACGCCATTCACTTTCACTTTGAAGCAAATGACGTCCTTGCGACGTCATTTGCCGCAATGCACGTCGGGAAAGTTTCCCGACGGAGCATGCGCTGTACACATGCTCCGTACCTACCCATGTGATACCTATCCACGTGGGTAGGTACCGGAGCATGATGGGACTGTGAGGCCTATATAAGTCAGATGCAAGCCGCGCACCTGTCATTTCAGCGAGAAGAGGCGACCTGTCAACATCGGGAGAAGAGAAGAAGAAGAAGACGTCACAGCACAGAAGAAGAAGAAGAAGACGTTCAGCGCTGAAGGAGAAGGCACCGGACAGCGGGAGGAAGAACCGGGGTGCGCCGAGTCAACAGCGGAGAGCGGCGAACATAGAAGAAGACCCCCGGAGAGCGGAGAAGACCCCCCGGATAGCGGAAGAATAAGCACACCACCCCCCGCCGAAGACGTCGGAGGAAACCCGCCGGGGGGTGGGCGCTTTTATAAAAGCGACCCCCCCGGCGGTGGAAGAGAACCAGACGGTGGCGAATAAGAGCGCCCCCACCCGAAGACGTCAAAGAAGAAGCCCCCCCTGGTGAAAGAGCTAATAAAGAAGACAGGGGGGCCTCCGGAGCAGACTAATAAATTATTTTAAAAACCCTTGTGTCGTGTTTATTAACTTTAACTTTTTGCCTCCAGGTGAATGGGTAGGGGTACGATGTACCCCATATCCATTCACTTAGGGTGGAGGGCCGGTATCTGGGGGCCCCCTTATTAAAGGGGGCTCCCAGATTCCGATAAGCCTCCCGCCCGCATACCCCGACAACCAACGGCCAGGGGCCCTGTCCTCATCAACATGGGGACAGGGTGCTCTGGGGTGGGGGGGGGCGCAGTGCGCCCCCCTGCCCCAGAGCACCCAACCCCCCCATGTTGAGGGCATGCAGCCCAGTACGGCTCAGGAGGGGGGGGGCGCTCGCTCGTCCCCACTCCTTTCATGGCCGGCCGGGTAGTGTGCTTTGGATACGGGTCTGGTATGGATTGTAGGGGGACCCCCTACGCCGTTTTTTCGGCATAGGGGGGTCTCCTTACAACCCATACCAGACCTAAGGACCCGGTATGCTCCTGAGGGGGGAACCCATGCCAGATTTTTATTTAAAATCTGGCGGAGAGTTCCCCCTCAGGATTCATACCAAACACCGCACACGTGTAGAATTGGCGGGAATCCAAGTCGTATCTCCGGTCGCTTCTATGACGGCTTTCTCTCCATCGCGGCAAGCCAGCTCGGCGCTGGCTCCTGCGATGGGGCTCATAGGTGGTCAATCTCGCCGAGAAAGGGAGCGAGATTGACACAATATCGCGGTCACCCACTGTAGGCAGAAGATCCGACATGTGTAAGGGACTTACACTGTCGGATCTTAGGATGCAGTACCGCGGCTGCCGCTGGGGGCATTTCTCGTCGAAAGCCAGCGTCGGGTATCCAAATTAGCACTTACGGAGATCCACAAAGCTTTTTCGCTTCGTTTTTTCTCCGTAAGTATTAGTTTGCCGTCGCAAAATTAGGGCTGCTTTTACAAAGTGTAAACTGTTTACACCTTGTAAAAGTATACCCTTCTATCCCGCGCCGCTGTCATTTTTTTTTTTTTTCATTTTTTTTTTCGCCGCAACTCTTTTTTTTTTTACGCCCGTCGCGATTCTCAAAACCCAGCGCAATGTAAATCCGCGCAAAGCACGTCGGGAAAATAACGTCGGGAGCGTGCGCAGTACGTCCGGTGCGGGAGCGCGCCTAATTTAAATGGGACTCGCCACATTAGATTAGGCAACGCCTTGCGCCGGACGGATTTAAGTTACACCGCTGAAAATTTCTAGGTAAGTGCTTTGTGAATCAGGCACTTAGGTAGAGATTTTGCGGCGGTGTAACTTAAATGGCAAAAGTTAAGTTACGGCCGTTTTTTGTGGATCAGGCCCAAAGTCTTTACTAAGTAACTATAGACCTGTCAGTTTAACTTCTATAGTTCTATAGTTGGGAAGATACTGGAGAGATTAATAAAACATCATATAGACGAGTTCTTGCTGGAAAATTTTTTTTTTATGTAAAAGACAGCATGGATTCATGAAAGACAGAAGTTGTCAGACAAACCTGATTTCTTTTTATGAAGAGGTAAGTAAAACCCTGGACAGAGAGGTGGCGGTGGATGTGATATACTTTGATTTTGCAAAAGCGTTCAATACAGTTCCGCACACATGGCTCATGTGTAAGGTAAAGTCTACAGGATTGGAAATATCAGTTTGTATATGGATAGAAAACTGGATAAAAGACAGAATTCAGAGAGTCGTGGTTAATGATTCTTAGGCCTCGTACACAGGACCGAAAATCTCGTCGTAAAAGAAACATTGTTTTTCTCAATGACGTTCTTGTCAGGCTTGATGAGAATCTTGTCAAGTTTTTCTTGCATACACACTGTCAAGACAAAATCTCGTTCTCAAACGCAGTGACGTACAACACGTACGACGGTACTATAAAGGGGAAGTTTGATTCCACTAGCGCCACCCTTGGGGCTGCTTTTGCTAATCTCATGTTACTGCGTGTTAAGTAAAAGTTTGGTGAGAGACGATTCGCGCTTTTCAGTCTGTTACAGCGTGAAGAATGTGCTATCTCCATTACGAAAACTACTTTTACCGAAGGTGCGCTCCCGTCTCATACTTTATTCTGAGCATGCGCGGGTTTCTAAGCATACACATGAACGTGTTTCTCATTGTAAACCAGCCCGACGAGAAACACGACGAGGAAATTGAGACTCCCGAAAAGAGAACATGTTCTCTTTTTTTCTCGTCGAGATCCACAACAGTTTTCTCGGAAAACATGCTCTGTCAGCATTTTACTTGATGGATTTTGCCAAGGAAAATGGCAGTGTGTACGAGGCCTCACTCTGAATGGTCTAAGGTTATCAGTACCCAAGGTTCAGTGTTGTGACCTTTACTTTTTAATATCTTTATAAATGATATTGAGTCTAGGATTTCAATTTTGGTCTTTGCAGTTGACACCAAGTTATGCAATGGAATACAGGATGTCTCCAACTTACAAGCCAACCTCAATGCTCTGTTTATTTGGACAACTATTTGGCAAATGAAGGCTAATGTTAATAATAGACATGTGTTGTTTGTTTTGTTCCAAATCAAAATTCTGACAACTTTTTTGTTATCCGGAAATTCGGGTGAATCCAAGCTTCTGAATTTCAATAGTAATGAATTTAAATGAATCTAAAATAACAACATTTCGGACGGAATTTAAATACAATTTGAACCTTTTGTTATTTAATTTGAATCATTTTCGATTTCAAATCATTTAGTAATTCAATTCAAATTCAAATTTCTAAATACAATAGAATAGAAAATAAAGGAATAGAATGCAAAAAAATAGAATAGAATAGGATAGAAAAAAAGGAAATAGAACAGGAAAATAAAGGAATAAAATAGAAAGTAAAGGAATATAAAAGAATAGATTAAAACAGCACAAAATGTAATAGAAAATAAAAGAACCAAATACAATAGAATAGAAAATTAAGGAACAGAATAGTTACAAATAGAATAAATTCAAATTGGAATAGAAAATAAAAGGTATAGATTGGAATAAAAAATAATAGAATAGAAAAGAAACCAATAAATACTACTATTAATACTGTACAAAAATATCTGTATGACTAGTGTCCCATCAACACCTGTCTAGTGTACCAACACATCGAAACATCTGTTACAGTGTACCATTGTACAAAACCTCTGTAATACTTGTGTCCCAGGAAAATCTGATGTAAAAAACTGAAAAATGGCCTGGGCAGGAGAGAATTGTCTAGTATTCAGGTGCTTAATCACTTCAATACCGTGCACTTTTGCCCCTTCCAGGGACATTTTCAGCTTTCAGTGTTGTCAAATTTTGAATGACAATTGCACTGTCATGTAAGACCTCGTACACACGACCGAACATGTCTGCTGAAACTGGTCCGCGGACCAGTTTCCATGGACATGTCCGACCGTGTGTAGGGCCGACCAGACCGGATTCCCGGCCTAGCGGACAGGTTTCCAGCGGACAAATGTTTCTTGGCATGCTAAGAAACATGTCCGCTGGAACCATGTCCGTCGGACATGTCCGATGGTCAGTACGACTCATCAGACATGTCCGCTTGCCCGAAATCCCTCGCATGCGTCAAAGTGATTAGACGCATGCGTGGAAGCATTGAACTTCCGGGGTCGCGTACATCGCCGCGTCATCGTCGCCGCCACGTCGCCGCCACGTCACCGCGTATCCTGTTCGCCGGGAATTTGGTCTGATGGTGTGTACAGCCATCAGACCAAATGATCCCAGCGGACATGTCCGATGAAAACGGTCCGCTCGTCAGTTCAAAATCTGATCGAGTCCAACGCGGTGACGTAAAACACAACGACGTGCTAAAAAAAACGAAGTTCAATGCTTCCAAGCATGCGTCGACTTGATTCTGAGCATGCACAGGTTTTGAACCGATGCTTTTGCGTACTAACCATCGTTTTGACCGATCGGTCATCAGTCCATCAGTCTGATTTTAAAGCAAGTTTTAAAACTTTGGTCTGAAGGACAAAAGTCTGATGGGCCATACACATGGTAGGTTTGGACTGATGAAACTGAACTTCAGTCCGTTTTCATCAGTTTGAACTGATTGTGTGTGCAGGGCCTCAGACTTCAGCCTTCAGCCCATTTTCATCAGTTTGGACTGATCGTGTGTACAGGGCCTCAACCTTCCAAAGGAATGTTCCATCATGACTGTCACCCTGTGCGCCATTTCACCTCCATAAATACATAGTTTGAGGAGATGGTGTTGAGGAACTCCAGTGGCCTACACAAAGAGCTTACTGTTGCTTAGCAGCCGCAATTGCGGCTTTGTTTACTTACGGGGACCCAGGTGTGACGTCATCACATCACGCCCGGGTCCTCCGACGGTCATAGAGATGACTGGTGACCATCTGGTCACCAGTCATCTCTATACTTCCTGCCAGCGCTGGACGATTCGTTCTCCGGGCCCCCGATGGCACGGGAGAGCCCGGAGAAGCACCGGATGGTGGCGGGATGTCCCCTCCCGCCGCCTGTAAAAACGATCTAGCGGCGGAACCGCCGCTATGATCATTCTTACGTTGTGCAGAATCGCCGGCACAAGAGAAGGATATCTGAATGATGCCTCTAGCTGCAGGCATCATTCAGATATCCCCCCACAAAGCTCAGGACGTCATATGACGTCCTCCTGGATCGTTAGAGGTCCGTTGTGGACGTCATTTTACAATGGACCGAGCGGGAAGTGGTTAAACAAGATTCTATCACATTATATATCTGTTTCTAGTCATTATTCAGTATAAAGAATCTTGATCAATATCCATAAATCACATCGTCCTTTAAACAAATTTCCTACAACACGTACCTACATATATTCCACTATCTTCCATTACCTTACATCCTCACACCCACTCATCCACCATAAAAAAAAAAACATAATCCCTCTGTTCTCTCCTTTTCCATATGCTAATTTTATGTTTCATTTATATTCCCCTTTCGTATTTTTCCTTATTTTCCATTTATAAATATTCTTTCATTCTTTTTGAGAGCTAAAATTCATCCCATTTTTGCCATATTTCTGGCATTTGACTATTTATATGTCCTTCTTCTCTTATCTGTCATTCCATATATTGTATTTCGCTCATTTCACATATCCATTCTGCTATGTTTGGGCTTTTATTTTCTCTCCATTTGCGAGCTATACGTTTGGTGTTATTTAATCACCTCTGTTTTTTTTTTTCTAAACAAACTAAAAAAGACAGACATTTTTGAAAAAAAAATAAAGTTTTTCTTTGTTTCGGTTATAAAATGTTGTTTTCTCCTTCACTGATGGGCACTGATGGGCACTGATGAGGCGGCACTGATGGGCGCTGATGAGTTGGTGCTAATAAGGTGGCACTGATGAGGAGGCACTGATATGTAGAATTGATGGGCACTGATAGGCGGCACTGATATGCAGCACTGATAGGTGTCACTGATGGGCACTGACAGGTGGCACTGATGGGCACTGACAGGTGGCTGTGATGGGCACTGACAAGTGGCTGATTGGCACTGATTGGCACTGATAGGCAGTACTGATTGGCACTGACAGGTGGCACTGATGGGCAGCACTGATGATGAGGTACTGATGAGGTACTGACAGATGTTACTGCTGGGCACTGATTTTCACTGTAATGGGCACTGATTGGCACTGTGGTGGGAACTGATTGGCACTGATATGGGCACTGACATCTGTTTCTGATGGGGCACTGACTGGCAGCCGATAGGCACTTTTTGGCAGCTGTGGTGGCATATCTGATGGGGCTGTGCTGATCATAAATGTGCTGATTATCAGCACAGACCTCTCTCTGACAGGGAGAGCCGTCAATCTGCTCTCCCTGTCAGCGCAAACCGAGGAATGCCATTTACTGGCACTTCCGGGTTAATGCGATGATAAGCTGTGATTGGTCACAGCTGATCACATGGTAAGAAGCCTCCATAAGAGGCTCCATAACATGATCAGAGATGCAGTGTGTCAGACTGACACACAGCACCTCTGATCGCCATGCTGTGCGCCCCAGTCTGCATTTTATCCTGATGGACATCATATGACACCCAGTCAGGATAACAGAACCACCACTTCCCGCCCGGCCGTCATTCTGCTATAGGCCAGGTGGGAAGTGGTTAAATGAAACATATATGTGCATTGTACAAGGGCTACCTGAGCTGACAGTAATACCGATCCAATATTCAAATTGTTACTAATTCCAATCGATTTGAATTTGGAAACAAATCAAAACAAGCACATCATATTCCTGCTGATGAAATAAATTATGGTCATTCTTCCTTTCTAAAATGTTGTCTCTAGGTTAGGTGTACTACCAGTGCCCCATTAACATTTGTCACAATGTACCTGTGCCCAAAAATATCTGTAGTAGTAGTGTGTGTCCAATGAAAATCTGTCAGAGTTTACCAGTGCAACCAATCAGCTCTCACAGCAGGCATGTTCCAGTGTACAAAAACATCTGTACAACTAATGTCCCATCCACATCTATTGTATCTCAGTATGTACTAGCGCACACCAAAACATCTGTCACACACAGCTTCGGTTGAAATGTTTTCAAATGCGGTTGAAATGTTTTAGAATGTGGTTGAAATGTTTTTGAATGCGATTTAATTCAGAAATTTTAATTCAAATATGAATAAACAAAACTAATTCCGAAAACGTATTAAACAAATTTAATGAATCTAACAAAACAAAATTAGTTAAATAATTTGTAAAAGCAGAATTTTTTTGTCTTAATGCATTCTATGCATTCTATGCATTAAGATAACAAATCCTTCTGTGTGTCGCAGCCCCCTAAGGCTGCATCCACACTATAACGCAGCGTATTTTGCCGCGACAAATTGCGGCGTATTGTGCCGCGACACAGCGAGTCGTTTAACTTTTTTTTTTTAACAAAACATTTAACATTGTTGTCTATGCCGAACGCCGAAAGCCACCTGAAAAAAAGAGTCCGGGACTTGTTTTGAGCTGCAGGCGTACGGCGTTTCGGTGTGTGAACCATCTCCATAGACATCAATGTTAAATCACCCCTCCAGCGGCACGAGCGTCGGGCGTCGGGCATAAATACGCCAAGGTGTGAATGCAGCCTAATACTTACCTGAGCCTCATCTCTCTCCAGCGATGTCCATGAAAGGCCACGTACACACGGTCAGTCCAAACCAATGAAAACGGACTGAAGTTCAGTTTCATCGGTCCAAACCAACCATGTGTACGGCCCATCGGTCTGTTGTCCTTCGGTCCAAAAAAAGAGAACTTGCTTTAAAATCTAACTGATGGACGGCTGACCGATAGGTCAAAACCGACAGTTAGTACGCAAAAGCATCGCATGCTCAGAATCAGGTCGACGCATGCTTGGAAGCATTGAACTTTGTTTTTTCAGCACGTCGTGTGTTTTACGTCACCACGTTCTGACCCGATTGGTTTTGGAAATGATGGTGTGTACGCACATCAGACTATCAGTCTGCTTCAGCGGTGAACCAATGAAAACGGTCCGTCGGACCATTCTCATCGGATGGATCGACAGGGTGTACACGGCCTCAGCCACCCAAGACATGCCTCCTGATTGGATCAGACACAGCAGTGGTGCCATTGGCTCCCATAGCTGTCAATCAAAGTTTTTTAGCCAATCGGGGAGAGAGGGGGGTGGGGCCAGGTTGGGGCTTTATGTCTGAATGGACACAGGGAGCTCTGACTCGGCTCGGGTGCCCCCATAGGATGCTGCTGGCTATGGGGACACTCAATACGAGGGAGGGGCCAGGAACAGCAAAGAGGAACCTGAGTAGAGGAGAATCCAGGCTGCTCTGTGCAAAACCAACTGCAAAGAGGAGGTAATGTTTTTAAAAAAGAAATTACAAAAATCGAGACTTTACAATCACTTTAAATAATGTATCGAAACAAAACAAAACAACTTTTTTTCATTTTGCACATGTCTAGTTGATAAATGTAAAATTATGCCCCTGGGGGCTAAGAATATGCATGCATCATACATACAACTGGGGGAATCAATGGTGGAGAAGGATTTGGGTGTTCTGGTAGATCATAAGCTTAATAATTGCATGCAATGCCAAGCTGCAGTTTGCAAAGCGAGCAAAGTCCTTTCTTGTATTAAAAGAGGTATGGACTCCAGAGAGAGAAATAACATTTTGCCCCTGTTCAAATCATTAGTAAGACCTCATATGGAATATGCAGTTCAGTTTTTGGACAACAGTTCACAAAAAGGATATCGGGGAACTGGAGAAAGTGTAGAAAAAGGGCAACCAAACTGATAAGAGGCATGGAGGAACACTCTTCATGTCTGGAAGAAAAGAAATGTAATCTCCAAATAAAGAAAGGCTTCTTCACAGTAAGAACTGTGAAAATGTTATAGATCCCCTCAAGAGGTGGTTCTGGCCATCTTAGTAGATTGTTTTAAGAAAGAACTGGATTCTTTCCTAAATCCACATAATATAACTGGGTACTAATATTTATGAGTGAGTGAGTGAGTGAGAAACTTATATAGGGCAACACATGCGAACTGAATCGCCTCTGGGCGCTTAGTATCCATTCCCTGAGTAAACTTTTTTGCCCTCAGAAGAGATGGGTTTTGATTTTTCTTCTGAAGGCCAAGTAGTTCACCTCCAGTCAGATGCTGGTTGGTAGAGCGATCCATAGTCTAGGTCCCTGGACTGCAAATTTTCGTTCTTCTTTGCACTTGTATCTGGCTTTGGGTATCTGGAGTAGATTTTGGTTGGTGGATCGCAGAACGCGATTGGGGTTGTGAGCTTTTCGTTTTTCGCATAGATATTGGGGGGCATTTCCTTGAACACACTTATGCGTTAGGTAACGCTGATCCAGGGAATATCTGATTGCCTCTTAAAGCAGAGTTCCAGCCTTTTTTTATGTTTATTAAAAGACAACAGCTACAAAAAGCATAGCTGCTGGCTTTTAATAAACATACACTTACCTGCTCCACTGTCCAGTGCCGTGCCACCCGGAGCTCTGCTCCTCTACCCCCCTCTCCGCCGGCACCTCCATCCTAACTGTGGGCCCCCGGCCATGACGGCTTTCGGCTTCACGGCCGGGCACTCACTGCGCATGCGCGAGTGGCACTGCGCTACCCTGTCACATGTCCCAGTTGATCGCTTACAGGGAGGGGCCGCCTTAGGCGATATGACGTATCACCTAAGCAGTCCCTGGGCAGAAGGAGGAAGTGGTACAGGAAGTCCCACTCCTCCTGAAGCCCCCCACTCCTCCCCCCCAAAAAAATGACATGCCAAATGTGGCATGTAAGGGGACGAGGAGTGGTTTAAGTGGAAGTTCCACTTTTGGGTGGAACTCTGCTTTAAGGGATCAAGAATATTTTTTTTCCCCACTGGAGCAAATCAGATCCTGTTTTATTGTTTTTTTTGTTTGTTTTTTTACGTCCTCTGGATGAACTGTGGGTATCGGAGAGTGTATATGGAGGTTTCCTATTTGTGCTTCTTGTATTATTATTTTTTATTCCATTGGTTAAACTGGATCGACTCATTTTTAAACCAGATTAATTATGCAGCTATGTAACTATGTGGAATAAGCTGTTATGGGTTTCATCTTTGACATCAAGATCCAACCTGCAAGTTCAATTTAAACATATTAAAATGTTATCATAATTTTCTAAAATGCAAGTGCTGACAGTGGTTGAAGATTTTAGCTGTGGCACTTTTTAAGTCTTTATTCCTCAGGCTGTATATAATTGGATTCATCAGTGGGGTGACCACAGTGTACACTAATGACACAAATTTAGTGATATCCCATGACTGTCCTCTACGGGGTACCAAATAAACACAAACTATGGTACCATAATAAATGCAAACAACAGTCAGGTGGGAGCTGCATGTTGAGAAAACTTTCTTTCTGCCAGTATTAGACGGGATTTTAAAAATTATGAATATAATATAAACATATGATACAATGATGATAAAGAATGGGATGACAACAGAACCAAAAATTATCAATGTCACTTCAAATAGAACCATAAAGGGATCAGAGCAGGAGAGTTGTAGGATTGGCTCAAGATCACAAAAAAAGTGATCAACTATATTGGGACCACAAAATGTTAATTTTGATATTGTTAAAGTGAGAATCAATGATAGTATTACACTTAAAATCCAACATGTGATAATCATTGTCCAGCAGAGATGAACATTCATTATTAAAGCATATTGCAATGGTTTACAGATGGCCATATATCGGTCATAACACATCACTGTCAGAAGAAGACACTCTGAGGCTTCAGAAACACAAAAGAAAAAAAATTGGCTGATGCAATCAGAAAATGATATTATGGAACCTTTCATCAACACAGTATGGAGTGTGTTAGGAAGAATGTTAGTTGCCAGTAAGATATCCAATGCGGAGAGCTGGGAGAGGAAGAAGTACATGGGGGAATGGAGGGATTTGCTGTAGGACACCAGTGTGATGATCAGGAGGTTTCCACATATTGTCACACAATAGATCAAAAGCAAAATCAAAAAAATCAAAAATGTTATACTGTGTGGAGTCTGAAGTCCTAATAGTTGGATCATGGTAATATTGGACATATTTTTTTCCTCCATAACCTGGAGAGAGAACAATAAAAACTGGAAACTGCTTTGTTCAGAAGGGAAAATGAAATGTAGTCAGGTAATCTTAACAATTTTGTGCTGATATGTTTTTAAAAAGATTTGCAAAGATATAGAAAGTGTTAAAAGTGCCATAAGCCATTCACTATATGGTGACCATCACAGCTTTTTGCACATTCCATTCCAAAATTAAGATAATTAATATGGATTTGGTCTTCCCCTTATTTGTGGTTACACCATTCTACACTCTTCGAGGAAGGCTTTCACTAAGATTTTGGAGGATGTATTTAAAAAAAAAAAAACATTCTTTATTTTAATGTTTTCAAAAAATAATGTTTACAATAAAACGTAAATAATACTGCTTGTATACATGAAGGGACATCACAGAATGTTTAATTGGGACAAATCTTGTACAAATACATAATGAACGCAATGATAACACTACGAGATCTTGCATGAAGGTTGGTTAAGCATCTTGGAAATTTTCTAAAAATATTTGACAAGAAGCAGAAAAAAAATATTACATGTAGGGATGAGAGTTCCAATGTACTCGATTCTGAAAATCCTGTAGTGGTACAGAATTGTTCAGAGACTGTCCAGTTAAGTTTAAGTGTACAAGAAGGGACAAAATGGAAAGGGAGGGGGGAAAGTAAGGAGGGGCGGGGATAATGAGAAAGAGGGAACCAAGAAAAAAGAGGGAAATAACACACAAAAAGCATACCATCCAAAACATCTAACTGACTAATGTCGAGTACACACGGTCAGAAATTCTGCCAGAAAAAGTCCGATGTGAGCGTTTGGTCAGAAATTCCGAACATGTGTAGGCTCAATCTGACTTTTGCTGGCGAAATTTCCGCCAGCAAAAGATGGAGAGCGAAAATTCCGATTGACTGTAACAATTCTGACGCGCAAAATTCCGACGCATGCTCAGAAACAATTTGACGCATGCTCAGAAGCATTGAACTTAATTTTCTCGGCTTGTCGTAGTGTTGTATGTCACAGGTTCTTGACGGTCGAAAGTTCAGAGAACTTTGGTGTGACCGTGTGTATGCAAGCCAAGCTTGAGCAGAATTCTGTTGGAAAAACCATCCAAGGTTTTCCCGATGGAAAATCTGATCCTGTGTACGCGGCATAAGTCCCGCAGTATTGTCCAGAGAATGCAGATACACCCTCCGATTTTGTTTGTTGTCCTGTGTGTCAGGTAGAAGAGATAATTATCTGGTATTCTGATCCAAGGGGGGCCACTCAATAAGAGTGAAATGGAGCGATAAGAACTTGCAAAAGAAGGGAAATGGGTAGGTAACTAATAGGTGATCAGAAAGGAAAATGGGGGCCAAAATGTCTGGAAACTAGAAGCCACATAGTCATTGCATTTCCTTTAGAAAAGTAATTAAATGTACCTTATTATGGAGGATGTCTGTGAGAATTAAGCCAAAATAGCATTTGTGAGGTCAGGTTCTGATGTTGGAAAAAAGACCTGGCCCACAATTGGCATTCAAATTCAACCCAAAGGTGTTCGGTGTGGTTCAGGTCAGGGCTCTGTGCAGTATTCCTTTCCACCAAACACACCAAACCATGTCTTTATGGAGCTGTCTTTGTACATGGTTGCACAGTCATGATGGAACAGAAAAAGGTCATTCCCCAAACTTTTACCACAAGGTTGGAAGTACACATCTAAAATATCTTTGTATGTTGTAGAATTAAGAGCACACTTCACTGAAAACACATGCACTCCTTAACTTGGCTGGGCATCTGTGTGAAGATTATAAAATTATCAGCCATTACATCCTCCTTTGCCAACAAAAGAGCTCTTGTCCATCGTGCCATGGACACCACTAGACCTCTGAAGGTATTCTGTGGTATCTAGCACCAAGACGTCAGTAGCAGATCCTTTAAGTCCTGTAAGTTGTGAGGTGGGGCCTCCATGGATTGGACATGTCTTTCCAGCACACTCTACAGATGCTCAATAGCTTGAGACGTGGAAATCATTGTTGTGTTCCTCAAACCATTCTGGAACCATTAATGCAGCGTGGCAGGGCGCATTATCCTGCTGAAAGACACCAATGCCATCAAGTAATACCGTTTTCATGAAGGGGTGTACTTCGTCAGCAACAATGTTTAGGTAGATTGTACTTGTCAAAGTAACATCCACATGAATGGCAGGACCAAGGTTTCCCAACAGAACATTGACCAAAACATCACAAGCGACACACACACATGTCCATCCACATGATGTAAAAGAAAACATGATTCATCAGACCACCTTCTGCCGTTGCTCTGTGGTCCAGTTCTGATGCTCACATACCCATTGTAGTCACTTATGGCTGTGGATATGGGTCAGCACGGACACATTGACCAGTGTGTGGCTACACAGCTTCAAACACAACAAACTGTGATGCCCATTTTTTCTGCTTTCGAAACATCATGGACAACATGTTTAATTGCTGCCTAATGTATCCCACAGATTTTCAGATGCCATTGTCATGAGATAATCAATGTTATTCACTTTACCTGTCAATGATCTTAATGCTATGGCTGATCGGTGTATATCAATCTAGCAATAAAATACAATAAAATCAATAAAGTATGCTTAATTCATTCAAAGAAAAACATTATTTTTTGCAAAGGTTAACAAAAATGTTTGCAGTAGATTTTTGAATGAACATTTTCAGACCTAAAGTTTAAAACTGATTTTGGTACCACCTGCCCATCTCCTATGCTGCTTACCTCCAGTAAAAGCTAAGAAGACCAGTCAAATACTTACCTCTGATCTGGAGTTGCTGATTCCCTGATACAGCATGCCAAAAGCCATGACCCAGGGACCATAAATATAAAAGGTCGATACACTGACTGCTCTTTTTAGCTTTCCGAGAAGGAAGACACATCAAGTAGAATCTGAACTCAAGGCAGATTTTGACTTTAGGTTGGTTTTAACCAAGAAATACAATTCAAAAAGATGCAATGCAACAATAACTGTGTGCCCTTCACTATTGGAATGACTAATCATACAGAATAGAGTTGCTTTATATAGAAATTGATGGAATTATGTGTAGTCCCTGGGAACTGGAATGTTTAAAGATAATTGTGCAGGGCTAATTATTTTTGATGTTGAGATGTTATATTTAGATATGTTTTTATTTTTATTTTATTCTTTCACAAAAGCTTTTGTTAACTGTTTACAGTATTGGGGAAAAAAAGTAAAATTATTTGAGGACTGTAGGAAGGATTTGCCCCAATTTAAAACAAACTTTTGTGCAGGCTAGTGTGTTTTATGGTAATGGGGCTTGACCTGATGTTTTTGGCAGTTTTTTTTTAACTGCGCATGCGCCGTGCGCCTACATTTCCCAGTGTGCATTGCGGCTACGTCCGCCGCACGGGCCTATTGATTTCGACGTGGACGTAAACGACGTAAATCCCTATTCACGGACGACACGCAAACAACGTAACATTTTCGAATTTCGAAGCGGGAACGGCGGCCATACTTTAACATTGGCTACGCCACCTAGGGGGCAGCTTTAACTTTAGGCGGCCTATCTCTTACGTAAACAGCGTAAATGTACTGCGGCGGCCGGGCATACGTTTGTGAATAGGCATATCTACTGATTTACATATTCTACGCCGACCGCAATGGAAGCGACACCTAGCGGCCAGCCAAAATATTGCAACCTAAGATAGGACGGCGCAAGCCGTCGTATCTTAGATATGTTTAAGCATATCTCTGTTTGAGAATACACTTAAACATAGGTCGGCGCAGATTCTGAGTTAGGTCGGTGTATCTACTGATAGGCCGACCTAACTCTACCTGAATCTAGCTATTGGTGTTTACTTGGTTTTAAAAACATTTTTTTTGTTGCTAGAAAATGACTGAGAACGCCCAAACAATATATATTTTTTTCTAACACCCTAGAGCAGGGGTCTTCAAACTACGGCCCTACAGTTGTTCAGGAACTACAATTCCCATCATGCCTAGTCATGTCTGTGAATGTCAGAGTTTTACAATGCCTCATGGGATGTGTAGTTCCGCAACAGCTGGAGGGCCGTAGTCTGAGGATCCCTGCCCTAGAGAATAAAATGGCTGTCGATGCAATACTTTTTGTCACACCGTATTTGCGTAGAGGTCTTACAAGCGCACTTTTGTTGGAAAAAATAAGACAACAGCAAAGTTAGCCCAATTTTTTTTATATTGTGAAAGATAATGTTATGCCGACTAAATTGATATGCAACATGTCACACTTCAAAATTGCGCCCGCTCGTGGAATGGCGTCAAACTTTACCCTTAAAAATCTCCATAGGCTATGTTTAATTTTTTTTACAGGTTGCATGTTTTGAGTTATAGAGGAGGTCTAGGGCTATAATTAATGCTCTCGCTCTAATGATCGCGGGAATACTTTAAATTTGTGGTATGAACACCGTTTTCATATGCCGACGCTGCTCAGGTATGCTTTTTCTTCCGTGCGCAAGCTCATCGGAATGGGGCACTTTTTAAAAAAAAACATCTTATTTATTTTAGTTGATTTTATTTATTTTTACACTGCTTTTTTTTAAAAAAAATTGAGTGACTTTTATTCCTATTACAAGGAATGTAAACATCCCTTGTAATATAAATAAAGCAATACAGGTCCTCTTAAATATGAGATCTGGGGTCAAAAAGACCTCAGATCTCATATTTAGACTAAAATGCAATAAAAAAATATCATTTGAAAAAATTACAAAAATAAAATGGCCCTTTAAGAGCTATGGGCAGAAGGGACATTTTGACATTGTTTCCACCCTGTTATGGTATGGAGACAGGTGGGGGCCACCTTGCCCTCACTCGTATCCATACCACTGGCATGACAGGATCCACCTCCACTGCTACGGATGGTTCCGGTAAATGGCGGAGGGCGAGGGAGAGCGGCGGAATCCGCCACAGAGACCACCATTATCGTTAACCAAACCGCCGCCTAAAAAGAGATGGATACCTTGGTTATGGCAGCAGCTGCTGCCATAACAGAGATGACCCTCTTCAAAGTGCTGACGTGTATAGTCGTGCGGCAGTAGGTAAGTGGTTAAAAAGTAGCAACTGAGATTTAAAACAAGTGACCTCTGTAACCTCTGTTTTTTTCTGGTACTTTGAAGCAATTAATTCTTAAATTAACCTCAGAAGCACCTAAGTTGTCCAAGGATACTATTTCCTCACCTCCTTCCTCACCACCTTCCTGGATATTGGATGGTTGGAAGGCTGACAAGTAGGGATGAGCCAAACACCACCCGGTTCGGTTCGCAGCAGAACATGCGAACAGGCAAAACATTTTTTTATTTTTATTTCAATATTTCTTTATTAGTATTTTCAGAAAAATGAACAATGCGTACAAATAATCAATCAATCAAGTCAGTTGTCCCAACCGGAGCATAAGAACAAAGATTAGGTAATTCAGTTCCATTGTAGTGTAGCCGATCTTACAAGGTATGAACAATACAAAAGTTATAAATGTTAACATGTTCAGCACCAGCGGGAGGGGAGAAGGAGGTAAGGTGGGACTTGAGGTGGGGATGAGGAGTGGGGGGGGACACCAGCAGGGTGTAAATTTGTGTTTTATAGTATTAGGAAAAAGAGAAGAAAGATATTGACAATTTGACTCTGTGATATAGAAAACATCATATTGTTACAGTACATTTTGGGTGTGCGAACCAAGCTGACCATTCAGTGAGAAATGTTGCCATACTGAAATTTTTCCTGGCAACTAACCTCTCCATCTCGCATTGAAGATTCAGAGCCGCAATTGTACTGAAAATGGACATTTTCCAGAGTTTGGTGACATTTAGCTTTGCCGCAAGTAAGAGATGTATTATTACTACCCGTGTTCCGGGTGGAAATTTCTCTATCCCAAGATGCAGCAGTGCTAGGGCAAGATTAGGGGCGACTGTGTTATGTGATATGGAGAAGATCAGAGCAAATATCTGTCTTCAGTATGAGCTTAGGGATCTGCAGAACCACAGGATGTGTGCTATAGTCCCAGTACTTCCACAGGACCTCCAGCAGGTAGCTGGATGCCCCGGGAAGAACTTTGAGAGTCGGAATGGTGTCAGGTACCATCTGTGTATGTTTTATTTTGGTAGGATTCCCAGTGATTGGAGCAGTGGGAGGCTGTGTAGGTTAGTTTAAAGGCCTGTGTCCACATATCAGGAGTGGGACTCACATTCAGTTCTTCGACCCATTTCAAGAGGGTGGTGATTTTGGAGAAAGGAAGATTGTCACTGAGAGCTGAATAAATTATGGATACACCATGTTTAGGATAAACCGAACGAGTGTAGAAGTTATAAAGAGGTTCAGGAATGGTAATCGTTAAGGGGTTTTTAGAAGTTTTCAAGGAAGTGGGAGATTCTCATGTATGCAAAAGCTTTGGTGTCAGGCATGCTGTATTCAGTTTGGAGATCTCTGAAGGGTTTTGGAGAGCCGTTCTTGTACAAATCATATAAAGTATTAATCCTATATTTCTGCCAGAGTGCACTTTGAAAGGTATCGGTAGGGAATGAGGTGGATTATCAACAGGTTTGAGGTGGGTGAATTTTTTCCAGGCAGCCAGTGAAGCTGAACTTAGGGGGATAGGGTCAGTTCGTCACGAGGAGAACCCGCTGAAGTGAGTAGGAGGATGTCTACCAATTTATTTGGCAGATAGGAGGATGGCTCCATGATGGACCAGGTCTTATCCGGAGTTGGGTGCCACTATTAGTAAAGCTGGTCCATGATGTAAGCATAATAGTAGTTTTGGATGTGGGGAAGACCTACTCCTCCTTTTTTGTGATGTCTAGTTAGGATGTGGTGGGCACATATGGGAGGTTTGGCATCCCAGACATGATTTGATATTAATTTTTGTATTGAGGTTAAGAAGGAAAGGGGTATTGGGATAGTTACCATGTGGAATAGGTAAAGAATTGTGGGCAAAACAGCATCTTAAAGGAGGCAATTTTGCCTATTTTGGATAGACCAGTTGTGCGCATTTGACATAGCAAGTTAGGAAGCTGTTTTTGGAAAGCACAATAGTTAAGATCATATAGGAGGCGAAGTGAGGGGGGCAATTTTATCCCTAGGTATGGTATAGATTGATTTAACCAAGTAAAGATAAGATTCTCTTTCAGGAGGGATTCTTGTCTTTTCGAGAGATTTAGAGGGAGTATCAGGGATTTGGAAGAATTGAGCTTGTAAAAATAGGCTAGACCAAATTGGTTAAGGATTTCTTGGAATGCTGGCATGGAGTGGGTTGGGTCTGTGACCAGAAGTATGACATCGTCAGCAAAGAGACTTATTTTGTGTTCCATGCCGTTGTGATTAATGCCTGAGATGCGTTTGTCCTCTCTAATCTTCGCTGCTAAAGGCTCCATTAGGAGATCAATAATTATAGGGGAAAGTGGCAGGGTGCCGTGGGAGATCTTGAAAGGTGTAGATAGGGTTCCCTCTGTCAGAATTCTGGCAGTTGGATTGGAGTATAGGGAAAGTATTGCAGATTGAAATCGTCCAGTGATGCCAAATTTAGTATGTACTGCTTTCAAGAATCCCCAGTGCACTCTATTGAACACCTTCTCTGCATCCAGAGATGGGAACAGAGAAGGCGTTCATGACTGAGTGACGTGATGTATCAGGTTGATGACCCTCCCGGGTGAACCAAGGACGGGAGACACTTCAACAATCTAGTTGCAATAGCTTTAGCATTGATTTTTACATCCTGTTAAGGAGTGATATTTGCCTATAATTAGTCGCAAAGGCAGGATCTTTTTCCGGTTTGGGGATGGTGGTTATAATAGAGCGTAACATATCAAATGGAAGAGAGTCAGAGGTGGCAGCAGAGTTGAAGAGGGTCGTGAGGTGAGGGGAGACAAGGGTGGCAAATTTATTGTAAAATTCATTGGTGTAGCCATCTTCCCCGGGTGATTTTTGAAGGGGCAAAGTGTTAAGGGCCTTGAAAATTTCATAATTTGTGAAAGGTTGGGAGAGTATATGTAGTTGATCCGGGGTGACAGATGGGAGATCAATTGAGGCTAAGAAGCCTTGAATAATTGGATCAGTTGGTTGAGGTGTAGATGGGTCCTTTGTCAAATTGTAAAGAGAGGAATAGTAGTCACCAAAGGCATTTGCTATATCCTGTGGGTTAATGAGGAGTTGTTTGGTGGTTGGATGGTAGAGGGATGCAATTTATGTTTGTGTCGTTGTGTTTTGACCTGTTGAGCCAGTAAGGCTCCTGCCTTATTTCCTAGGGCATAGTATCTGACCTTAGCCAATTTAAGATTGTGTTCAAATTTGTAGAGTAATAGTGAGCAAAGTTTGTGCCTCCAGTCAAGGATTTCATTAACAAGTTTATAGGAGGGATTTTGTTTGTTTTGATTTTCTAATTGGGCAATTTGGGAAAGGGCCTCTTCAATTCGCCTAGACCTCTGCCTCTTAACCCTACTTTGAAGCTTAATGAGGATTCCATGCATGTATGCCTTGCATGCAGACCACAGTACAAATTGATCAGTGTTCGGTTGGTCATTCAGATGAAAGAAAGCATGGTGTTCAGTGGTTATTGTTTGGGAGTTACCAGAGTCTGCGATGAGAGAACTATCAAGTCTCCATATAAACGGTACTTTTGATACACGGTTCCCCACTGTTATGGAGACCGGCGCGTGGTCTGACCACGTAATGGAACCGATCGATGATGCAGTTACATCCTGAAGAGTAATCTTGTCAGCAAGGAAGGAGTCTATCCTAGAATAAGAGAGATGAGAAGAGGAAAAGTAGGAGAAGTCCCGTTCAATACCGTGCTGGCATCTCCAAATATTGAAGAGATTGTTTGTCCGAAGAAAGGGGTTCAAGGCAGGTTGATGACGTTGGGTGGTTGATGTGGTGTCCATATTTGGGTCGCCCGTTATGTTGAAGTCACCTCCAATAAGTATTCTTCCTTTCTGGATATTATTAAATTTCTTGTAAAAATCGTTTACAAAATCGTACTTGTTGCTTGTTTGGACCATATATGTCGGCCAATGTGTAGGTGGTTTGGTTGATGTCACATAAAAGAATAAAGGTAGTGGCCTTGAGGATCCAGAATGGATTGATGTAGTTGGAAATGCAAGGGGTCTCATATCGCCAGGAGGACTCCATTCTTCTTCTTTGGGCCCGAGGCTAAGGCCCCGTACACACGAGGGGATCTCCGCTGGAAACGGTCCGCCGGACCGTTTCCAGCGGAGATTCCTCCTCCGGATTTGGATCCAATGGCTTGTACTCACCATCGGATCAAAATCCGCGCGGAATTCTTCCGCGGTGACGTGTCGCGCCGTCGCCGCTATGATGACGCGGCGACGTGCGCGACGCTGGAAGGTAAGTACTTCCACGCATGCGTCGAATCATTACGACGCATGCGAGGGAGGGGAGCGGACGGATTGATCCGGTGAGTCTGTACAGACCACCGGATCAATCCGCTGGACCCGATTCAAGCGGATACATTTCTTAGCATGCTAAGAAATTTATATCCGCTTGAAATCGATCCGGCCGACAAATCTCCGCGGATAAATATCCGCTAGGCCGTACAGACGACCGGATTTATCCGCTGGAACTGATCCGCGGATCAATTCCAGCGGATAGATCCGGTGGTGTGTACGAGGCCTAAGAAGATTTGGCTGTAATTTTTCAGTGTGAACTTGGGGGTTTTATCGGCTGCAAAGCGGGTTTCTTGCACTAATAGGATGTCGGCTTTTTGGTTATTGGCTCCCTTAAGTAGCGCAGATCTTTTTTGAGGGGAGTTTAGGCCTCTGGCATTTATAGAGACTACTTTGAATGCCATTGTGAGATGTGAGTCTCAATAAAGGATCGGCAAGTTTCAGGCGAAGGTGTGTTGAAGATCCCAGATAGAAACAGATAGCTGGTCATTGGATATGATCGCAACCAGGGTGGTAATACCCAATATATGTTTCCTATCAACAGGCTTCCTCAGGGGTGAGGTTAGGATCAGTAAAAGGCCATCTCTATTAATAATAAAAGCACACATGTTACATATAAGATAAAATCACATAGATTACATAGCAAAGAGTTAGTCAATACAACCTTGTTTGCTTTCATTTAGGGAGAACATGCTGACCTGCTATCCCGGGTAGGGAGGAAAAGGGAAAATATCTCCTTGATCCTGCCAGTGACTAAGGGCACCGATATGTTCCACAGCCAAAAAGGAGGCATGGAACCTTAATCCAGAGTAGCCGCTACATGCAGAGGCATCAACTCATCCACAGAAGGGGAGAAGGAGACCCAGCTGTAGGGAACACATGACGCCTAGTGAGTATGGTGTTCCAAAATTGAGTTTAAATCAACTGAATTAAAAAATAAGCACTTACTGAATTTAGTATATGAAAGCACCTATGGGGGCAGCCAAAGACACCAGATCAATCAAGTCAGCAACAATGCTGGACCAAGCCTGATCAGCCACTTATATGGTATATAGAGAGAGGAAAAGAAAAAGAAAAATAAACAATTGTCAATATTTATGTAAGCATGAAAACAGATCATGCCTAATTGATTACAATGAATCATAATTAAAAGAAGTTTTGGGACATCAGGTGTAAAGAGCAATACATGCCAAACACATCAGTCAAAGTAGACAAGGCTGGCCATTCAGTAGCAAAGAGTAACAAAGTAGCCTAAAAGTTTTTACCTGAATAAACAAGGTGTTCCAGGAGAGGCTGTTCCCATATGTCAGTGCAGCAGGGTGGATGGACCACATTGGATCCTTCAAAACCCCCCTCCCGCACACACGAGCGTCTGACGTCATCGGGCGTGCGCAGACACACAGCATCCATGCGCATGCGCCAAAAGGACCAGTTCCCAGTCGCCTACAACCCCCAAAAGCATCAGCGGCGGGATAGAGTCAGCTGATGTATGACCCCCAGTGGTGCCAAGCACCAGCCAAATGTCCAGCCAGGAGGGTGCGCAAGGGGTACCTCCCATAGGGAGAAAAAAAACAATTGCAATAGAGGGGGAGGAGGAACAGACAAACGGGGAAGGTCAGAGGGTGAAAAAAGGGCAATTGACAAGCGCAGGGATGAAAATCGGGCGTTCTTAAATGAAGCCCTTGGGTGTCCATATGGACGAGCCATAGGTCGCCCCTGGTGGTCACGAAGCAGATACCAGGGAAAGGCAGACGTGTGTAGCCAAATAGGGTCCCAGCACTTAGACAGACGAAGAGAGACAAAAATGAAAATGAGATCATAGAAAATTCTAGATCTAAACTGGTGGAAAATAGAACTAATAAAAAAATTCTCACACACGCCAGGGGTAGCAGGGCTGCAAAAAAGGTCATCACATAAATGAAAGCAAATAAAATATAAATCAGGACAACGACCCTAAATATACAGCCAGAGCTACAATGGAATGCTTTAGATCTAAGCATATTCATTTGTTAGAATGGCCCAGTCAAAGTCCAGACCTAAATCCAATTGGGAATCGGTGGCAAGACTTGAAAATTGCTGTTCACAGACGCTCTCCATCCAATCTGACAGAGCTTGAGCTATTTTGCAAAGAAGAATGAGCAAAAATGTCCCTCTCTAGATGTGTAAAGCTGGTAGAGACATCCCCAAATAGACTTGCAGCTGTATTTGCAGCAAAAGGTGGTGCTACAAAGTATTGACTCAAGAGAGCTAAATACAAATGCACATCACACTTTCAGATATTTATTTTGTAAAAAATGTTGAAAACCATTTATCATTTTCCTTCCACTTTACAATTATGTGCCACTTTGTAAGGCTGATTGTATTACGGGGTAGTGGCGCTGCCTATGAGCTGGTCAAATTGTAAATTCCAATGCAATAAGGGGTGGTACCCCAGGGGCACCTCCCCTTATTGCATTGGAATTTACAATTTGACCAGCTCATAGGCAGCGCCACTACTCCTTAATACAACCAGCCTTACATACACACCCCTCCCTTGGGAGGTTTGTCAGGGGGACAGCAGTTTATTTTACCTAAACTTAGCACGGAATTCACTTTACATACAATGTGCCACTTTGTGTTGGTCTATCACATAAAATCCCAATAAAACACATTCACGTTTTTGGTTAGAACATGACAAAATGTGGACAATCTCAAGGGGTATGAATACTTCTTCAAGGCACTGTATGTGGAATCAGCTCTTATGGATTTAATCTTTGATATCAAGATCCGACATGAAAGTTCAATTTAAACATATTAAAATATTATCATCATTTTCTAAAATGCAAGTGCAGACAGTGGTTGATGATTTTAGCTACAGCTTTTTTTAAGTCTTTATTCCTCAGGCTGTATATAATTGGATTCATCAGTGGGGTGACCACAGTGTAAAACAATGACAAGAATTTAGTGATGTCCCATGACTGTCCTCTACGGGGTACCAAATATACGCAAACTATGGTACCATAATAAATACAAACCACAGTCAGGTGGGAGCTGCATGTTGAGAAAACTTTCTTCCTGCCAGTAATAGATGGGATTTTAAAAATGATGAAAATTATATAAACATATGATACAATGATGATAAAGAATGGGATGACAACAGAACCAAAAATGATCAATGTCACTTCAAATTTAACAACGACGGGATCAGAGCAGGAGAGTTGTAGGATTGGATCAAGATCACAAAAAAAGTGATCAACTATATAGGGACCACAGAACTGTAATTTTGATATTGTTATAGTGGGAACCAATACTATTAATACACTTAAAACCCAACATGTAATAATCATCACCCAGCAGAGCTGGACATTCATTACTAAAGTATATTGCAATGGTTTACAGATGGCCACATATCGATCATAACACATCACTGTCAGGAGAAGACACTCTGAGGCTTCGGAAACACAAAAGAAATAAAACTGGGCGATACAATCAGAAAATGATATTATGGTCCCCTTCATTAAAACAGCATGGATCGTGTTAGGAAGAATGTTCGTTGCCAGTAAGATATCCAATGCAGAGAGCTGGGAGAGGAAGAAGTACATGGGGGAATGAAGGGATTTGCTGTAGAACACCAGCGTGATGATCAGAAGGTTTCCACATATTGTCACACAATAAATCAAAAGAAAAAGAAAAAAGATCCAAAATGTTACATTATGTGGAATCTGAAGTCCTAATAGGTGGATCATGGCAATACTGGACACATTTTTCTCCTCCATAACCTGGAGAGAAAACAATAAAAATTAGAAACATATTTGTTCAGAGGGTAAAATTCAACTTAATTGGGTAATCTTAACAATTTTGTACTGGCATATTTATAAAAAGTGATGCAAAGATATATAATATGTTAAAAGTGTCATAAGCCATATGCCGCGTACACACCATCGTTTTCTGCGATGGAAAAAAGCGACGCTTTATGTGCTTTAAAAAAACGTCATTTTTCAAACTTCAATTTGAACAACGACGTAGCATACACACCATCGCTTTTTCACAACGCTCTAGCACAGCGCAGTTCCGTCAATCACGCACGACGTCACTATAAAGGGTCGTTTCCATGCGGAAGACGGCCTCTTTTGCTGATATCGTGTTGCTGCGTGTTAGTAAAAGTTTGGTGAGATACGATTCGTGATTTTCAGTGACTGTGCTTTAAATTTCGTTTTCTGTCGTACAGTTTGTCTATTTGTTGTCGGATCTGTGATACAGTGCTTGTACTAAGGACGTATTTGTTTAGGCATTACGTTTTGTGTGCACGGTGCTGTTTAGCAGGTCGTTCTTCAAAGGCCATTCTTTACTTCAGGGCGTAATTTTTAGTCTGATCTGATTTGACGACCGTTTTCTAGCCATGTTGCGGGTACGAACTCGTCGCCGAGATCGTGCTGTGCTTGTTGTTAGGATGTGTGCTGCATCCCAGCGACGGTCCATGAACAGGGTGAGGAGGAGGTTGTGGACCAAGAACTGGTTGCTATGCAGGGACCAGTTCTCTCATATGCCTCTGCTGCGGGAGATCCGAGAAAATAACCCTGATGATTTCAGGAATTTTCTTAGGATGTCTGACCCCGTATTTCAGCAGCTTTTGGCTTTGGTGTCGCCATATATCACCAGGCAGGACACCGTTATGCGGGAAGCCATCACTGCTGAGCAGAGGCTAGTTGCTACGTTGCGCTACCTTGCAACAGGGAGAAGTCTGCAGGACTTGAAGTTCTCGACGGGCATCTCCCCCCAGGCTCTGGGCCTCATAATCCCTGAGACCTGTTCGGCCATCATTCAGGTTCTTCAGGAGGACTATGTTAAGGTAAGTGGTGTTCTTTCAATGGTCAAACTATGTCCCAAAAAAAAATTAAAAAAATAAATGTTATAATATGCTCAGAATGTTCACTTTGTCTCTATGTATGCTGTTCTACACAATTAGTAAAGCCCTACATGTTTATTTAATTTAGCCAACCTGTCCATCATTCTATGTTGTGGCCAAACCCACCTAGCATAGTCCCTATATCCACGTTTATTTGTGGCCTCCATTGTAGTGCTGCATTTTGTGTGTCCCTATATCCCCGTTTATTTGTGGCCTCCATTGTCCAAACCCCCCCCCCCCTAGATTTTTGAAATACATACTAATAATTATTTTTCTTAGTTCGATATTTTTGGGGGGGTTGTTTCTCATCTCATCTTGAGCCCCACTCCCCCTAAATATATTTTTTTAACATCAGAGGGGGGTGATTAATATGCTTAATTGTTCACATGTTATTTTTTAATACTAACCTTTTTTGTGGAATTGTTGGTGGGATCCCTTGTAATTTTAGCTATATTCTGTTCAAAATCTTTGTTCTAATGTTTTTTATTTTTTCTTTCTATCCAGTTCCCCACCACGCCACAGGAATGGCAGACTGTGGCAGCGGACTTCTCCCAGCGTTGGAACTTTCCGAACTGTGGAGGAGCCATTGATGGCAAGCACATCCGCATTGTGCCCCCACCCCATAGTGGATCCCATTTCTTCAATTACAAGGGGTTCCACAGCGTTGTTTTGATGGCGGTGGTCTCTGCAAATTACGAGTTCTTGTACGTGGATGTTGGGAAAAATGGCCGGATGTCGGACGGCGGTGTCTTTGCGGAGACGGAGTTCCCCCAACGGCTTCGGTCGGAGGACCTAGGATTGCCACCTGCGGAGGAGAACGAAGAGGGTCTGCCCTTCGTGTTTGTAGCAGATGAGGCTTTTGGTTTGGGTCCCCACCTCATGAGGCCATTTCCCGTACGCACCCTCACCCATGAGAGGAGGGTTTTTAATTATCGGCTGGCCAGAGCAAGACGTGTGGTAGAGAATGCCTTTGGAATCATGGCCAGCCGATTCAGATTGTTTTTAACAGCAATAAACATGGCGGAATACAAGTGGAATTACATCATACTATCTTGTTGCATTTTGCACAATTTTTTGAAAAGAAATTCTCAAACGTACCTGACGGTATTGCCTGATGAGGCTGATCTTGTGGCTCCGGAGCCGGGACATCAGGCTAGCCATAGAGGCTTGGCCCCCCAAACCGCACGTGCAGTGCGTCAATCCTATGTGGACTATTTTATGGGGAGGGGGGCCATTGCAATGCCTGATCTTGATTAAATAATTAAATTTACTTTTTGTTTGATGAAACAGTGTTTATTTGTTTGATTTTAGTTATTTTGAAGTTTTGGGGGGTAATGTTTCTTTTTCCTAGGTTCTCATCCAGCCATGTGTTTGGGATGTAATAAATTCCCATGAGTGTTAAATCTTAATAACTCTACAAATATGCCTGAGTAATTGAATGAGTCTGCATTGATACCAATAACTACACACAAATTGTTTGGAGTCCAAAATGTTATTTATTTGTTATTTTTTTATTTTTGATTAGTCCAACAAATTTTTTTTTTTGTTCTTTTTTGATTATTACAAAATATAATATAATTTTTTTGTTTTTTTGTTCTTTTTTGATTATTACAAAATATAATATAATTTTTTTGTTTTTTTGGTCTTTTTTGATTAGTACAAAATATAATCTAATTTTTTTGTTTTTTTGTTCTTTTTTGATTATTACAAAATATAATATAATTTTTTTGTTTTTTTGGTCTTTTTTGATTAGTACAAAATATAATCTAATTTTTTTGTTTTTTTGTTCTTTTTTGATTATTACAAAATATAATATAATTTTTTTGTTTTTTTGGTCTTTTTTGATTAGTACAAAATATAATTTTTTTTTTTTTTTGGTCTTTTTTGATTAGTACAAAATATTTTTTTTTTTTTTTTTTTTTCTAATTCAAGGAAAAAAGAAAATACACCAAAAATTAAACCCTCCCCAAAACATTAATAAAATTTTTAAGCTGCCGTTCCAGCGTCTTTGCTTTGTGGCGTATTTCACGGCAGGCCAGACGTATGTCCTCAACTTGGGCCCTGCAGGTGAGAACCTCGCCGATGAGGAGCTGGGCACTATACGTGTCCAGTCCCTGACCAGCCCGATTTCCTCCTGAAATGTTGAACCAAAACATGTGTTAAAAGATTGTATGCCTATATCTATATTCACAGAAAATGTGGTAGATGTTACTTTACCAGATGTTGAGGCAGGTTCCTCTTCCTCTACATCCCTCGGGGGTGTGGCTTGATTGGCTTGTGCCTCCTGCCTTTCTGCTTCATTGTGCCCTACAAGATTGAAGAAAGGGAAAACATGAGGTTCAACCATTAGCGAGCGGCATGAAATGACACCCAAAAAATAAGAAATGATAAACAAAAGGTCACTATTGTTGATTTTTAAACAATTATCAATAAAATAGACCAATATTTAATCCATTCACAAAGTAATGTCAAATCAGTTAACACAATTTTTAAGTTTAGATATGTAAGCTAAACAAGTCTCCCCTGGATCTGCTCACCCCTGTGTGTGACCCAACATAGGTTGTGATTGTGACAAACATTTGTGCTACTGAGTACACATGTTCAATAAAAAAAGGAGTAGCAAACGCTCCTTTTTGTGAATCTCAAGGTATTTACGTTTCTTCTAAAATAAGCTGAAACACATTTCCATCTATTCCAGAATTGAATACACCTTTTTTTTAAGCCCCAAAAATGTCACAACTTTCATATTTGTGTCGACTAATTGGTCATAGGAGTCGTCGTTCATTCGCCCACAATTCCTAAATTTACGATTTTTGTTCAGATACAGTGCTTCAACTCCCCTTTGCACATGCAAACTAGGCATGATGCCATTTCTCATTAATATGGTCTTGGATTATTGAAAGTCACCGAATGAACGACGACTACGACGACTGCATCATGCGTCCACATTCATAATATTCATTTTATGGTCAACCTGGCCCAAAAAAAAAAATGGCACAAAGAACACACCAAAATAATTAAATACACATGGAAAAAACTTACTTCTTCTTCGAATAACCTTATTAATTCTGTAAAGTTGGTGGGGTTCCCTTTTTTTTAAATCCGACCACCTTTTGCGCAGGTGCTCTCTGCTCCTGGTTTTCCCAAACTTCCGCTGGAGCCTACGGATGACCTTCTCCATAATTTGGGCTTTTACTTTATTGGGATGCATGTAGGGGCCATGCTTGGCATCATAGTCCTCCCTCCTCAATATGGTGACCATCTCCACCATTTCATTAAAGCTCATGTTGGAGGCTCTGCAGCGTAATCTGCGGCGTGGTTGGGCCTGGCCTGCCTCCTGGCTAGAGCTAGAATACACCTCCATGTTGTCCATCTTTTCTCACTCACCAAACGACAGAGAAGGGGCGTGGAAAGGACGATACCGAACGTCAGGGGTGGGGTGTCGTGCGGAGCGTCACGCGTGCGTAGTGTAAAAGGGATGGGACGTGTTTGTAAACGGCGTGCATAGTCTGTGGAAGAAGTCGTAAATCACGATCTTAACTAACGACGAGACGTAAGTTTTTAATTCCGACTTTATTATAGTGAATAGGGAATGAGTTTGTGGGCTAGTTAGGGGAAGTAAGCTAGTGCCTTTAATTACATTATGTTTTGGCTTCTGTTTCATGTGCAGAAAGAATGGATTCCTTCAAGGATGCGGACTTCCTGACAGAATTCATCCAAAAATGGAAGGAACATCCAGTTCTGTGGCAAACCAAAAGCACAATAAATAAAAACAAAGATGCCAGGGAGAAAGCTAGACAGAGCATGCTTGTTTTTGTGAAAACAAGGATCCCCAACGCCACAACAGCCACTGTGAAAAATAAAATCAATTCCATCAGGGGCACCTACAGGGCCCAACGGGTCCAAGTCCTGGCCTCAATGAGGTCTGGGGCTGCAGCTGACTCCATATACAAACCAACCCTGTGGTACTATAGTCAGCTGCAGTTCCTGGACGACCACATTGAGACCAGGACATCCATGTCTACCCTTCCCCCAAGAGGTAGCTCCCAGCTTCCCAGCAGCCAATCCTCCAGTGTTCCCTGCAGACAAGAGCAGACAAGCTCGGAGGAAGAGGAAGAGTTCCTGGAGGACCCCAATTGTGAGCCGTGGAGAATGGTATGTGTTTTTTCTTTGAATTTAGTTAGTATATGACAAGTATAGTAATAATGGTAAATGTATGTTACTATTGTTCTAAATTCTATGTGAATCTCGTAAGTTTAGGGATAGGATCAATAGTCAGTAGTGGGAAAACATGATGGGGTCAAAATGGGCAAATTAATAATGTTGATGAAGGAGTGGGTGGCATTTTCAGATAGGCCAGTAGGGGGGAGTAACGCAATACACCTGCAAGGGGTCCCAGATGGAAGACACCCTTTTTGAGTACTATCTAGTTGACACTAAATTGATTAAATGAATTTTTGGGGAAAAGGCCACTTATTTACTAAATTAGGCATGCAACAACCCACATAATTCCAGGGGGACCATGTCTGAAGGTGTTTAAGGGGCCACATAATTAAGGATGGCGACCCTGTGTATAATATATATTGACATTCAATTTGCATCACTCATGATTGTAAAAATGTGTGTGATTAATGACAAACACAAATAACATATGTTCCTTTTTTTCATACACAGGCAGACCCAAGCCAGGAACAGCCAGGGCCCACAGGGAGCCAGGAAGAGACAGGGCCCACAGGGAGCCAGGAGGAGCCAGGGCCAACTGCAAGGCAGGAGGTGGCAGAGCCCACTGGGAGCCAGGAGGTGGCAGGCCCCAGTGGGACCCAGGAGGCACGCCGGCGGGATACCATCTCCCGGATCCCTCCATTCCGCAATCCCAATAAACGGCTCAGGAGTATGCGACAAATGGAGGAGGAGACCCAGGGCCTGCTTCGCCAAGCTACTGCAGCCATCCGAGAGCCACCCAGTGAAGTTGAGGGGTTCGCAGCGCTCATTGCAGCCAAGATGTACAATCTGGAGCAGAGCCAGCGTGTGCGCTGCGAACTCCTCATCTTCCAAGCCATAACCATGGCATCCCTGGGGCAGCTCGATGATGACACCCACATTGTGCGGATTGCTCCTCCTGTCCTTGCTGCTCCTCCTGCTCCTGCTCCTGCTCCTGCTCCTGCTCCTGCACCTGCTCCTGCTCCTCCACCTCATGAGGCTGCTCTGGCTCCTGCCACCTCATCTCCTCCAGGAACCCAGCCCCCAAGGACTCGGGCTACCGGGAAGGCTGCAGGGAAGACTGCAGGGAAGGCTGCTGGGAAGAAAAGGGCGAAGAAATAATACGGTGCCCCTGATGGAATTTTTTTATGTGGACTCACAGGCTGTATTTGTGGCTTCGGGGACCCTTGTTTTCACAAAAAATCAAGCATGCTCTAAAGTGCTGCCTACCTTGGCATCTTTGTTTTTATTATGTTGTGTTTTTGGGTTGCCACTTTTTTATTTTCAAATTTTTATGAAGACTAAAATAAAAATTAAATTTTCAGCCAAATTTCAACATGTTTCTTTATTGTAGATTTGAAAGATCAGTATTGAGTGGGCAGACCCATTACAAAAAAAATAATGAAAACATTAACAAGGTAAAAAAACATGCTTGTGGGTGAATTAACTTAAAAATTAGGTTGGTGCAGACACTTCACACACTCCTAAATAAAAACAAAATAGAGATTACTAATCAAATTGGTGACAAAAATTCAAAAAAATAAAAAAAGGTGGACCAATATATATATTTAAAATGTTTAAGATGGAAGATACAACTAAATAACAGAACACAAACAAAAACATTATCAAACAAGAAAGAAACTAATTAAAAGCTTGTCATAACTATGCAACAAGATCAGCCGCAACAAACGTCCATTTCTGGGTAGCAGTTAAAAGCAGGGATTAAAGAAGCGCTTTATTTTCTTGTCTATAAGCTGAAAAACACCTTAACGAATGTGCTGATTCCATTCTGAACAGTCGTTTTACATGAATGAGCGCTGCCGTATCCTAACTTGCTTCTGAGCATGCGCGGGCTTAAATCGACGTTTTTACGTACACACGGTCAATGTTTAGAACACAGAAAACGACGTCGGCCAAAAACGACACATAAAATTGAAGCATGCTTCAATTTTTTTCTGTCGTTTTTTAGAAGACATAAAACGACGTTTTTGCCCACACACGGTCAATTAAATTGACGTTTTTGAAAATGACGTTTTTTTCCATCGCAGAAAACGATGGTGTGTACGCGGCATTACACTATATGATCAAATGTTTGAAGGTATTTAAACGTCTCAACTATATAATCTTTTTGGACATACCATTCTAAAATCAAGAGAATTAATATGGAGTTGGTTTATTTGTAGTTATACCAGCCTACACTCTTCTGGGAAGGACTTAACCAATATTTTGGAAGATGCTTTTTTTGAACATTCTTAATTTTTTTTCAAAAATGTATGTTTACAATGAAACATAACAAAAATAATACCACTCATATACATGAAAGAACATCGTAGAGAGTTCAATTAGGACAACTATTGTACAAATGAATAGTGAACACTATGGATCCTGGGGTTGTACAGGATTGTTCAGAGATTGTCCAGTTGAGTGTACAAGAAGGGAAACTAGGGAAAGGGAGGGGGAAATTAGGTAGGTATGATAAATCGAGAAACAGTTAGGCCCAGATTCACAAAGCACTTACGTCGACGTATAACAAGATACGCCGACGTAAGTGCAAATGTGCGCCGTCGTATCTGTGCGCCGGACCCACAAACTAAGATGCGCCTAAAAACAGGCTTCAGCCCGCCGACGTAACTTGCCTACACTGGCGTAGGGTGGGCGCACATTTAGGCTGGACGCATGGTGGCGCTCCCATTGATTAGCCATTCAAATATGCAAATGAGTGAAATACGGTGATTCACGAACATACGTGCGCGTAAGTTGTACGTCCGGCGTAAAGTTATTCCCCATAAAGGAGGTGTAACCCAGCAGCAGACATGCAAAGGTCTGTACCAGGGAACACAAGCCGGCGTATTTTACGTTGGGCGTGTCTGGCTGGGCGTAGGTTACGTTCACGCCGTACACAGTGATCCGGCGTAGTTTAGGCAGTTGTTCCGACGTGGTTGTGAGCATGCACAGGGGGATGCGTCCACGTCTCGGCGCATGCACGGTTCGTGATACGTATCTGTCTGGCGCTTGGCCCATCATTTGCATGGGGTCACGCCTCATTTGCATGGCTCACGGCCACTGCCACCTACGCCGGCGTACGCCATCGAAACCCAGCGCAGCGTTGGGAGCACTGGCTTGGTGAAATTCTGATAGCAAATGTCCGTCGGAATTTCCGACAAAAAGCTCACATCAAACATTTGTTGTCGGAATTTACGATTGTGTGTACGCTGTATAAGTTGTGAAGTGGGGTCTCCAAAGATTGGATATGTTTTTCCAGCACATACCACAGATGCTGAATGGATTGAGATCTGTAAATCATTGTTGCATTCCTCAAACCATTATAGATGCCATTTTTGCAGTGTGGCAGGGTGAAAGAAGCCAGTGTCATCAAAGAATACTGTTTTCATGAATTGGGTAGCAACAATATTTAGGTAACTTTTACGTGTCAAAGTAATATCCAAATTAATGGCAGGACCCAAGGTTTTGCAGAAGAAAACTGGTCAAATTATCACACTGTCTCCACCAGATTACCTTTTTCCTAAAACTGCCTTGTGGTGCCATCTCTTCCCCAGGTAAGTGATAAACCCTGCCATCCACATGATGTAAAAGAAAATGTGATTCATCAGACTAGGCCATCTTTTTCCATAGCTCCGTGGTCCAGTTATGATGCCCACATGCCAATTGTAGTAAATGTTGGCTGTGGACAGTGCCGATCCTGACCTTCCTGGGGCCCTAAGCAAAATGACATGTCACAATAAAGAGTTGAGAAGCGGGGGCTCCCGAAAATGATATGTCACACAAAAGTTGAGAAGCAGGGGGGGGGGGCGCTGCCAACATTGACATGTCACAATAAATATTAAAGTTGAGAAGCGGAGAAAGGGAGGGGGTGTTCTGCTGTCGGAAATATCATCTTACATTAAAGTGAGAAGCAGGGGGTGCTGACTTCTTACCTCTTCTCCCATGCAGCCAGCGAGTTGAGAAGCGGGGTGAGGGGCCGAAAATGACTTCTCACCAGGCTGGCCTCTAGTTATTTGGGGGGCCTCCATGGCTTTGCGGGGCCCTAAGCGGCTTGCATAGTGAGCCTATAGGGCGGATCGGCTCTGGCTGTGGACATGGGTCAGCATGGGTACCCTGACCAGGCTCCGGCTACACAACCCCAAACACTGCAATGCCCATTTTTTCAACTTTTAACAAATCAACTTCATGGACAACATGCTTTCTTGCTGGCTAATAAATCCTACCAACTTTCAGATGCCATAGTAATAGGGCTACTTTCAAACTGGCCAAGCTCCTGTAAAGCACCTTTCCTGTCATTCCAGTGTCAATGCCTGAGTGCTTTCACACTGGACTGGTGCATTTGCGGGACATTAAAAAAAGTCCTGCCAGCAGCATCTTTGGGGTGCTTTGGGGCGGTGTATACACTGCTCCTAAAGTTCCCCTGCCCATTGCAATGCGCTTCGGCAGCATTACTTTGCAGGCACTATTAACCCATTTATTGGCCGTTAGAGGCAACACTGTATCTTGGCCTAGGTCAACAAGGCCCAGACCTACTGCAGCACTTTGCAGGAGGGCAGCATGAAAAAAGCCCCCACCGGCTTGTGAGGTGGACTGGGCAGCAAGACAAATCAGTCTGGTGCCCCCATAAAGCGGCTGCACTGCTGCCGGTATGATAGGGATGGCGCATACACAAGGGACGCTGACATGGTCACCTATACTTGTCAGTTAGGTAGTAGGACTCCCCTGCAATCTTTTGCTTGTGCCAGTTGTACATATTAGGAAATCTTAATTTTATTTCTGTTGATCGCTGATGATAAAAATAAACAGATGGATTTATTTGTTCCTGCCCCAATCCTTACTTTGCTCACTGCCTGGACCTTCATCACCATGCTATATGTTTTCTGCTGCACCACTGGCATGTTTATATCCTCTTAGTCCTCCATAAATTTAGCAGAAATTTGTGCTTAAAGTAGAACTATAGGCAACACTTTTTTTCCCATTTCGGATAGAGTAAAGCCTCGTACACACGACCGAGGAACTCGGCGGGCGAAACACATCGTTTTCCTCGTCGAGTTCTTGTTCGGCTCGTCGAGGAACTCGACGAGCCAATTTTCTCCATTCCCGTCGAGGAAAAAGAGATCATGCTCTCTTTTTGGCTCGTCGAGTTCCTCAACAGTTTTCCTCGCTGAAAAATGTACACATGACCGGTCTCCTTGGCAAAAAAAATCTCCCACCAATTGGTTATGATATATATTTGTTTCACACATTTTTTTTTTCTATCATCTTTTATCACCAGTATGAGATTTTTTATTTATTTAATCCCATACACGATAGCATTCTATGTGTGACACATCAGGGTTCATCAAATTGTTCTATTGACTAACGATCACCTGTGGGCTAATTGGTGAAATGCCTCATTCACCCCATGTGTACATTTTTCAGCGAGGAAAACTGCAAAGTCGTGTGTACGAGGCCTGAGGGGTGGTTATAGCCCCTGTTAAAACATTTTTGGCATCCCTTCATTTCTCTTTATTTCCTGCTCCATAGCCAAACAGGAAGTGAGAGGAAATATCTGCAGATTAAGGGAACCCCCCCCCCCCCAAGGCCCTCAGAACTAGTGTCCCCACTGAAAAATTTCAGGGCAGGTCTTAAACAGAAAGTGGTGGGACCTTGACAGGAAGGGGTGGATCATATTTAAATTAGGGGTTTCATGAGTTTAGTCAGGCCTAGGGCAGCACAGAACCTAAATACACCACTGGCTAGAGGGGGTTAAAAGTGCCCCGCTAGCGGATGAAAAGCACCGCTAAACCGACGCAATGCCCCCCCCCCCTCCCCCCGCTCCCTAAAATACTATAAAGTCAGTAAAGAATACTTAATGCATTCAAGGAAAAATAGTAGACATTTCTTGCAAGTGTTAAAAGAAAATGTTTGTAGTGCATTTTTTAATGATCAATTTTAGACCTAAAGTTGTAAACTGAAATTAGATCTACCTGTTGCCCCCCCCCCCCCCCCTATGCTGCCTACCTCCAGTAACAGCTAAGAAGACTAAGGCCCCTTTCACATTGAGGAGTTTTTCAAACTAAAAATAGCGCTGCTATCCCGCCTGAAAAACTCATTCACTGCAGACTCAATGTGAAAGCCCAAGGGCTTTCACACTGAGGCGATGCGCTGGCGGGAGACAAAAAAATCTCCTGTCAGCAGCATCTTTGGAGTGGTGAGAGGAGCGGCGTGTATACCGCTCCTTCGCCGCTCCTTCCCATTGAAAACAATGGGAAACCGCCGCAATACCGCCCGCAATGCGCCTCTAGAGAGGCACATTGCGGGCGGTATTAACCCTTTATCAGCCGCTAGCGGGGGTTAATACCGCACCGCTAGCGGCTGATTCCCACGGCAATCCCGGCGGTATAGCGCCGCTATTTTTAGCAGCGTTATACCGCCACTGCGGCTCCTGCCCCAGTCTGAAAGGGGCCTAAACAAAAATACTTACCTCTGATCTGGAGTTGCTGATTCCCTGATACAGCATGCCAAAAGCCATGACCTAGGGACCAAAAATGTGAAAGGCTACACTGGGGTTGGTTTACTAAAGGCAAATAGACTTTGCACTCTGCAAGTGCAGTTGCGTCAGAGCTTCACTCTCCACTTTTTAAAGAATACCCAATCATGTGCAAGGAAAAAAAAATGTGTTTGCACATGATTGGATGATGGAAGTCAGCGGAGCTTCCCCTCATTTACTAAGCTCTGGCGCAACTACTCTTGCAAAGTGCACAGTCTATTTTCCTTTAGTAAATAAACCCCACAACCATTTTTCATGTCATGGAAAAAAACAAAGTTTTTCTCGACGTGATTCTTGTCAAGCCTGCCTTACATACACACGATCGTGAAAAAAAAATGCTCGAGCAAAGCGCAGTGACGTACAACACGTACGACGGCGCCACCCTTTGGGCTGATTATGCAAATTTCCCTTCTCATAATTTGCTTCTGAGCATGCACGTTTTTTCCCCTGTCCTTAAAGCCTACACATGACCGTTTTTCACTACGTGAAAAACAACAACAAAAAATGGATCATGTTCTAAATTTTTAATGCCCATTTTTCACGTTGAGAAAAATGCTCTGGAGCCCACACACGATCGTTTTTAATGACCAATTTAAAAAATTGCATTTTTCGCATCATGAAAAACGGTCGTGTGTACGACCGTGGGGGCACTAAGGCACTTTAGGGCACTCCTAAAAAACATTAGTCTATGTAATATATTCAGGCAAAATAAAGTGTATGTCCAGGCATTACTCAAATTTATCTTTGTAAATACATTTTTATCATATGCATTCCCATGTACTTACAGTACTGGTATAATCAATTATTAGTTATATAATGCAACTAATAAAATGCAAAAAGATGCAATGCAGCAATAACTGTGTGCACTTCGCTGTTGAATTGACTAATCATACAGAATAGAGTTGCTTTATATAGAAGTCGATGGAATAATGTGTAATCCCTGGGAACTGGAAGCGTTTATTGATAATTTCAACAGGCTCATTATATTCGATGTTTACATGTTATATTTAAATATGTTTTTATTATTTATTGCACAAAACCTTTTGCTAACTGGAAAAAAGGTATATGATTTGAGAATGGTAGGAATAATATGCCCTGATTTAAAGCAAACTTGTGTCCAGGCTATGGGCATTCAAGCAATTATATTTTCTTAAAGAGGAAGTAAACGCTGATGGGTTTTACTTCCTCTTTTGGTCGTTGCAAAGCCTGCAAATGAAAAGCATAATGGGCTAGTATGCATTGCATACTAGCCCATTATGTGACACTTACCTGCAAAAGAATCCAGCGATGTCCCCTGTGTAGGCAGTGTCCATCTTCTGGCCCCTCTTCGTTCCGGGCCGCAAACTCCAGCTCTGTGATTCGCTGGAGCCGCGTGACGTGACTCCCGTGCAAGCGCATGGGAGCTGCCATTACCTGCGCAGGCTAGGGAAGAAACTGCACTTAGTTTTGTTTCTTTTGCGCCGTTAACATTTTCGACGGACTACAAGTGAAATATCTCCTAAACAGCACACGTTTAGGAGATATTTCCACTACGTATAGGTAAGCCTTAGGCCTCGTACACACGACCGAGGAACTCGTCGTAAATGAAACATTGTTTTCCTCGACAAGTTCCTTGTTAGGCTTGTCGAGAAACTTGACAAGCTTGCTTTGCGTACACACTGTCAAGACAAAATCTCTTTGTTCTCAAACGCGATGACGTACAACACATACAACGGCAGGGGAAGTTTGATTCCACTGGCACAACCCTTGGGGCTGCTTTTGCTAATCTCATGTTACTGTGTGTTTAGTAAAAGTTTGGTGAGAGACGATTTGCACTTTTCAGACTGTTACAGCGTGACGAATGTGCTATCTCCATTACAAACGCTACTTTTATCGAAGGTGCGCTCCCGTCTCATACTTTATTTTGAGCATGCGCAGGTTTCTAAGCATACACACGAACATGTTTCTCGTCGAAAACCAGCCTGACGAGGAACACGACGAGGAAATTGAGACTCCCGTTGAGGAAAAAGAGAACTTGTTCTCTTTTTTTCTCGTCGAGTTCCTCGACAGTTTCCTCGATGAAAAACATACACACAACCGTTTTCCTCGGCAAAAAAGCTCTCCCACCAAGTTTCTTGATGGATTCTGTCAAGGAAAAGTTGTGTGTACAAGGCCTCATTCTAGGCTTACCTATAGGTAGAAGTCCAAAAAAGGGGTTTACAACCACTTTAAAGGATAAGTTCACCTTTGGGAATATGTTACATGTTCCATCAGTTTTTGGGGTTGAACATGTAACACATAGCCACTGTTTCAGCCACCCCCCTCTCCCCCGCTTCATGTTGTCCCTGTGGCAGCAGTACGGGGAGAAGTTCCCTATACTAGCTGTCACTTTTTGAGAACATCGCTACCATGCGGGGCTCGGCCCACATGACCGTGTCATTTATACACAGAGCTTGGTGTATGAATTAACTACAATTCCCAATATCCTTTGCGGCTGTCGATTTGTAGTTATCAATGAACTACCATGACGCTGTCAGCTCCAATGTTGTACCCAAACAAAATTTGCGTCCTTTTTTCCCCACCAATAGAGATTTATTTAGGTAGTATTTGATTACCTTTGCGTTTTTTCTTTTTTGCGCTATTAAACAAAAGATCAGCGACAATTTTGAAAAAACACAATGGTGTTATTTACGAAAGGCAAATCCACTTTTCACTACAAGTGCACTTGGAAATGCAGTCACTGTAAATCTGAGTGGTAGATCTGAGATGAGGGGAAGCTCTGCTGATTTTATTATCCAATCATGTGCGAGCTAAAATGTTTTTTTTTCCCCTGCGTGTCCCCCTCAGATCTACAGCGACTGCACTGCCTTTGCATTCAAAAAAACGTTGCCGCCCTGGCTGTGAATCATTTTTTTTTTATTATTATTTTAGGCTTCAAAGCCTAGTGGTGAGATGTGGGATCTTATTGACCCCATATCTCACTGTAAAGAGGTCCTGTCATGTGATATTCTTATTACAAAGGATGTTTACATTCCTTGTAATAGGAATAAAAGTGATATATTTTTTTTAAGTTCTTTTTAAAAAAAATAACTAAAATTAACAATAATAATAATAAAAATAAATAAAAATAAAGTGCCCCTGTCCCCGTGTGCTCGCACACAGAGGCGAACGCATACTCAAGTCCCGCCCACATATGAAAATGGTGTTCAAACCACACATGTGAGGTGTCGCTGCGAACGTTAGAGCGAGAGAAATAATTCTAGCTCTAGACCCCCTCTGTAACTCAAAACATGTAACCAGTAAAAATAATTAAAGTGTCGCCTATATGGGGTTTATAAGTACTGAAGTTTGGCGCCATTCCACAAGCGTGTACAATTTTGAAGTGTGACATGTTAGGTATCTATTTACTCGGCGTAACTTCATCTTTCACATTATGCCCAAAAATTCGGCTAACTTTATTGTTTTTTTTAAGGGTCTCTGCTAAAAAACATATATAGTGTTTGGGGTTTCTATGTAATTTTCTAGCAAAAAAAATATGATTTTTACATGTAGGAGCGAAGTGTCAGAATTGGCCTGGGCCTGAAGTGGTTAAATACCTAGAGTCAGCCCAGCTGGGGAGTTTTTGTCCGGGGGAAGAACTGAGGATGGAGTACTAGGCAGTCTGGGCCTTTGAGGATGCTCCCTATTCTGGGGGGTGACCTTGGGCCTGGGGCCTTGGGTGCAGAAAGGATCCCTTCAAGACCGCATGAAGGATCTGGACAGGAGGCACAGAGAGGAGTCAGAGAGGACAGCAGTAGCTAGTGCAGGCAGGCAAGTCTTCAGGAGCAAACCACCGGTGTGTGCACAGCCGGGAGGGCTGGTGAGAGACATGTGCTATCGGGAGTACTGGAGAGGCATGCCAGAGAAGCAACAGTCAGAGCTGGGCGGGGAGCCAGTGAGGATTGCAATTTTACAGGCAGTGGAGTCGAGCAACTGCAGCCAGGAGGGCCTGAAGAGGGATTGCTAGGAGCAGTAGTCCCCCATAGAACAGCTAGCACTAAAGACTTTGGGCTGGATTCAGATACAATGGCGTATCTATCCGCCCGGCGTAACGTATCTCAGATACGTTACGCTGCCGTAATTTAGGGCGAAGTTACGTATTCAGAAACAACTTGCGCCCTTAGTTACGGCGGCGTAATGTATCTGTGTCAGCGTAAGCCCGCCTAATTCAAATGTGGATGATGTGGGCGTGTTTTATATATATTAACTGTGACCCTACGTATTTGAAGTTTTTACGAATGGCACATGCGCCGTTCGTGAAAAAATCCCAGTGTGCATGCTCGAAATTCCGCCGCAAATCGTCATTGCTTTCGACGTGAACGTAAATTACGTCCAGCCCTATTCGCGAACGACTTACGAAAACGACGTAAAATTTTCAAAACTCGACGCGGGAACGACGGCCATACTTAACATAGGATACGCCTCATATAGCAGGGGTAACTATACGCCAAAAAAAGCCTAACGTAAACGATGTAAAAAAATGCGCCAGCCAGACGTACGTTTCTGAATCGGCGTTTCTAGCTCTTTTGCATATTCATTGCTTAAATATACGGAAGCGCCACCTAGCGGCCAGCGGAAATATGTAGCCTAAGATACGACGGTGTAAGACACTTACGCCGGTCGGATCTTAGGGAAATCTTTGCATAACTGATTCTATGAATCAGGCGCATAGATACGACCCCGCACACTCAGAGATACGACGGCGTATCTGGAGATACGCCATCGTATCTTCTATGTGAATCTACCCCTTTGTACTCTATTTTTGCTACACTAAAAGGGACCCGCTGTCCCTGCCTACAAATGACATTTCCTAAGGCCTGACTGAGTCAGTGTTGGGCCTAACCATGTGTTAGCTGTGCCTGGAGTCAAGTGTTGTGCAGGAGGGGGAGAGTGATAGACTATAAGCAAGTGTTGTGTAGGAGGAGTTTGAAGAAGTGTCATGTACAGGGAGTGTACAAAGGTCTGTCCTAAATGGACTGTTCTATAATTCTTCTGGGCATCCCATATATTTCCATCCCTATCCAAGTTCAAATCCCTCAATAAAAATACAAAAACAACCACATGGAATGTTCATTGTCTCAAAAGTGACTGGAAAGTGAATGCTGGGCTGGGCAGGTTCACAGGTGGGACCACAACTTTCAGCAGCCCCTATGGGGGTAACGCTACAGGTATCTATTGGAACCTCGTGACCACTAAAAATACCATTTGGCCAAAAAATATCAAAGTGAAAAACCAATCACCCAGAGTGCTTTTTTTTATACATTGGCCAGGGATTGTACAAAGCCCCCTGGTCACCCACCCAAATTCTATCATTACTGCTTGGCATGCTATTCTTCATGGTCCAACATTTTTTTTACCTAGGGCAGCAATATTTTTTACAGATGTTGCCACCTGTCAAACTTAACCATTTAGTTCAACTGGTGTACACTGCAGCCACAAGAGACATGCTTGGCTTGAGGTTATGGTGCATTTTTTTTACTACAAGATACCCTTTGGGATTGAAAATAAAAAATAAAACTGCTGCTATCCCATGGCTGATCACTTTTTAGAGGGCAGTAAGCATTGATGCCTGTCTGAAAGAAGCCTAAAGGCCGGATTCATACTGCGTGTGGCAGCAGTTCCCAGCATGGGGTCCCGTGTGTCCCTGTTCACCCGTTCAGGTGCAAATCAGGTCCAATTTTTTGCCTGAATTCGCACTTGAACCGGACCCAAAGATGCCCAGGACCCTTTTGGAATGTAGAATGCTGCCGCCCAGGGCATGTCTTCATTGTGATTAGGGTACATACAAATTTGATGCAGAGAAAACCCTTGTCCAATTCACACATATGTTAACCTAACCTAATGGATTTTCTGAAATAATTTCTCCATTTGGAAAATAAAGGAGCCATGGTTTTTCATCTGTTCTCAAATTTGCATTAGTCCACATGTATAAATAAAGGCAACTGTGAGGATGAACGAGCAATGTGAATGATTTCTTTCTGATTACTGGAATTGTCCACACATATTCTGTGTATAAACAAGCTTTTTTTCGCAACCATTTTATTAAAGAGGTTGAACCAAGTCTCAGATAGGTTTCAGAGTATAAAAAAATAGAGTATGTTGGAAGTATGGTACCAGTATCAAATCTTCATAGACAGGGCATACATTAGAATAATATTTTTACAAAAGTTATAAAGAAAAAAAAGATAAAATAATTGATTTGATCAGATTTACAGAGAGTAATAAAGATTAGGAGAATTACAATGATCAATCTATGAATGCAAAACTTTTTAAAACAACGATGTGGAGTCAGGTCTAATGGATTTCATCTTTGATATCAAGATCTGACATGCAAGTTCAATTTAACACCTTCCTATAGTAAAGTGATGGCTGGGCGGGAGCACTGTTGTTCTGGGAGGATGTCATATGACGCCCTATTTTTTTACATACTGTCACCAGTGTCCCGGATCACCAATACACAAGGTATATGATAACGCTGTCATGCACTGGTGACAGTATGTAAAAAAAATTGATATTTTTTGTCTTCATTTTCCAAATAATTGTGACAAAAAATTGCAACTTCAAAAAGCCTGCCATGCCTTTTACTAAAAATTAGGGATGAGCCGAACACCCCCCCCCTCCCCCGTTCGGTTCGCACCAGAACCTTAGAACGGACCGAACGTTCGCACGAACATTTAGAACCCCATTGACGTCTATAGGACTTGAACGTTCAAATTCAAATATGCTAATTTTAAAGCCTAATATGCAGGTTATTGTCGTAAAACGTCTTTGAGAACCCAGGTCTTGCCCCAGGGAACATGTATCAATGGAAAAAAAGTTTTTAAAACGGTCAATTTTTCAGGAGCAGTGATTTTAATGATGCCTAAATAAAAAAAAAAAAATGAAAAATTCCTTTAAATATTGTACCTGCTGGGTGTCTATAGTATGCCTGTGAAAATGTCGTTGAGAACCCGGGTCTTGCCCCAGGGAACATGTATCAATGGAAAATACGTTTTAAAAACGGTCGTTTTCTTCAAGACTCCTAAAAAAAACGACAGTTTTTAAAACTTTTTTTCCATTGATACATGTTCCCTCGGGCAAGACCCGGGTTCTCAAAGACGTTTTCAAGGGCATACTATAGACACCCAGCAGGTACAATATTTAAAGGAATTTTTCATTTTTTTTATTTAAGCATCATTAAAATCACTGCTCCTGAATCTTTAGGTGCAAACTACAGAGCACACGGCCAGTACACACCAAGTAGCTTTAGGTGCAAACTACAGAGGACACAGGCAATAAACCATGTAAGAATACGGCAGCTAGCACAATCACCTGCCTTCCAGTAAATTAGGAAGAACTGATCTAGCTAAACTATACAGTGTATAAATATATGTACAACACCTGGGATGTATATATATATATCCTCTAGACACTGTAACATTAACTGACTAGCCGGCCTGCCTGCTCTATCTACCTGCAAAAAATTACACTCTCTCTGTCCTCTCTTAACCTCCGCAACACACTTCACAAGGCCGACCTGCAGGCGGCCTTTTATAGTGTGGGGCATGTACTAAATCCCCTGAGCCATAATTGGCCAAAGCCACCCTGGCTTTGGCCAATTATGGCTCTCCGTTTTTTGCACGCTGTGATTGGCCAAGCATGCGGGTCATAGTGCATACTTGGCCAATCATCAGCGAGCGATGCCGCAGTGAATTATGGTCTGTGAAACGTAACTTGAATTTGGCGCGAACAACCCGTTTTGTTCGTATTTCGACGAAGGATCGAACATACGATGTTCGAGTCGAACATGAGTTTGACTCGAATACGAAGCTCATCCCTACTAAAAACCTTGGACTGTCTACTTTTCAAAAAAGGCCATTTGGGGGGTATTTGTACTGTCCTGGCATTTTGGGGCCCCAGGAAAGGAGATAGGCCATCAGGCAGAAGGGCGAGTTTTCCGTAGTACAGTTAGTGGAGACGAGAAAGTCTAGTTCTCTTTGGATTTGGATTTTGTACTAACGGTCTTGTTGTAGGGGCAAGCAACATGGTATAATGTTATAGTTCTGGAAGTTACAGTCAAAACTTTGTAGCATATCAGAATTTGCATAACAAAATGGCTTGTCTCCAGGCCACCTGGTGTGGCTATAAGCTTCAAAGAGAGAAGGAATGGCTTGGCATTATCTGATTGGACAGGAGGCAAGTGTGGGTGGGTATGGGTGAGGGGAATGAATGTTAATAGCATATACCGAAGAGTAAGAGTTGCCTTGTCCACTTTTGGTTCCTAGCATGCTCATGTGAGCCTTTGGCTCGTTCCCTTTCACTATACAGGACCCAGCTGATGAAACCGTGTGTGATAAGTATCTTTGATGTTCTTTTGTATATATATACTCTGCTGTTTAAGGTGTAATGTTAGATTTTCTTGGGAAATAAAAAGAAAAATATTGTTTTTCTAGCAGCAGTATGTGTGTCTTAATAGACTAGCTAATTATAGGTGTAGACCGATCAATCCATTTATGCAATAGATAGAGGGAATCCGTAAACATCTTTTGGGATAATAATTTAGTTTATATTTATTAGCCTTGTATATTGTAGCAGTTACTTCAGGTATTATAAGGGATTCATTCATTTTCTGTTGCCAATGTTGTGGCATATTTTCCTCTAACACCAAAAAACAGTGAGAGGGATCATGATCTGAAAGTGTAATAGAGCTTAAGCTAGCTACGGTCAGTAGCAGGAGAATGTCTTGTTGTACAAAATTGTAATAATTTCTGGTGGACAGCAGAAAAAAGTATAATCCCTGTCTCTTGGATTAGGTGTCCTCCAGTTGTTTACCAATTGGTAGTCATAAAGCTTTTTTTACTTCTATGCAATTAGGAGTAGGAAAGATAGACATGTCAATTGTCAGGTCTAGGGCTATATTACAGTGCCCTTCTATCAGGAACAGAACTTATTTGTGTTGTTCTACTCTGTTTGGGGATCATCTTCGGGGAGGTATAAGTTGACCAGCATTATCTTAAACAGTTGGCCTTTAACTGTGTGCAGTCGTCCATCATCATCTGGGATTACCTCAGTTTCCATCCAAGCCAAATTTTTATAGAGCAAAATTGAGACTCTTCTAGATTTACTTTCTGAGAAAGTACAATGATGTGCTATAAGGAATCTGTTAATTTGGGAATTTTATTGGATCCTGTAAAAATACAATTTAAGTTTGTTGCTTCCATCATTCCTGCAATAATATGGTTCTCTTTTCTGGAATATAGAGCCCTCTTACATTGAAGGTTGTAAAGGATATTTGTGGCATTGTCGTAGGAGCCCTGTGATCAGGACCAAGAATGGTGAGGTTTCAGGCAAAGCTCAGGATAGGTCAAGAAGAACGGAAGTGGTCGGGGTCTGGAGTTGAGCGAAAAAAGGAAGAAAATTGACAAGAGATCAGGTTGTATCAGAGAGTACAGAAGAAGATACCGGAATAGACAGAAATAAAAAGTCGACTGAGTAGAGTGCTAATAGTCGTACTTCCTTAGTGGAAGAAAAGGGTGCAGACCCAATGGTAGTGTACCCTGTGAACATAGGACTTCTAAAAATACCAGCCAACTAAGAAGTTGTATTTCCTCACAAGCCAAAAACTGGAACAGGTTCAGCAATTGAGAAAGATGATGGGGTACAAACCTGAGTCCATATTTCTGGATATGTGACAAAAAGGTGTAACCCCATTTATATGTTGCCCCCATTGTGGTTGATGATTTTAGCTACAGCTTTTTTTAAGTCTTTATTCCTCAGGCTGTATATAATTGGATTCATCAGTGGGGTCACCACAGTGTACAGCAATGACAAGAATTTAGTGATATCCAATGACTGTCCTCTACGGGGTACCAAATAAACACAAACTAGAGTACCATAATAAATACAAACCACAGTCAGGTGGGAGCTGCATGTTGAGAAAACTTTCTGTCTGCCGGTAATAGATGGGATTTTAAAAATGGTGATAATAATATAAACATATGATACAATAATTATAAAGAATGGGATAACAACAAAAACGAAATTCAGTAATGTCACTTCAAGCAGAACATTAGCAGTATCAGAGCAGGAGAGTTGTAGGACTGGCTCAAGATCACAGAAAAAGTGATCCACAATATCCGGACCACAAAAATGTAATTGTGATATTGTTAAAGTGGGAATCAGTACTACTAAAAGACTTAACACCCAACATGTGATACTCACCAACCAACAAAACTGGAAGTTCATTGCTAAAGTATAATGCAATGGCTTACAGATGGCCACATATCTGTCATAACACATCACTGTCAGAATAAGACACTCTGAAGTTTCTGAAACACAAAAGAAATAAAACTGGGAGATGCAATCAGAAAATGATATTGTGGACCCCTTCATTAAAACAGCATGGAGCATGTTAGGAAGAATGTTAGTTACCAGTAAGATATCCGATACAGAGAGCTGGGAGAGGAAGACGTACATGGGGGAATGGAGGGATTTGCTGTAGGACACCAGTATGATGATCAGGAGGTTTCCACATATTGTCACACAATAGATTAAAAGGAAAAGAAAAAAGACCAGAAACGTTATACTGTGTGGAGTCCGAAGTCCTAATAGGTGGATCAGGGTAACACTGGACACATTTTTCTCCTCCATAACCTGGAAAGAGAACAATAACAATGGAAACAGGTCTGTTCAGAGGGTAGGATTCAATTACAGTATATTGTTTCAGTCAATTATTATCTTAACTATATTGTGCTGGTATATTTATAAAAGATGAGGCAAAGATACAGTATATAAAATGTTAAATGTGTCATAAGGCATACACTATATGGTCAAAGGTTTCATATACCTGTATTCAGAGCCTGAGATGATGAGGGTGACCTCTTGCACAATTCCCATCCAAGCACCCCTGGATGTTAAAACAGGGTCTGCAAGTGTGAAGGAAAGGTACAAGTGCCAAGGTGTAGACACCTTGAGCAGGACCTGGGGAGCACTGGTATCAGGCAAGCAGAGGTACTGTTGGTGATACACCTTAAAGATTCCAAGCCATGTCCAATTGATGGTGGAGTCAGGTCCCACACCTGGTCAAGTGACAGCTGGATGGAAGGACACCAGGGAGTAAGAAGAATCAGAGCCAGAAACAGGCAGAAGTTGGCAACAATCAGCAGCAAGGTACAGATTTTCTAGGCGGAAGTTTGGTCAGTAGTCCAGGCTGGGCTTGGTAGCAGAGGCAGACAGCGAACATGAGCAGGCAAGGGTAATCCAAGAGCAAGGTCAAGAGGAAACCAGTTCAGTAACTGGGTCAAGGTTGTATATCAGGGACTGGATCACAGGAACAAGGTTGAAGACCATAAAGCAAAGAACTAGTGCAGAGTTCAGGTTTGAATAGACTGCCTTGCAACAGTGCACATGCATGCATGTCTATGTGTGCAAGCATTGATGAACAGTGAAAAATGCGCATTCCATCTTCTAGGCTCATTTGTAATCAAATGCCTACATGCACGCACATTAGCCAGACGGTGTGTCTAATGCTGGCCATACACTATACGAAAAATCGGCCAAATCCATTTTTGAAAAAAGAACGTTCGGCCGTGAGCGCAAACGATAGTGCCATCATGTAATGACTGATAAATCGTTCAGTGGACATAAATTAAAAAAAATTGGTTCATTTTTTTTACATATACCTAGTGCAGACAGTTCAGACAGGAAACACATTAACCTTTCAATTTATCGTTAGTTTGGCAGAAAATTTCCAAACTTGCCTTCGTTTTTTCGGCTCAAAAACGTCCCAAGGATTATTGATTTTGTGCCCATTAACTGTTAGAAAAACGAACAAACTGTGTAAACGACCGAATTTCAACCGATTTTTCATATAGTGTATGGCCAGCATAAGCATTATGGTTTGCACAATGTTCCTGACAATAGGTTCGTAGGCATTTGACCATCGCGACAGAATAAGCTTGTTGGACATCTCATTCCAAAATCATTAGAATGAATACAGGCATACCCCACTTTTAAGTACACAATGGGGTTTATTTACTAAAGCTGGAAAGTACAAAATCAGGCTCACTTCTGCACAGAAACCAATGAGCTTCTAACCCCAGCTTGTTCAATTAAGACTGGTAATAAAACCTGGAGGCTCATTGGTTTCTATGCAGAAGTGAGCCTAATTTTGCGCTTTCCAGCTTTAGTAAATAAACCCCATTGTGTACTTAAAAGTGGGGTATGCTTGTATGCAGTTGTACCCCCCCCCCCCCATCTTATTATTTGCTGTTATAAAAGCCTACAATCTTTTGTGAAGGCTTTTCCCAAGATTTTGGAGGATGCCTGTGGGAATATTTGCATATTTTGCCAAAAGACCAATTGTGAGGTCAGATACTGAAGTTGGACAAAAATACCTGATTTGCAATTGGCAATCAAAATTATCAAGAAGGATGTTTAGTAGTGTTGAGGTCAGGGCTCTGTGCAGGAATTCCTTCCCACTGAACACATCTAACAATGTCTTAGTGGAGCTGGCATTGTACACAGGAGAAAAGTCATGATGGAACACAAAAGGACCTTCCTCAAAAAGTTATCAAAAGGTTGGAAGTGCACATCTAAAATGTCTTGGTATACTGTTGCATTGGGGTTGATTTACTAAAATTAGAGAGTGCAAAGGCTGGTGCAGCTGTGCATGGTAGCCAATCAGCTTCTAACTTCAGCTTGTTCAGTTAGGATTTGACAAAAAAAAAACTAGAAGCTAATTCGTTTCTATGCAACACTGCACCAGATTTTGCGCTCTCCAGTTTTAGTAAATCAACTCAATTAATAATATACTATAATAGTATACTTCACTGAAATCATGTGAAGTTAATATTTTGGCAGGGCATCTGTATAATTTGGGCCATACAGCATAGGTGTCCAGAACTATTTGTATGGAGTTTGCATGTTCTTCCTGTGCTTGTGTGCATTTCCTCCCACACTAATGGTAGTTTAAAGGAGTTGTAAAGGTAGAAGGTTATTTATCTTTAAGCTTTCTATGCATTGAGATAAAAAAAAAATTGTGTGTAGCAGCCTCCCCAGCACCTGATATTTACTTACCTGAGCCTTATCTCTCTCCAGCGATGTCCACGAATGTCTGAGTCGTCCGGGACACTCCTCCAGCAGCGGCATCATTGGCTCCCATGGCTGTCAATCAAAGTCAGTCAGCCAATCAGGGAAGAGAAGAGGCAGGGCCGGGTTGGGCTCCAAGTCTGAAAGGACACATGGAGTTGTGACTCGGCTTGGGTGCCCCCATAGAGAGCTGCTGACTGTGGGGCACTCGATAGGAGGGAGGGACAAGGAGCAGCAAAGAGGGACCCGGGAAGAGGAGGATCCGGGCTGCTCTGTGCAAATCCACTGCACAGAGCTGGTAAGTATAACATGTTTGTTATTTTATTTTATTTATGTGACACCAGAGGGGGAGGGTTCCGAAAAGCGGAGGTTCGCTTTTTGTATGGACCTCCACTTTAAGTGTTTAACCACTTGAGATCCGCGCTATAGACAAAAGACGTCTACAGCGCGGCTCTCAAGTGCCAAGTGGACGTGTTTGGATGTCTTTTTCTGTGCATTACCCGCGCACGCCACTGGGGGGTGCGCAGTGGGTAAACACTGTGCCGGCGCATCGCTAGGAAGCCGATGCGTGTACCTGGAGGCCGCGATGTCCGCCGGGTACACGCGATCGGCGGTGACAGCAGGGACGTGGAGCTCTGTGTGTAAACACAGAGCTCCACGTCCTGTCAGGGAGAGAGGAGACCGATCTGTGTCTCTTGTACATAGGGACACAGCATCGGTCACCTCCCCCAGTCAGTCCCCTCCCCCCACACAGTTAGAACACACCCAGGTAATACATTTAACCCCTTCCTCACCCCCTAGTGGTTAACCCCTTCCCTGCCAGTCACATTTATACAGTAATTAGTGCATTTTTATAGCACTGATTGCTGTATAAATTTGAATGGTCCCAAATTTGTGTCAAAAGTGTCCGATATGTCCGCCGCAATATCGCAGGCCTGCGATTTTTTTTAACAAAAATATGTAGAAGAATACGTATCGGCCTGAACTGAGGAAAATTTTTTTTTTTTTTTTTTTAAATGGGATATTATTATAACAAAAAGTAAAAAATATTAATAGTGTTTTTTTTCCAAATGTTCTGTTTTTTTTGTTTATAGCGCAAAAAATAAAAATCGCAGAGATGATCAAATACCACCAAAAGAAAGCTATATTTGTGGGGAAAAAATGATAAAAATATAATTTGGGTACAGTGTTGTATAACCGCGCAATTGTCATTCAAAATCCGTCAGCGCTGAAAGCTGAAAATTGGTCTGGACACGAAGGGGGTTTAAGTGCCCAGTAATGAAGTGGTTAATTTATCAAGAAGAGTTATCATATCCTACTATATTTACCAGAATCTTTAACCAGATCTATAGTTGAGTCTACATAGCTACCCTTGTTTTCCCCGACCATATGTTTGTATGTTTTTTAAAGTACTTGAGCAGAAACATCATTGTATTTGCTTTGCAATTTTATCAACTTTTGTAACCCTCTGAGTTGCCTTTTTGTTTTCTTTTATTCAATAAAACATATTTCAAGTAAAAAAAAAAAAAAAAAGCTAAGAAGATGCACTAAATACTTACCTCTGATCTGGAGTTATTGATTCCCTGATACAGCATGCCAAAAGCCATGACCCAGGGACAAGATATATGAAAGACAGATGGTCACATCTGGTCTGCTTTATCCATCATTTTATCATTGCAATAAATATTTATATCAAATGTATTCTCATGTACTTACAGTATTGGGATAATCAGTAATGAGTGTTTGCCCTTTGCTGTTGCAGTGACTCGTTATACAGAACAGTGTTGTTTTATATAGAAGTCGATAGATTTACATGTAATCCTTGGGAACTGGAAGCGTTTAATAATTGATTTCACAGGGCCAATTATTGATGATTTCACAAAATTATATTTAGATGTATTTTATTTTGAATCTTTCACAAAGCCATTTGTTAACTATTGATTGGAAACACATAAAATAACTTGAGAATAATAGGAAGAATATACTGTGAATTAAAATGAATGTGTGGCCGGCTATGGAAATTTCAAGTGATTCTAAAGGAAAACGTTTTTTTTTTTCCTTTAATGCAGTTTGTGCATTAACCACTTGAGCAGGGCCATCTTTAAGGCAGGGCAAAAGGGGCAGCTGTCATTGTTGTGGGACCCAAAGCAGCTGCCTCATACTTGCCAACTATGCCAGTTTAAATTCTATTGTCCCTTGAAGTTTTAGTCCTGTACTATGTCCTGATATCTCAGTGTGAAGTGCTGCTACTAATGCTGCCCAGCTCTGCCCTATTGTTGTGTACAGATTACTCACCTGCAGGGTGTGTTTACATGTAAATAACCATCATTCATATGTAAATAATGGGATCATTCATATGTAAATAATGGGAGCATTCATATGTAAACAATGGGATCATTCATATGTAAATAATGGGAGCATTCATATGTAAATAATGGGAGCATTCATATGTAAATAGTGACAACATTCATATGTAAATAGTGACAACATTCATATGTAAATAATGGGAGTATTCATATGTAAATAATGGGAGCATTCATATGTAAATAATGGGATCATTCATATGTAAATAATGGGATCATTCATATGTAAATAATGGGATCATCATTCATATGTAAATAATGGGAGCATTCATATGTAAATAATGGGAGCATTCATATGTAAATAATGGGAGCATTCATATGTAAATAATGGGAGCATTCATATGTAAATAATGGGATCATTCATATGTAAATAATGGGATCATCATTCATATGTAAATAATGGGAGCATTCATATGTAAATAATGGGAGCATTCATATGTAAATAATGGGAGCATTCATATGTAAATAGTGACACCATTCATATGTAAATAATGGGAGCATTTGAGCCCCTATGCAATCTCCTAAACCGGGAACCACGGTTATTAAATATTCAGGCGTGTCAATATCATCATCAGCCAGAAAACGGTGCAATCTGCCTGGAAGTTCCATAAAAAAAAAATTCTGATCCTTCTAAACCCTGAGTGCTACTCCATGAGGGAGATTTACTAAAGGCAAACAGACTGTTCACTTTGCAAGGGAATTTATTCTTAGCTTAGCTAATGAGGTGAAGCTTTGCTACCTTCCATCATCCAATCATGTGCAAGCCAAAATACCGTTTTTTTTTTTTCCTTACACTTGATTCGGAATTTTTTGTAAAGTGAATTTTCTTCACATTCACTAAACTGTGGAAAAATTCCCCTTCAAAGTGATAATTCTCTTGCAAACTTACCGGATTACTTACCGGCCCCTTGCTGGGCTTCCCCAGTGATGTAGCAGAGGGTGCGTCAGAGGGTTTAAAAAAATGGAGGGTTGGGACTTTAAATGAGATGCGATTAGCAATATGCGATTAATTATATATATGGAAAATATAAAAATTATTTCCATAATGACCAGGCTCAAAAATACCAAACCAAAGAAGCACTAACCAAATTAATCTAGTCTAACTGTATGTAATTAAAACAGAGGTTTAGTTGCAGTTATTTGCAAATATCTGGGAAGCTGCAGGCCAAGCGCCACGACACTCTGTGTAACTGCAGTCCTAACTATGATTTTTAAGGCCTCCAAAGGAGGAACCCAGGTGTGCTAATTAATAGACAGGGAGCAGAAGGCAACCTAGAACCGCCCCTATCTATGGTTGGTCTGGCAAATGAGAGCACTGAAAAGACAAAAAACAAAAAACAGGGGTGAAACCAATACATGCCTACCAAACTAAAATACCACCAAGCGTCAGAGGGTGCGGGGTCATGTGACGGGTGGCCCCGCCTCCCCTATATAAGAAATGTCACAGCTTCAGCCGCTCATTCGATAGGCTGTGTCCAGCGGTGAGAGGAGGTCGGGGATGCTGCGCTCTGGATGGATCTTCTCATCGCTGGACTGGAGATCACCCGCACCCGTAGCTGGATACAAACAACGTTGGAGCAGGAAGCCGGGAACGAGTGTCACTGCTGGATTTTTTTTTTTTTTTTTTTTAATAAAGGACTTTTTTCTACGGTGTGTGTGTTTTTTTTTAACTATTTACACTTGCTTCGCCACCGGGCAAGGGTTGTGGGGATGAGGCCCTTGTCCCCATCAACATGGGGACATCCTCCCCATGTTGAGGGCATGTGGCCTGGTACGGTTCAGGAGAGGGGGGGCCGCACTCTGTCCCCCTCTCTTTTCTGTGGCCGGCCAGGATAACGTGCTCGGATAAGGGTTCTGGTGTGAATTTTTGGGGGAACTCCACGCCATTTTTTAAAAAAATTTGGGGTGGAGTTCCCCTTAAAATCCACACCAGACCTGAAGGGCCTGGTAATGGAATTTGTGGGGACCCCCACGCTATTTTTTTATTTTTTATGAATGAATTCGCTCTGAATTGCTAGAGCTGACAATTCATTATAGCTGCAAAGCCGGTTTTAAAATACTTTTTTTCCTTTCAGAAATGACACTTTGTGCAGGGACAGTTCTATGTATGGGAAACGTGCGCTATTTCACATGCTAACTTTACACCCCCCATAGGTACGGAATTTAAAGTAATATTTCACTTTTATTGTTTCACTTTTAGCATTATTAAATTCACTGCTCCTGAAAAAACGTTAGTTTTTAAAACTTTTTTTGCATTGATACATGTTTCCTGGGACAGGACCCAGGTCCCCAAACACTTTTTAGGACAATAAATTGCATATTAGCCTTTAAAAATAGCACTTTTGATTGCAAATGTTCGAGTCCCATAGACTTTAATAGGGTTCTAAAGTTCACACAAACATTTGGTGTGTTTGCAAGTTCTGGTGCGAACCGAACAGGGGGGTGTTCGGCTCATCCTTAGTCAGCAGTAAAGCCACAGGTTTCTGTCTTGTACTGTAAATCCCAAATGTCTCTGGACAGCTATCTGTTTTTCCGATGTTATTGATGTTCTAAATTTGATATGATTTTGCTAGACCCATAACACATTATCCTATCATTCGGTTTCTCCAGAAGCAAGTTTACTCTGACCTTCACAGCTCCAGCTGGTGAGAGCATTTTTTCTTATATCTTCATTGTTTTCCAAATTTTACAAAGGAGATAAAAAAAAGTCAAATGGAACAAACATACATACTTCTCATCTAGTATCTAGTATCTATTCCCAATATGTCCAATATAACATGTTAGAGAACTTGGCAACATCTCCATCCATGGATCTTCCTACCTGGATGATCTGTGTATCAGGCCTCATACACACAACCGTTTTCCTCGACAGAATCCATCAATAAACTTGGGGGCAGAGCTTTTTTGCTTTTTTGCCAAGGAAAACGGTCGTGTGTATGTTTTTCATCAAGGAAACTGCCGAGGAACTCAATGAGAAAAAAAGAGAACAAGGAGGCCTTGTACACACAACCGTTTTCCTCAACAGAATCCATCAAGAAACTTGGTGGCAGAGCTTTTTTGCTGAGGAAAACGGCCGTGTGTATGTTTTTCATTGCGAAAACTGTCAAGGAACTCGACGAGAAAAAAAGAGAACAAGTTCCCTTTTTTCTCGACGGGAGTCTCAATTTCCTCGTCGTGTTCCTCGTCGGGCTGGTTTTCGATGAGAAACACGTTCATGTGTATGCTAAGAAACCCGCGCATGCTCAGAATAAAGTATAAGACGGGAGCGCACCTTCGGTAAAAGTAGCGTTTGTAATGGAGATAGCACATTTGTCACGCTGTAACAGACTGAAAAGTGCAAATCATCTCTTACCAAACTTTTACTTAACACGCAATAACATGAGATTAGCAAAAGCAGCCCCAAGGGTTGTGCCAGTGGAATCGAACTTCCCCTGCCGTTGTATGTGTTGTATGTCACCGCTTTTGAGAACGACGAGATTTGGTCCTGACAGTGTGTACGCAAAGAAAGCTTGTCAAGCTTCTCCACAAGCCTAACAAGGAACTCGTCGAGGAAAACGATGTTTCATTTACGACAAGTTCCTCGGTCGTGTGTATGAGGCCTCAGTGTTTTAGCAACGGCTTACATTTTACCCCCTTCTCTGATGCTTGCTTTGTTCCAATTGTCCTCTACGGATCGGCCTGAATTGTTCAGTCCCTATCTTTTACGGATAAATATATACACAGTTTAATTTATGCCGACATCAACTTTATACCGGGATACATTTTAGATGACAAGCTCTCGCCTGAATACACTGCTAAGCTACATTTGAAGGCTATAGCGACCTATCACAATTTAATCATCATCAGTCTTAAAATATCTAATTTATTTTGACATGTTGGCTCTTTTCATGATATGTCCAGAATAAGACAGTTGAGGCTGTTTTCAGAAGAAACCTAGATCTCGGTCCGCTTGTCCATTGCTAACCAGGGCTGAAGGCTGAGTATACCTTCAGAAAAGTAAGAACGCTTAGAAGGACACAAGGATCTATAAAAGAACATCAAGCTGGAGTACCGGCTGCCCCTCACATCACCAGATGGATCCAGTAACAGGAATCCCCAGAGAGATGTCCCCGTAATCTGTATTCCCAGGACTCCACACACGAACATCAGGAGATCCCTCGGGAGGATCAGATTGTTTATGGCTGTTCTATTCACTCTCCACTTCCATGGGGTACCTCACTCCCAGGGACAGCTGTCCCCTGAGGGTATCTTCCAGCTTTTTATCTAGGGATTACCATCTCAACTCCCAGGAATGATTGACTTGTCCGGCCGGCTTGCAGCCCTTATTGCTATCAATCAGACCCAGAGGTATCTCTATACTGGTGTCTCTATATATCAGCATCTGCTCCTGATGAGTGGATAGCTCAATGAAACACCTCAAGCTATTCTGATGCTACAGTCATGTCTACTATATGGGATCATTTCATTATTTTTACCTATTTTTATCTGTAATCTGCTGTAACCATCATGAATTTTATATGTTTATTATGTGATATATGGATCAACGTGCCTGACTGTTTCTATATTAATATTAGAATAGCGTAGACATGCTATTTCTACGCTATACTATCTTGTATGCTGGATATTGAGATTCAGCTAGTACAGTTTTAGTATCCATTTTTTGGTCAGACACTCATTGCCCGGTATCACCTTTTAGGTTCATGTTTCATTTAAAGTCCCAAACTTTTTTCAGTATAAATGTTAGAGAAGTAAGTACAACAATATAAACTATACAAACAATACTAAATACACAAACATTAACTATACAAACATACTTCTAAAAACAGTATCATTGGGAATGTATTGCTACATTCAGTCCATTTTTTACCACATTTATCTTTCTATCTTGGAGCATTGCTTCCTGAGCCTTTGTACCTTAACAAAAAGATTAAGGGCCCACTCACGTTATGTCATTTATTCATTTAGAATGGGCTGCCAAGACACCAGAATGGATAAAAAAAAAACGTTTCTGTCAACCTTAGCCAACTTACTTTAGAGTCTCTGCTGTGGCATCTATGTCTCCCATTTAGGTGTATTCCACTGGGGGTCCAAGTCAGGCTAAAAGTCCGTCCTGACTCCATGTAATCCACAGAACAGGGAGAGAAAAATCTAAGCCAACGCACACCATACAAGCCCAGTATGTAATAGGTCATAACATCATCAGCCTAACTCCAGCCAGGTCACGCTCTTAACATGTTTCGTCCCACCCATAGGGCTTACTCATGGATGTCTTCATGAGTAAACCCCATGGTGTGAAATATGTTGGGTGGCATGGATTTGGGTTCCTGGATGGAGCTAGGCAGAGGCTGTTATCACCTATTACATGCCGGGCTTGTATGATGTGCGGTAGCAGAGATTTTTCTCTCCTAGTTCAGCAATTTTTCTGATTCAGAACACATATTGTAGCCCATGTGCATTGAAACCTTTCAAGTAACTTTGAATGCCACTGAAATCAATGATAACAGTTCTTTGTGATCCAATTGACTGGCGTCTGTGGTATTTATCTAAACCAACTAAGTAATATTGAGTGCAAATATGCTGCATTTCCACCCGGCCCATGTACAAGGTAAGGATAGAAAATAGCCTTAGCCTCTGTCCCCCCCATTCACGCCCCCAACATGTTTTACCTTGCCCACAGGTTTTATTTACAGCGTTATTACTAAGTTCTATGACTAAGCCCTGTGGGCGAGGTGAAATGCATCAAGGAGTGTGGCCAGAGGGGAGCCGAGGCTGAGGCCATTTTTAACCTGTACCTTGTACATGGGCTGAGAGGCAGTGCAGCATCTTTGTACATAATATTACCATGTGCATTAAAGCTATATTGTCTTAGTGCATTAACCACTTGCCAACCGCGGCACACAGATATACGTTGGCACAATAGCAGCAGTGGGCAAATGGGCGTACAGGTATGTCCCCTTGAATTTGCCACACGGCGGGTGCGCGCACGCTGCCACGGTCTCCGTGACCGTGCCCGTGGGCCCCCGTGAACTCGATGTTCACCAACGGCACACGATCGTGTCATGGAGAGGCAGAATGGGGAGATGCCTATGTAAACAAGGCATTTCCCTGTTCTGCCCAGTGACTGGACAGAGATCTACTGCTCCCTGTCATCGGGAGCAGTTATCTCTGTCATGTCAGTTGTAGCCCAGCCCCCACAGTTAGAATCACTCCCTAGGACACACTTAACCCTTTGATCGTCCCCTAGTGTTTAACCCCTTCCCTACCAGTAGCATTTACACAGTAATCAGTGCATTTTTATCGCAATATCGCAGTCACAATAAAAAATCACAGATTGACGCCATTACTAGTAAGAAAAAAAATGTGTTTTTTTTATATTTTTTGAGGATATTTATTATAGCAAAAAGTCAAAAATATTGTGTTTTTTTCCCCAAAATTTACGATATTTTTTTGTTTATAGCGCACAAGATAAAAAACACAGAGGTGATCAAATACCACCAAGAGAAAGCTTTATTTGTGAGGAAAAAAAGACATACATTTTGTTTGGGTACAGCATTGCACGACAGCGCAATTGTCAGTTAAAGTGACGCAGTGTCGTATCGCAAAAAGTGCTCTGGTCAGGAAGGGGGTAAATTCTTCTGGGGCTGAAGCGGTTAAGATAACATTCAAAATAAAGCTGACATTGGTTTACATTTTCCATCTTAAGCCCCATACACCCTATCAGTTTTCCTGCTGGTTTTCTCTTTAGGTTTACCAAAACCATGTAGTACAAGGACCTGCCTGATTGCATTCAAATTGAAACGCTTAAGGTTTGACCTCATATTAGATGGTTTTGGTAAACCTGAAGAGAAAACCATCAGGAAAACTGATAGTGTGTATGGGGCTTTAAAGAGGGCCCTGATTATGGGAAGTCATGCCCATTGTATTCTAAGATACAATTCTACAAAACATTTGATAATTCTTTCTAAAGGCATTCTTAATATCTTTGTTTCTCAAGCTATATATAACAGGGTTCATTAATGGTGTCCCCACCGTGTACAGCAGAGATAAGACTTTGCTTATTTTAAGGGATTGTCCTTTGATTGGAAAGCCATACATAGAGATCAAGGTTACATAATAGGTAGACACAACAGTGAGGTGGGAGCTGCAGGTAGAGAAGGCTTTCTGCCTCCCGGTATTGGATGGAATCCTTAGAATGATCTTGATAATATGAATGTATGAGAAGGTGATAATAATAAAAGGAATAACAAGTACGGGAAAACTAAGAAGGGTAACCTCCAACTGAACTAATGAGGTCTCCGAACATGATAATTCTATCAAAGGGGAGTAATCACAGAAGAAATGGTCAATAATATTACTGCCACAAAACTCAAGTAACCCTAGAGACAGGGCATTGATGAAGGATATAGAAATACTCAACATCCAACATGTCACAATAAGATTCTTGCACAATATGTTATTCATAATGGAAATATAGTTTAAGGGGTTACAGATGGCCAAGTAGCGATCGTAGGACATGACTGTTAGAAGAAGACACTCTAAACATTCTGAAAATGAGAAGAAGTAGAACTGAGTGATGCAGCCAACAAAAGATATATAAGTTCTCACGTTGACCACCACATGAAGCATTTTGGGCACAATATTTGTACTCAGTATAAGGTCTGATAAAGACAGTAGGGTAAGAAAGAAGTACATGGGAGTTTGGAGGTTTTTGGTGTTGACCACCAGAGTGATGATCAAAAGATTTCCACATATGGTCATAACGTAAATCAAAAGGAAAAAAGTGAAGAGATAATTCTGTAGACCATAGAGCTCTTGAAATCCCAGAAGAATAAACCCCATAGACAAAGAGGTGTTCATCTGTAGATGTAAGAGTTATAAACGTTTTGACATAAGTGGATGTTTTGTGGTGGTATACGTATGTAATGAAGGCAATATTGTTTACACATCCAAAAACAAGCAGTAATTGAATACAATTTTACAAAATATAAAACATATTAAAGATACATGTAAAGATTCCCTCATTTCTCTATCATCACTTAACAGCTTAGATCAGTGGTTCTCAACCTGGGGGTCGGGACCCCCTTGGGGGTCGAATGGTGAATTGCCAGGGGTCACTGAATCCTGGGCTATTTCTGAAGCCTACATTGCTCTTCCAGCCTTTTCTTGGCTGCCCAGCTGGGCTGTTCCAGGAGCCCACGGCTGCCCAGCTGGGCTGTTCCTGGTGCCCGTGGCCACCCACTCAGCCTCTTCGCAGCCGCCCATTCAGTTCATGGGATGGCTGGAGAGCAGAGACTAGAGGTCAGCTGACTGGTGAGGAATGTGAAGAGGGAGGGGCTGGAGGAGACCCTATCTCCTGATATTGGCATAGGTGTCACTGCTATAAAGTCGGAGACACAGTGAAACCAGAGACACAGTGAATAACACTACCTGTGATTATAGATGCCATTAAAAGTCCCCACTACAGTTCTCAGACCAGCAGATGACCTTGATCAAGAGCACCTAAGTTGGCTGATCAGAACTCCCCCCAGCACTGCCACTCATCCCATTCCACCTACCAGCACTGCCACTCATCCCTTTCCCCCTACCAGCACTGCCACTCATCCCAACTCCCCGCCGGCACTGCCACTCACCCCATTCTCCCCCCCTCCCCCCAAAGACTAAGACAAATAATAAAAATAGAGAATACATGGATGGGAGAGGAAAAGAGGGGGAGGAACAAAGAAAAAGGGAGAGAAAGAATAAGAGAACAAGAAACATGGCTAGAGAGAGGGAAATTGGCATAGAGAGAAACAAAAGGGTAAGAAAGAAGAACAAAGAGAGAGAGTGGAACATCCTAAAATAATAAGGGGTTTTAATACCATATGAGTGGAAGGGACTCTGGGAGCGCTAAATGTCCATGGGTTAGGGGCACAAATTACTTGTCTTGCCTTGGGAGCTGACAACCCACGCTGCAAAAATAATTTTGCTGTTAGGGGTCCCCACAACTTGAGAACCACTGGCTTAGATGTATGAATCTTCCCTGCTGGCTGCTGTATTCTGACTAGACATGTGCACTGCCCAAAAAAAAATTGTTTTAGTTTAATTTTTTTTTTTTTGTTTTGTTTTTTTGGGTCATTCGTTGATCGAAACTCGTAAATTTGTTAATTAGATAATTCGTAAACTCGAAAATTCATCATTTTGTAAATTTGTAAATTCAAAAAATTTTAAATTCGTAAATTTTAAAATTCGTAAATTTTAAAATCCAAAAATTCGTAAATTTGAAAATCAGAAAATAAGAAAGAAAATCTGAAAATTCAAAACAGAAAAAGTCTGAAAATTCAGAATAATAACTAACTATTATATTATAAGTGTTGGAATTTCCTTTCAAATTTGGCCGCTAGTGAATGTAATGAATACAAATTTATCCAAAATTATGAAATTATCCAAAATAACGAATGCCTCATCTAAACAAATGGAACAGAATTAATTAATAATAATAAAACGTTTTTAATATTATTGTTGTTATTTATTATTCTTAGAAATGGGACTTTGCATTAAATATGTCATTGTGGGTATCGTATTTATCGGCGTATACCGCACACTTTTTTGCCCTGAAAATCAGGGCAAAATCGTGGGTGCGCGATATACGTTGCTTCCCGCGCTGTGTTTGAACCACTGCGCCGGCATATACCGAGCGCAGTACACTCGGGTATAGTCGGGCAGGCTCGGCTCCTCTCACGGTCACATCCTTTACGCGAGAGGAGCCGAGCCTGCCCGACTATACCTGAGTGTACTGCGCTCGGTATATGTCAGCGCAGTGGTTCAAACACAGCGCGGGAAGCGGGGATCGAGCGGGGAGGACACCACGATGGCCGCAGAAGGATCCCGGACCGGACAAGGCCACTGATGGACGCGATGGACGACGGGCAGGACGCGATGGACGACGGGCAAGATACCGACGAGGGGCATCCAAACTGTAAGTATTTTTTTTCCAGGAATTTTCCTTCAAGTTTGGGGGTGCGCGCTATACGCCGGGGCACGTTATAGCAAGATAAATACGGTAGTTATAATACGTATGAAGGAATTAAATAAAGTCTATTTTTATTTAATGTCATTAACCCCTATGGGTAGTCCAGACTACCCTTAGGGGTTAATGACATTAAATCAAATTTAAAGTTTATTTAATTCATTCATACACATTATCACTACCCACAATGACATGTCTCATGCAAAGTCCCATGTCTATTCTCTATTTTCTTTACAAATGAATTAGGGATGGAAACATGCCATTGTTATACAATACGATAGGTCACTATCTCAAAATGTTCTCATTTATTATAATTTATTAGTTATGTTCCATTTGTTTAGATGTGGCATTCATTATTTCGGATAATATTTGTTACATTCACTAACAGTCACATTTGAAAGGAAATTCCAATACCTATAATTTAATAGTTAGTAATAGTAAAGTTATTTTTAGTTAGTTATTTCAGATTTTTTAATTTTTGGGTTTTTTAATTTTCGGATTTTGTTCTTATTTTCAGATTTTCGAATTTCCAAATATCCAAGATTTTTGATTTTCGATTTTTGAATTTACGAATTATCACATTTCCAAATATTCAAATTTCCAGATTTTCGAATTTACGATTTTCCGAATTTTCAAATATACACATTTTTGAATATTTGAATTTACCTATTTACGGGTATTTCGTTAATTCAGATATTTCCGAATTAACACATTTGTCTAAATTCATAAAAAAAAAATATTTGGAACAAAATAAATTGTCTAATTCTGACAGTTAGCACTCACGGCTGTTAAAATACCCGGACAGTGACTACAGCTGATTGGCTGTAATCACTGTTCAGCTGGCTATTCTGAAATATCTGAATTAACGAAAACCTGTTTAACAATTTTTTTTGAATATTCCTAAATTTGTAAATTCATAAATTAAAAAAAATTGTAAATTTACAAATTCGCAGGTTTGGAAATTCGAGAATCTGAAAACCCCAAAAATTACAAATAATAGCTGACTAATAATGTTAATAATAACTATTGCTAATTATTATTAAGAATTTAATTATAGATATTGGAAATTCCTTTAAAATTTGTCTGTTAGTGAATGTAACGAATATGAATTTATCTGAAGTAACAAATGCCGTATCTAAAGGAATGGAACATCACAAATTAATAATAAATAATAATAATAATAATAATAATAATAATAATAATAATAATAATAATAATAATAACTTTTTATTATTGTTATTATTTTTATTATTATTATTATTATTATTATTATTATTATTATTATTATTATTATTATTTATTATTATTAATTTGTTCCATTCCACTTTTTTAGATGCAGCATTAGTTATTTCAGAAAATTTGTAACTTCCGATAAATTTGTATTCAGTACATTTACTAACAGCCAAATTTGAAATGAAATTCCAATACCAATAATTTAATAGTTAGTTGTTATTAGTTAGTTAGTTAGTTATTCTTTCAAATGTTCACATTTTCAAATTGTCTTTCTTATTTTCGATTTAAAAATTTTACAAATTTATGAATTTACAAATTGCGATCATAAAAACAAAAAAAAATGAATGAAACAAAAATGAATGTTTTTTTTTGGCAGTGCACATGTCTAACCTGAGGCCTCGTACACACAACCGAGAAACTTGACAGAATCCATCAAGAAACTTGGGAGAGCTTTTTTGCCGAGGAAAATGGTTGTGTATACGTTTTTCATCGAGGAAACCGTTGAGGAACTCGACGAGGATACGTTTTTCCTTTTTCCTCGACAGGGGTCTCAATTTCCTGGTCATGTTCCTCGTCGGGCTGGTTTTCGACGAGAAACATGATGGTGTGTATACTAAGAAACCCGCGCATGCTCAGAATAAAGAATGAGACGGGAGTAAAAGTAGCGTTTGTAATGGAGATAGCACATTTGTCACGCTGTAACAGACTGAAAAGTGCAAATCGTCTCTTACCAAACTTTTACTTAACACGCAGTAACATGAGATTAGCAAAGTCAGCCTCAAGGGTTGTGCCAGTGGAATCGAACTTCCCCTGCCGTTGTATGTGTTGTACGTCCCCGCGTTTGAGAACAAGGAGATTTGGTCTTGACCGTGTGTACGCAAAGCAAGCTTGTCGAGTTCCTCGACAAGCCTAACAAGGAACTCGAAAACAATATGTCTTTTCCGACGAGTTCCTCGGTCGTGTGTACGAGGCCTGAGCCAGTAGACCTGGGGTAAGTAAAAAAATGGGCTATCATGTTGGCTAATTTAGGGTGAATGCCAGGCAGATAAAATAAACAAACATATTTGTTTCTGTACTGTATTATTACATCATTATTATTTTTTTAATCAATGTTGCATTAGTACTTGAATTTGAACTGATATCAGCCTGAGAGAAAAGAAGAGGAAGCAATATACAGGTTAAGGACCTTGCCCCTTTTTGCGATTCGGCACTGCATTGCTTTAATTGACAATTGCACGGTCGTGCGATGTGGCTCCCAAACAAAATTGGCGTCCTTTTTTTCACAAAAATAAAGCTTTTTTTTGGTGGTATTTGATCACCTCTGCGGTTTTTATTTTTTGCACTATAAACAAAAATAAAGCGACAATTTTGAAAAAAAGTCTATATTTTTTACTTTTTGGTAGAAAGCTCTATTTGTGAGGGGGGGGGGGAGAACGTCAATTTTGTTTGGGTATAACATCGCACGACTGCACAATTTTCAGTTAAAGTAACCCAGTGCCGTTTCGCAAAAAATGGCCCGGTCATTAAGGGGGAAAACCTTCCAGGGCTGAAGTGGTTAATTGTGCAACGGTGCTAAGGGCGTTCTGATAGGAAGAGAGAGCAGAGTGACAAAGATATATGCTCCTCAGTGTGCTTTCTCCTTCACTGTCAAGCTGGGGGGTTTTAAGTATTACTGAATGCCAGCAGGGAAAAATTAACTCTCTTGCACTGCCAATCAGGGCTGTTTTGTGTGGCAAAGCTCTGAAATACTCAGGATCAGGCCCCGTACACACAACCAAGTTTCTCGGCAGAATTCAGCCAGAAACTCGATCGGAGCCGTATTCTGCCAAGAAACCCGGTGGTGTGTACACTTTTGGCCGAGGAAGCCGACGAGGATCTCGTCGGGCCAAATAGAGAACACGTTCTCTATTTCCTCGTTGTTCAATGGGAAATTTCGGCTCGCCGAGATCCTCGGCGGCTTCACAAGGAACTCGACGAGCAAAACGATGTGTTTTGCCCGTCGAGTTTCTCGGACGTGTGTACGGGGCCTCAGAGTTGAAGAATGAAGAATGAAGAATGAAGAAAAATGGAAGTTCACTTGCACATGATCAGGTAGCTTGAAATAACATACACTATATTGTCAAAAGTATTGGGACACCTGGCATCTCAGTCACAGGCCTCGTACACACGACCGTTTTCCTTGACAGAATCCATCAAGAAACTTGGTGGCAGAGCTTTTTTGCCGAGGAAAACGGTCGTGTGTATGTTTTTCATCGAGGAAACTGTCGAGGAACTCGACAAGAAAAAAAGAGAACAAGTTCTCTTTTTCCTTCGACGGGAGTCTCAATTTCCTCGTCGTGTTCCTCGTCAGGCTGGTTTTCGATGAGAAACACGTTAGTGTATGCTAAGAAACCTGCGCATGCTCAGAATAAAGTATGAGACGGGAGCGCACCTTCGGTAAAAGTAGCGTTCGTAATGGAGATAGCACATTTGTCACGCTGTAACAGTCTGAAAAGTGCAAATTGTCTCTTACCAAACTTTTACTTAACACGCAGTAACATGAGATTAGCAAAAGCAGCCCCAAGGGTTGTGCCAGTGGAATCGAACTTCCCCTGCCATTGTATGTGTTGTACGTCACCGCGCTTGAGAACGAGGAGATTTGGTCTTGACCGTGTGTACGCAAAGCAAGCTTGTCAAGATTCTCCACAAGCCTGACAAGGAACTTGTCGAGGAAAACAATGTTTCATTTATGACAAGTTCCTCGGTCGTGTGTACAGGGCCTTAGTCTGTAGGGTTCAATATTGAGTTGGCCCACCCTTTGCAGCCATAACAGTTTCACCTCTTCTGGGAAGTCTGTCCACAAGGTTTAGGAGTGTGCCTATGGGAATGTTTGACCATTCTTCCAGAAGAGCATTTGTGAGGTCAGGCACTGATGTTGGATGAGAAGTCCTGGCTTGCAGTCTCCGCACTAATTCATCCCAAAGGTTTTCTATCTGGTTGAGGTCAGGATTCTGTGCAGGCCAGTCAAGTTCCTCCACCCCAAACTCGCTCATCAAAGTCTTCATTGGGCTTCTTCTTTTTTTTTTTTTTTTGTAAGCCTTTATCTCCATTAGTGAACCAAATTAGTATTTTTTTATAATATAGCATCCCATTGTAGTTTATTATTTATATTGCAACATTTTTGTAGAACACATCTTTTTATTACAAAAGAACAATAAACTTATAAGCATATTTGTTAAAAATTCGATATTTTAATTACAGCAAATACCATGATTTACTAAACATATACTTACCCTATCACCTAAAGAAAGAACAATGCAATTCATTTAAGTACAATCCAAAATATGCATATCAGAAATATACAGAGTAGATCAACTAAACATGATGCATAGTTTTCCATAAAATCAGTTTAAAAAAATGTAATGAATAAAAGTTAATATATGAATTTTGTAAAAAGATTTAAAATATTTGGACCGAATAAGCTATAGAACGGTCTGTTTAGTTCTCCATCTGTAGTATCATTTATAATCATAGTCATATTCTACTGATTAAAGAATGTGCCACTATTTATATACGGAAGAAGCATACACTACCATCTGGGAACGTTGCAAGTCTATGGAGAGTACTTCTAATTATTGTGTTTTAATGAAATAATAGAGTCAAATAAATAGGAAAAAAGCTAACAATAAAGTATTAGAAAGTAGTCATATCCTTCATAAAAAAAAAAACATCACAGTATGGATAATTTATAAAAAAAATTATAGATATTTATATAAATAAATATCTATCAACTTTTATTCACACCAATGAATATTTAGATGATATGTTTACAAATAAGGACAACTAAGAAATTTCCCTATTTGGATAAAGAAAAATAAATATATGAATAAAAATATATATATATATAAGCCCTAACAATAAACCTCTCTTCTATATGGTTAGGATTTTGCATAAAGATTTTTTTTTTTTTTTTTTAAGGGTTCGCTGTTACATAATATATCACATAAATATCAGTCTATCATATCACATAACATAAAGTAAATAATAAAATAAATTAAATAACATATCATCACAAAAAAGGGTATTTCACAGAAATGTGTATGTAACAGCAGCATATAAAGTCATGATTCACATGTTTTAACCAGTTAAGCCCCGGACCAATATGCAGGTAAAGGACCAGGCCCCTTTTTGCGATTCGGCACTTCATCGCTTTAACTGGCAATTGCGCGGTCGTGCAGCGTGGCTCTCAAACAAAATTGGCGTTGTTTCTTTCACACAAATAGAGCTTTCTTTTGGTGGTATTTGATCACCTCTGTGGTTTTTATTTTTTGCGCTATAAACAAAAATAGAGCGACAACTTTGAAAAAAATGCAATATCTTTTGCGTTTTGCTATAATAAAAATAAAGATCTAAAAAACATACTTTTACCTCAGTTTAGGCCAATACGTATTCTTCTACCTATTTTCAGTAAAAAAAATCGCAATAAGCATTTATCGATTGGTTTGCGCAAAATGTATAGGGTTTACAAAATAGGGGATAGTTTTATGGCATTTTTATTAATATTTTTTTTATTACTACTAATGGCGGCAATCAGCAATTTTTTTTGTGACTGACACATTATGGCGGATACATCGGACACTTTTGACAAATGTTTGGGACCATTGTCATTTTCACAGCGAAAAGTGCTATAAAAATGCACCGCTAACTGTGAAAATTACAATGGCAGTGAAGGGGTTAACCACTAGGGGGTGCTGTAGGGGTTAAGTGTGACCTCATATGTGTTTTTAACTGTAGGGGGGTGGGGCTGGACGTATGATGTCAGTGATCGTTGTTCCCTATATCAGGGTACAGACGATGACTGACATTGCCACACAGAAGAACGGGGAGTCTCAATTTCCTCGTTGTGTTCCTCGTTTTCAATGAGAAACACGTTTGTGTGTATGCATAGAAACCCGCACATGCACAGAAGGGTGGCGCCGTCGTACGTGTTTTACGTCACCGCGTTTGAGAACGACGAGATTTTGTCTTGACCGTGTGTACGCAAAGAAAGCTTGTCAAGTTTCTCCACAAGCCTAACAAGGAACTCGTCGAGGAAAACAATGTTTTATTTACGATGAGTTCCTCGGTCGTGTGTACGAGGCCTAACAGCCCTAAAAAACATATATAAATAAAGTGAATAAGTGCACAACAGATATTAATAAACACACAACGTACAAAACACGTGCTAATATAGTCCACAAAAAGTTACTACATGTGCAGTGAATATGCATACAGTATAAACACAACTCAAATGTTCATAAGTGTAGACATCCATTGGATATTCGGTGAATATTATCCAATGTAAAACCATAGAAGTAAATTTCAACGCAAGTGCTGCCCGTCACCTTGTAATAAAATGGAGGCTTATCAAAAGCCAGCAATCGCACTTATTCAGGGGGGTCAAAACAGGCTTGGTTGAATGACAGGAACGCCGTCAGGATAATGGAAAAGTGATTGTCACCGGCGCAAAAATAAGTTCTAAATAATACTATATTGACCTGCTGCAGTGCTGTATAAACCTTCTATGAGGTTTAGGTGAAAAAATTAAAAAGGTGTTGGTACTGCGCTGGTATAATAATGTGATCTAGTTTACCCAAAAAAAAATTTTTTTTTTTTTTCTCTATTTGACCCCTATAGTGATATAGTGCTAAATCCAGTACAGTGATGTACGTGATGGGTCACTATAGAAACAGCTCTTGTGGACATATGTACTAGCGTGATGCTATGTGCATGTGCTGTGCCATCAAAAATAAATAAATGAATAAATAAATAAATAGATAAATATGGCTACCCCAAATGATGTGCTTGTGAAACAATATTCCAAAGTGCTATAAGTGAGTCTATAAACTATTATGAATATACATGCACAAGTGTGCGAACATATAAATAATGAATAATATTATTGATATATAAAAATAATAATAAGGTGCGTTGGTGCCAAAAATTAGTTTTTCACAATTCATGTGCATTCATGCTGCAACACGTCCCCAATTATGGGTAAGCGCCAGTTCACAAATTCCAGTCCAAACAGAAAGTGTTGCTGAGTTTAAATCCTGGTGCTATATTTCATGCATACAGGGTGCTGTCACTTCTTCCACCCGACAAAGATAAGTGCTACCACCACCAACTGCTGAAATGCAAAATCACCAGACCCCAGCTGGTAATGTGCCTCAAAAACTTATTCCGTTAAAGTTGGTGAGTCCTCTCAGGATGTTCCTCAATGCCTCAAAGAAACCAAGGGGCTCATCATGGTGAAATACGTTTAAAAATATATTTATTTAAAATTCATAATAAAAAACTACTCACAAGAGAAGTGCTTTAAAACCAGCACCTGGTGTCTTTGGCAGTGTCAGTCTTTTAGACAGCCGCTGACCAGCTTATCGTACGGGTGCGTTCCTGGCTCCTGCTGTACCTGTGGTTTCACTGGTTAAAATTACACTCCCCCTTGCGCTGTCCACATAGCTTCTTACGCGTTTCGCAGTTTTGCGTCTTCAGAAAAGCTTTTCTGAAGACGCAAAACTGCGAAACGCGTAAGAAGCTATGTGGACAGCGCAAGGGGGAGTGTAATTTTAACCAGTGAAACCACAGGTACAGCAGGAGCCAGGAACGCACCCGTACGATAAGCTGGTCAGCGGCTGTCTAAAAGACTGACACTGCCAAAGACACCAGGTGCTGGTTTTAAAGCACCTCTCTTGTGAGTAGTTTTTTATTATGAATTTTAAATAAATATATTTTTAAACGTATTTCACCATGATGAGCCCCTTGGTTTCTTTGAGGCATTGAGGAACATCCTGAGAGGACTCACCAACTTTAACGGAATAACTTTTTGAGGCACATTACCAGCTGGGGTCTGGTGAGTTTGCATTTCAGCAGTTGGTGGTGGTAGCACTTATCTTTGTCGGGTGGAAGAAGTGACAGCACCCTGTATGCATGAAATATAGCACCAGGATTTAAACTCAGCAACACTTTCTGTTTGGACTGGAATTTGTGAACTGGCGCTTACCCATAATTGGGGACGTGTTGCAGCATGAATGCACATGAATTGTGAAAAACTAATTTTTGGCACCAACGCACCTTATTATTATTTTTATATATTAATAATATTATTCATTATTTATATGTTCGCACACTTGTGCATGTATATTCATAATAGTTTATAGACTCACTTATAGCACTTTGGAATATTGTTTCACAAGCACATCATTTGGGGTAGCCATATTTATCTATTTATTTATTTATTCATTTATTTATTTTTGATGGCACAGCACATGCACATAGCATCACGCTAGTACATATGTCCACAAGAGCTGTTTCTATAGTGACCCATCACGTACATCACTGTACTGGATTTAGCACTATATCACTATAGGGGTCAAATAGAGAAAAAAAAAAAAATTGGGTAAACTAGATCACATTATTATACCAGCGCAGTACCAACACCTTTTTAATGCCGTCAGGATAATGGAGACTCCCTTTTCAGGTAACCGATTGGCATCTGAAAGTGCCCCCTCCAAATTATACTTCCAATATGCGGTCAAAGTAAATCTGTAGACACTCCCGTTCACAGGTAAAGAGCAGACATTTGGTAAATATCTCAGCGTTCCAAAGAGAAGAAAAAGGGGGGAAAAAACTCCAGTAGTGCAGAGCTTCCTTTGATGTCTTTTATTTAAAAATGCAAAAGTAGGACCAGAGTCCCAATATTTAAAATTGTTTCCTTGCAAGGATCTTTAAAAAATATCTGTCAACATCAACAGAGATGGTTCGGGCATTCGTAGTGCGTGTATATGTGAGAATGGATTACCTTAACATAGGCTATCCCCCCTTCAGTCTATCATGAATGCTGCTGCCAGGCTCATCCACCTTACCAACTGATCAGCATCTACTACACCTCTCTGCCAATCACTCCATTGGCTTCCGCTTACCCAACAAACTAATTTCAAAATACTGACAAAAACTTACAAAGCCATCCACAACTCTGCCCCCAGCTACATCACTAACCTAGTCTCAAAATACCATCCTACTTGCTCCCTTCGCTCCTCCCAAGACCTCCTGCTCTCTAGTTCCATCGTCACCTCTTCCCATGCTCTCCTCCAGGACTTTTCCCGAGCCTCTCCTATCCTATGGAACTCCCTACCCCACTCTGACCAACTATCTCCCATTCTCCTTTTTTTAAATGATCTCTGAAAACCCTGCTCTTCAGAGAAGCCTATTCTGCCTTCACCTAACAACTGTACTTTTACTTTCTCCGTCAGATCATCCCCACAGTTATTACCTATTGTATTACTTGACCCCCCCCCCCTCCTAGATTGTAGGCTCTAACAAGCAGGGCCCTTTGATTGCTCCTGTATTGAAGTGTATTGTAACTGTACTGTCTGCCCTCATGTTGTAAAGTTCTGTGCAAACTGTTAGGCCTCGTACACACAACCGTTTTCCTCGACAGAATCTATCAAGAAACTTGGTGGCAGAGCTTTTTTGCCATGGAAAACGGTCGTGTGTATGTTTTTCTTCGAGAAAACTGTCGAGGAACTCTCTTTTTCCTCGACGGGAGTCTCAATTTCCTCGTCGTGTTCCTCGTCGGGCTGGTTTTCGATGAGAAACACGTTCATGTGTATGCTAAGAAACCCGCAAATGCTCAGAATAACGTATGAGACGGGAGCGCACCCTCATTAAAAGTAGCGTTTGTTATGGAGATAGCACACTTGTCACGCTGTAACAGTCTGAAAAGTGAAAATCGTCTCTTACCAAACTTTTACTTAACACACAGTAACATGAGATTAGCACAAGCAGCCCCAAGGGTTGTGCCAGTGGAATCGAACTTCCCCTGCCGTTGTATGTGTTGAACATCACCGCGTTTGAGAACGAGGAGATTTGGTCTTGACAGTGTGTACGCAAAGAAAGCTTGTCAAGTTTCTCCACAAGCCTGACAAGAAACTCGTCGAGGAAAACAATGTTTCATTTACGACGAGTTTCCTTCGGTCGTGTGTACGAGGCCTAAAGCCTCGTACACACGACTGAGAAACTCAACAGAATCCATCAAGAAACTTGGTGGGAGAGCCTTTTTGCGAAGGAAAATGGTTGTGTGTACTTTTTTCATTGAGGAAACTGTCGAGGAACTCGACGAGAAAAAAAGAGAACACGTTTTTTCTTTCCTCGACGGGAGTCTCAATTTCCTCGTCGTGTTCCTCGTCGGGCTGGTTTTCCACGAGAAACTTGAGCGTGTGTATGCTCAGAAACCCTCGCATGCTCAGAATAAAGTATGAGACGGGACTAAAAGTAGCATTTGTAATGGAGATAACACATTATTCACGCTGTAACAGTCTGAAAAGTGCAAATCGTCTCCGACCAAACTTTTACTTAGCACGCAGTAACATGAGATTAGCAAAAGCAGCCCCAAGGGTTGTGCCAGTGGAATCAAACTTCCCCAGCCATTGTATGTGTTGTACGTCACTGCGTTTGAGAACAAGGAGATTTTGTCTTGACAGTGTGTACGCAAAGCAAGCTTGTCGAGTTCCTCGACAAGCCTAACAAGGAACTTGTCGAGGACGAGTTACTCGGTCGTGTGTATGAGGCCTTAGTCTCAAAATACCAACCTAATCATTCTCTTGATTCCTCCCAAGACTGCCTGCTCTCTAGTTCCCTCGTCACCCCCTCCCATGGTCACCTCCAGGACTTTTTTCGAGCCTCTCCCAATCTGTCTGGCTATTTCCTGCTCTGTTTGCTTTTAGATGATAATAAGTGAAATTAGTGCAGCGCAAAACTTGAAAAAATATATATATATGTGATGCTGGTATATAACCAGCAAATTTAACAGTCCAAATATGTAAACTCAGAATGATGGTCCAAAGTCCATAATGTCAAATAAATAGAATAAATAGATGAAGTAGATATCCACCACGTGATAAACCACCGCACTTAACGTGATCCCTCCACCGTTAGGAATGGCTACTCTCACCTTCATGCGTGGACCACTGAATTAACAAATGGTCAATTAGGCAGGTCTCACAGTAAACAGGAACCAGGCTGATGTATTAGATCCTCATTTAGGCAACCATACCGCATGGGACAGGTACATAGAAAAAGATATCACAGACTAAGTGCTCTCTGTTGCAATAGGTTAAATTAATTCACACAAGAATATAGAGGTCAGGCTACTCACATTTGGCCAGACTCAAAACGGCATGTAGTACAATCATAGACAGATGTAAACGGCTGAAGAGCGACGTGATGTACAGGCTCCTAAACCCCCGGACGCGTTGCGTTATATTAACTTCCTCAGCGGGGCGGGGCCTGTTACGTCGCCTTGCTGCCCTTAAATAGAAGATCGTTGTCATAGGGACAAATACTAAACATGGCGTACGGGGCCGACGTCGAATCCTGAACAGCTGATTGCTCAGGAAATGATGCAAACAACGTCGGAGCGTCCGACGTGATATTCAGGCGTGTATAACTTTATTGTTCACACACGCCAGATAGATAACACGACTATCACCATCTTGTGGAAAAAATACAGAATGTGTTAAAATAATACATCTGCATGAAGTGATGGCGACGGCGTGCACGTGCACGTGAGGACGTGGCGCGCTCATGGGTGAGGGGGAATGAGGAACCATGGGGCTGCCTGAGGGGAAGGACGGACCGCGCTAACCGATAGGAGGAGACGACTGACGGCTGGCTCCATACCATACGTCACACGCCGACCACCGCGCTGCACAGCAGAGGACCCGTACGGTGTGGCGAGCGGTGAAGCTCCCGTACTGGATACTTCACACGGCGGACTGTGCTGTGCCGAGGTGGGGACTCATGAGAACTGCCGGCGTGAAGCGGGGACAGACGGAACACAGGGAGGAGGCGAATCTTACGGCGGGAGGACGGAGCATGCTGAGTCCACACACAAGAACCTACTGCTTCATCCACTACTGCAAACAGTAAACAGTAAGGTCAGCGGTAAGGAACCCCTTAAACAAAAGTCAGGAAGCACGGAGGTAAGGCTGGGGAAACCTGCACCGTTACCCTGCAAAAAGAACAGGTCTGTTATGCATTATTCACTCTTTATTTGCTGGATCCCTAAGGTTTGAGAATTTACTATTATTGAAAAACTGTAAGGGACTGTACCGTGCGATAAGCATATAAGATCAACAAAAAGTACTGTAACAGTGTGAGAAAAGATCTGAATCTGAATTTGACCTGAATTTGGGGCAGGGTACCAGAAGGTGGGTGTTTGAAGAAAACAAACCGTAAATTATTATTGAAACCATTAAATCATTAGATGCAAAAGAAGCACAAGGTGCAAACACCCAAGATATCTCAAACAGCTCACTCATATTGGTATCGCTTCTGATCTCTGTACTCTACATGCTGATCTAATCTATGCAATACATTTTATATTGATATAAAGGTTAATGGCATGGTTTTCAAATCAGCCCGCGGGGCTCGCTGAACTATGAACTCAGGTCTTTGCAAACGCTCGCGATCCCCCTGCTATCGGTTTGAAATCTCACTGAAGGAAGTTTAGCTATACACACACGGGGGGAATAACCAAGAGATTATTTAAGACCTAACGGTGACATAACTCCGGCACAGGAGAAGGTTGAGCAGAAAAGAGAAGAGAAAAAGGGGTTGGGAAGTGACCAATAAACAACAGGCAAGCTCCCACGTGAAGTTGCGATTTCTTGGTGTATGTGCTCCCTCAGTCTCTTTACTTTTCTTTTTTTTTTTTCTTTGGGTCACCCTAGCTTCCTGGCTCAGTAAGTACTGTAGAGTCGGGGGTACAGGAGTGAAAGGGGGAACGAAAGGGACCCCCTGAAAACTAAAGCACACAGGAATAACACGGTCGCACGCTCCCCTATCACCTGTTAGTAATAACCCCCCTTTCCCCCAAAACGTGATCAAGGATCATAAGAGGGTGATATTCAAAACGGTGCAAGTATGCGTGATAAAATGAAGTGACATATGGGGGATTAAAACCGGAGAAGTTCAGTATCAGAAAAAATCTCCCGCTCCACCCATCACTGCATTTTACATGAGTTCCCCCTTTCCAACGGAGCCACTCTCCAATTTCTAATCCTCCCAATAATTGGAAAAAGGAGGTCAAGCTGGGGAAGAGAATTAGAAGGAGAGAGAATAATATGAGTAGAATGACGAGTAGATCAACAAAATGGGACCCCCAATTACCCCAAGCAATACAACAGCAACAAGCTCAATAAGACCATTTGTGACCAGAGGGGAAAGTCCGCGTGCCCAGGGGGCCCAGGGAGCAATGAAGCAACAACAACAAGCGAATAAAATTAAAAAGACTGATAATAAGATACCCCAGAGTGATATTTCCAGAGAAACATCCATAGAACTAAGAGAGGATGGGCCCATGGGAAATGGACTGGAAAGTAGCAGGATGGAAGAACAAAACGTAAATACACAGTCCCCCTCAAAGGGAGAAATGGCAGAGATGCTGCTAAAATTGGAAAATGCGATAAAGGGGGAGATACAGAACTTACGGACAGATTTCAGTCAAATGCTCTCCAGAATAGAATCAGCAGAGGAACAAATTGAGAAACAAGAACAAGAATCTAACTCACTAAAAATTCAGATCGATCAGATCCAATTACAACAGAGACATATTCTCTACAAATTAGAAGATCAGGAAAATAGAAACCGGAGACAAAACCTGAGGATTAAATCAATACCAGAGAAGAGGGGAGAGGATCTCAGGACAATTATGCAAACGATATTTAATCCTGTATTGGAAAGAACAGTTGACAACCCAATCATGATCGAAAGGGTACATCGAGTAGGAAACCCGAAAAGAGGGCCCCCCGAGCGAACAAGAGATGTTATAATAATATTCAGATTCTATGAAGAGAAGGAAGAAATATGGAAGAAGCTGAGGGGGCAACCCCCGATAGTGTTTGAGGGGGCCGATCTGCGGATATTCACTGATGTGGCCCCAGAAACCTTGGCGAGGAGATGGTTGTTAAAACCACTCCTAAAACAGATGATCGATCTAAATATCAAGTATAACTGGGGATTTCCCGCCTGCCTAATTGGGACAAGAGAGGGAAGATCTGCGACCTTGAGATTCCCCGAGGACTTAAGTGAATTCTGCAGGAAATTGGATATTCGGATCCCGGACTTGCCGGGCTGGGGCTAGGGGGGGGAGTTATGGGGGAGGAGGGGGGGCCTCTTTCTTGAGACCCCCCATCCCTCTCCTTCTCCTACCCATCCGGCTCCGACTTAGGCTAAAATCTGTCTCCTTAGGGTCCCCTTCGATGGAGCACTTCTCTCCTTTTGTTCTGAGAGCTGAGGGGACACTCGGTGGACATAGAGGAAGACGATTGTAACTAGTCCCTTTTTTCAAAGGGATCTAATACACCTGGGAATTCCCTGTTTGTTTGGCCGGGATTTGAGAGGGGAGATCTGGGTGTTAGGAACCCCCGAGGACTTAAAGGAGTACTGGGGGGAACTGGACACTCGGGTACCCACTTTTTTGGGGTGGGGTGGGGGGGAGAGGGGGGCCCTACCCCGAGGCCCCCCCTGTCCTCTCCATCTCTCCCTACCCAGTCCTGTCACTTGGTACATTGTGCCTCGTTAGGACCTCCCTTTGGATGGTCCCCTAGGTGTGCTGTGCCCCTTTTTTTTTATTTTTCCCCCTGTCTGCTACCGGGACCCGAGAGGGCCCGGGGCGGTTATGGGGGAGATAAATTGAAGTTTGTCCCCCACCTCCCATATCCAAACGATAGTGGGGGGGGGGAAATCCTAAAACCTCACCCAGAGCGATCTGGACCAAGACATGGTAGTTGGTTCAGAGGTCTTTAATAGACCAAACGGGAGGGCGGGAGGAGGGGAGGGGGGAGGGGGGAAGAGGGGGATGGAAGAAGCCCTGTCTCACCTGGACAATTAGAAGAGAGCGTAAACCAAAGAAGGGAAAATTGCAGACCCAGACCTAAGGAAAAAAAAAAACGAAGATGCCAGTAATTAAATGCCTCTCATACAACGTCAAGGGTCTAAACAGCCCATACAAGAGACATAAGGTGCTAAAGGAACTGAAACATTATAGGGCAGATATCGTATTCCTACAAGAGACCCATTTGACAATAGGGTCAAATGTAAGAATGTACTCGCCAGACTTTCCCACTTGGTACTATGGAGACACCATCTCCAAGAGAGCCAGAGGGGTCGCAATAGGGGTAGCCAAGGGGATTAGGTTTGTGCTTACAGATAGACTAACTGACCCAGAAGGGAGATTCCTCTTTCTGAGAGGAAGATTGGAGGAAGAAGAGTATACCCTGGTAAACGTATATGCACCTAACATCTCCCCGATGAAATACATATTGGGAATTTTAGGGAAATTAAAAGACTTCAGCAGGGGAAAGATAATACTAGGAGGAGACCTAAACTTCTGCATGGATCCGAAAGTGGATAAGTCCCACCGGACATTAGAAACTCAGGACACACAATTAAGAAAGGCCAAAGCTAGCCTACATAGAAGTCAGCTAGTGGATACATGGAGGATTTTTAATCCTAGTCAGCGAGACTATACATTTTACTCCCAGGTGCATGGTAGTTACTCTCGGATCGACCACATCTTTGTTGATCATAGAATGCTGGAGGGGGTGGTCGAGACGAGAATAGAGCCCATGACGATCTCCGACCATGCGCCCATCAGTATATCTATAAAAATCTCGGGCAATCAAAGGTCCTATCAAAGCTGGAGATTAAATGAGGAACTACTGATTGAGGAAAAAAGCTTAACAAGGGTTAAAAAAGAACTAGAAGAATATTTTAAGATCAATGAGACTGAGGAAATTTCGGCGGCAACCCTATGGGATGCCCACAAGGCAGTGATAAGAGGGGTTCTGATCTCGGAAGGGGCAAGGAGAAAAAAAGAAGCGATCAGTAAAAAAGTAAAATTAATAGACGAGATTTTCAGCCTAGAACAAAAACACAAAAAAGAAGGTAAGCAACGAGATGTATACCTAACCCTTGTCAACAAACTAAATGAACTTAAAGATCTCATGCATCAGGAAACAAGAAAAGAATTCAACTCAATAGCAGGGAAAAGATACAAGTGGGGAAATAAAACAAGCAAACATTTGGCTCGGCTGGTGAAAAAAAAGAAATCAAGGAATTATATTGACAAAATTAAAAACGAAAAAGGAGAGGTTTTCCATACAACAAAAGGAATTGCCGAAACATTTAGATTATACTATGAAAAATTATACTCAGTAGAACAAAAGACGTGGCAGACAGGAGAGAAAGAAAATAAGATTACAACCTTTTTAAAAGAAGCAAGACTCCCAAAAATTAGTCAAATCGACGCCGAGGGGATGGATAGGCCAATCAAGGAAAATGAAATCAAGTTAGCATTAACAAACTCAGTCTCAGGTAAAAGCCCAGGCCCAGATGGCTTTACAGTAATGTATTACAAAAAATGTAAAGAGATACTACTACCAAGGCTATGTAAGTATTTTAACGGCATAGGGAAGGGGTACAAATTAAGTAAGGAGGCCTCGGAAGCAATTATAACTGTTATCCCGAAAGAAGGCAAAGACTTGGAAGGCTGCTCGGGCTACCGGCCAATATCCTTGCTAAACACGGATATAAAAATATTCGCAAGGATTTTGGCCGGGAGAGTGAAGCAGGAAATGAATAAATTGGTGTATCCAGATCAGACGGGTTTCATTCAGGGGCGAGAGGGGAGAGATAACGGTGTAAGAACACTTTTGATAATCCGGAAAATGAGGACAGCGGGGTCCCCAGGTCTACTCCTGTCGATAGACGCAGAGAAAGCGTTCGACGGGGTAGACTGGGGACTCATGCTTTCTACTTTAAAGGAAATGGGGTTTGGCCAGGGGATGATGAACTGGGTGGCCGCCCTTTATCAGTTCCCTTCGGCAAAAATAAAAATAAATGGTAGCTTCTCGCAAACATTTCAAATGAAAAATGGAACGCGGCAGGGGTGTCCATTGTCACCACTGCTGTTTGTGCTGTCAATGGAACCCCTGCTAGCCAAGATCCGCAACAGCCAAAAAATAAAAGGGATCAAAATAGGAGAGGAGGAACATAAACTCGCAGCTTTTGCAGACGACGTCCTCTTCTATTTAACTGAACCCAAAACATCAATCCCAAATCTATTAAGCCTTTGCCATGAATATGGAGAATTTTCAAATTTCAAATTAAATATCACCAAAACGGAGATCATGAGTATAAATGTCAGTAAGACAGTAGAAAAATCCCTGAAAATGAACCATCGTTTCGCCTGGGTCAGCGAACTTAAATATCTTGGGATCTTGTTAGCAAAATCAATCAAAAAAACCTATGCGATAAATTTCATCCCTTTGTTAAACGAAATTAAGAAAGAGACAAAAAGGGTGGAAAACAGAGCAATATCATGGATAGGACGAATCAATTATTGCAAAATGATCATCATGCCAAAGGTCCTATATAAATTCCAGATGATCCCCATAGCCCTCCCGAGAACGCTACTCTCAGCCCTTAATAAATTAATCATGAATTTTATATGGAAGAATAAGAAACATAGGATATCATCTCAAACATTAAGGCAACCAAAAAAAAAAGGTGGACTTGCCGTTCCGGATGTTAAGAGATACTACGATGCGGTGATATTAGCAAGGGTAGTGGAGTGGGCCAGAGTCAATAAAGAAAAAAGGTGGGTAAGTTTAGAAAATGAAATATCACAGGCAAGGTTAGATAAGATAATTTGGAATCCCCCCAAATTTAGGACACTGGATATAAATCTACACGAGATAACAAAAAAGGCACTGAAAACATGGGATATAGTATATAAAAAAATTGAGAAAGAATACAACTCACCTCTCATAGCACTGAAAAACAACGATTTTTTTGCACCGGGTATGACACAAGTAGGGGGGCTTTGGATTAAAAAAGACACTGCACAACTAAGAGATATAATTAGTGAGGGTCACATTAGAACACTGCAAGAGTTAAAACTTTATAAAAATTTAATGGAAATCAATGAGTGGAGGTATCAGCAGCTAAACCATTTTATACAAGGTCTCCCACACCCTTTGAGGTCGGGAGACCAGTTGTCAGATCTGGAGAAAATCTGTACCACAAAAAGATCCAAAGGTATTGTTTCAAAATTATATAGGATCCTACTGAAGATGGGGGAGCCGGACATACCTCCATTCATTGAAAAATGGGAAAGGGAATTGGGCACACAGCGGGATAGGACCACAATAGAGAGAATGTTGGCTCTGACCCACTCCTCCGCGGTTGACAGCCGCACGGCGGAAATGTGCTTTAAATGCATTTCCGGTTGGTACATGACACCGGATAAATTAAAACAATTTAAAGAGGGGCAGACAGGGGACTGTTGGAGGGGCTGTAGATCACCAGGAAATATGGCACACCTTTGGTGGGGATGCCCCAAGATAAAAGAGTATTGGGAAAATATATTGGGTTGCGTGGAAGAGATCACAAAGAAAAAGATAAAGATGGACCCATGGGTTGTGTTATTTCATGGGGGAGAAGAAGGCATTAAAAGGTACAGGGACTCACTGATACCGCACCTCCGGAACGCCGCTAAGAGATTAATCCCTAGAAGGTGGCAAGACCCAGACCCCCCTTTAATGTGGGAATGGATCGACGCGGTCGAAGAAACATACAAAATGGAAGAACTGAAAGAGGGATTAGAGGGTAATAATATCTTATTAAGCACAAAATGGGAAAACTGGAGGATTTTCAAGAAAACATGGAGTTACGCAGAAAAGCTAAGGGAAGAAATTTAAACGCTCCCTTAGAAGAAAATTAGAAAGACCTATAGGTCTGAAGAGAATGTCTAAGGTGAGACAGGGGGGGGGGGAGGGGTAGGGGTAAGGGGGGGTAAAAATTTGAAAGGGTTCGGGTTTGTTTTTTTTTTTTTGTTTTTTTGCTCTTTTGCAAATGGAGTAACATATGGGTTCATATAGGTTTATTTGTATATGTGCATGTTACAATAGCATATGTATATAAAAAAAAAGAAAAAAAAAAAAAAAAAGAAGGAAAAAAAAAAAAAAAAATAATACATCTGAAATTTAAAATTGAGGGCTTTCGCCATCTAGTGGGAAAAACTCAAAAGTGCATCATGATGATACATTTTGAAAGGAATTATCAAGTCGCTCAAAGCCGTCTGTCTACAAAATTTCTAAAATTATACATATATCTAAAGCTAGCATATTACATCCTTATATATTACTATATTACATTTTGAAACCTATCAAGAAATAAAATACATATTCAAATACATTAGTATAAATTGTTCAAAATATCTACGTAAAATACCAATATGCAGAAATATCAATATAAAATATGATCAATATAAAAATACCAGAATAACTATTTGATATGAAGCAATTCAAATCAAAGTCCACATTCAGCCCTTCAGGAGTGAGAACCTTGGCCTCAAATATCCAGAAGGATTCTCTCTGGCTGATGTGGCGTGTGTAATTGCCTCCCCTCCAGTGTCTGTTAACCTTTTCCAAACCCCAAAATTTTAAACATTTGGGATTTTTATTATGGTACTGTTTAAAATGTCTAGAGACACTATGAAAACGGAACCCTTTTTTAATGTTATTCACATGTTCACCAACCCTGACTGCCAATGATCTCGAGGTGCGGCCTATATACTGCAGGCCGCAATCGCATTCTAACATATAAACGACACCCTCAGTGTTGCACGTAATCAAATTTTTTATAGGGTAAGATTTTTTTGTAGAAAAAGAGGTGAATTCTTTGCGTTTTTTTATGTTGAATTTGCATTGTTTGCAGGGTTGGCATCTTCCGCAGGCATAAAATCCAGATAAAAAATTAAAAATCCTATTTTCCCTGAAAAGAGGTGGGTCAATAACCCCCGGGGCAACAACATCTCTTAGGGAGGGGGCTTTCCGATAAATAAAACGCGGGTGGGGCGGTAGAACAGACCCCAAAACCTTGTCCTTTTTTAGAACGTCCCAATGTTTATTTACAATCTTTTCGAATTGCCGATATTGGACGTTGTAATCTAGGACAATTTTAAATTGGAAATTTCCCTCTTTGTTCCCCTGTTTGTTGGAATCCTGTACTAGTTCAGCCCTGTTGAGAGAACCCACTCGGGATAGTTCATTTTTAATAACATCTTTATTGTAGCCTTTTTGTTGAAACCTATCAACCAGGACATTGGATTGTGTAAAGAAATCAGTGTCAGAGGTACAGTTCCGTCTGAGGCGCATGAACTGACCTCTGGGAATATTGCACAGCCAATTTTTGTGGTCACAGCTGTCTAAAGGGATATACCCATTTCTGTCAGACGGTTTAAAATGGTTACGAGTATTAAAAAAACCTTCTCCCTTGAAAATCTCTAGATCGAGGAACACAATCTTCTCACTACTTATGTTCCAAGTAAGGGAGATATTTTGAGTGTTATAATTTAACTTGGACATAAATGCCTCCAAACTAGGTAGATCTCCCTCCCATATCATGACAAGATCATCGATATAGCGTTTATAGCATTTAAGCTGTATGGGGGGGTCTTTAAAGATAATTTCTTCCTCCCACAGTGCCATGAACAAATTGGCGACGCTAGGGGCGAACTTGGCACCCATAGCGACGCCCCTTGCTTGTAAATAAAAATTTCTGTCGTACCAAAAATAATTCTTTGTTAAACAAAATTCAAGGCACTGGAGGAGGAACTTTCTGTGCTTAGAGGACAGATCAGACTGTGCTAAGCCCCACTTCACTGCTGAGACAGCATCAGCATGGTCAATAATGGTGTACAAAGAACTTACGTCCGCTGTAATAAGCAGACTTTCAGAGGTACATATTATTTTTTCCAAAATTTGGATACATTGTTTGGTGTCCCTAAGGAAAGACTTTGTTTCAGAAACAACAGGTTTCAAAAAATAGTCAATATATTGGCCCAGTCTAGAAGAGACAGAGTCAATACCATTGACTATCGGTCGCCCTGGCGGCTGTGTAGCATTTTTGTGCACCTTAGGTAAAAAATAAATAATAGGTGTACGACAGGCACTGGGGTCGAGGTATTCGGCCTCTTTCTTAGAAAGGACTTTTCTTTTTATTCCCTTTTTAAAGTGGTAGTTCACCCTGACCCACATGATGTTACCATCGAGACAGGCATTGTAGCGCGAGCTACAGTATGCCTGTCCCGATTTTTTTAACCCCGTACTCACCTCGTAGTCGTCCATCGTAGATTTCGGCTCCCGCGGGGAATGGGCGTGCCTATGGAGAGGGAGGATGATTGACGGCCGGCCCTGGCACGTCACTCTCCCCGAAGACAGCCGGAGTAGGTCTCGGCTCTTCACGGCGCGTGCGCACAGGCTATGCGCACGCGTCGTGAAGACCAAGCCTATTTCGGCTATTTCCGGAGAAGCGTGACGCGCCAGAGCCGGCCGTCAATCATCCTCCGTCTCCAGAGGCACGCCCATTCCCCGGTATCTTCGATGGACGACTACAAGGTGAGTATGGGGGGAAAAAATTCGGGACAGGCATACTGTAGCTCGCGCTACAGTGCCTGATTTAAAGGTAAAAGAAAAAAAAAAATTTTTTTTCCTGTCGATAGGGTGAACCCCCGCTTTAACTAAAAGGGTAAGATCCTGTTTGTACTGAAAAATTGGATCACTTTTAAGAAGTTTGTAGATGTCAGCATCTCCTAATAGACGTTGCATCTCGTCTTTATAGAATTGCTTAGACATTATAACCAAACCTCCTCCCTTATCCGATGGACGGATAACGACTTCTTTGTTAGACTCTAACGACGCTATACCCTTTTTAATGAAGGAAGGATCTTTTCTTACCTTCATTTGGTCCAAATCGCTTAGAACCATATTTTTGAACACGTCAATATGTTTAGAGTCATGATTAGAAGGGTTAAAGACACTTTTATTCCTCAAAGTAGAATAGGTGCTTATTGGAATCAAAGAAGATCTTTCTACCGGTTTGGATAGAAAATACTTCTTAATATTTAAAGTTCTCACAAATTTAGATACATTTACGTACGTCTGAAATTTGTTAAAATTCCTGACTGGGGCGAATTTCAGGCCTTTATCTAGGACCTGTAATTCTTCATCTGTCAAAGAAGTCCCACTAATATTGAATATACCAGTACCTAGTGGGACTTTTGTTTTTTTGATCGTTCTCCTTCCTGCCCGTTTCCCTCTCTTTCCCTTCTTTTTCCCCCCCTGGTTCCAGTTGGAGTAGTTGATGAGGGGCCCCACCACTGGGGCGGGTTCCCTAAAAAAAACCCCTCCGTTTCTTCCCTATTGGACAATGGGGCAAAACGATTGTTAACAGGTATGGGGTTATCATAATAATGATGATCTTCCCCCCATCCACCATCATGAGAGTATCCTCCTCTTGATGTTGATGGATAATTAGGTTTGCCCCTATAGTTGTTATGTTGAGGGTTGCCATACGGAGGGCCCCCATATGGAGTCATAGGGTATTGGTAGTTACCTCTACCTCTTCCTCCTCGACCATTGCCCCCCCGTCCTCTTTGGGGATAGGGAGCACGATTGGACTGATGATCCTGCTGTGGAGCGAATGGTCTGGGGGTATTGGTAGGGGTATTGGGAATATCCGGAATTTTTGCATTAGGCTTGATAGTCTGGTCGGAGGATCCGACATTACCTTGCCATTTGAAAACTTCTTTTCGTGCAAAATCCCCCGAGTCCCTGATAAATTTACCTTTCTTTTTGTTCTGGGTATCGATATCCCATTTGGTAAGTTTATTTTTTAATTCCCCTGACAACTTTGGTAAATCGGAATGGTTTTTAAAAGATTCCATTTTGGTTTTGATATCAGAAATCTGATGTTCCAAAAGTTTCATCTTTCTCTGCTTTCTTCTCAGGAGAAATTCCATTAATTCTTGACCTCTTTTATTAAAGAAGTCATACCACTCTTGCAGGGATTCCTCATCACCCAGACCATCACTGGGTGGGACATCCCATCTCAAACGTCTGGGGGTGAGGCCATCCCGAATGTATTGTTCAAAAGAGGTAATATCCCACCAGGCCTTGATCTTTTTCTCAAACAGAAAACCCAATTTTTTAAAAAGGGAGGATATGTCATCCGGGCCTACGGCGGGTGCAGAGTTGGAAAAAACCTCACTGAGTTTGATCTCTCTGGTTTCCAAAAATTGAAAAACCTCCATAAATGCTGCTAAAAGCGAAAGCGAAAAGGTGCAAAATATATAAAACAAAAGTGCATTCAGCGCAAATATATAGATCAAAAAATTAAATAATAAATTAAGTGACAGACCCACTGGGTTCGGATCACCAGCAATGCCAGCTGAACACTACGGAATAATCGCAAAAATCCAGGGAGATACAATAATAAGTGAAATTAGTGCAGCGCAAATCTTGAAAAAATATATATATATATGTGATGCTGGTATATAACCAGCAAATTTAACAGTCCAAATATGTAAACTCAGAATGATGGTCCAAAGTCCATAATGTCAAATAAATAGAATAAATAGATGAAGTAGATATCCACCACGTGATAAACCACCGCACTTAACGTGATCCCTACACCGTTAGGAATGGCTACTCTCACCTTCATGCGTGGACCACTGAATTAACAAATGGTCAATTAGGCAGGTCTCACAGTAAACAGGAACCAGGCTGATGTATTAGATCCTCATTTAGGCAACCATACCGCATGGGACAGGTACATAGAAAAAGATATCACAGACTAAGTGCTCTCTGTTGCAATAGGTAAAATTTATTCACACAAGAATATAGAGGTCAGGCTACTCACATTTGGCCAGACTCAAAACGGCATGTAGTACAATCATAGACAGATGTAAACGGCTGAAGAGCGACGTGATGTACAGGCTCCTAAACCCCCGGACGCGTTGCGTTATATTAACTTCCTCAGCGGGACATTCTGTATTTTTTCCACAAGATGGCGATAGTCGTGTTATCTATCTGGCGTGTGTGAACAATAAAGTTATACACGCCTGAATATCACGTCGGACGCTCCGACGTTGTTTGCATCATTTCCTGAGCAATCAGCTGTTCAGGATTCGACGTCGGCCCCGTACGCCATGTTTAGTATTTGTCCCTATGACAACGATCTTCTATTTAAGGGCAGCAAGGCGACGTAACAGGCCCCGCCCCGCTGAGGAAGTTAATATAACGCAACGCATCCGGGGGTTTAGGAGCCTGTACATCACGTCGCTCTTCAGCCGTTTACATCTGTCTATGATTGTACTACATGCCGTTTTGAGTCTGGCCAAATGTGAGTAGCCTGACCTCTATATTCTTGTGTGAATACATTTTACCTATTGCAACAGAGAGCACTTAGTCTGTGATATCTTTTTCTATGTACCTGTCCCATGCGGTATGGTTGCCTAAATGAGGATCTAATACATCAGCCTGGTTCCTGTTTACTGTGAGACCTGCCTAATTGACCATTTGTTAATTCAGTGGTCCACGCATGAAGGTGAGAGTAGCCATTCCTAACGGTGGAGGGATCACGTTAAGTGCGATGGTTTATCACGTGGTGGATATCTACTTCATCTATTTATTCTATTTATTTGACATTATGGACTTTGGACCATCATTCTGAGTTTACATATTTGGACTGTTAAATTTGCTGGTTATATACCAGCATCACATATATATATGTTTTTTCAAGTTTTGCGCTGCACTAATTTCACTTATTATTGTATCTCCCTGGATTTTTGCGATTATTCCGTAGTGTTCAGCTGGCATTGCTGGTGATCCGAACCCAGTGGGTCTGTCACTTAATTTATTATTTAATTTTTTGATCTATATATTTGCGCTGAATGCACTTTTGTTTTATATGCTTTTAGATGATCCCTGAAAACCCTTATCTTTAGAGAAGCCTATCTTGGCTCCACCTAACAACTGGACTTTTGTTTTCTCCATCAACTCATTCCCCACAGTTATTACCTTTTGTAACCCTTGACACTCTCTCCTAGACTGTAAACTCTAACGAGCAGTGCCCTCTGATTCCTCCTGTATTGAATTGTATTGTAACTGTACTGTCTGCCCTCATGTTGTAAAGCCCTGCGCAAACTGTTGAGGCTATATAAATCCTGTATAATAATAATAATCATAATAATGATTAGACATGTGCATTTGTTTTCGTCCGAATGCATTTTCGTCCGAATTTCAGGTATTTTCGTTTAACAAACCAAAACGAACACACAGAATACGAAAACCGAAAGATCCGACATAAACAAATGCTTTATTTTCGTTTTCGTTGGTCGAATGTGCCTAACCTTAACTCTAGCTTAACTATTAGTCCAAGTATATTCTACATAGAGAGAAAATATTCGACATTATAGAGAGAAAAGATTCGACATTATAGAGAGAAAAGATCGCTGCTGGAATTGGGTGGGGGAAGTAAAGTAAAAATAAGGATGATGATGAATGTTATTGGCTGATTGTAACCAAAGAGGAGGAGTAGTAACATAGCTAGAACTAACTTGACAATACAACATGAACGATGAGGATTCGACAAAGCATCGAAAAACATACAAACGTCAAATCTGTCATTGAAGGCTTATGGTGTTTGTTGATAATTCTAAGAAGATTTGATGGAGCAGCTACATAGTTACATAGTTAGTCAGGTTGAAAAAAGACACAAGTCCATCCAGTTCAACCACAAAAAAATAAACAAACAAAATAAAAAACACAATACAATCCCATACACCCAACTCCATACCCACAGTTGATCCAGAGGAAGGCAAAAAACCCCAGCAGAGCATGATCCAATTTGCTCCAGCAGGGGAAAAAATTCCCTCCTGATCCCCCGAGAGGCAATCGGATTTACCCTGGATCAACTTTACCTACAAATCTTAGTACTCAGTTATTTTATGTACATTTAGGAAAGAATCCAGGCCCTTCTTAAAGCAATCTACTGAGCTGGCCAGAACCACCTCTGGAGGGAGTCTGTTCCACATTTTCACAGCTAAACTGTACAAAGCCGCAATCGTACATTTCCGGTCAAATGCTCCGCCCATAGGCTATAGAAAAATTCTAATGTTGGTTGACTAGTAATATTAATTTATAAATATAATTATAAAAGTCATACAACATTAGAATTCTACTATAGCTTGTAGGCGGGAACATTCGACCGGAAAAGTATGATTGCAGCGTCGTACAGTTTTGCTGCTCCGTCGAATCTTCTTTGAACATTCAACAGACACCATAAGCCTTCAATTAACAGATTCAACCTTAATTAATTCCGATTTTCGGACAAATGCAATTTCCAACTAAAAAATAAATAAATAAAAATGAATTTCGGGAGTAACTAAATAAATTTATTTTTCGGATGAAAACAAAATTCCAAAACAAAATATTTCAGTGTGCACATAATAATGATAGGAATGCTAGTAAGAATCTACCTGATTGTTATCTTAGCGCAGTGATGGCAAACCTTGGCACTCCAGATGTTTTGGAACTGCATTTCCCATGATGCTACACTACACTGCAGAGTGCATGAGCATCATGGGAAATGTAGTTCCAAAACATTTGGGGTGCCAAGGTTCGCCATCACTGTATTAGAGGGTCTTCACTATCAGCTGCTCCAGCAGCAATGGCTTACCCAGGTACACTGCCTAACTAATGTCTCTCTCCTTCATGGTAATCACCCACCTTTACCCCATCAGATCCATTACTGGTTCTACCTGGTCCAGTCTCTAAGGTCCCTTTCACACGGGGAGGATACATTTGTGCTCAGCAGGGGATCTGTCTGCTGATCCCCTGTCGAGCCGAGTGGGTGGATGACAGGTCTGTGCCCGCTCCACTTATGCAGAACAGACACAGATACAGCCTGTTCTGCTCTATGGGCAGCCGGATGTAAATGGACCAGAGGTACATTTACACCCAGCTGCATTCCAATCCGATCCAGCCAGCCAGAGGGGAACAGACCCCCTTCCGTTTTTTTTTTTTTTACAGATTGGAACGGACCCAGAGGTAGCCAGGTGTTAACACACAGCTCCCGGTCCTGTCAGGGGAGAAATGCCTGACCGTCTGTTCATACAATGTATGAACAGCGATCAGTCATTTCCCCTAGTGAGGCCACTCCCCTACAGTTAGAACACACCCAGGGAACATATTTATCCCCTTCCCCGCCCCCTAGTGTTAACCCCTTCCCTGCCAGTGGCATTTTTATAGTAATCCAATGCATTTTTATAGCACTGATCGCTATAAAAGTGCCAATGGTCCCAAAAATGTGTCAAAAGTGTCCGAAGTGTCCGCCATAATGTCGAAGTACCGGAAAAAAATGCTGATCGCCGCCATTACTATAAAAACAAATATGAATAAAAATGCCATAAAACTACCCCCTATTTTGTAAACGCTATAACTTTTGCAAAAAACAATTAATAAACGTTTATTGCGATTTTTTATTACGAAAAATATGTAGAAGAATATGTATCGGCCTAAACTGAAGAAAAAAATAGTTTTTTTTATATATTTTTGGGGGATATTTATAATGGTAAAAAGTAAAAAATATTCATTTTTTTTCAAAATTGTCGCTCTATTTTTGTTTATAGCGCAAAAACTAAAAACCACAGAGGTGATCAAATACCACCAAAATAAAGCTCTATTTGTGGGGAAAAAATGACGCCAATTTTGTTTGGAAGCCACGTCACACGACCGCACAATTGTCAGTTAAAGCGACCCAGTGCCGAATCGCAAAAAGTGCTCTTGTCTTTGACCAGCAATATGGTCCGGGGGGTTCAGTGGTTAAAAGTTGCTGAGATCCAGGACTCTTCCCTTTGTTGCTATATTTTTTTAGTTTGTTTATTTAAATTCTCCTCGAACATAATTATTTCCTCCATGGATTGCAGCTCATTCATCTCAGGCCTCGTACACACGACCGAGTTTCTCGCCAAAAACCAGCAAGAAACTTGCTGTTTTTTTTTTTTTGCAGAGGAAACCGGTCGTGTGTACATTTTTCGACGAGGAAACTGTCGAGGAACTCGACGAGCCAAAAAGAGAGCATGTTCACTTTTTCCTCGATGGGAATGGAGAAACTTGCCTTGTCGAGTTCCTCGACAGCCTAACAAGGAACTTGACGAGGAAAACGTTGTGTTTCGCCCGTCGAGTTCCTCGGTCATGTGTACGAGGCTTCACATACCCTTTCTTCTATCGTAGGACTCTTTGCTTTTCAGAACAGCCAAATTTGAAAGGAAATTCCAATACCTATAATTTAATAGTTAGTAATAGTTAAGTTATTATTAGTTAGTTATATTTTCTGATTTTTGAATTTTCGGGCTTTCCGGATTTCGGATTTTTGAATTTCCGAATTTTCAATTTTACGAATTTTTGAATATTCGAATGTTCAAATTTACGAATATTCGGAAAAATTTGTTAAACAGGTTTTCTTTAATTCTTATATTTCTGAATAAACAAATTTGTCGAGATTAGTTAAAAAAATAATTTGGAACAAAATTAATTGCACATGTCTAGTAATCAATTCCATTGTATCAGAGGGGTAATCCTGAAGCTACAGAGTTTTTGAAATCCCAAAACAAAAAATCCCCATAGATATGATGCAGTGATTTGTAGAAACTATACAATCACCCCCCCCCCCCCTAGCATTTGTGCTGTAAGGAATTAATAGTTAGAGTCAATGAAAGGCTTGTGTTATAGGTGTAGTGGCCTGCTTCTGTTGGGTTGGTGCTGCTTTAAATTAAGAGGGGGTCTGAGTTGTTAATTGACTCGAATATGATTGTGGGAAATGTAGCCTCTGTTCCAGCCATGGCTGTGCTGGGAGTAACCACTGTTGTTCGCCTGGGGGTGTCATTACCATCCCAGGTCAAGGGTGGCAGCAGCAGAGTCAGGGTGTATTGGGTGTCCCCCTCAGCAGCGAATCAGGGGAGTGGTCGTCCCGCTGTGCATGCTGGGGAGGGGTACTTAAGGAACAGACGCCATTGAACCGGGGTCGTCGGTCTGTCATCCCACCACCTTGTGGCCCACCTGGCAGGGGGTGCGTACTCCTGAATCCTGGCTCCGGGACCACATTGGTCCGGGGTTGTGGTTTATTTAAGTAGGCCCAGTAGTCAGACTGGGGCCTGTATTTTCATCCTGTGCTGTCTGTCCTGGAGGGAAGAAGCCGCTTGATGAAGGAAACCAGGGGAGGACCTATCCTGGAGAGGACCAGGCAAGAGGCTGGTATCTTGGGAGAAGGCCTGGAAACGTCATTGAAGGATGCATATACACTGAGAGACTTGATGGTGATCGCCTGTCAGATCTGAGTTCTACAGAAGTTAATCTGGAGAGATCTGGGTGCTGAATCCTGTGTTAGGGGATTCTGGACCGAAAGGGTCTCCTCATAAATGAAGGTCTGTGGCAGAGACTGTACTTTATTCCGTGCGCCATTCCGGCTGCTAGGACAGTGAGAGGGACCTATCCTGGTGAGCAATGCCAACTCTGGCTAGAGTGGCGATGAGAACTGTTTGCTGGAAGCAGGAGTGTTTCCTAATTGAGATCATGCACCTGAACCTATCTACCTATTACCCTTCCACCTCCTTCAACCACTTCTTCTTTTCTTACCAAGTTCTGCAAATAAATCTTAGAAAAAGAAGTCTAGCGTGTGGACATACCAATGACTTGTTAACATTTGTGCTGTAAGAAATTAATAATTGCAATCAATAAAAGGCCTGTGTTATAAGATTCCAATAGCTTGTACAAGAGTAACTGGGCATTCGACATTTACAGTATTTAGAGATTGCTACAAAATCTGTATTTTCAGCAGCTGCTCATCCGATCCAATGCATATGTGGTTGTAGCTGTTCCTAACATATAAAGCAGTGCGGTGATTAACAACAGGGGTGTAGAAGGACCCAAATATAGAGTATACCTTAAGTATTTCAATCAGGATACTTTAGGGCATACACCATACAGCATCTAAGGTCTAAATAGTGTAAAAAGTAACCCCGCGCTGCCTATATGCAACTGGCAGCTAACACAGCAAACAGATGATAACTATGAGCAGAAAAATTGTACATATAAAAAGTGTAGCGCTAAATGTCTAAGTAAAATGTTTAAACGACAATCACCATACAGCATCTAAGGTCTAGATGCTACATCTAGTATGGCTACATTTGCCAGGATGACCAACATTGATCTAACATATGCGGGCAACACAGAGGAGTATCTAGTGAAAATAGCACTAAAACTATGGCCCTGTCGAAAAATTTGAAGCCCATCTTTCAGATAACCTTAACAAAAAAAACAGCTAACAAAATTTGTGATATTTATCATCCCTTGTGATGCCTTGGGTAGTGACATATCCTCTTTATGGAGAAATCTGGGGTTTATTAGACCCCTGATCCCTCCTCTGCCCTCCAAGGCCAGGTAAATGCAGAACCAATACTGGAAGTGATGAAATCTTCATCACTTAAGGCCTCAGTTTGTTCCCCCTTCTTCTTTGTGTGCTGCCAATCCGACCAGATGGAATGGGAGAGCCTTGAAGAACAGGGGAGGGCAGTGGCTGAACGCAGCAGGGATAGTGCTGCCATTGTCCATTAGCAAAGCTGCTGAAAGGCAGATCCTGCCTATGCTTGGGAGGAGGGAAGAAGAGACCCTCAGACCCTGGTAAGTGCCTTGCTGCCCAGCCACTCAACAGCACCCCCTTCATATGATGCCCATGGCACTTGCCATGGCTGCTATACCCTAGATACGCCACTGGGGCAACAATAAATCAGCTTGCATTCTTTCAAAAGGAGAAAATAATTTTCACAATGTCAGTATGTACAGCTTTTCTTGCACACAGATATGTATTTCCTTATGACTGATTTAATTACTTGGTTCCTCAAGCTGTATATAATGGGGTTCAACAATGGGGTGACCACAGTGTACATCAGAGATACCACCTTGTTCATGTTCAAAGAATGTCCTCTTGAGGGAACCACATACATGACAAACAGTGCCCCAAAGTAGGTACATACAACGGCCAGATGAGAGCTACATGTGGAGAAGGTCTTCTGCCTCCCGGCGGCTGAGGTTATCTTTAAGATGGTTAGAAAAATATACACATAGGTAACAGTGATGAACACAAATGGTATGAATGTCAAAAGAATAGAAAAGAAGAACACATCAAATGTAATTATGGAAACGTCTGAACAAGATAATTCAAGTAGGGGGCCAAGGTCACAGAAAAAGTGATCGATTACATTGGGGCCACAAAACCTCAATGTTTGCAATAGGAAAACTGTGACGAGTGTTATAACAAATCCTAGTGACCAGCAAGCTACAACCAAGTAAAAACAGAGATTAAGATCCATAATCATTGTGTAATGCAATGGCTTACATATGGCAAGGTAGCGGTCATAGGACATGGCTGAGAGGAGAAGACACTCCGTGATGATCACAGAACCATACAAGAAAAACTGAGCAATACAGCTTCCAAGACGTACAATACCGCCCTCTGATAATATTATATGGAGCATGTTTGGAACAATGTTTGAAGTCAGCAAAACATCTGAAAAGGACAAGTGACCAAGAAAGAAGAACATAGGAGATCGAAGATGATTACTGGTCAACACCAATAGAATAATGACCACATTTCCAGTTATAGTCACTATGTAAATTAGGAGGAGCCAAAAGAAAATGAAATGCTTGAAACTATGAATGTTTTCAAAGCCAAGGAGCAATATTTCATTTATGTGTGTCCCGTTCATTGTTTACACTACAAAAAAAATATATAACAGAATTGCATTATTTCTAAAACTCACTACATATGTGTAATCTTTCGGAACTAATTCAGTTTTACTTTAGGAACACACTTAATTTTAGGAAGAAGTATGTCACTCTGAGTTACAGACTAAGGTCTCGTACACCCAACCGAGGAACTCGTCGGAAAAGACACATCGTTTTCCTCAACGAGTTCCTTGTTAGGCTTGTCGAGGAACTTGACAAGCTTGCTTTGCGTACACACTGTCAAGACAAAATCTCCTCGTTCTCAAACACGGTGACGTACAACACATACAATGGCAGGGGAAGTTCGATTCCACTGGCACAACCCTTGGGGCTGCTTTTGCTAATCTCATGTTACTGCGTGTTAAGTAAAAGTTTGGTTGGAGATGATTTGCACTTTTCAGTCTGTTACAGTGTGAAAAAATGTGTTATCTCCATTACAAATGCTACTTTTACTCCCGTCTCATACTTTATTCTGAGCATGCAAGGGTTTCTAAGCATACACACCATCGTGTTTCTCGTTGAAAACCAGCACGACAAGGAACACGGCAAGGAAATTGAGACTCCCGTGGACGAAAAAGAGAACTTGTTCTCTTTTTTCCTCGTTGAGTTCCTCAACGGTTTCCTCGATGAAAAACGTACACACTACCGGTTTCCTCTGCAAAAAAGCTCTCCCACCAAGTTTCTTGATGGATTCTGTTGAGTTTCTCGGACGTGTGTACGAGGCCTCAGACCTACCCTGGTTTGCATCCTTCCTAGGAAATCTTTCTCAAACAGTGAAACTAGGAGTTTTCACCTCGGAAACGCGCACCATTTCTTGCGGAGTCCCTCAAGGATCACCCCTGTCACCCATGCTTTTCAAAATCTACCTCCGTCCTCTCCTCAAAATCATCAGCGAACAGGATTTGTGCTACCACTCCTATGCGGATGACAATCAACTTAACTTTCGGATCACTGGAAAAAACGTCCGATATCACAGATTAGAAAAATGCCTGGCATTGATCGATGAGTGAATGACTGAGAGCTCTCTCAAACTCAACAGATCCAAAACAGAACTTCTTCTCCTCCACGCAAACCGAAAGACTAAACTCATGGACACCACCCACCATTCTTGGACAGATCATCACCCCAAGTACCAAGGTCAGAAGCCTCGGAGTAGTAACCTTTGACTCAGAGATGTCGATGGATGCGCAAATAGGATCAGTAGTCAGCGGATCCCATTACCTTCTCAGCCTACTGCGTAGACTCATCCCCTTCATCCCAGAAGAGGATACAGTGGTAGTAGTCGGAACAATCATCAATTCTCGACTCGACTACGCAAACTCCCTCTACTTAGGACTACCAAAATACCAGATTTTGCGCCTACAAGTCGTCCAGAACATGGCAGCCAGGCTGGTAATGGGGAAAAAAAACCTGGGAATCCATCACCCCATCCCTGAGGACCCTTCATTGATTAACAGTAAAGGATCAGGTCACATTCAAGACCCTCTGCCTCACCCATAAATGCAGACAAGGAAAGGCTGCTCAATACTTATGCGAGAAAATAAAACACTACACCCCCAATCGCACTCTCCGATCGTCTAACCAAAACCTCCTCTACATCCCTAAATCCAACTCCAAATCGAAGGCAGAATGGCAGAATTTGAAGACAGTCCAAGGACCACGGCTATGGATCGCTCTACCAACAAACATTCGCATGGAAGAAAACCATCGGGCCTTCAGGAAAAAACTTAAGACATACCTCTATTGAAGGATAATGACAGCACCGGATGGAAAAAGCACCTTAAGGCGATTAAGTTTGCATTTGTAGCGCTATACAAGTTATTCACTCACTCACTCACTTACTTAACAGCGTGTGGTTTAGTGACACCCTATTATCAAAATATCAGATAAGCTTCAATGTGTTTATGGTATTTCAACTTGTTTTTTACATCTTAATTTTATCTTAATTTTATTATTACAAACTATTTTACAAACTATTTTATTTATTACAAACTACATTTTTTACATCTGCAGCTTTCATTAACCTCCCTGGCGGTATGATTCTTTCTGGTTTTAGGTGCTGAAAGCGGTACCATTATTTTGCATGGATATTTGGCGTTTCATATTGTAGGCCTGTAATTCTTAGGAATAACTCACTTAAATCTGTCCGAACAAGAGTCTAGTAGACATCCCGGGTATGATAAAGTTTGAAAAACAAAATCAAATTATAATATAATAAATTACTATAAATAATTATAACAAATAATAATATAATTATAATAAAAACTATTCAATAATGTAATCAAATCAAAAACACTGAAATTTGCTCAGTTGCAGAATGGTCGTTGTCATTACTTTTATTTTTTTATGACGAATTTTCCCACAAATCGCTATCGCTCTATTCTGCAAGTGATTATAATTTATTATCACTGTTTTCTAGCTGCTCTAAAACCACTTTTGACATAAAGGGACACTTTTGGTTGCTATGGACAATCTACAGTTTGCAGGCAGAAAGAACAGGACACTGGGCAGACCACTAGGGACAAATGGGATGTGTATTTTTTACATACAGTACAGTAATCTGTAAGAATACAGCATACTGTATGTAATGTGTTTATTTACTTTTTTGAATTTGGCGCCGTTCTCCACCCCGTGCGTCGTAACGTCTCATGGAATGGAGATCAGTGGCACACAGGCACTGTGTGAATCGAGCGAGGACGCCACTCGCTCACACAGTGGGGAGGCATCGCATGATCCAGGGACAAGGTAAGTGAACCATACCTGTGGATGCTGCGAGGAGATCCCAAGTCTGGCTCGGGGTTACCGCTTTTGGTACTGAAATCTTACCCCGAGCCAGACTCGGCAATACCGCCAGGGGGGTTAAAACATTTTCTTGTAATCCTCCTCTGACTGCACTTTCTTTCATAAGGCCCATACACACGATCGGACTTTTGGACAACAATTGTCTGACGGTCCTATTTTATCGGACAATCTGACTGTGTTTCGACAAACTTTTTGTGTTTCTCATCGGACAAATGTTTGCTGTGCAAACAAACTTTCTGGCAACAAATGTCCGATGGAGGCTAATCCTATCGTGTGTATACAAGTCCATTGTAATAAAGTCCAAAGTACAAACACGCATGCTCAGAACCAATGTTAAAGATTAGGCAACAATAGCAGAAGTTGCCCACAGGGTGGCAGTAAAGAGCTGAAAAACCATGTGAGTTTGTGAAAGTTGGCTGAAAAAGTCCTGCCGTGTGTATGCATACCAAGTTTACGGCCAACGCCCATTCGGAGCAAAATCCACGGAAAAGTCAGATGAAAGTCCGGTCATGTGTATGAGGCTTTAGGGTGACAATGGTCTTCCAGTTGTGCTCCTGTGTTGTCACCCTATCAAATGTTTAGGACTAAAAGTGGTCGAGAAAACACACATTGCACAGGGGACGGTCCATCAATGTCTAGTAAGTCAGTCTGGGGTAGCGATGGGCAGCCAGCACTGCAAGAGAGCATGTTCATGCAGGAAGGAAGAGTCTGAAAGATGCAAAAGAGGATAAGCAAACAGTGGGGATGATTTACTAAAAACAAATAGATTGCGCACTTTGGAATTGCAGTTTCTCCAGAGCTTAGTAAATGAGGAAAAGCTCTGCTGACTTCCAACATCCAATCACGTGCAAGCTTTTTTTTTGCATGTGATTTGGTATTCTTTGCAAAGTGAATCTTAACCTCGTTTATTAAAGTGGTCAGTAGTTTTTTTTTTATATCTCAATGCATTCTGTGTACAGCAACCCCCCTCAGCCCCCTAATACTTACCTAAGCCCCAACTCCGTTCAGCGATGTCCATGAATATAAACAAGAAAAACATTGCACCAAAGTAAAAAATAATCAAATAAACTAGCAATTGCCAGAAGCAGTGTAAATGTGAGCTGACTAGAGTGACTATGAAATGAAGTGATACCGCGCTTAGCTGATAAAAAGTTCAAACATATTAAACATAAATGGGTGAATCAAACATAACAATTGTTATAAATGTCACACTTTGTGAAATAAAGTGCTTGTGTGTAGATAAATAATTGGTGCTCCGATCCTCAGTGTTCAGACAGAGGTGCCCCACATGGACACACTCACCCCTAAACGTTGACCACTTATCGCTAGAGTGGTCACTTGCGCTTTGTGGGGAATATAGACCCCTAGATAGTTTATTCCAAGGTCAGCTGTACTTAGGATGATCATTAATGGATGGGAAGAAAAAATTACAGAAAGGGGCTCCCATAGTGTAAAACCATAATTTATTAGAATAATTCAAAGTAAAACATATAAGATGCGCTCACATGATTTGGTGCCTGTGCCTGGCACCCGGTGTGATCAGCATGTGTTTTAATGAAGGGTAACCCGGCCAGTCTTCTTTGGACGCCACTCAGTTGCGGTGAGGCTTGGTCCCCTGTACGTGTTTTTAGGGAGGATCTGGTGTCGCGATGATGCGATCAAGCCTCAACGTGTTTCAGCTTCCAGCTTCCTCATGATGGCCTTTCATATTGGCTGAAACACAAATCCGCCCGAAAAACAAGTACAGGGGACTGAGCCTTACCGCAACTGAGCAGCGTCCAATGGAGACTGGCTGGATCAGTGTTTCTCAACTCCAGTCCTCAGGGCGCACCAACAGGTCATGTTTTCAGGATTTCCCTCAGATGAAACTGCTGTGGTAATTACTAAGGCAGTGAAACTGATAAAATCACCTGTGCAAAATAATGGAGAGCCTGAAAACAAGACCTGTTGGTGCGCCTTGAGGACTGGAGTTGAGAAACACTGGGCTGGATCACCCTTTATTAAAACACGTGCTGATCACACCGGGTGCCAGGCACCAAAAAAGTGCATCTTATATGTTTTACTTTGAATTATTTTAATAAATTACGGTTTTACACTATGGGAGCCCTCCTTCTGTAATTTTTTCTTCCAATACATGGAGGATCATCCTAAGTACAGTTGACCTTGGAATAAACCATCTAGAGGTCTATATTCCCCACAAAGCGCAAGTGACCACTCTAGCGATAGATGTCCATGAGTCCCTCGGCCGCCCGGGACTCTCCCTCCTGATTGGCTGAGACACAGCAGTGGTGCCATTGGCTTCCACTGCTGTCAATCAAAGTCAGTTAGCCAATCAGAAGGGGGGGCGAACCGCAGTTCCACGGCAGAATGGACACACAAAGCTGAAGCTCTGTGTAGGTGCCCCCATATCAAGCTGCCAGGAGCAGCAAAGAAGGACCCGAGAAGAGGAGGATCCAATGCACAGAGAAAGAAAGTATGACATGTTTGTTAATAAAAAAAAAGGGGGGACTTTACAATCACGTTATGCTCTGGGACAACTGAACTTGTAAAGTACACAGTCTATTTGCCTTTAGTAAACCCCATGTGTGTCTTAGGGAAAAAAAGATAATTATCTATGAATATTTTTATTCAGGATTACCATAACTTTTATCTAAGATTCACACATTTTCCACATAAGATTATACTGTACCAGAAAGGTGTGAAATGTTGAGTAAAAACATTCATAGATAGACCCCTAAATTAAATTTTGCTAAGGTTTAGAATATAATAAATAACTATTGACCTACTTAATAAATCATTGTTGACCTACTAACGGGTAAAGAATGGTAACTTACAAAGGTTAATGTTCGCTTAGCTCAGGGAATTAGAATAAAGCTGTGTTCACTTTGAATGACCAACCACGGGCAAATAAAATGCTAACATTTTGACATTGAATGTAATAACATGGGATATTTTTTTTATAACTTACCAATATTATATTTTCAGGTTTCCTTGTTACATATAATGAAGCTGCAATAAAGGAATCTACAAAGTGTATAATAACATTTACTATGGGAAGGCAAAAAAAAATACAGAGTGGGATAAAGAAAAATAATCAAGTAGGCTGAAACGATAGCTAGATAGATAGGTAGATAGATAGATAGATAGATAGATAGATAGATAGATAGATAGATAGATAGATAGATAGATAGATAGATAGATAGATAGATAGATAGATAGACAGACAGACAGACAGACAGACAGACAGACAGATAGATAGATAGATAGATAGATAGATAGATAGATAGATAGATAGATAGATAGATAGTGAGTAACACTATTTGTGGGTAACCTTACACTTTCATGCACTAATTTCCATATTCATTGGAGCCTTATATATACAATTGAGAATTCTCTACGGAAGAAAATCTTGCTATAATAAGTAATCCCCAGAAAACAGTGTATCAGTAAAAATATGAATTATTTAACACTTCCTGGCTTCCCAGTCTGTGATCTCTAATTACACTGAGCAAAATTAGAAACACAACACATTTGTGTTTGCCCCTATTTATCATGAGCTGAACTCAAAGATCTACGACTTTTTCTATGTACACAAAAGGCCTATTTGGCCTCATACACACAACCGGTTTCCTCGACAGAATCCATCAAAAAAACTTGGTGGCAGAGCTTTTTTGTGAGAAAAACGGTTGTGTGTATATTTTTCATTGAGGAAACTGTCAAGGAACTTGACGAGGAAAAAAGAGAACAAGTTCTCTTTTTCCTCGACGGGAGTCTCAATTTCCTTGTCGTGTTCCTCGTCGGGCTGGTTTTCGATGAGAAACACGATCGTGTGTATGCTAAGAAACCCGCGCATGCTCAGAATAAAGTATGAGACGGCAGCGCACCTTCGGTAAAAGTAGCGTTTGTAATGGAGATAGCACATTTGTCACGCTGTAACAGACTGAAAAGTGCAAATCGTCCCTTACCAAACTTTTACTTAACACGCAGTAACATGAGATTAGCAAAAGCAGCCCCAAGGGTTGTGCCAGTGGAATCAAACTTCCCCCGCCATTGTACATCACCGCGTTTGAGAACGAGGAGATTTTTTCTTGACAGTGTGTACGCAAAGCAAGCTTGTCAAGTTCCTCGACAAGACTAACAAGGAACTCGTCGAGGAAAACGATGTGTCTTTTCCGACGAGTTCCTCAGTCGTGTGTACGAGGCCTTTCTCTCAAATATTGTTCACCAATCTGTCTAAATCTGTGTTAGTGAGCACTTCTCCTTTGCCGAGATAATCCCTCAACCTTACAGGTGTGGCATATCCAGATGCTGATTAGACAGCATCATGGGCGTGCACACAGGGTGTGCCAGGTGTGCCTGGGCACACCCTAATCACCCCATGTGGCGAAGATTTCTCCTGTTTGGCCCCCTGATATTTCACTACAACCCTAAAGGGTCTCCTAAAAAAAACACTGTCCGTCCACTGCCCTACCGCCACCAGTCCACTGCCCTACCGACACTGTCGTTATATATACATACACATGCTCACACACATGTGTGTTTGAGCTTTGAGGTGCACACCCTAATGCAATAGGCTGTGTACACCTATGGACAGCATAATTATTGCACAGGTGTGTCTTAGGCTGGCCACAATAAAAAGCCACACTAAAATGTGCAGTTTTAATAATTAACTTAAAGATCTATGACTTTTTCTATGTACACAAAAGGCCTATTTCTCTCAAATATTGTTCACAAATCTGCCTAAATCTGTGTTAGTGAGCACTTCTCCTTTGCCAAGGTAATCCATCTACCTCACAGGTATGGCATATCCAGGTGCTGATTAGACAGCATGATTATTGTACAGGTGTGCCTTAGACCGGCCACAATAAAAGGCCACTCTAAAATGTGCAGTTTTACTGTATTGGGGGGTCGGGTCCAAAAACCAGTCAGTATCTGGTGTGACCACTATTTGCCTTACGCAGTGCAGCACATCTCCTTTGCATAGAGTTGATCAGGTTGTTAATTGTGGTCTTTGGAATGTTGGTCCATTCCTCTTCAATGGCTGTGCGAAATTGCTGGTTATTGGCAGGAACTGGAACACGCTGACATATATGCCAATCCAGAGCATCCGAAACAATGCTCAATGGGTGACATGTCTGGTGAGTATGCTGGCCATGCAAGAACTGGGATGTTTACAGATTCCAGGAATTGTGTACAGATCCTTGCACCATGGAGCTGTGCATTATCATGCTGCAACATGAGGTGATAGTCGTGGATGAATGGCACAACAATGGGCCTCAGGATCTCATCACGGTATCTCTGTGCATTCAAAATGCCATCAATAGGGGGGCGTGGCTACCGCAAGGCTGTATGGACGTGTGATTGAGCTGCTCCGTCCAAGGGAACCTTCCGCCTAGCTACAGCGGCGACTATTCCGCCCATCACTCGCCCCACTCCCGCCTGGATGTCCGGAGACACCCACGGCATGACCCGCAAGAGAAAAGAGGGGTCCCAACCCCGGAAATTAGAGGAGTTTTATCCTCCAAAAGGCCGCGGCCTAAAACAAGATGGAGACGCGTCTCCTTCCTCACCCTGCAGCTCCCGATCAGCCGCCTCGAGTCCAGGGATGCATCCAGGCACCACACAGCAGTCCCCAGGAGGATCGACCCCGATCGATAGGAGCCCTGCTAAGTCCAAACCTCGCCTGGAGGCGAACACCAGCCAGGTGAGCGGGGGGGCCGAGGCCCTGGACGACACTAGAGAGCTGATTGACCCCTTCACTGCCTTCCCCACCTCAGGAAAGGCAGTGTCTGACACGACTCTGAAAGACATGCTGGTCTCCCTCAGGAGCTCCATGCATGCTGACATGCTCCAGTGCATGAGGAACTTTAAAGCAGATGTGGGGGAGCTGGGGGAAAGAATTACCCACGTGGAAGAAAAAATGGGGGAATTTGCATCCTCCCACAACTCATTGATCGATGCCCACTCTGAACACGATACTGAGATAGCCTGGCTGAGGGCAAAGGTCACTGACCTTGAGGACAGATCAAGGCGCAATAATGTTAAGCTAAGGGGGGTCCCTGAAACAGTGCTCCCCGCCCAACTACAGAAATTTGCCAGAGACCTGTTGCAGCAGATCCTCCCGGATGCCTCTGAGTCAGAGCTGCAGATTGATAGAATCCACAGGCTGCCCAAGCCTGGTTTCCTGCCTGATAATGTACCCCGAGACATCCTGTTGAGAATACATTTTTATCAAATTAAGGAGCAGCTCATGACTTCATTCAGAAAAGCTCAACAACTTCCGGAGCAGTTCGCTGGGCTCCAGCTGTTTACAGACTTATCACAGTTCACTATGCAGAAGCGACGGTCACTGGTGACAATTACCAAAGCTCTGCGCAATCACAACGTTCCCTATAGATGGGGTTTTCCGGTGAAGCTTACTGTCACTCATGATGGGAAGGACACAACAATTGCTAGTCTGGAGGAAGGCCTTACATTACTCAGATCCCTAGATATCCTCCCGGCTCAGGCGCCTACAGGTCCCATGCCATCTGCCAAAATTGACCAGCACTACCAATGGCAAACAGTGTCCAGGAAGAAAAGCGGCAAGAAACGTGCTGCGTGATCCTTTCGGGTTGTAGTGTCTCATTACTCACTTGAAGGTTCCCACTCCATCCGGAGTATCCATTTTGTTCTGTTCCTTTGATCCCCCTTGATTATGGGTAGAATTTCTGCCCTCTGGTTCTTGCTTTTTCAAGCTTTTTTAGCTGACTCCATGTTGTTGTTTTTTCTTTTGACTCTGACTTTTTTTATTTCCCTTCCTCCTTTCTGGTCGTTGGACCCAGTTCTACGCTGGAAAGATCTATCTGCGCCCCCTACTCTCCCTGCCGTCCTGGGAAGGCTGTATCCAATCGGCATTGAAGGCTGTCTACACCGCAAGATGCACTGCTCTCCACAGATGAATACAAGGTACTGTTTCCAACCTCACTCACTGTCCCCAAATGGCGATTAAGATTGTCTCCTTTAACGTGAATGAGCTCAACCACCCCGCCAAACGGGCATCGGTCTGGAGGGAGGCTCTGGACCTCCAGGCTGATGTCCTCTGTCTTCAGGAGACCCATTTATCCACTGATAACCCGCCCCGCTTCTCACACAAGCGTTTCCCACACATTTTTGTGGCCTCTGCTCCAGCCAAGTCCAAGGGTGTTTTGGTAGCTATAAAGGACTCGGTGGCTTTCAGCTTACAACAAACCCTTGCAGATCCGGAGGGGAGGTACCTGGTCGTGGTGGGAGAAGTAAACAACAAACCCTTCACTATTGCTAATGTGTACGCACCTAACTCCCACCAGCTCCGTTTTTTGAAAAGGACCTATGCTAAAATCGCCTCGGTGAGACAGGGGTCCCTGATAATTATTGAACTCTGATGTAAAATTATATGCAAAGATATTAGCTCATAGAATCTTATCTGTCCTTCCCTTTCTTGTTAAATCTGACCAATCGGGCTTCACCCCAGGGAGGCAGGCATCGGATGCCACGAGAAGAGTGTTGGGAGTTGTGCAACATGCTAGATCCTGTCGGATGCCTTCTCTGCTACTCTCTTTGGATGCGGAGAAGGCATTCGACAGGATACATTGGGGATATATGAAAAATACCCTGGGGAAGTTTGGGTTCTCTGGACCGATTCTCTCGGCAGTGCTCGCCCTCTACTCCTCTCCGTGCGCCCAGGTGTATACCTCAAACCTATTGTCAGACACATTCTCAATATAAAATGGCACCCGCCAGGGGTGCCCTCTGTCCCCCTCGATCTTCAATCTCTTAATGGAGCCGTTGGCGGAGAGGATCAGGTCCCATCCAGCCATTGAAGGTTTTCAGATTCGCCATAGGTCGCATGTTATCAACTTGTTTGCGGATGACATCATCCTCTTTTTGACCTCTCCCCTGGTGTCCTTACCCCATGCTCATGATACCTTGCGGGTGTTTAGTGAGATCTCATTCTATAAAGTTAATTTTACCAAATCGGTTATCCTTGGTCTAAGTATTCCCTCCCCCTTAAAATCAAAACTTCAACTTAATTTCCCCTACTCCTGGGCTACATCCCATATCTCCTATTTGGGCCTAAAGCTGACCCCTGACCCATGTGCCTTAGCAAATGCCAATTACCCTCCCTTAATTGACAAATTAACTAAAGAAGTCACCAGACTTGCCAGCGTGGAACTATCCTGGTCTGGAAGACTGTCGGCATTTAAAATGCTGCTTCTTCCGCAGGTATATATGTGTTTAGAACCCTCCCCGTCCCTCTACCAGCCCCTTATCTTAAAGCCTTGAGCACACTCCTCTCCAGATTTATTTGGCGCTCCAGACGTCCCAGATGCTCTAAGCCCCTGTTGACCAAGCACAGAAGAGCCAGAGGTATGGGTCTGGTGGACATTAGGGACTACTACAGAGCGTCCATCTTGACGCAACTTAAGACCTGGATGACCCCCCAGGATGATTCAGTCTGGGGGTCTATCGAACGGGCCCTGGGACCTTCCACCAACCTTGATCTTCTTCTCCTTGCGGATGTCTGGAGACCATTTAGTCTGCGAGAACTTCCGATTACTATTCGGGCCTCCCTCGAGGCCTGAAGGACTTTGAGGGAGATTCATTTTCCCTCTTCCGAGTTAATAGAGGTCCCCATCCCACTGGAGACATTCTCTCTGGTCATTCCGGACCTTCCCATGTCCAGTTGGAGGGCAAAGGGGATTGCCGTCATTCAGGACTTGTTCCTGGGCGGGGCTCTCCTCACCTTTCCAGCCCTGGAGAAAAAGTTCAACTTAGGCCCCCCAGATCATTATGCCTACGTTCGCATCTCCCACTTCCTGAACTCAATTGGACCGCATAGTATACTCATGGCTAGAGAAGTGTGGAATTTTTATCATACCTCCCCGACACCCCGTAAGGGTATCTCTTTTTTCTACAACCTTTTCCAAAACAAGCTGCACTTTGTTAAGTCCCAACCCTTCAGGAAGTGGGAGTCCGACTTAGGAATGACAATCACAGAAGCACAGTGGAGAAAAGCGTTTAGCTCAATCTACTCTTCTTCCAGATGCATCAATCACTGGGAGCTATCCCAGAAAATAGCACTTCGGTGGTACCTTACCCCGTACAGAATTTCTAAATTTGGAAACCAGAGTTCCCCGCTATGCTGGAGAAATTGTGGTGGAATAGGCAATCTGTTCCATATGCTATGGTCCTGCAAGAACCTGACTAGCTTTTGGCACTCTGTTTTCCAATACATATCCAGGATCACTGGTATTCTAACTAGGCCCAATCCTAGCTTGGCGATTCTACATGTGGGGATAGAAATCTTCCCGGTAGATTGCAGAGTAGTAGTGACTCATGTCCTCTTGGCGGCTAGACTATTGCTTGCACAACAGTGGAAGGCTGATAGGGCCCCCAATGCCTCTGAGGTTCTCCTTATGACACAGACACATTATGTTCATGAGTCCCTTTTGGCCAGGAGAAGAGGGGTAGGATGTAAATTTGATGCCCTGTGGAAGATATGGACCACCTGGTATATGGTTAAAAACTGAAATTCTCTTATATATTTGATGTCTCCCGTAAAAGCGGAATCAGGCTTCTTAGTACTGCTACCCTACTCCTCCTCATCTCAGCCTTCCCTCCCTCCCTTTCTTCCTCTTCCTTCTCACCTTCTGTCTCCCCTCTGTCCTTTCTTCTCCTCTTGTTTTAGTTCCTATACTTTTGACACCTTCCTTCTTATTGTTCTTCCTTCTTCTCTTACTTTGAAAGAGGACTGATACATTGAAGGTTTTATAATTTATTTTGATCATTTTTTTTTTTTTTTTTTTCACACTGGTTCCATGGATGCGATAGTAGATTTATGATATGCTGTATAGCTGTAGGATGGATAATCTAGCTGTGGTCGCGCTGTGCGCACCGACCTCTTGAAGTACTATGTATGTATCTATGTTTCCTAGGTACCAAGTGTATGTTTGATGTTTGAGGAAATTTTTTTATTTTTCAATAAAAACAATAAAAAAAAAAAAAAATGCCATCAATAAAATGCACCTGTGTTCGTTGTTCATAGTATATACCTGCCCATACCATAACCCCACCGCCACCATGGGCCACTCCATCCACAACGTTGACATTAGCAAACCGCTCACCCAAACTACGCCATACACGCTCTCTGTCATCTGCCCTGTACAGTGAAAACCGGGATTCATCCGTGAAGAGAACATCTCTCCAAAGTGCCAGACGCCATTGAATGAGCATTTGCCCACTCAAGTCTGTTACGACGACGAACTGCAGTCAGGTCGAGACCCCAATGAGGACGACGAGCATGCAGATGAGCTTCCCTGAGACGGTTTCTGACAGTTCGTGCAGAAATTATTTGGTTATGCAAACAGAATGTTGCAGCAGCTGTCCGGGTGGCTGGTCTCAGACGATCTTGGAGGTGAAGATGCTGGATGTGGAGATCCTGGGCTGGTGTGGTTACACGTGGCCTTTGGAGACGGCTTATGGTAGAGAAATGAAAATTCAATTCAAGGGAAACAGCTCTTCTGGACATTCCTGCAGTCAGCATGCCATTGCACGCTCCCTCTAAACCTGCAACATCTGTGGCATTGTGCTGTGTGATAAAACTGCACATTTAAGTGTGGCCTTTTATTGTGGCCAGCCTAAGGCACACCTGTGCAATAATCATGCTGTCTAATCAGCATCTTGATATGCCACATCTGTGAGGTTGATGGATTATCTCGGCAAAGGAGAAGTGCTCACTAACACAGATTTAGATTTGTGAATAATATTTGAGAGAAATTGGCCTTTTGTGTACATAGAAAAAGTCGTAGATCTTTGCGTTCAGCTCATGATAAATAGGAGCTTAATTTTTCTTAGTGTATATAAAGGGTACATAACCAACACTATATCCCCCTTGTGATAACAAGAAATATGAAAGCGCCCATCAAGACTTTAACCACTTCAGCCCGGACCATTTTGCTGGTCAATGACCGGGCCACTTTTTGCGATTCGGCACTGCGTCGCTTTAACTGACAATTGCAAGGTCGTACAACCAGGGGCGAGCAGGGGGCGCAATGCAAAATCACGGTCGGCAAGCGGTTAACTTTTTCTTATATGAAAGAGAGCAAAAATAAAAAAAATAATAATTTCAATATTTTCCCAGCAATTATTCTTAGAACCTGCCCATTCTACTAACTTAGGCCTCGTACACACGACCGAGGAACTCGTTGGAAAAGACACATCGTTTTCCTCCACGAGTTCCTTGTTAGGCTTGTCGAGGCTTGTCGAGGAGACAAAATCTCCTCGTTCTCAAATGCAGTGACGTACAACACATACAATGGCAGGGGAAGTTCGATTCCTCTGGCACAACCCTTGGGGCTGCTTTTGCTAATATCATGTTACTGCGTGTTAAGTAAAAGTTTGGTAAGAGACGATTTGCACTTTTCAGTCTGTTACAGCGTGAAAATGTGTTATCTCCATTACAAATGCTACTTTTACCGAAGGTGCGCTCCCATCTCATACTTTATTCTGAGTATGCGTGGGTTTCTTAGCATACACACAATCGTGTTCCTCGTCGAAAACCAGCCCGACGAGGAAATTGAGACTCCCGTCGAGGAAAAAAAGAACTTGTTCTCTTTTTTCCTCGTCGAGTTCCTCAACAGTTTCTTCGATGAAAAACATATACACGACTGGTTTCCTCTGCAAAAAGCTCTCCCACCAAGTTTTTTGATGGATTCTGTCGAGGAAAACGGTCGTGTGTACGAGGCCTAAGGCCCCGTACACACGACCAAACATGTCTGCTGAAACTGGTCAGCGGGCCAGTTTCAGCAGACATGTTCAGTCGTGTGTAGGACCGAGCGAACAGAATTCCAGCAAACATTTGCCCGCCGGGCCTTTTCCCAGCGGGCAAATATTCCTGGACTTGTTTTAAAACAGTCCGCTGGAATCCTGCCCGCTCGGACAGGTTCGGTCGTCTGTACAGACCTACCGTACATGTCCGAGCTCCCGTCATCCCTCGCATGCGTCGAATGACTTTGACGCATGAGTGGAAGCATTTAACTGGCAGGCCCGCCCACGTCGCCGCGTCATTGTCGCGGCGACACCGCAGACACGCCCCGCGTATTGTTTACGTGCGGATTTCTGTACGATGGTTAGTACAGCCATCGTACAGAAATCCCCGGGCAGACATGTATGGTGAAAACGGTCCGGCGGACCGGTTTCATCGTACATGTTTGCCCGTGTGTACACGGCCTTAGAGACATTGTCACCTTGCCAGTTCAGGGGGGAAAAAATGACAGCATCCCCCCCAGCCTCTCCTCCCTCTTTTGTAACTGGATTACAATACTCAGGCCTCGTACACACGATCGAGAATCTCGTTGTATATGAAACGTTGTTTTCCTCAATGAGGTTCTTGTCAGGCTTGTCGAGAATCTTGTCAAGCTTTCCTTGCATACACACTGTCAAGACAAAATCTCGTCGTTCTCAAACGCGGTGACGTACAACACGTACAACGACACTATAAAGGGGAAGTTCAATTCCACTGGCGCCACCCTTGGGGCTGCTTTTGCTAATCTCATGTTACTGCGTGTTAAGTAAAAGTTTGGTGAGAGACGATTCATGCTTTTTAGTCTGTTACAGCGTGACGAATGTGCTATCTCCATTTCGAACGCGACTTTTACCGAAGGCGCGCTCCCGTCTCATACTTTATTCTGAGCATGCGCGGGTTTCTAAGCATTCACACGAACGTGTTTCTCGTCGTAAACCAGCCCGACGAGAAACACGAAGAGGAAATTGAGACTCCCGACGAGAAAAAAGAGAGCAGGTTCTCTTTTTTTCTCATCGAGATCCACAACAGTTTTCTCGACGAAAAACATACACACGGCCATTTTTCTTGGCAAAAAATGCTCTGCCAGCATTTTTCTTGATGGATTTTGTGTACGAGGCCTTAGCCATTTGAAGATATCATCACAGTTGCACGATTTCCGTTGTTGGATTTTTTATGCACTTTTGAATATCACAACTTGCACAATTGGGACTTTTTATAATATTTTTATATTTATATATATTTTTCTTTTGTTGGCACAGGAGCATTTCTGTTTATATGCTCATTTATATCACTTTGAAGGTTTTTATTTTATGGTATATATACAGTAGTGTTAATTAGTGCCGCTTACCAGAGTTGTTGGATACCAAATTATATTTTATTTGTATGGGTTAATCACTGTTCACACTATCACCATTTTTAGCGCCCCCTTATTTTACACTTATATCATTAGGAGCACACCACTCTTCTAGGGGAGCAGCTCAATACTTATTCAACAGATATTTTATACTAATTGGTGCGGAGTACACTCAATTTATCAAGCGGCACTAATTGACTTTTGTGTGATCAGAAGCACCGGGTCAACATGCCTGGTTGATTTACTAAAGGCAAGTGCACTTAAAAGTGCAGTCACTGTAGATCTAAGGGGAAGCTCTGAAATGAGGGGAAGCTCTGCTGATTTATATCACCCAATCCTTTGCAAGCAAAAATGCTGTTTTTTTTTCTTTCCTTGCATGTCCCTCTCAGATCTACAGTGACTGCACTTCAAAGTGCACTTTCAAGTGCACTGCAAGTGCACTTGTAGTGCACAGTGGATTTGCCTTTAGTAAATAACCCCCCCCCCCCCGTGTTAAATTTTAGTTGTCTGATCTCTAGTTTAGTCCAGAAGGATTATGCTAAATTTTTGGTTCTGTTTCAGTTCAGCTGGGTTGCACAATTTTCCCCTTGACGGTGGGTGTCGCTGTTACCACATGTCAAGGTTGGAAAGGCAGCAGGCTGGATGCATTGGGTATCTCTTTCCCAGAAACAGCTCAGGGGGCGTGGTCAACCCGCTGTACATTCTGGGGAGGGGTACTTAAGGGACAGACATCGTTTTGGCAGGGTCTTCCTCACTGTGCTGCCGGCCTGGCTGAAAGATCCTTGGCACCGTGAGTTGTGTACTTTATTGGAACTATACAAAGTGTGCGAGTGCTTAGACGATCTTGTGGCAGAAGATCGTGCGATGGCCTGATAAAACTTATCAAGTCTGTGGCAGAGACTTTGACGAGCTTCGCACCAGCTGCTAGGTCAGTGAGAGTAGGCCTATCTGGTGGTTGCTGAAATCCAGTGTGGAACTGAATTAATCCTCTGGATCTAAGTTGTACCTGTCCTTTAGCCTCTGAAGCCTTGTACACACAGCCCAGAATCTCATCAGGAAAAAACGTTGTTTTTCCTGACGAGATTCTTGGCAAGTGTGTACAGACACTCCATTCAAAAGAACCACCGGCGACAGGTACGTATACAGTATATATTTTTCTCGTCTAGATTCTAGGCAGTTTTCTTGACGAGAAACCTCAAAGTTTCGTACACACGATTGGTTTACTCTACTGCTCTGCCAGCAGTTTTATTGCTGGTTCTTGCCGAGAAAACTGAGCGTGTGTACAAGGCTTTAGTGTTAGGTCTGCAGTGTGAGATCATCAGCTGGTCTCACCAAGCTTCGAGATAGAGTTGGTGTTGTCACTAATGTGTTGTTCCTGTTCTCATTGCTGGAGAAAAAAACTGTACCAGTGCAAGGATCTCCCTGATTTTGCCTTATACATTTGGTAAATCTGGGTTTCCTTCACCTCCTCTGCTGCTTCTTCATCAATACCCCACCAGTCATTACGGGACAACTCTAACATGAGGATGCAAAGCTCTGCTCCTCTACCACGATGGCCACCTCTACACATAGGGGTCTATTTATTAAACATTTCTTGCACAAATAGCATGCTCTCAACCATAAAAAAAAAAAAAAAAAAAACTCATAGCCATAATATGGTATTTTCCCAATTGATGTCTCTTTTGTGCTGGAGACCGCACTGGACTGACTGGATCAGTTAATGCTCATGGCTGGATGTTTTTTTTTTTACAATTAAATACAATTTATTAGATTTAAAGGGGCAGATCCACAGAGCGAGTACGCTGGCGTATCTACTGATACACCGGCGTACTTTCAAATTACCCGCGTTGTATAGTTGTTTTGAATCCTCATCTGGGTTAAATCCGACAGGTGTACGTCTTCGTACGCCTTCGGATCTAAGATGCAATTCTTTGGCGTCCGCTGGGTGGCGTTCACAACGTTTTCCGCGTCAGGTATGCAAATTAGCTATTTCCGACGATCCACGAACGTACGAGCAGCCGTCACATTTTTTTCCGGCGTCTCTAGTCGGCTTTTTCCGGCGTCTAGTTAAAGCTGGTATTTCGTTGCGTATAGTTAGACCTGCCATGTTAAGTATGGCCGTCGTTCCCACGTTTATTTTGAATTTTTTTTTTGTGTAAGTCGTCTGTGAATCGGGATGGGCGTAATTCACGTCTATGTTAAAAAAAATGAGGTCCCTGCGCAATGCACGGCGGGAAATTTAGGGACGGCGCATGCGCAGTTCATTTGGCGTGGGGACCCGCTTCATTTAAATGAAACACGCCCCCTAATCGCTGATTTGATTTACGCGCCGTTACGCCGCCAGAGATAGACTACGCCGCCGTAACTTACGGCACAAAACCTTTAAGGATTCGAACTGAAGCCAGGTACGGCGGCGTAGCATATCTCTGATACGCTGCGCGGGTTCAGATCTCTGTGGATCTGCCCCAAAGTCTTTTTTTCTTACATATATACAAACAAAGCACATCACAAATAGCTATACAGAGCAAACCAAAACAAAATGTGTGGGCAAGTAGGAAGGAATTCCTTCAGGGGGTTGTGCCCAGTATTGAAAAATGCCAATGGAAATTTTTAGGGTTTGGGCTTCTGCCTTTAAAGGAACACTAAAGGTTTGTTTTTTATTAGATCAATTGATTGCTGTAAGCTAGAGCATTTAAATATCACTTACCTTGTTTTTCCTTTTGACCTCCAAAATACAGTAATCCAGGTTTGAAAATGCCATTTCCTGTCTCTCCTCTTCTTGCTTTCCACCAGCATCTGAGCTGTTTTGCATGGTGGAAAGCAGAATGTGCTCACCCCCTCCCTATGCCTACAGCCCTGTGTGAAGATGCTCTCTTATCCCTCACAGGCATGGAGGCTAAGCCTAATGGGAACTGTAGTTCCCATTAGGCCGTGATGTAGCAAGAATGAATGCGCACCGCAAACCAGGAAGTCAGTAAGAATAACGATTCAGGAGTGCTGTAGGTGAATAAAACAGCTCGGTTTCAACAGGTATCAAACTAGTTATAATGCAAAACATTACTTTTTACTTTATCAGCTACTGTCAAGCCTTTTACACACGACCAAGGAACTCAACGGGCGAAACACATCGTTTTCCTCGTCGAGTTCCTTGTTAGGCTGTCGAGGAACTCGACAAGGCAAGTTTCTCCATTCCCATCGAGGAAAAAGAAGACATGCTCTCCTTTTGGCTCGACGGGATCCTCGACAGTTTCCTCGTCGAAAAATGTACACGCGACCGGTTTCCTCGGCAAAAAAAAAATCCCAGCAAGTTTCTTGCTGGTTTTTGCCGAGAAACTCGGTCGTGTGTACGAGGCCTTAGACTTTAATTTAAGAGGAAAATATTTTTGTCTTTACAACCCCTTTAAGCTACGGCCTTATGGTCGTTTCCACATGTAGACTTGGAAAAGTAGGAAGGACAGAGCACCCCCAGTGTCCAAAGGAATGCAAACTTAAAGGTAGGTTAACCACTTAAAGACCTTAGGTGTTTTTCAGATTTGTTGTTTGCAAGACTTAAACAGTTTTTTCTGCTAGAAAATTACTTAAAACCCCCAAACATTATATATATATTTTTTCTAACACCCTAGAGAATAAAATGGCGGTCATCGCAATACTTTTTGTCACACCGTATTTGCGCAGCGGTCTTACAAGCGCACTTTTTTTGAAAAAAATTCACTTTTTTGAATTAAAAAATAAGACAACAATAAATTTGGCCCAATTTTGTTATATATTGTGAAAGATAATGTTACGCCGAGTAAAATTATACCCAACATGTCACGCTCGTGGCATGGCGTCAAACTTTTACCCTTAAAAATCTCGTTAGGCGACATTTAAAAAATTTTATAAGTTGCATTTTTTGAGATACAGAGTAGCTCTAGGGCTATAATTATTGCTCTCGCTCTAACGATCGCGGCGATACCTCACTTGTGTGATTTGAACACCGTTTTCATATGCGGGCGCTACTCGCGTATGCGTTCACTTCTGCGCGCGAGCTCGTCGGGACGGGGCGCTTTCCATTTTTTTTTTGTTTTCTTATTTAATTTTATTGATTTTATTATTTTTTACACTGAAATAAAAAAAAAAATGATCACTTTTATTCCTATTACAAGGAATGTAAACATCCCTTGTAATAGAAAAAAGTAGGGTTGTCCCGATACCACTTTTTTAGGACTGAGTACAAGTACCGATACTTTTTTTCAAGTAGTCGCCGATACCGAATACCGATACTTTTTTTAAAATGTTTTCCCAAATGCAGCGATGTCCCCCCACAGATGCAGCCATGTATCCCCCCATCCAGCCATTGTCTCCCCCCATGCAGCCATTGTCTCCCCCCATGCAGCCATTGTCTCCCCCCATGCAGCCATTGTCTCCCCCCATGCAGCCATTGTCACCCCCAATGCAGCCATTGTCACCCCCCATGCAGCCATTGTCTCCCCCCATGCAGCCATGTATCCCCCCATCCAGCCATTGTCACCCGCCATCCAGCAATGTATTCCCCCAGCCATTGTCACCCCCCATCCAGCCAGCGTCACCCCCCATCCAGCCAGCGTCACCCCCCATCCAGCCAGCGTCACCCCCCATCCAGCCATTGTCTCCCCCCATGCAGCAATGTATCCCCCCATCCAGCCATTGTCACCCCCCATCCAGCAATGTATTCCCCCAGCCATTGTCACCCCCCATGCAGCCATTGTCTCCCCCCATGCAGCCATGTATCCCCCCCATCCAGCCATTGTCTCCCCCCATCCAGCAATGTATTCCCCCAGCCATTGTCACCCCCCATGCAGCCATTGTCACCCCCCATGCAGCCATTGTCACCCCCCATCCAGCCAGCGTCACCCCCCATCCAGCCAGCGTCACCCCCCATCCAGCCAGCGTCACCCCCCATCCAGCCAGCGTCACCCCCCATGCAGCCAGCGTCACCCCCCATCCAGCCAGCGTCACCCCCCATCCAGCCAGCGTCACCCCCCATTCAGCCAGCGTCACCCCCCAACCAGCCAGCGTCACCCCCCAACCAGCCAGCGTCACCCCCCAACCAGCCATTGTCTCCCCCCATGCAGCCATTGTCACCCCCCATCCAGCAATGTATTCCCCCAGCCATTGTCACCCCCCATGCAGCCATTGTCACCCCCCCATCCAGCCATTGTCACCCCCCATCCAGCAATGTATTCCCCCAGCCATTGTCACCCCCCATGCAGCCAGTGTCACCCCCCATGCAGCCAGCGTCACCCCCCATGCAGCCAGCGTCACCCCCCATGCAGCCAGCGTCACCCCCCATCCAGCAATGTATCCCCCCATCCAGCCATTGTCACCCCCCATCCAGCAATGTATTCCCCCAGCCATTGTCACCCCCCATGTAGCCATTGTCACCCTCCATGCAGCCAGCGTCACCCTCCATGCAGCCAGCGTCACCCTCCATGCAGCCAGCGTCACCCTCCATGCAGCCAGCGTCACCCCCCATGCAGCCAGCGTCACCCCCCATCCAGCCAGCGTCACCCCCCATCCAGCCAGCGTCACCCCCATCCAGCCAGCGTCACCCCCCATCCAGCCAGCGTCACCCCCCATCCAGCCAGCGTCCCCCCATGCAGCCAGCGTCACCCCCCATTCAGCCAGCGTCCCCCCATGCAGCCAGCGTCACCCCCCATCCAGCCAGCGTCCCCCCATGCAGCCAGCGTCACCCCCCATCCAGCCAGCGTCCCCCCATCCAGCCAGCGTCCCCCCATCCAGCCAGCGTCTCCCCCCATCCAGCGTCTCCCCCCATCCAGCCATGTCACGCTTACCTGCATCCCCGCTGCCGCCGACTGTGTAATACGGGCGGGAACATTACAACTTTGAATCTCTGTTATGATTGGCGCCGCGCTGCGTATAGACACTCCCCCTCGCTCGGGATTGGACAGTTCACTGGCGGCGGATTACGGCGTTTCGTGGCGGCGGGCGGCGGGCGGCGTTCGGCGGCGTTCGGCGGCGGTCGGCGGCAAGTATTCTATTTATGTATCGGGGTGGGGTATCGGCGTCTGAGTACCGCCGAAAAAACTCGGAATCGGTCCCGATACCGATACTAGTATCGGTATCGGGACAACCCTAGAAAAAAGCATGACAGGTCCTCTTAAATATGAGATCTGGGGTCAAAAAGACCTCAGATCTCATATTTAGACTTAAATGCAAGAAAAAAAAAAAGGAAAATTTGTCATTTAAAAAAATGACAACAAAAAAATTGTCTCTTTAAGAGGCTGGGCGGGACTGACGTTTTGACGTCACTTCCGCCCAGCAGAGCTATGAGGACGGGTGGGGGCCATCTTGCCCTCACTCAAGTCCTCACTCACCAGGCGGCAGCATCCGATCTCCTCCGCCGCTACCGACGGCTACGGTAAGCGGCGGAGGGCGCGAAAAAGCGGCGGGAGGGGGGGTGGCCTCTCCCGCCACCGATAACGGCGATCTCGCGGCGAATCCACAAGGCCAACCTGCAAGCGGCCTTTTATAGTGTGGGGCGTGTACTAAACCCCCTGAGCCATAATTGGCCACAGCCACCCTGGCTTTCGCCAATTATGGCTCTCCATTTTTTGCAAGCTGTGATTGGCCAAGCATGCGGGTCATAGTGCATGCTTGGCCAGTCAATCAGTGCAATGCCGCAGTGAATTATGGGCCGTGACGCGCCACTCAAATTTGGCACGAATGACCCGTTTTGTTCGTATTTCGACGAACGATCGAACATACGATGTTCGAGTCAAACATGAGTTCGACTCAAATACGAAGCTCATCCCTACTGGTAAGTATAACATGTTTGTTATTTTATTTTATTTATGTGACACCGGAGGGGGGAGGGTTTCGAAAAGCGGAGGTTCACTTTTTGTGTGGACCTCCACTTTAAGTGGTTAATTTATCAACAAGAGTTATCATATGCTACTATATTTACCAGAATCTTTAACCAGATCTATATTTGAGTCTACATAGCTACCCTTGTTTTCCCCGACCATATGTTTGTATGTTTTTTAAAGTACTTGCGCAGAAACATCATTGTATTTGCTTTGTAATTTTATCAACTTTTGTAACCCTGTTTGATGCCTTTTTGTTTTCTTTTATTCAATAAAACATATTTCAAGTAAAAAAAAAAAAAGCTAAGAAGACGCACTAAATACTTACCTTTGATCTGGAGTTATTGATTCCCTGATACAGCATGCCAAAAGCCATGACCCAGGGACAAGATATATGAAAGGCAGATGGTCACATTAGGTCGGCTTTATCCATCATTTTATCATTGTAATAAATATTTATATCAAATGTATTCTCATGTACTTACGGTATTGGGATAATCAGTTAATAGTTATAAAATGCAACAAATATATATTAGAAAGATTCAGTGCAGTAATGAGTGTTTGCCCTTCGCTGTTGCAGTGAGTCGTTATACAGAACAGTTGTGTTTTATATAGAAGTCGTTAGATTTACATGTAATCCTTGGGAACTGGAAGCCTTTAATAATTGATTTCACAGGGCCCATTATTGATGATTTCACAAAATTATATTTAGATGTATTTTATTTTTAATCTTTCACAAAGCCATTTGTTAACTATTGATTGGAAACACATAAAATAACTTGAGAATGATAGGAAGAATATACTGTGAATTAAAATGAATGTGTGGCCGGCTATGGAAATTTCAAGTGATTCTAAAGGAAAAAGTTATTTGTTTTACTCTAATGCATTTTGTGCATTAACCACTTGAGCATGGCCATCTTTAAGGCAGGGCAAAAGGGGCAGCTGTCATTGTTGTGGGACCCAAAGCAGCTGCCTCATACTTGCCAACTATCCCAGTTTAAATTTCCTTGTCCCTTGAAGTTTTAGTCATGTACTGTGTCCTGATATCTCAGTGTGAAGTGCTGCTACTAATGCTGCCCAGCTCTGCCCTATTTTTGTGTACAGATGACTCACATTCAGGGTTTGTTTACATGTAAATAACCGTTATGCATATGTAAATAATGGGAGCATTCATATGTAAATAACTGAGGCTGGTGACATTCATATGTAAATAAAGGCAGCATTTATCTGTATATCATGCCTAACTGCAGTGAAGGGATGATGTGCTGTAATCTCTAGCAACCAATCAACAAGAAGAAATCATGTGCTGTAACCTCTAGCAACTAATCAGTGAGCTGTAATGTGTGCTGTAACCTCTAGCAACCGGTTAGTAAGTGGTAATGATATACTGTAGCCTCTGGCAACCAATCACATTCACTGCCTGATCTGATACAGTAAACTGATTTTAAGTCTGGCTGATATTTAATGTATGTCTCAGAGCAGGTGGAGAGCAAAATTGGATGGGGGGGGGCAAGAAATTGATTGCCCAGGATCCAATCAACATTAAAGACAGCTCTGCACTTGAGGACCAACCGCTAAAGTTATACTACGGCAGGTTGGCTCCCCTGGGCGAGCCATTGTAGCTGTACGTCAGACGCTTTAAAAAGAGGACCAGGGGGCGCACGACGTAGCCAATGCACTTGCTGGACGGTCACGATGTCCGTCGGGCACCCACGATTGCTCCTAAGAGAGACAGAACAGAGGTCTGTCAATGTAAACAGACAGATCTCCGTTCTGTACGGTGTGAGGAGACTGATCTGTTGTTCCTACTGATTAGGAACAGCAAACGGTCTACTCCCCCAGGTAGTCCCACCCCCCCACAGTTAGAAACACCTCCCTAGGACACACATTCAACCCCTTGATCGCACCCTAGTGTTAACCCCTTCCCTACCATTGACATTTATACAGTAATCAGTGGCTATTTTTAACTCTGGTCCCACAATAGTGTCAAAAGTGTCCGATCTGTCCACCGCAATGTCATAGTCCGATAAAAATCGCAGTAAAAAATAAATTAATAATAAAAATGCCACAAATCTATCCCCTATTTTTTAGACAATATAACTTTTGCTCAAACCAATTAATATATGCATATTGCAATTTTTTTACCAAAAATATGTAGAAGAATATACATATCGGCCTAAACTGCGGAAGATATTTTTTTTTCTTGGATATTTATTATAGCAAATGTAAAAAATATTGTTTTTATTTCAAAATTGACTCTCTTTTTTTTGTTTATAGCGCAAAAAATTAAAACTGCAAAGGTGATCAAGTACCACCAAAAAAAAGCTCTATTTGTGGGGAAAAAAGGACATTAATTTTGTTAGGGTACAACATCACACTAACCGTGCAATTGTCAGTTAACCACTTGCCGACCAGCTGCTGTGGCTTTACGGCGGCAGGTCGGCTCTCCTGCGCTAGAGCATGTAATATAACGTCGGCTCCCCTAAGGCACTCCCCGCTCGCTCCTGACTCCCGCGCGTGTGCCCGGCGATGGCTCGTTACAGAGCGAGGACCGGGAGCTGTGTGTGTAAACACACAGCCCCCGGTCCTGTTAGGCAGAGAAATGCTGATCTTCTGTTCATAAAATGTATGAACAGGAGAAGATCAGTCATTTCCCCTAGTGAGTCCAGCCCCCCTACAGTTAGAACACACCCAGGGAACATACTTAACCCCTTCCCCGCCCCCTAGTGTTAACCCCTTCACTGCCAGTGGCATTTTTATAGTAATCCAATGCATTTTTATAGCACTGATCGCTATAAAAATGCCAATGGTCCCAAAAATGTGTCAAAAGTGTCTGAAGTGTCCGCCATAATGTCGCAGTACCATAAAAAAATCGCTGATCGCCGCCATTACTAGTAAAAAAAAATATTAATAAAAATGCCATAAAAATACCCCCTATTTTGTAAATGCTATAACTAGGTGTCAGTTCTCTATATACAAGCATTGAGCAGGAGGATGGGATCATGGGGGTGGCAACAGCCCTGTATAATAAAACCACATACAGACAAGAACAAATACAGTACATACTGGAAGGATTGAAACTGGCGATGCAGTGTAACCATTTTTGGTATGCCAATGAGTATTATGTTCAAACAAAGGGGGTCGCAATGGGGGCACGGTATGCCCCCAGTGTCGCCAATCTCATGATGAATATATGGGAGGATGAGTACATCTACAATGGAAGACACCCGCAGATTAAGATGTACCGTCGATATATTGACGACCTCCTCATTCTTTGGGATGGAAAAGTAGAACATCTGCAGAAATTTCTAGATAACCTAGACAACAATAGGTTCAATCTCAAATTCACTGGGAAGTTTAGTGCCAATAATATTGAGTACCTGGATCTAGAAATTTACAAGAGTGGTACATCATTACACACCAGGACATTCTTTAAAGAGAGCGATAGGAATGGATACATCCCTATCAACAGCTGCCACCATCCGAAGTGGAAGGCCAATATCCCTAAAGGGCAACTCCTTAGGCTCAGAAGGAACTGTGACTCAGATGAAGACTATGGAAGGCAAGCCGAAACCATTGTGGGCAGATTCAAGGAAAAGGGGTATACATCTGCAACTCTGGAAAAATTGCAAAATGATATCTCACAGAGGGATAGACAAGATCTACTAAAGCATAAGACCGCCACAACCCAAAGTCAGAATCACTGCTCCTTTATTACTGGCTTCAACTCCCAGTACAAGGAATTTGAGAGTATCCTCAAGAAATATTGGCCTATTCTGAAAGAGGATTGTATCTTATCAAAAGTTCTCCCTAATAAGCCCTCATTTATCTACAGGAAGGCTCCCACCCTTAGACAATATCTGGTACACAACATCATCAACCCCCCGAAACAGGTTGAAATCTGCCCAGATCTAAAGGGGTTTTACAAATGCCAAAGGTGCCTAGGGTGTAGAGAAACCAAATCCCAACCCCGTAGAAAAACTGAGTTCAAATCTAGACATGACCACAAGGTGTATAAGATCAGAAACCTTATCACATGTAACACCACCCATGTCACGTATGCCATTGAATGCCCCTGTCATATGCAGTACATAGGCAGAACCACTAGAGAACTGCGTGTCAGGATTAGAGAACACATAAACCTCATTAAGAAAGGGTCCTCTAAACATCACCTCTACCGTCATTTTGAGCAATTCCATCAGAAAGACCCCTCATGTCTCATATTCTATGGCATAGATAGCATCAAAGATAACTGGAGGGGAGGTAACAAAGAAACAGCAGTGTCACAAAATGAAACGAGCTGGATTTACCGGTTGGGGACACTGGTGCCACATGGCCTTAATGTGGACATAGATCTTAACTGTTTCCTGGCTAATCCCTAGTGACATAGGTGTGTGTAACTCTAAGCTATTCTTACCTTTAAGACATCCCCCATTTTCCTTAGTGTCCTCTATCTTACACTTACCGGGCGTGGCCCTACATGGAGTATGGCACCCGTACTCACGCCTACCAGGCCCCATTTTATTTACTTTACATATATATATATACACTTTTTCTCTTACTAAATTATCCTTAATAGGAATGTTCAACATTTGGTTTTCACATTTAATATTATATATGTCACTATGCACATATTTATGCAGTATAGGGTATATCAGCCCTCATGTATATTGCACACTCACCTATGCGGGTGTAGCAGGGATATTACATTGATTACTCTTTTTATTTTAATTTTATTTTCACCTTATGTATTCATGCACATTAATATATAGCGTTATGCTGTATACTTTATTACTATCCCAGTGGGATTTTCCACAATGTATATCGTATCACTTATACTGTAGTACTCTATACAGAGGTATGTATCATCTATATTAATAATGGCCTCCTCTGTATGCTCAGGGTTCCTGTGTCCCTGAGTGTATTTATAGCAATATGCTCACGATTTGTCTATGCCCTAATAGAGTGCAGACACTTTAGAATTATTATTATATTTCATCATCTAATTATACTGTATGCTCTATGCAAGGATACCCCCGTGCTGATTTTCTAGTATACGCTAATTGTCACCCTGGTTCCTATGCTAACTAAACATCTATGTACTTCACTGTATGTAAATGCTCGTATCCTAAGTGGGATGTTGAGATCTTCCATCCCCCCATATATATCCCTATATACGTATAGGTCATCATGCAGCATCCCGTTACCTATCTAGTCAATTCACAGCCGTTTTTAGTTTTAGTTTGTGGTACTAAGGGTATATCTATGGGCTACGCCGTGCCGCGTATATTTTACTCCAAGGGTTAACACATACACTGATCTAGCCCTCGCTATCAGAAACGGAGGTTCCGTATGAGGGATACCTATTGGATGTAGCCCTGGGTGGGTGGTCTGACGCGGCCTGGCGATTCCCATAAATTACACCTGCAGACGCAACACTGACACGCCTCAGAAGACGATCAACATTTTCGAAACGTACGTCAGGCTACGTCACGTGCTACGTCACTTCCGGGTACACGCCAGATGGTTCGGCTGGAACGCACGCCACCATCTAGCTAGCACACGCCAGTCTCTGAGTCTAGCCAAGCAGCGTTATTTACACAAGCACGGCTCTCAGTAGACCACGGCCCTTATATATATTTTTTTTGCTTCTGTTTTTTCATTTTTTATACAGTTTTATTATGCCACAGTTGCGCACTTCTTGCTAGGAGTGAACCTGGGGACATTGTTACTGTCTGTACCATTCACATTAGCCTGCTCTTTAGCAGGTTACTGTATGACATTATTTTAATAAATACAGATTTATCTAAGCCACTTCAGTCTCAGACTATATCACACTATTGGAGCCCTTGATTTTTCTTTTTGAGGAACTAATACAACAGTATACTGGGAAACGGCTATAATCCATATACCCACCTGGGAAGGAGAGGAAGCAGCGGACTGGACCAGCAGCCACAGGATCCCCCGAGTTATGCACGCTACCCCAAGAGGGGGCTTCGTTCTGGTGAGTGGGGAACCTTGAGGGGAGCACCGGGATCACGCCGAATTCTGTTGTAGGAGCACCTCACCTGCCATATTCTGCTGCATCAAGTTTCCTCCATATCTTATTTAGATGTATTCCCCTATGCCTAAGGACTAGTGGATATGGATGGACTCTAGTTGTTACCATTTCCAGGATTTTCTATATCTAATTTGTGTGATATCATAGCATCACGGACTAGTTTTTATCTATTTTCTATGTGGCTAGATATAGTTGCGGTACAGACGCAGACTTCCGAAACATCTGTTAATGATCTTTGATGTTATTTTTATTTTTATTTCAATTAATTAATTTTTTAATTTTTTATTGGTATTTTTTGTGTCATAGTAACATTTTATGTTAGAGAGAGATCCCTCCTGATTTATAGGGATACACTGACACTTTCTTACCACTGTCTAGCAGCACACTTTCTCCAGGTTCAGACTTCATGTTTTACCATTAGAGCACTTAAGTGTAGCTGTCGGCCACTCTGTGCCTAGACTCATTGGTCCGTGTAGGACATTGGATCTTATTCCTTAGGTCTGCTGGCTTATTGGAGATCAAGTTACCCCTTTCTTGGGGCCATTTATGACACCTATTCCTGGCTAGGTATCACACCTCCAGGGTTTAACACATCAGGTGTACACTTAGGCAGCGCCACCTATCCTACTTACATATATATATTTGTTTTCTGCCCCTTAGGGGACAGTTTTTTAGGAAGGCAGCAGCCTACAACCTCATATATCCTAGCGCAGGTTTCTATTTATTTATTTTTTCTATAACTAGGGTTGTCCCGATACAACTTTTTTAGGACCAAGTACAAGTACCGATACTTTTTTTCATGTACTCGCCGATACCGATTACCAATACTTTTTTTTAAATGCAGCCTTGTGTCCCCAAATGCAGCCTTGTGTCCCCAAATGCAGCCTTGTCCCTAAATGCAGCCTTGTCCCTAGATGCAGCCTTGTCCCTAAATTCAGCCATGTCCCTAAATTCAGCCATGTCCCTAATTCAGCCATGTCCCTAAATTCAGACATGTCCCTAATGCAGCCATGTCCCTAAATTCAGCCATGTCCCTAATTCAGCCATGTCCCTAAATTCAGCCATGTCCCTAATGCAGCCATGTCCCTGATGCAGCCATGTCCCTGATGCAGCCATGTCGCTAATGCAGCCATGTCCCTAGATGCAGCCATGTCCTTAATACAGCCATGTCCCTCGATGCAGCCATGTCCCTGATGCAGCCATGTCCCTGATGCAGCCATGTCCCTAATGCAGCCATGTCCCTAGATGCAGCCACGTCCCTAATGCAGCCATGTCCCTAATGCAGCCATGTCCCTAATGCAGCCTTGTGTCCCCTAAAAGAAAGCCAAGTCCCCCTCCCCCCGCCACTGCCGACATCCAGTTGATCAGCGCTGGGGGAACATAACAGCTTTCATTTGAATAGCTGTGTGTTCCCCGCGCCTCGTCATGTATAGACACTCCCCCTTGCCCGGGCACTTTGATAGACAGATCACCCATCCAATCCTGGGACGGGTGATCTGTCTATCAAAGTTTCTGGGCAAGGGGGAGTGTCTATACATGAGGCGTGGCGGGGAATACACAGCTATTCAAATGAAAGCTGTTGTGTTCCCCAAGTGCAAATTAACTAGATGTCGGCAGCGGCGGGGGGGTACTTGGCTTTGTCTTAGGGGACTAGGCGGCAGCGGCAGCAGCTTTCCTCTCCTCCATACGAGGACTGCTCTGCTCCACTCTCCGCCCCCTCTCCACCCCCTCTCCACCCGCACTGCACCCCCTCTCCACCAGCTCTCGGGAAAAAAAAAGTTTCGGGTCAGCCATCGGGAGCATTTGCGCGAGTATATTTACGAAAAATATGTAGAAGAATACGTATCGGCCTAAACTGAGGAAAAAAATAGTTTTTTTTATATATTTTTGGGGGATATTTCTTATAGCAAAAAGTAAAAAATATAAAAAAAAATCTAAATTGTCGCTCTATTTTTGTTTATAGCACAAAAACTAAAAACCGCAGAGGTGATCAAATACCACCAAAAGAAAGCTCTATTTGTGGGGAAAAAAGTGCGCCAATTTTGTTTGGGAGCCACGTCGCATGACCGCGCAATTGTCAGTTAAAGCAACGCAGTGCCGAATCGCAAAAAGTGCGATATGGTTCGGGGGTTAAGTGGTTAAAGCGACACAGTGCCGATTGTGGTTGAGTTCCTTCACCTATTTTCTGAGAAAAAAAAGCCCTGAGGGTAACCAATGACATGTGATTACTGGAGATCTTGTGATGTTCAGTAACTGTTAATACTTTTTCCTGGAGTGGAACAATGATTATATTCAGTGAACCCTATATGATTAAATCGAGTACTTGGACTCTCTCTGGTTATCTGGAACTACAGGTACCTGTTGTTGGGGATTCACTAGGAGGAGTTTACCTCTGACATATGTATGATTATCAGCAAACTTGGGAGTGTTCATGGACATGGCCGCACACAAACTTTTTTTGGACAAATCCATGATACATGACTATTGGAGATCCTGTGGTGCTTGATATTTGTGTCCAGCTAAGGAATTAACATACAAAATGAATTCACCAATATACAGAAATTCACACCGGAATGCTGACGAATAAATCAAGACAAGCAAGGGTGGATAAAACCCGACATGTTTCGGAGGCAGACGGTTAGGTTAATTCATAAACCATATGCAGATTCCTTCTTCAGGGATCCTTAACCACTTCAGCCCCAAGCCATTTTGCTGGTCAATGACCAGGCCACTTTTTGCGATTCGGCACTGCGTCGCTTTAACTGACAATTGCGCGGTCGTGCAACGTGGCTCCCAAACAAACAAAATTGGCGTCCTTTTTTTCCCACAAATATAGCTTACTTTTGGTGGTATTTGGTCACCTCTGCGGTTTTAATTTTTTCGCGCTATAAACAAAAATAAAGCGACAATTTAAAAAAAATATGAATATTTTATACTTTTTGCTGTAATATATATCCCCCAAAAATATATATAAAAAAACATTTTTTTTCCTCAGTTAAGGCCTATACGTATTTTTCTACATATTTTCCGTAAAAAAAATCGCAATAAGCGTTTTTTGATTGGTTTGCGCAAAAGTTATAGCGTCTACAAAATAGGGGGTAGTTTTATGGCATTTTTATTATTTTTTTTTTTTACTAGTAATGGAGGCGATCTGCGATTTTTATCGGTACTGCGACCTTATGGCGGACACTACGGACACTTTTGACACATTTTTGGGACCATTGGCATTTTTATAGCGATCAGCGCTAAAAAATTACATTGATTACTTTTTACAATGTCACTGACAGGGAAGGGGTTAACACTAGGGGGCGAGAAAGGGGTTCATTATGTTCCCTAGGTGTGTTCTAACTGAAGGGGGGGTGGGACTGACTATGGGAAATGACTGATTCTCTGTTCATACACTGTATAAACATGCGATCAGTCATTTCTCGCCCCTGACCACCTCAGCTCCCAGGAATGATTGACTTGTCCGACCGGTTTGCAGCCCTTATTGCTATCAATCAGACCCACAGGCATCTCTATACAGGCATCTCTATATATCAGCTTCTGCTCCTGATGAGTGGAGAGTTCCATGAAACATGTCAAGCTATTCTGATGCTACAGTCATGTCTACTATATGGGATCATTTCATTATTTTTACCTATTTTTATCTGTAATCTGCTGTAACCATCATGAATTTATGAGTTTATTATGTGATATAGATCAACGTGCCTGACTGTTTCTATATTATTATTACTATTTACTACAATGCAAATATGCTGCTATTATGTCTATACTGTATTTATTAAATAAATGCTATTTCTACGCTATACTGTCTTGTGTGCTGGATATTGAGTTTCAGCTAGTACAGTTTTAGTATCCATTTTTTGGTCAGACACTCATTGCCCGGTATCACCTTTTAGGTGCATGTTTCATTTAAAGTCCCAAACTTTTTTCAGTATAAATGTTAGAGAAGTAAGTACAACAATATAAACTATACAAACAATACTAAATACACAAACATTAACTATACAAACATACTTCTAACAACAGTATCATTGGGAATTTATTGCTACATTCAGTCCATTTTTTAGCACATTTATCTTTCTATCTTGGAGCATTGCTTCCTGAGCCGTTGTACCTTAACAAAAAGATTAAGGGACCATTCACACTATGTTGGTCTTGTGCATTACATTAACACATGTTATGTCATTCATAAATTTAGAATGGGCTGCCAAGACACCAGAATGGATAAAAAAAAGTTTCTGTCAACCATAGCCAACTTACTTTAGAGTCTCCGCTGTGGCATCTATGTCTCCCATTTAGGTGTATTCCACTGGGGGTCCAAGTCAGGCTAAAAGTCCGTCCTGACTCCATGTAATCCACAGAACAGGGAGAGAAAAATCTAAGCCAACGCACACCATACAAGCCCAGTATGTAATAGGTCATAACATCCTCAGCCTAACTCCAGCCAGGTCATGCTCTTAACATGTTTTGCCCCACCCACAGGGCTTACTCATGGATGTCTCCATGAGTAAACCCCATGGTGTGAAATATGTTGGGTGGCATGGATTTGGGCTCCTGGATGGAGCTAGGCAGAGGCTGTTATCACCTATTATATGCCAGGCTTGTATAATGTGCGGTAGATGAGATTTTTCTCTCCTAGTTCAGCAATTTTTCTGATGCAGAACACATATTGCAGCCCATGTGCATTGAAACCTATCAAGTAACTTTGAGTGCCACTGAAATCAATGATAACAGGTCTTGGTGATCCAATTGACTGGCGTCTGTGGTATTTATATAAACCAACTAAGTAATATTGAGTGCAAATATGCTGCATTTCCACCTGGCCCATGTACAAGTTAAGGATAGAAAATAACCTTAGCCTCTGCCCCCCCCATCCACACCCCCAACATGTTTTACCTTGCCCACAGGTTTTATGTATTGCATTATTACCAAGTTCTATGACTAAGCCCTGTGGGCGAGGTGAAATGCATCAAGGAGTGTGGCCAGAGAGGCAATTTTTAACCTGTACCTTGTACATGGGCTGAGAGGCAGTGCAGCATCTTTGCACTTATTATTACCATGTGCATTGAAGCTATGTTGTCTTAGTGCATTAACCACTTGCCAATCGCTGCACGCAGATAAACGTCGGCACAATAGCAGCAGTGGGCAAATGGGCGTACTGGTACGTCCCCTTTAATTTGCCACACGGCGGTTGCACGCACGCTGCCACGGTCTCCGTGATGGTGCCCGTGGACCCCGTGAACTCGATGTTCACCGGCGGCACACGATCGTGTCATGGAGAGGCAGAACGTGGATATACCTATGTAAACAAGGCATATCCCTGATCTGCCCAGTGACAGGACAGAGATCTACTGCTCCCTGTCATCGGGAGCAGTGATCTCTGTCATGTCAGTTGTAGCCCAGACCCCACAGTTAGAATCACTCCCTAGGACACACTTAACCCTTAGATTGTCCCCTAGTGTTTAACCCCTTCCCTACCAGTAGCATTTACACAGTAATCAGTGCATTTTTATAGCACTGATCGCTGTATAAATGATAATGGTTGCAAAATAGTGTCAAAAGTGTCTGAGTCTCGTACACACGACCGTTTTCCTCGATAAAATCCATCAAGAAACTTGGTGGGAGAGCTTTTTTGCCGAGGAAAACAGTCGTGTGTACGTTTTTCATCGAGGAAACTGTCGAGGAACTCGACGAGGAAAAAAGAGAACAAGTTCTCTTTTTCCTCGACGGGAGTCTCAATTTCCTCATTGTGTTCCTCGTCAGGCTGGTTTTAGACGAGAAACGCGAGCGTGTGTATGCTAAGAAATCCACGCGTGCTCAGAATAAAGTATGAGACGGGAGCGCACCTTCGGTAAAAGTAGCGTTTGTAATGGAGATAACACATTTGTCACGCTGTAACAGACTGAAAAGTGCAAATCGTCTCTTACCAAACTTTTACTTAACACGCAGTAACATGAGATTAGCAAAATCAGCCCCATGGGTTGTGCCAGTGGAATCAAACTTCCCCTGCCATTGTATGTGTTGTACGTCACCACATTTGAGAACGAGGAGATTTTGTCTTGACCGTGTGTACGCAAAGCAAGCTTGTCGAGTTCCTCGACAAACCTAACAAGGAACTCGTCGAGGAAAACTATGTGTCTTTTCCGACGAGTTCCTCGGTCGTGTGTACGAGGCCTGATGCGTCCACCGCAATATCGCAGTCACAATAAAAATCACAGATTGACGCCATTACTAGTAAGAAAAAAAATAGTTTTTTTTATCTTTTTTGAGGATATTTATTATAGCAAAAAGTCAAAAATATTGTGTTTTTTTTTTCAAAATTGATGCTATTTTGATATTTTGATATTTGATATTTTGATGCTATGTTTATAGCGCAAAAAATAAAAACCACAGAGGTGATCAAATACCACCAAAAGAAAGCTTTATTCGTGAGGAAAAAAAGACATACATTTTGTTTGGGTACAGCATTACACAACAGCGCAATTGTCAGTTAAAGTGAAGCAGTGTCGTATCGCAAAAAGTGCTCTGGTCAGGAAGGGGGTAAATTCTTCCGGGGCTGAAGCGGTTAAGATACCATTCAAAGTAAAGCTGATATTGGTATACATTTTCCATCTTAAAGAGGGCCCTGGTTACAGGAAGTCATGCCCATTGTATTCTAAGATACAATTCTACAAAACATTTGATAATTCTTTCTAAAGGCATTCTTAATATCTTTGTTTCTCAAGCTATATATAACAGGGTTCATTAATGGTGTCCCCACAGTGTACAGCAGAGATAAGACTTTGCTTATTTTGAGGGATTGCCCTTTGATTGGAAAGCCATACATAGAGATCAAGGTTACATAATAGGTAGACACAACAGTGAGGTGGGAGCTGCAGGTAGAGAAGGCTTTCTGCCTCCCGGTATTGGATGGAATCCTTAGAATGATCTTGATAATATGAATGTATGAGAAGGTGATAATAATAAAAGGAATAACAAGTATGGGAAAACTAAGAAGGGTAACCTCCAACTGAACTAACGAGGTGTCCGAACATGATAATTCTATCAAAGGGGGGTAATCACAGAAAAAATGGTCAATAATATTACTGCCACAAAACTCAAGTAACCCTAGAGACAGGGCAATGATGAAGGATATAGAAATACTCAACATCCAACATGTCACAATAAGATTCTTGCACAATATGTTATTCATAATGGAAATATAGTTTAAGGGGTTACAGATGGCCAAGTAGCGATCGTAGGACATGACTGTTAGAAGAAGACACTCTAAACATTCTGAAAAGGAGAAGAAGTAGAACTGAGTGATGCAGCTAACAAAAGATATATAAGTTCTCACGTTGACCACCACATGAAGCATTTTGGGCACAATATTTGTACTCAGTATAAGGTCTGATAAAGACAGTAGGGTAAGGAAGAAGTACATGGGAGTTTGGAGGTTTTTGGTGTTGACCACCAGAGTGATGATCAAAAGATTTCCACATATGGTCATAACGTAAATCAAAAGGAAAAAAGTGAAGAGATAATTCTGTAGACCATAGAGCTCTTGAAATCCCAGAAGAATAAACCCCATAGACAAAGAGGTGTTCATCTGTAGATGTAAGCATTATAAAAGTTTTGACATAAGTGGATGCTTTGTGGTGGTATACGTAGGTAATGAAGGCAATAGTGTTTACACATTCTAAAACAAGCAGTAATTGAATACAATTTTACAAAATATAAAACATATTAAAGTTTAAATCTGGCCATACATGAAAAGATTCCCTAATTTCTCTATCATCACTTAACAGCTTAGATCAGTGGTTCTCAACCTGGGGGTCGGGACCCCCTTGGGTGTCGAATGGTGATTTGCCAGGGGTCACCGAATCTTGGGCTGTTTCTGAAGCCTACATTGCTCTTCCAGCCTTTTCTCGGCTGCCCAGCTGGGCTGGTCCAGGAGCCCATGGCTGCTAAGCTGGGCTGTTCCTTGTGCCCATGGCCACCCACTCAGCCTCTTCGCAGCCGCCCATTCAGTTCATGGGATGGCTGGAGAGCAGAGACTAGAGGTCAGCTGACTGGTGAGGAATGTGAAGAGGGAGGGGCTGGAGGAGACCCTATCTCCTTATTTTGGAATAGGTGTCACTGCTACAAAGTTGGAGACACAGTGAAACCAGAGACACAGTGAATAACACTACCTGTGATAATAGATGCCATTAAAAGTCCCCACTACAGTTCTCAGATCAGCAGATGATCTTGATCAAGAGCACCTAAGTTGGCTGATCAGAACTCCCCCCAGCACTGCCACTCATCCCATTCCCCCTACCAGCACTGTCACTCATCCCAACTCCCCGCCAGCACTGCCAATTACTGTACCCCATTCTCCCCCCCTCACCACAAAAAGTAAGACAAGGAATAAAAATAGAGAATACATGTATGGGAGAGGAAAAGAGGGGGAGGAACAAAGAAAAGGGGAGAGAAAGAATAAGAGAACAAGAAACACGGCTAGAGAGAGGGATGGGGAAAAAACAAGAAATTGGCATAGAGAGAAACAAAAGGGAAAGAAAGAAGAACAAAGAGAAAGAGTGGAACATCCTAAAATAATAAGGGGTTTTAATACTGTACGAGTGGAAGGGACTCTGGGAGCGCTAAATGTCCATGGCATAGGGGCGCAAATTACTTGTCTTGCCTTGGGTGCTGACAACCCACGCTGCAAAAATGATTTTGCTGTTAAGGGTCCCCACAACTTGAGAACCACTGGCTTAGATGTATGAATCTTCCCTGCTGGCTGCTGTATTCTGACGAGACATGTGCACCGCCAAAAAAAAGTTTGTTTTAGTTTAATTTGTTTTTTTTTTTTTGTCTTTCGCATCATTGTTGATCGAAACTCGTAAATTTGCTAATTCGTAAACTCGAAAATTCGTAATTTTGTAAATTTGTAAGTTCAAAAATTCGTAAATTTTAAAATTCGTAAATTCCTACATTTAAAAATCCGTAAATTCGTAAATTTGGAAATAAGAAAGAAAATTCGAAAATTCAAAACAGAAAAAATCTGAAAATTCAGAATAATAACTAACTATTATATTATAGGTGTTGGAATTCCCTTTCAAATTTGGCTGCTAGTGAATGTAACGAATACAAATGTATCCAAAATTATGAAATTATCCAAAATAACGAATGCCTCATCTAAACAAATGGAACAAAATGAATTAATAATGATAAAACGTTTTTATTATTATTGTTGTTATTTATTATTCTTAGAAATGGGACTTTGCATGAAATATGTCATTGTGGGTAGTTATAATACGTATGAAGGAATTAAATAAAGTCTAATTTGATTTATTGTCATTAACCCCTATGGTTAGTCCAGACTACCCTTAGGGGTTAATGACATTAAATCAAATTTCAGTTTATTTAATTCATTCATACACATTATCACTACCCACAATGACATGTCTCATGCAAAGTCCCATGTCTATTCTCTATTTTCTTTACAAATGAATTAGGGATGGAAACATGTCATTGTTATACCATACTATAGGTCACTCTCTCAAAATGTTCTCATTTATTATAATTTATTAGTTATGTTCCATTCGTTTAGATGTGGCATTCATTATTTCGGATAATATGTAACTTCGGATGAATTTGTATTTGTTACATTCACTAACAGTCACATTTGAAAGGAAATTCCAATACCTATAATTTAATAGTTAGTAATAGTTAAGTTATTTTTAGTTAGTTATTTCCGATTTTTTAATTTTCGGGTTTTGAAATTTTCGGATTTTGTTCTTATTTTCGGATTTATGTTTATTTGAATTTTCGTTCTTTTTTCCGGAGTGTCGAATTTCCAAATATCCAAGATTTTTGATTTTTGAATTTCCGAATTATCAAATTTCCAAATATTCAAATTTCCAGATTTTCGAATTTACGATTTTCCGAATTTTTAAATATACACATTTTTGAATATTTGAATTTACATATTTACAAATTTTCGAATATTCTAATTTACGAATATTCAAAAAAATATGTTAAACGGGTATTTCGTTAATTCAGATATTTCCGAATTAACAAATTTGTCTAAGTTCATAAAAAATTTTATTTGGAACGAAACAAATTGTCTAATTCTGACAGTTAGCACTCACGGCTGTTAAAATACCCGGACAGTGACTACAGCTGATTGGCTGTAATCACTGTTCAGCTGGCTATTCTGAAATATCTGAATTAACGAAAACCTGTTTAACAATTTTTTTTGAATATTCATAAATTTGTAAATTCATAAATTAAAAAAAATAGTAAATTCACAAAGTCGCAGGTTTGGAAATTCGAGAATCTGAAAACCCCAAAAGTTACAAATAATAGCTGACTAATAATGTTAATAATAACTATTGCTAATTATTATTAAGAATTTAATTATAGATATTGGAAATTCCTTTAAAATGTGTCTGTTAGTGAACGTAACGAATATGAATTTATCTGAAGTAACAAATGCCGTATCTAAAGGAATGGAACATCACTAATTAATAATAAATACTAATAATAATAATAATAATAATAATAATAATAATAATAATAATATTAATAATAATAATAATAACTTTTTATTATTGTTATTATTATTATTATTTATTATTAATTTGTTCCATTCCACTTTTTTAGATGCAGCATTCGTTATTTCAGATAATTCATAACTTCCGATAAATTTGTATTCGGTACATTCACTAACAGCCAAATTTGAAATGAAATTTCAATACCAATAATTTAATAGTTAGTTGTTTTTAGTTAGTTAGTTATTCTTTCAAATGTTCAAATTTTCAAATTGTCTTTCTTATTTTCGAATTTAAAATTTTACAAATTTATGAATTTACAAATTGCGATCATAAAAACAAAAAAAATAATGAAACAAAAATGATGAAATGTTGTTTTTTGAGCAGTGCACATGTCTAACCTAAGCCAGTAAACCTGGGGTAAGTAAAAAAAAATGGGCTATCATGTTGGCTAATTTAGAGTGAATGCCAGGCAGATAAAATAAACAAACATATTTGTTTCTGTACTGTATTATTACATCATTATTATTATTATTTTTTAATGTATGTTGCATTAGTACTTGAATTTGAACTGATATCAGCCTGAGAGAAAAGAAGAGGAAGCAGCTCAACAACCGCTTAACCAGTTAAGACCCAGACCAATATGCAGGTTAAGGACCTTGCCCCTTTTTGCGATTCGGCACTGCATCGCTTTAATTGATAATTGCGCTGTCGTGCGACATGGCTCCCAAACAAAATTGGCGTCCTTTTTTTCACAAAAATAGAGCTTTCTTTTGGTGGTATTTGATCACCTCTGCGGTTTTTATTTTTTGCGCTATAAAGAAAAATAAAGCGACAATTTTGAAAAAAATGCAATATTTTTTACTTTTTGCTAGAAAGCTCTATTTGTGGGGGGTGGGGGGGGACGTCAATTTTGTTTGGGTACAACATCGCACGACAGCGCAATTTTCAGTTAAAGTAACCCAGTGCCCTTTTCGCAAAAAATGGCCCGGTCATTAAGGGGGAAAACCTTCCAGGGCTGAAGTGGTTAATTGTGCAACGGTGCTAAGGGAAGAGAGAGCAGAGTGACAAAGATATATGCTCCTCGGTGTGCTTTCTCCTTCACTGTCAAGCTGGGGCGGCTTTTAGTATTACTGAATGCCAGCAGGGAAAAATGAAGTCTCTTGCACTGCCAATCAGGGCTGTTTTGTGTGGAAAAGATGTGAAATACTCAGGATCAGAGTTGAAGAAAGAAGAATGAAGAAACATGGAAGTTCACTTGATCAGGTAGCTTAAATAACATACACTATATTGTCAAAAGTATTGGGACACCTTCTTTACACGCACATGGCATCTCAGTCTTAGTCCGTTGGGTTCAATATTGAGTTGGCCCCGCCCTTTGCAGCCATAACAGCTTCACCTCTTATGGGAAGTCTGTCCACAATGTTTAGGAGTGTGCCTATGGGAATGTTTGACCATTCTTCCAGAAGAGCATTTGTGAGGTCAGGCACTGATGTTGGACGAGAAGTCCTGGCTTGCAGTCTCCACACTAATTCATCCCAAAGGTTTTCTATCTGGTTGAGGTCAGGATTCTGTGCAGGCCAGTCAAGTTCCTCCACCCCAAACTCGCTCATCCATGTCTTCATTGGGCTTCTTTTTTTTTTTTTTTTTTGTAAGCCTTTATCTCCATTAGTGAACCAAATTAGTTTTTTTTATATATAGCATCCCATTGTAGTTTATTATTTCTATTGCAAAAGTTTTGTAGAACACAGGGCTGATTCACATCGATCTGCGCCAGGCGCAGCGTATGTCAGATACGCTACGCCGCTGTAACTTACTTTGGCGTAGTTTGAATCCTCAACGAATTTCGCCGTAAGTTACGGCGGCGTAGTGTATCTCTTGCGGCGTAAGGGCGCGGAATTCAAATGCGGCAGGTTTCATTTAAATGAAGCGCGTCCCCGCGCCGAACGAACTGCACATGCGCCGTCCCTAAAATTTCCCGCCGTGCATTGCGCTAAATGACGTTGCAAGGACGTCATTGGTTTTGACGTGAACGTAAATGGCGTCCAGCCCCATTCACGGACGACTTACGCAAACGACGTAAAATTTTCTAAATTAGACGCAGGAACGACGGCCATACTTAACATTGAGTACGCCACCATATAGCAGCTTTAACTATACCCCGAAAAAAGCCGAAACGGAAACAACATAAAAAAATGCGACGGCCGCGCGTACGTTTGTGGATCCTCGGAAATAGCTCATTTGCATACTCGACGCAGATTACGACAGGAACGCCACCTAGCGGGCGCCGAAAAATTGCATCTTAGATCTGACGGCGTACGAAGACGTACGCCTGTCGGATCTAACCCAGATGCCGTCGTATCTTGTTTTGAGGATTCAAAACAAAGATACGGCGCGGGAATTTTGAAATTACGCCGGCGTATCAGTAGATACGCCGGGGTAATTTCTTTGTTGATCTGCCCCCACATCTTTTTATTACAAAAGAACAATAAACTTATAAGCATATTTGTTAAAAATTCTATATTTTAATTACAGCAAATACCATGATTTACTAAACACATACTTACCCTATCACCTAAAGAAAGAACAATGCAATTCATTTAAGTACAATCCAAAATATGCATATCAGAAATATACAGAGTAGATCAACTAAACATGATGCAAAGTTTTCCATAAAATCAGTTTAAAAAAAATTAAATGAATAAAAGTTAATATATGAATTTTGTCAAATGATTTAAAATATTTGGACCTAATAAGCTATAGAACGGTCTGTTTAGTTCTCCATTTGTAGTATCATTTATAATCATAGTCATATTCTACTGATAAAAGAATGTGCCACTATTTATATACGGAAGAAGCATACACTACCATCTGGGAATGTTGCAAGTCTATGGAGAGCACTTCTAATTATTGTGTTCACTTTCAATTATTGTGTTTTAATGAAAATAATAGAGTCAAATAAATAGGAAAAAAGCAAACAATAATGTATTAGAAAGTAGTCATATCCTTCATAAAAAAAAAAAAAAAACATCACAGTAAGCTAATTTATAAAAAATATATAGATATTTATATAAATAAATATCTATCAATTCACACAAATGAATATTTAGAGGATATGTTTACAAATAAGGACAACTAAGAAATTCCCCTATTTGGATAAAGAAAAATAAATAAATGAATAAAATAAAATATATATGACCTAACAATAAACCTCTCTTCTATATAGGTTAGGATTTTGCATAAAGATCTTTTTTTTTTAAAGGGTTCACTGTTACATAATATATCACATAAATATCAGTCTATCATATCACATATAATAAAATAAATAATAAAATAAATAAAATATCATAGCATCACAAAAAAGGGTACCGTATTTTCCGGCGTATAAGATGACCTTTTGTATGTAAAAAAAATGCCTCAAAACTAATTTTGTTTCAGATTCCTACCTGTTTCTGCTCTGAAGAAAAAGCTGTGGGTTTTATGTCAATATGCAAAGTGAGTCGGAATGGAAGTGAATTTTTTATTATTAAAGTGGTTGTAAATTCTATAAAAAAAACACCTGCAAGACAAAGCCATAATGAGCTAGTATGACTAGCATACTAGCTCATTATGCATTTCTTACCTTAGATCAAAGCCCCCAAAGCCATCCTCGTGTCCCCCTCTGGCCGCAGACATCTCTCCACTGATACCGCTCCGGCGCTGTGATTGGCCGGAGCGGCACGTACGTCACCCCGCGCATGCGCTCGGGAACCGGCAAGAAGAAGAATGGGATTCTCACAGCGGTCGTGCCGTTGTCTACGGTGTATACCTTTGGGAACATATCTCCTAAACCGTGTAGGTTTAGGAGATATTGCAAACACCTACAGGTAAGCCTTAAAGGGTCACTAAAGAAAAAAAAAATGCCTAAAATTAATGTCTGCTGAAGTCAGCTGAGGGGAGTGGCCAGTGATGGATGTGTCCTGCTGAAGCTCTGTCCTTCTCGGCTCTTAACGGCTCTCACAGACGCTCGAATGGCAGGGTAACTACAAAATAATATACACAATATCACTCCCTAGAGCCCAGGGATCAAAACAATATGGTTTTTGGAGTAACCCGTGGAAAAACCGCAGCTAAAACCCTCAAAGAAAAGCCACTCAAAGGGAATATGAAAATGGCACTGTCAAATTCTCCTCAGGCAGTCAAACCCTGCTCTGACAAGAAACAACAGCACTTATCACAGGATTCCTTTGATACTGATGATGAACACAGTGCCATAAGCCAGTCAAAACAAACTGATACATTACAACCCAAAATATTGAAACAAATAGAGAAAATGTTTCAAAAAGCTTTGAAAGTGTCCTCTGAACAAATTACTGAGACTCTGACTAAAGAAATCAGAGACATAGGTCAGCGCACTGCTGACCTTGAATACAGGATGGATGATATTGAAACAAGCATAGCAACCCATGACAATGAATTTGAAATGCTAAAAGAAGAAAATGCAGCAATGCAAGCCCGTTTGTAGGATTTTGAGAACCGAGCTCGCCGCTCAAATCTTCGTATAAGAGGTATACCGGAGTCAATCATTGACCTCCAATCATCTATGACAGCCCTCTTTCAAGAACTAACACCATCAATTCCTATAGAAAGATTGGAAATGGATAGAATCCACAGAGCTTGCGATATAATTGCTAAGTTCCACTTTTTCCGCACCAAAGATCAAATTATGGCTGCAGCTAGACTGAAAGAATCTCTTACTTTCCAAGGACATACTTACCAAATTTTTGCTGATTTATCTCCCATAACAGTAGCTAAACGTCGTGAGATGAAACCTTTGCTCCTAAATCTCCAACTCCACCACATCCCATATCAATGGGGGTTTCCATTTTCAATTAGGTTCACTTATCAAGGAGCCAAATACTCCAGCAAAACCACTACAGAACTAAAGAACACGCTGCAAAAACTTCAGCTTTATAATAAGTCATCTGCAAATACGCGACGCCGTGCCCTTTCTGACTCTCCTCCACATTCATCAATCCCTGAACCTGATGGAAACAGACAGGCTACCCCAAAGAGAGGCTGTTTCAATCCTCCAGTTTCTGACCAGCAGGACACAATGGACTGACTTGACTGAGTAACTCACTTTGTGTCTCCTCCAAACTCCATGGTTAATTTAGCCATGCCTTAATTCATTCACATTTTTCCTACCCATAAGAAGATAAGTATCAGTACACTTAAAATCATTCTGCCAAATCGCCTTGTTATACCCTCATAAGTCTCTCTTCATTGTAACATCCTGTCTCTCCCCCTTCTCCTATAACTACCTCTACCCCCTCCCCCACCCCCTTCCTTCCCCCTTTCCTTTCCTCCCCTTCATACACTATGCAGAGACAGAAGTTGTATCTCCAAGGCTTTGTGTATTTATACTAATATTCTTGTTATTAACCCTATTTCTTTCCTACAGAGTGAATACTTAATTATTTTCCACACTTACAGCAGCCCTGAGGTGTATCAATCCTATGATCATAATAGAATTGAAATATGCCATTTCTAGTTTTAAAATGTATAAGGTTAATTGTTTATCTTATGTTCTTAATTGTGGAATAACTAGTCACTAGCTAAATACATGTTTGTAGCTGGTTACCTTGCCAAGTTTGGTTGTCTTAGTTTAATATGTTTTTTTCCCCCCGTATTCTTGAATACATTTTAACCGTTGAGAAGCCGAGAAGAGGTCACTGCTCCTCTCATTTTTCTGTCCTAGGACTCTCCCTCACTGTAGTTACAGTGTAGGGGGCCTCCTCAGACAGACTTTGTGCCTCTGAGCTCCTGTCATTTTTGAGCTCAGAAAGCCTACTTTTTATTTCTTGCTATGGATTTCAACCATCTCAATCTAATTAGATTACTGTCTATCATCTCCTTTTTTTTTCTTCTATCCTATTTTTCTTATTCTTTCTCCATTTTCCTCCCTTACTCCGGGTTTTGTCTAATACCACAATTTACATTTGATATGTACTGTTATATTTTTCTAAAATATCTTATATGGCTCCATTGAATGTACTTACCCTAAATACACAAGGTCTAAACATACCTCATAAACGTACTAAAGTTTTCAGGTCACTTTCAGCATCAAAAGCACACATAGTCTGCCTCCAGGAGACTCATTTCACTGAATCCTCCACCCCTAAATATTTTGGTGCAAGCTACCCCCAGGTTTATACAGCCTCAGCCAAGTCCAAACACAGAGGAGTGTTAATAGCATTTCACCGAACTACACCCTTTTCCCTAGAATCTGAAATCAAGGATCCAGAAGGTCGCTACCTCATACTTATAGGCAACCTATGCGATATCCCAATAACAGTAGTCTCATATTACGCACCCAACAAAAGACCAACATAATTTTTATCCCACCTTCTTCAAGTTATTGATACACATAAAGTAGGCAAACTCCTGATTTGTGGAGATTCCAATCAAACAATTTATCCCTATTTAGATAAATCACCATTACCCCCTACATCTAATTCTCAATCTAGATCGTTTCAGAGACTCCTTCAACAACATTCATTAACAGATTCTTGGCGTGAAATTAACCCATCCAAACGTCAATACTCCTTCTATTCTCACCCTCACAAATCCTTTTCCCGTATTGATCACATTTTAATTTCTATTTGTATGTCCCCTGAATTGCTCACCTCATATATCAAACCCTATACATGGACGATCATTGCGCTATAATTTCCACCTTTAACTCATTACTTCCAAAAGCACAAGACTCAACGTGGCAAATAAACAACTCTCTCTTATCACACCCTTCACTCTCTCAAGACCTAGAAAATGCCCTAAAAGAATACTTAAAAAATAATAAATCCTCAGATATATCCCCACTAACACTATGGGAAGCGCATAAGCCTGTCCTTAGAGGGTATTGCTTACGTCAAGCATCACATCAAAAGAAAGAAAAGAAAAAACTGCAACAAAAACTTGAAACTGAATTTAACAATTGTCATAATAAATTCCAATCTAGCCCTACACCGCAGAATAAAGCACAACTCAAGAAAGCTAGCTTAAATCTAGACCTATTTTTATCCGAATCTGTAGATAAAACTCTTCGGAAATCCAAACAAAAATACTACTTCCAAGCCAATAAACCTGGCACTCTCCTTGCACGTGCACTTAAAAAACTAAACAACCCATCTAAACCAATCCGACTGAAAATATCCCATGATAAATATACAAGTAATCCAGTCAATATCCTTCATACCTTCCACAAACATCTCACCTCCTTGTATAAAAAAGAAGACTCTTTCGACCAATCCTCAGCAGAAACTTTTTTTTCTCAAATAAAACTCCCTACTCTATCCCAAAGTCATTATGAAAGCCTTGAAAGCCCCATCACTCCCATTGAAATTGAACAAGCAATCAAATGCCTCAAACCTAATAAGCGTCCGGGACCAGATGGGTTTTCAGCCCTTTACTATAAAAAATTCTCACATATATTAACTCCCATGATGTTAGAAGCATTCAACTCCATCATTAATAACCAATCATTCAGATCTGAAACTCTAACAGCAATTATATCTATGATTCCTAAGCCACAATCTGATGACTCTTCCTGTGCTAATTTTAGACCTATATCGCTCTTAAATCTAGATATAAAATTATTAGCAAAAGTGATTGCAACCCGATTGAAAAGCATAATAGGTACCTTAATAAGTAACGACCAGGTTGGTTTTATCCCAATGCGCCAAGCAACTGATAATGTTCGTAGGGCCTTGTTGCTGATCCAAGCAGCCAAAAAAAGAAGAATCCCTATGTGTCTACTGTCACTAGACATCAAAAAAGCCTTTGACACGGTAACGTGGCCCTACCTACATTTCACTTTACAAAGATGGGGCTTTGGCCCACATTTCCTTAGTTGTGTCACATCTTTATATAATAACCCAAAGGCATACATCAAGTATGCAGGGTATAAATCAGCTATGTTCAATATTAACAGAGGCACTCGCCAGGGGTGCCCCCTCTCCCCACTGTTATTTGCCTTACTCATTGAACCCCTAGCACAAGCTATTAGAAAAAATCCATCAATTAAAGGTATAGAACTGGCTGTCCACCATCATAAACTCTGCTTATTTGCTGATGATATTTTAATTTTCATGTCCTCCCCCCATATTACAGCTCCCAACGTTATAAACAAACTTGACCATTTTGCCCATATATCTGGATTAAAAATAAACATGCAAAAATCTATAGCTTTAAACGTTTCTTTGCCCCCAGATATACTTCAACAAGCGAAGATATCCCTCCCTTTTACATGGTCCGCGACACATCTCTCATATCTAGGTATTGTACTTACCCCTGATCTAAAAGATATTTTCTCCGCCAACTACCCCCCACTGTTAGGGAAAATTTCAAATTATTTAAAGCAATGGTCCACTCTCCCCTTATCTTGGTTAGGTAAAATAAATGTTATAAAAATGACTATATTACCCAAAATGTTATATCTCTTTAGAGTTTTACCCATTCCTATTCCAGCCTACTTCCTCAGAAACCTACAACGAAAAACACAATCATTTATATGGAGCACTTCAAAATCTCGAATCTCTCCACACACCCTATACCTCCCTAAACTTAAAGGAGGTTTAGGTTTCCCAAACTTTGCCACTTATTTTCATGCTGCGCAAATAGCAAACATTCCCAAATACCATGTAAGCCACGAAATTCCACTATGGGTAGTAATTGAAACCATTGATAGCGACCCAATCTCTATACCAAATCTCATATGGTCCACCTCCTCTAACCACAAAATAATCAACAATAAGATTGCTAAACATATAATCACTATTTGGGAAAGATTTAAAATGACCCAGGGTTTACAATCCCCACATGTACCCCTCATATCTTTTATGAGAAACTCAAAGTTTTACCCAGCCCTCACATTTCCTAGAACCTTCACAAGATGGATTTCAGCGGGTCTAACACAATGTTGTGACTTTTTAAAACCTGCCTCATTTAAAACATTTCCAGAAATACGTGAAAGTCATAAACTTCCGGCATCTGAAATTTTTCGCTATTTACAAATTAAAAATTTCTTTGCACCATATTTACAAGGTATAAATAAATTGAGTGACATGACGCAGTTTGAACGAATATGTAAACGAGATCCTCATTCAAGAGGACTCATTTCAATAATATATAGCCAACTAAGTACTAAGCTTACCGCAAAATTACCTTCATATGCTGAAAAATGGATGAACGACCTTGGTTTCAATATAGATATATCTACCTGGAATAAAGTATGGTCAAATACTAAAACGTCCTCCCAAAATATACTTGCTATGGAAACAAATTATAAAGTTCTCATGTACTGGTATTTGGTTCCTGTTAGAATAGCAAAATTTGCTCCCCATTATTCCCCGCTTTGTTTTCGCGGCTGTGGTGATCCTGGAACACATTTACATATTTTCTGGGAGTGCCCTGTTACAAAAAATTACTGGAAAGAAATATTCCTCATGATTTCAGCAGTTTTCAAGAAATCCATTACTCCTGATCCGACTACCGCACTCCTAAATTTAAAACCGGATTGTATTTCCTATGCTCAATTTAAACTGTTCCTACAAATCACCACAGCCGCAAAGCAAACCATCTCCAAAGCTTGGAAAACAGCTACGCTTCTAGTTTCTGAAACCAGAAATAGAGTACATCAAGCCATGCTCCACTCAAAATCAGAAGCCATAACCAATGATTCCATAGACATATATGAAACAATATGGAACCCATGGGTGACCTATACTATCTCATCTAACCCAGATGATTCTCTATTGAGACCTTGGTAGGATATTGTAAGCCAGTAACATTCTGGATACAGTCTATCTATAATATTACTATCTCTATTATGTAACAATCCCGGAGCCTTTCCTCTATCCTGTACTGCCTTTCCTATCCTATTGTTTTCATCACTTTCCACTTTTTATACTCCACATTCTGTCCCTTTTCTTTCTTTTATCTCTCACTTCTTCAAATATATAGCTCAAGCTATCTCATTATATAAAATGGTAAATGTGAATATGTAAATACGATATCTAATTTTGCTCCTATTGTTTTAATATTTAACATGAATAAGATCCTTCTTCCCCCTATTTCGGCCAGTTTTTGAACCGATTCATTGCTAAAATTACAATTGCTCCATAGCTATAGTTCATATCATAATTATATCCGGTTCCATTTATATCACAATATTCTATAATATTTTATATGAGTTCAAATGCAATAGACTAACATGATTGGTTTGACTATAACCTGCTTTAATGATTCCTTTAATATTCTTCATAGGATCTACAAATATTTATTGGGTTTGTCTATGTTTCAAATACTCTCTTATTACATGATACCATTTTTATTTTTCTGTAATCTTTTATTGTCAATTGTATCTACTAGGGTTGTCCCGATACCGATACTAGTATCGGTATCGGGACCGATACTGAGCATTTGCGCGAGTACTTGTACTCGCGCAAATGCTCCCGATGCTTCTGCCGATACTATTTTTTTTTTTCCTCAAGTGACGAGAGGGGGCGGAGAGCGGGTGCAGAGAGGGGGTGGAGAGCAGGGGGCTGAGAATGGGTGGGGAGACAGCGGAGATCATTGGAATTGCTTAGAACGGCGGAGAGCGGGACTGAGAAGGGGCGGAGACCTAGCGGCGAAGATCGTGCTAAGTGCTGAGCTGAGAGTGGGCGGAACGGGGCGGAGAGCAGGTGGAGATCAGACGAGCTGGAAGGACATCGTAGCAGGCAGGCAAGTAAAAGATTCTGTGAAGTGACTATAGCTATTTAGACGTAACGCAGCAATGTGCTTCTGTCCAGCCTGATTCTCGGCACCCGCCCGCACTCCCGCAGCATCGCTCCCTGACGTTTGTCACATTAGAGCTGGGGATGGAAAGCTTTTCCTAGGCGGTTCCTCCCCGGCTCTGACATGTCTCACAGGTCATGAGGAGGAGCCTGAGAGGAGGGGCAGCTCTCGCACTGAATTGAGCCACGCTGTATCTGAGGTCTGTGTTCGGAGGAGTGAGTTTTAAAGTGTGCTAAGTGTGCCAAATCTGCCCAGGAAAAGCTTTCCATCACCAGCTCTAGTGTGACAAACGTCAGGGAGCGATGCTGCAGGAGTGCTCGCGGGTGCCGAGAATCCAGCTGGACAGAAGCACATTGCTGTGTTACATCTAAATATAGAAGCCTGGCTTCCGCCCACCCTCTCTAGCCACAGGGTGTCTGTGCTGGGAGAGGGAAGACATTCCTGTATCCACCACCCACCTGCACTCACCTACATGCTGTACCCAACTGCACCAACCTACACCCACTGCCCACCTGCCCTCTGTACTCCCCTGCACCCACTTGCACTCTGCACCCACCACCGATCTGCACTCTGCACCAACCTACACCCACTGCCCACCTGCCCTCTGCACTCCCCTGCACCCACTTGCACTCTGCACCCACCACCGATCTGCACTCTGCACCAACCTACACCCACTGCCCACCTGCCCTCTGTACTCCCCTGCACCCACTTGCACTCTGCACCCACCACCGATCTGCACCAACCTACACCCACTGCCCACCTGCACCCTGCCCTCTGTACTCCCCTGCACCCACTTGCACTCTGCACCCACCACCGATCTGCACTCTGCACCCACCTGCATGCTGTACCCAACTACACCCACTGCCCACCTGCACCCTGCCCTCTGTACTCCCCTGCACCTACTTGCACTCTGCACCCACCACCGATCTGCACTCTGCACCCACCTGCACGCTGTACCCAACTGCACCAACCTACACCCACTGCCCACCTGCACCCTGCACCCACCACCCACCTGCACCCACCACCGATCTGCACTCTGCACCCACCTGCACACTGTACCCAACTGCACCCACCTACACCCACTTGCACACTGTACCCACTGCCCACCTGCACCCTGCCCTCTGTACTTTCCTGCACCCACCACCCATCTGCACCCACCACCCACCTGCACGCTATACCCACCTGCACCCACTGCCCACCTGCACCCTGTCCCCACCTGCACACTGCACCCACCTGTACTCTGGACCCACTTGCACCCTGCCCTATATACTCCCCTTCACTCTCTGCCACCTATCAGTGCCAGCTAACCTGTTAGTGCCCATCAGCACCAGCCACTAGTCGGTGCCCAAAAGTGCCACCTATCAGTACCAGCCACCTATCAGTCCCCATCTGTCACATGACATTGAAAAAAAAGTATCGGTATTCGGTATCGGCGAGTACTTGAAAAAAAGTATCGGTACTTGTACTCGGTCCTAAAAAAGTGGTATCGGGACAACCCTAGTATCTACTGTTTTCTCTTTACTTTAAACCCAATAAACTAATTTGACAAAAAAAAAAAAAAAAATTAATGTCTGCAAGGTTGACAGACAGAATAGTGTAATGATTCTGTTAAAAAACGAGTAAATACCTATTAAATTCCGTCTTCTATATCATCTATATCACCTCCGACGTTCTAGTTTCTGTTCTCTCATTCACTTCCTGGTTTGCATCGTTCGTTCATGTAAGAACTACATTTCCCAGTATGAATTGCGGCATGCCCAGTAATTCACACCTCCTTGAGGTCTCTAACATGTAGAGAGCGTCCTGCCGCACAGATGTAGTTCCCAGGAGGGGGTGAGCATGTTACTCACCACCGCAGTAAAGCCTCCCGTCATGGTGGTCAGTAAAATCAGACATGCAGGAAGTGAACAGAACAGAGAAGAAATAGAGCAACTTCTGAGCAAAAACGAACAATGAAGAAAGATGCTTATTATGAAAAAAACCTTTTCCTTTACAACCCCTTTAATCTAGGCTTACCTGTAGGTGTACCTTCCTGGGGGGGGGGGGGGGGGGTATTACAACCTCTTTAACCCCCCTGGTGGTATTCCCGAGTCTGACTCGGGGTACGTTTTCAGAACCAAAAGCGATATCCCCGAGCCAGACTCGCAGTGTCCACAGGCATGGTATACTTACCTTGTCCCCTGGATCCTGCGATGCCTCCCCACTGTGTGAGCGAGCGGCATCCTCGCTCGATTCACACAGTGCCTGTGTGTCGCCGATCTCAGTTTCCTACAATGTTACGACGCACGGGGGCGGAGATCGGTGCCAGATTCAAAAAAGTAAATAAACACTATACATACAGTATACTGTAATCTTATAGATTACAGTACTGTATGTAAAAAAAAAAACCACACCCCCCTTGTCCCTAGTGGTCTGCCCAGTGTTCTGCATGAACTTTTATATAATAAAAACTGTTCTTCCTGCCTGCAAACTGTAGATTGTCCATAGCAACCAAAAGTGTCCCTTTATGTCAAAAATGGCTTTAGAGCAGCTAGAAAACAGCGATAATAAATTATAATCACTTGCAGAATTGAGCGATAGCGATTTGTGGGGAAATTCGTCATCAAACAATAAAAGTAATGACGGCGACAATTCTGCAACTGAGTCAATTTCAGTGATTTTGATTTGATTACATTATTGAAAAATTATTATTATCATTACATTATTATTTGTTATAATTATTTATATTTATTTATTATATTATAATTTATTTATTTTGTTTTTCAAACTTTATCATACCCGGGATGCCTACTAGACTCTTGTTCGGACAGATTTAAGTGAGTTATTCCTAAGAATTGCAGGCCTACAATGTAAAACCCCAAATTTCCTTGCAAAATAATGGTACTGCTTTCAGCACCAAAAATCTGAAATAATCATACCGCCAGGGAGGTTAATCAGCTGATGCACTTTCAGTCTTTTTTTTATTAATTCATCTTTTATTAGAAATGTTCTTTACATTTAACATTCATATCATTTAACTTTCATAACATACATATTACAAACCTCCCCCCTTGCTGTTTTGATCTTCTCCCCTCTGGCCCTGACACACATAAAAAAAAAAAAAAAACACCCTTACTCCTTAACCACTTCATTACTGGGCCCCCCTTCCTTATAATTATTATTATAACAAAAAGTAAAACATTTTTTTTCCCCCCCAAATTTTCTGTCTTTTTTTGTATATAGCGCAACAAATAAAAACCACAGAGGTGATCAAATACCACCAAAAGAAAGCTCTATTTGAGGGGAAAAAATTATAAAACTATAATTAATAGATTTATGATTTTTTTTTTTTATATTTTACTAGTAATGGCGGCGACCTGCGATTTTTTTGTCAGGCCTGCAATTTTGCGGCGGACATATCGGACACCTTTGACACAATTTTGGGACCATTCACATTTATACAGCGATCGGTGCTATAAAAATGCACTAATTACTGTATAAATGTGACTGGCAGGGAAGGGGTTAACACTAGGGGGTGAGGAAGGGGTTAAATGTATTCCCTGGGTGTGTTCTAACTGTGTGTGGAGGGGGACTGACTGGGGGAGGTGACCGATGAGGTGTCCCTATGTACAAGAGACACAAATCGGCTTCTCAGAGATGCGCCAGGCACAGTGTTTCCCCGTTGCGTGCCCCCAGCGGCACACGCAGGAAATGTAGATAGCAGGACATCCAGGGATGTCCACCCGGCACTTGAGAGTCGCGCTGTGGACGTCTTTTGTCTATAGCGCGGGTCTCAAGTAGTTATATATTGTATACCTTGTGTTTACTGTGAGAGAAAAAAAATTGTTATTGTGCTCTCCTTATTGATTTAAAAATGTGTGTATTTATTTATCTACTTATTGTGATGTGTATTGTGATATCTCCAGTGCAATATGTATGTGTTACCTACTTGAAGACTATAAGGCCCCGTACACACGACCAAACATGTCTGCTGAAACTGGTCCGCGGACCAGTTTCAGCAGACATGTTTGGCCGTGTGTAGGCCCGAGCGGACCATTTTCGGGCGGATCGGACAGGTTTCCAGCGGACAATTGTTTCCTGGACTTGCTTTAAAACAGTCCGCTGAAAACCTGTCCGCCCGGACATGTACGGTCGTCTGTACAGACCTACCGTACATGTCCGGCCGCCCGCCATCCCTGCATGCGTCGAATGACTTTGACGCATGCGTGGAAGCATTTAAAAGGCAGGCCCGCCCACGTCGCCGCGTCATTGTCGCGGCGACACCGCGTCATCGCGGACTTCTGTTCGATGGTGTGTACAGCCATCGAACAGAAGTCCCCGGGCAGACATGTCCGATGAAAACGGTCCGCGGACCGGTTTCATCGAACATGTCTGCTCGTGAGTACAAGGCCTTAAAGTTTTAATGCTATTCCCATCGAGCGCTGCCTATGTGTGTTTTTTGATCCTGCTTTCCATTTTTCAGTGGTTGGTAGCTGCACTGGGAATCAGCCTGCAAGGAGATCAGCTAAAAGTAGTTGGATCTGTATGTGCGTTATAATTAATCTAAAAAAAATCGATTAATCGAACACGAACATTTTAATCAGTAACAGTCCTAAAAAACATATATAAATAAAGTGATAAGTGCACAACAGATATTAATAAACACACAATGTACAAAACACATGCTAATATAGTCCACAAAAAGTTACTACATGTGCAGTGAATATGCATACAGTATAAACACACAAAAAGACAACTCAAATGTTCATAAGTGTACTGTAGACATCCAGTGGATATTCGGTGAATATTATCCAATGTGAAACCAAAGAAGTAAATTTCAACGCAAGTGCTGCCCGTCACCTTGTAATAAAATGGAGGCTTACTAAAAGCCAGCAATCACACTTATTCAGGGGGGTCAAAACAGGCTTGGTTCAATGACAGGAACGCCATCAGGATAATGGAGACTTCCTTTTCAGGTAACCGATTGGAATCTGAAAGTGCCCCCTCCAAATTATACTTTCTATATGCGGTCAAAGTAAATCTGTAGATGCTCCCTTTCACAGGTAAAGTGCAGACATTTGGTAAATATCTCAGGCCTCGTACACACGACCAAGTTTCTCGTCAAAAACCAGCAAGAAGCTTGCTGCTTTTTTTTTTTTTTTGAGGAAACCGGTCGTGTGTACACTTTTCGACGAGGAAACCGTTGAGGATCTCGTCGGGCCAAAAAGAGAACATGTTCTCTATTTCCTTGATGGGAATGGGAAAATATTGGCTCGCCGAGATCCTCGGCGGCTTCACAAGAAACTCGACGAGCAAACGATGTGTTTCGCCCGTCGAGTTCCTCGGACGTGTGTACGAGGCTTCAGCGTTCAAAGAGAAGAAAAAGGGGGAAAAAAAGACTCCAGTAGTGCAGAGCTTCCTTTGATGTCTTTTATTTAAAAATGCAAAAGTAGGACCAGAGTCCCAATATTTAAAATTGTTTCCCTTGCAAGGATCTTTAAAAAAAACTCTGTCAACAATCAACATAGATGGTTCGCGCGATGCGTAGTGAGAGAGAGAAGAGAGAGAGAGAGAGAGAGAGAGACTTGTAAAGCGCAACACATGCGAACTGAATTGCCTCTGGCGCTGTATACATTTCATGGGTAAGGAACCCTTGACCTCAGAAGAGATGGGTTTTAATCTTTCTCACTGAAGGCCAAGTTGTCCGACTCCAGTCAGATGGTGGTTGGTAGTGCATTCCACAGGCGAGGTCCCTGGACTGCAAATCTTCGATATCTCCTTTGGACTTGTATCTGGCCTTGGGCTATCTGGATGGAGGTTTTGATTGGTGGATCGCAGAATGCGATTGGGGTTATGGGCTTTTATTTTTTCGCATAGATTTTGGGGGAGCGGTTGCCTTTGAATACACTTATGTATTAGGCAGAGTGCCTTGAAAGTGATTCTGTAGTGCGTGTATACGTGAGAATGGATTACCTTAACATGGGCTATCCCCCCTTCAGTCCATCATGAATGCTGCTGCCAGGCTCATTCACCTTACCAACTGATCAGCATCTACTACCCCTCCCTGCCAATCCCTCCATTGGCTTCCGCTAACCCAACAAACTAAATTCAAAATACTGACAATAACTTACAAAGCCATCCTTAACTCTTCCCCCAGCTACATCACTAACCTAGTCTCAAAATACCATCCTACTCGCTCTCTTTGCTCCTCCCAAGACCTCCTGCTCTCTAGTTCCCTCATCACCTCTTCCCATGCTCTCCTCCAGGACTTTTCCCGAGCCTCTCCTATCCTATGGAACTCCCTACCCCACTCTGTCCAACTATCTCCCATTCTCCTTTTTTTAAATGATCTCTGAAAACCCTGCTCTTCAGAGAAGCCTATTCTGCCTTCACCTAACATCTGTACTTTTACTTTCTCCATCAGATCATCCCCACAGTTATTACCTATTGTATCACTTCACCCCCCTCCTAGATTGTAAGCTCTAACAAGCAAGGCCCTCTGATTCCTCCTGTATTGAAGTGTATTGTAACTGTACTGTCTGCCCTCATGTTGTAAAGTTCTGTGCAAACTGTTAGGCCGCGTACACACGGTCGGTCCATCCGATGAGAACGGTCCGAAGGACCGTTGTCATCGGTTAACCGATGAAGCTGACTGATGGTCTGATGTGCCTACACACCATTACAGTTAAAAAAACGATCGAGTCCAACGCGGTGACGTAAAACACAACACCGTGCAGAGAAAAATTAAGTTCAATGCTTCCAAGCATGCGTCGACTTGATTCTGAGCATGCACATGTTTTTAACCGATGCTTTTGCATACTAACGATCAGTTTTGACCTATCGGTTAGGCATCCATCGGTTCAATTTTAAAGCAAGTTCTACAATTTTTGACCGAAGGATAACTGACCGACACACGATCGGTTTGGACCGATGAAAAGGTCCTTCAGTCCGTTTTCATCGGTTTGGACCTACCGTGTGTACGCGGCCTTAGTCTCAAAATACCAACCTAATCATTCTCTTGATTCCTCCCAAGACTGCCTGCTCTCTAGTTCCCCCGTCACCCCCTCCCATGGTCACCTCCAGAACTTTTTTCGAGCCTCTCCCAATCTGTCCGGCTATCTCCTGCTCTGTTTGCTTTTAGATAATCCCTGAAAACCCTTATCTTCAGAGAAGCCTATCCTGGCTCCACCTAACAACTGGACTTTTGTTTTCTCCATCAACTCATTCCCCACAGTTATTACCTTTTGTAACCCTTGACACTCTCTCCTAGACTGTAAGCTCTAACGAGCAGTGCCCTCTGATTCCTCCTGTATTGAATTGTATTGTAACTGTACTGTCTGCCCTCATGTTGTAAAGCCCTGCGCAAACTGTTGAGGCTATATAAATCCTGTATAATAATAATAATCATAATAATGATTAGACATGTGCATTCGTTTTCATCCGAATGCATTTTCGTCCGAATTTCAGGTATTTTCGTTTAACAAACCGAAACGAACGCACAGAATACGAAAACCGAAAGATCCGACATAAACAAATGCTTTATTTTCGTTTTCGTTGGTCGAATGTGCCTAACCTTAACTCTAGCTTAACTATTAGTCCAAGATTATTCTACATAGAGAGAAAATATTCGACATTATAGAGAGAAAAGATTCAACATTATAGAGAGAAAAGATCGCTGCTGGAATTGGGTGGGGGAAATAAAATAAAAATAATGATGATGATGAATGTTATTGGCTGATTGTAACCAGACAGGTGGAGTAGTAACATAGCTAGAACTAACTTGACAATACAACATGAACGATAAAGATTCAACAAAGCATCGAAAAACATACAAACATACAAACGTCGAATCTGTCATTGAAGGCTTATGGTGTTTGTTGATAATTCTAAGAAGATTTGACGGAGCAGCTAAACTGTACGACGCCGCAATCGTACATTTCCGGTGAAATGCTCGGCCCATAGGCTATAGAAAAATTCTAATGTTGGTTGACTAGTAATAATAATTTATAAATATAATTATTACTAGTCATACAACATTAGAATTCTTCTATAGCTTGTAGGCGGGAACGTTTGACCGGAAAAGTATGATTGCAGCGTCGTACAGTTTCGCTGCTCTGTCGAATCTTCTTTGAACATTCGACAGACACCATAAGCCTTCAATTGACAGATTCAACCTTAACCACTTACCCCCGAGCCTGTTTTTCAGATTCGGCATTTTTAAAAAGATAAACACAGTTTTTTTTGCTAGAAGATTACCTTAAATCCCCCAAAAATTATATATATTTTTTTCTATCACCCTAGAGAATAAAATGGCGGTCATTGCAATACTTTTTGTCACACGGTATTTGGCGCAGCGGTCTCTACAAGCGCACTTTTTTTGGAAAAAATTCACTTTTTTTAATTAAAAAATAAGAATACAATAAATTTGGCCCAATTTTTTTATATATTGTGAAAGATAATGTTTCGCGAGTAAAATGATACCCACTCATGTCACGCTTAAAAATTGCGCCTGCTCGTGGCATGGCGTCAAACTTTTACCCATAAAAATCTCGATAGGCGTTGTTTAAAAAATTCTATAGGTTGCATTTTTTGAGCTACAGAGTAGGTCTAGGGCTAGAATTATTGCTCTCGCTCTAACGATCGCGGCGATACCCCACTTGTGTGGTTTGAACACCGTTTTCATATGCGGGCGCTACTTGCATATGTGTTCGCTTCTGCGCGTGAGCTCGTCGGGACGGGGCGCTTTAAAAAAAAAAAATGTTGTTTTCTTGTTTATTATTATTGATTTTATATTTTTTTACACTGAAATAAAAAAAAATGTATCACTTTTATTCCTATTACAAGGAATGTAAACATCCCTTGTAATAGAAAAAAGCATGACAGGTCCTCTTAAATATGAGATCTGGGGTCAAAAAGACCTCAGATCTCATATTCAGACTTAAATGCAAGAAAAAAAATGTAAAATTTGTCATTTAAAAAAATTGTCTCTTTAAGACGCTGGGCGGGACTGACGTTTTGACGTCACTTCCGCCCAGCAAAGCTATGAGGATGGGTGGGGGCCATCTTGCCCTCACTCGCATCCTCACTGACTAGGAAGCAGCACCCGATCGCCTCCTTCGCTACCGACGGCTCCGGTAAGCGGCGGAGGGCACGGGAGAGCGGTGGGAGGGGGGGACCTCTCCCGCCACCGATAACGGCGATCTCGCGGTGAATCCGCCGTGGAGACCACCGTTATCGTTTACCGGATCGCCCACTGAAAAGATGGATACCTCGGTTGTGGCAGCAGCTGCTGCCGTTACCGAGATATCCATCTTTAAAAAGAGGACGTACATATACAGTGGGCGGTCGGTAACCGGTTAATTAATTCGGATTTTCGGACGAATGCAATTTCCAACGAAAAACAAAATAAATAAAAACGAATTTCGGGAGTAACTAAATAAATTTATTTTTCGGATGAAAACAAAATTCCAAAACAAAATATTTCACATAATAATGATAGGAATGCTAGTAAGAATCTACCTGATTGTTATCTTAGAGCAGTGATGGGAAAAATTGGCACTCCAGATGTTTTGGAACTGCATTTTCCATGATGCTACACTACACTGCAGAGTGCATGAGCATCAGGGGAAATGTAGTTCCAAAACATTTGGGGTGCCAAGGTTCGCCATCACTGTATTAGAGGGTCTTCACTATCAGCTGCTCCAGCAGCAATGGTTTACCCAGGTACACTGCCTAACTAATGTCTCTCTCCTTCATGGTAATCACCCACCTTTACCCAATCAGACCCATTACTGGTGCTACCTGGTCCAGTCTCTAAGGTCCCTTTCACACGGGGAGGATACATTTGTGCTCAGCAGGGGATCTGTCTGCTGATCCCCTGTCGAGCCGAGTGGGTGGATGACAGGTCTGTGCCCGCTCCACTTATGCAGAACAGACACAGATACAGCCTGTTCTGCTCTATGGGCAGCCGGATGTAAATGGACCAGAGGTACATTTACACCCAGCTGCATTCCGATCCGATCCAGCCGACCAGAGGGGAACAGACCCCCTTCCGTTTTTTTTTTTTGACAGATTGGAACGGACCCAAAGGTAGCCAGGTGTTAACACACAGCTCCCGGCCCTGTCAGGGGAGAAATGCCTGACCGTCTGTTCATACAATGTATGAACAGCGATCAGTCATTTCCCCTAGTGAGGCCACCCCCCCTACAGTTAGAACACACCCAGGGAACATACTTAACCCCTTCCCTGCCCCCTAGTGTTAACCCCTTCCCTGCCAGTGGCATTTTTATAGTAATCCAATGCATTTTTATAGCACTGATCGCTATAAAAGTGCCAATGGTCCCAAAAATGTGTCAAAAGTGTCCGAAGTGTCCGCCATAATGTCGCAGTACCAAAAAAAATCGCTGATCGCCGCCATTACTATAAAAAAAAAATATTAATAAAAATGCCATAAAACTACCCCCTATTTTGTAAACGCTATAACTTTTGCGCAAACCAATTAATAAACGTTTATTGCGATTTTTTTAATGAAAAATATGTAGAAGAATACGTATCGGCCTAAACTGAGGAAAAAAATTGTTTTTTTTTATATATTTTTGGGGGATATTTATTATGGTAAAAAGTAAAAAATATTAATTTTTTTCAAAATTGTCGCTCTATTTTTGTTTATAGCCCAATACTAAAAACCGCAGAGGTGATCAAATACCACCAAAAGAAAGCTCTATTTGTAGGGAAAAAAGGACACCAATTTTGTTTGGGAGCCACGTCACACGACCGCACAATTGTCAGTTAAAGCGACGCAGTGCCGAATCGCAAAAAGTGCTCTTGTCTTTGACCAGCAATATGGTCCGGGGGTTAAGTGGTTAAAAGTTGCTGAGATCCAGGACTCTTCCCTTTGTTGCTATATTTTTTAGTTTGTTTATTTAAATTCTCCTCGAACATAATCATTTCCTCCATGGATTGCAGCTCGTTCATCTCAGGCCTCGTACACACGACCGAGTCTCTCGGCAAAAACCAGCAAGAAACTTGCAGTTTTTTTTTTTGCCGAGGAAACCGGTCGTGTGTACATTTTTCGACGAGGAAACTGTCGAGGAACTCGACGAGCCAAAAAGAGAGCATGTTCACTTTTTCTTTGATGGGAATGGAGAAACTTGCCTTGTCGAGTTCCTCGACAGCCTAACAAGGAACTCGACGAGGAAAACGATGCGTTTCGCCCGTCGAGTTCCTCGGTCGTGTGTACGAGGCTTTACATACAGCCAAATTTGAAAGGAAATTCCAATACCTATAATTTAATAGTTAGTAATAGTTAAGAGGGGTAATCCTGAAGCTACAGAGTTTTTGAAATCCCAAAACAAAAAATCCCCATAGATATGATGCAGTGATTTGTAGAAACTATACAATCCCCCCCCCCCCCCCCCTAGCATTTGTGCTGTAAGGAATTAATAATTAGAGTCAATGAAAGGCTTGTGTTATAGGTGTAGTGGCCTGCTCCTGTTGGGTGGGTGCTGCTTTAAATTAAGAGGGGGTCTGAGTTGTTAATTGACTCGAATATGATTGTGGGCAATGAAGCCTCTGTTCCAGCCATGGCTGTGCTGTGAGTAACCACCGTTGTTCGCCTGGGGGTGTCATTACCATCCCAGGTCAAAAGTGGCAGCAGCAGAGTCAGGGTGTATTGGGTGTCCCCCTCAGCAGCGAATCAGGGGAGTGGTCGTCCTGCTGTGCATGCTGGGGAGGGGTACTTAAGGGACAGACGCCATTGAACCGGGGTCGTCGGTCTGTCATCCCACCACCTTGTGGCCCACCTGGCAGGGGGTGCGTACTCCTGAATCCTGGCTCCGGGACCACGTTGGTCCGGGGTTGTGGTTTATTTAAGTAGGCCCAGTAGTCAGACTGGGGCCTGCATTTTCATCCTGTGCTGTCTGTCCTGGAGGGAAGAAGCCGCTTGATGAAGGAAACCAGGGGAGGACCTATCCTGGAGAGGACCAGGCAAGAGGCTGGTATCTGGGGGAGAAGGCCTGGAAACGTCATTGAAGGATGCACATACACTGAGAGACTGATTACAGAAGTTAATCTGGAGAGATCCGGGTGCTGAATCCTGTGTTAGGGGATTCTGGACCGAAAGTGTCTCCTCATAAATGAAGGTCTGTGGCAGAGACTGTACTTTATTCCGTGCGCCATTCCGGCTGCTAGGACAGTGAGAGGGACCTATCCTGGTGAGCAATGCCCACTCTGGCTAGAGTGGCGACGAGAACTGTTTGCTGAAAGCAGGAGTGTTTCCTAATTGAGATCATGCACCTGAACCTATCTACCTATTACCCTTCCACCTCCTTCAACCATGTCTTCTTTCTTACCAAGTTGTGCAAATAAATCTTAGAAAAAGAAGTCTAGAGTGTGGACATTGAACTTTTTCAACTCTCTTCTACTACCCTGGACGGTGAGGAAATAGAGGCAACATGCCGCCCAAAATACTCAGCAGCTTCTTCAGGGGTAGTGCTACATAGGATACCAATGACTTGTTAACATTTGTGCTGTAAGGAATTAATAACTGCAATCAATAAAAGGCCTGTGTTATAAGATTCCAATAGCTTGTACAAGAGTAACTGGGCATTCGACTTTTACAGTATTTAGAGATTGCTACAAAATCTGTATTTTCAGCAGCTGCTCATCCGATCCAATGCATATGTGGTTGTAGCTGTTCCTAACATATAAAGCAGTGCAGTGATTAACAACAGGGGTGTAGAAGGACCCAAATATAGAGTATACCTTAAGTATTTCAATCAGGATACTTTAGGGCATACACCATACAGCATCTAAGGTCTAAATAGTGTAAAAAGTAACCCCGCGCTGCCTCTATGCAACTGGCAGCTAACACAGCAAACAGATGATAACTATAAGCAGAAAAATTGTACATATAAAAAGTGTAGCGCTAAATGTCTAAGTCAAATGTTTAAACGACAATCACCATACAGCATCTAAGGTCTAGATGCTACATCTAGTATGGCTACATTTGCCAGGATGACCAACATTGATCTAACATATGCGGGCAACACAGAGGCGTATCTAGTGAAAATAGCGCCTATGGCAAGCACTAAAACTGTGGCCCTGTCGAAAAATTTGAAGCCCATCTTTCAGATAACCTTAACAAAAAAAACAGCTAACAAAATTAGTGATAATTATCATCCCTTGTGATGCCTTGGGTAGTGACATATCCTCTTTATGGAGAAATCTGGGGTTTATTAGACCCCTGATCCCTCCTCTGCCCTCCAAGGCCAGGTAAATGCAGAACCAATACTGGAAGTGATGAAATCTTCATCACTTAAGGCCTCAGTTTGTTCCTCCTTCTTCTTTGTGCACTGCCAATCCGACCAGATTGAATGGGAGAGCCTTGAAGAACAGGGGAGGGCTGTGGCTGAATGCAGCAGGGATAGCGCTGCCATTGTCCATTAGCAAAGCTGCTGAAAAGGAGATCCTGCCTATGCTCGGGAGGAGGGAAGAAGAGACCCTCAGACCCTGGTAAGTGCCTTGCTGCCCAGCCACTCAACAGCGCCCCCTTCATATGACGCCCATGGCACTTGCCATGGCTGCTATACCCAAGATACGCCACTGGGGCAACAATAAATCAGCTTGCATTCTTTCAAAAGGAGAAAATAATTTTCACAATGTCAGTATGTACAGCTTTTCTTGCACACAGATATGTATTTACTTATGACTGATTTAATTACTTGGTTCCTCAAGCTGTATATGATGGGGTTCAACAATGGGGTGACCACAGTGTACATCAGAGATACCACCTTGTTCATGTTCAAAGAATGTCCTCTTGAGGGAACCACATACATGACAAACAGTGCCCCAAAGTAGGTACATACAACGGCCAGATGAGAGCTACAGGTGGAGAAGGTCTTCTGCCTCCCGGCGGCTGAGGTTATCTTTAAGATGGTTAGAAAAATATACACATAGGTAACAGTGATGAACACAAATGGTATAAATGTCAAAAGAATAGAAAAGAAGAACACATCAAATGTAATTATGGAAACGTCTGAACAAGATAATTCAAGTAGGGGGCCAAGGTCACAGAAAAAGTGATCGATTACATTGGGGCCACAGAACCACAATGTTTGCAATAGGAAAACTGTGACGAGTGTTATAACAAATCCTAGTGACCAGCAAACTACAACCAAGTAAAAACAGAGATTAAGATCCATAATCATTGTGTAATGCAATGGCTTACATATGGCAAGGTAGTGGTCATAGGACATGGCTGAGAGGAGAAGACACTCCGTGATGATCACAGAACCATACAAGTAAAACTGAGCAATACAGCTTCCAAGACGTACAATACCGCCCTCTGATAATATTATATGGAGCATGTTTGGAACAATGTTTGAAGTCAGCAAAACATCTGAAAAGGACAAGTGACCAAGAAAGAAGAACATAGGAGATCGAAGATGATTACTGGTCAACACCAATAGAATAATGACCACATTTCCAGTTATAGTCACTATGTAAATTAGGAGGAACCAAAAGAAAATTAAATGCTTGAAACTATGAATGTTTTCAAAGCCAAGGAGCAATATTTCATTTATGTGTGTCCCGTTCATTGTTTACACTACAAAAAAATATATAACAGAATTGCATTATTTCTAAAACTCACTGCATATGTGTAATCTTTCGGAACTAATTCAGTTTTACTTTAGGAACACACTTTATTTTAGGAAGAAGTATGTCAGCCGGAGTTACAGACTAAGGCCTCGTACACCCAACCGAGGAACTCATCGGAAAAGACACATCGTTTTCCTCAACGAGTTCCTTGTTAGGCTTGTCGAGGAACTCGACAAGCTTGCTTTGCGTACACACTGTCAAGACAAATTCTCCTTGTTCTCAAACGCGGTGACGTACAACACATACAATGGCAGGGGAAGTTCGATTCCACTGGCACAACCCTTGGGGCTGCTTTTGCTAATCTCATGTTACTGCGTGTTAAGTAAAAGTTTGGTTGGAGATGATTTGCACTTTTCAGTCTGTTACAGCGTGAAAAAAATGTGTTATCTCCATTACAAATGCTACTTTTACTCCCGTCTCATACTTTATTCTGAGCATGCAAGAGTTTCTTAGCATACACACTAGGGTTGTCCCGATACCACTTTTTTAGGACTGAGTACAAGTACCGATACTTTTTTCAAGTAGTCGCCGATACCGAATACCGATACTTTTTTTAAATGTGTCCCCAAATGCAGCCATGTCCCCCACATATGCAGCCATGTCCCTCTAGCCATGTCCCTCACATATGCAGCCATGTCCCTCTAGCCATGTCCCTCACATATGCAGCCATGTCCCTCACATATGCAGCCATGTCCCTCTAGCCATGTCCCTCACAAATGCAGCCATGTCCCTCTAGCCATGTCCCTCACATATGCAGCCATGTCCCTCTAGCCATGTCCCTCACATATGCAGCCATGTCCCTCTAGCCATGTCCCTTTAGCCATGTCCCTCTAGCCATGTCCCTCCAGCCATGTCCCTCTAGCCATGTCCCTCACATATGCAGCCATGTCCCTCTAGCCATGTCCCTCACATATGCAGCCATGTCCCTCTATCCATGTCCCTCACATATGCAGCCATGTCCCTCACATATGCAGCCATGTCCCTCTAGCCATGTCCCTCACATATGCAGCCATGTCCCTCACATATGCAGCCATGTCCCTCCAGCCATTTCCCTCCAGCCATGTCCCTCCAGCACTCCAGCCATGTCCCTCCAGCCATGTCCCTCCAGCCATGTCCCTCCAGCCATGTCCCTCCAGCCATTTACCTCCAGACATCCAGCCATGTCCCTCCAGCCATCCAGCCATGTCCCTCCAGCCATGTCCCTCCAGCCATCCAGCCATGTCCCTCCAGCCATGTCCCTCCAGCCATGTCCCTCCAGACATCCAGCCATGTCCCTCCAGCCATCCAGTCATGTCCCTCCAGCCATGTCCCTCCAGCCATCCAGCCATGTCCCTCCAGCCATGTCCCTCCAGCCATCCAGCCATGTCCCTCCAGCCATGTCCCTTCAGCCATGTCCCTCCAGCCATGTCCCTCTAGCCATGTCCCTCTAGCCATGTCCCTCCAGCCATGTCCCTCCAGCCATGTCCCCCATACCTTTGCCGCCGCCGCATGGAGAAGATCACAGCATTCATTTGAATAGCTGTTTTGCCCGCGCGTATAGACACTCCCCCTTGCTCGGGATTGGACAGATCACGATCACCCATCCAATCCCGGGCAAGGGGGAGTGTCTATACGCGCGGGAACACTACAGCTATTCAAATGAAAGCTGTGATGTTCCCGCACGGTGTTTAACCCATGCGGCGGTGCGATGCGGCGGCTTTCGGTGCAGCGGCGGCAGCGGCGGGGGGGGGAAGTATTATATTTAGTATCGGGGGTATTTGCGCGAGTACGAGTACTCCCGCAAATACTCGGTATCGGTCCCGATACCGATACTGGTATCGGTATCGGGACAACCCTAATACACACCATCGTGTTTCTCGTTGAAAACCAGCCAGACGAGGAACACGACGAGGAAATTGAGACTCCCGTCAAGTAAAAAGAGAACTTGTTCTCTTTTTTCCTCGTCGAGTTCCTCAACGGTTTCCTCGATGAAAAACGTACACACGGCCGGTTTCCTCTGCAAAAAAGCTCTCCCACCAAGTTTCTTGATGGATTCTGTCGAGTTTCTCTGACGTGCGTACGAGGCCTCAGACCTACCCTGGTTTGCATCCTTCCTAGGAAATCGTTCTCAAACAGTGAAACTAGGAGTTTTCACCTCGGAAACGCGCACCATTTCTTGCGGAGTCCCTCAAGGATCACCCCTGTAACCCGTGCTTTTCAAAATCTACCTCCGCCCTCTCCTCAAAATCATCAGCGAACAGGATTTGTGCGACCACTCCTATGCGGATGACAATCAACTTAACTTTCGGATCACTGGAAAAAACGTCCGATATCACGGATTAGAAAAATACCTGGCATTGATCGACGAGTGGATGACTGAGAGCTCCCTCAAACTCAACAGATCCAAAACAGAACTTCTTCTCCTCCACGCAAACCGAAAGACCAAAGCTAGGACCTCATGGACACCACCCACCATTCTTTGACAGATCATCACCCCAAGTACCAAGGTCAGAAGCCTCGGAGTAGTAACCTTTGACTCAGAGATGTCGATGGATGCGCAAATAGGATCAGTAGTCAGCGGATCCCATTACCTTCTCCGCCTACTGCGTAGACTCATCCCCTTCATCCCAGAAGAGGATACAGCGGTAGTAGTCGGAACAATCATCAATTCTCGACTTGACTACGCAAACTCCCTCTACTTAGGACTACCAAAATACCAGATTTTGCGCCTACAAGTCGTCCAGAACATGGCAGCCAGGCTGGTAATGGGGAAAAAAACTGGGAATCCATCACCCCATCCCTGAGGACCCTTCATTGGTTAACAGTAAAGGATCAGGTCACATTCAAGACCCTCTGCCTCACCCATAAATGCACACAAGGAAAGGCTGCTCAATACTTATGCGAGAAAATAAAACACTACACCCCCAATCACACTCTCCGATCGTCTAACCAAAACCTCCTCTACATCCCTAAATCCAACTCCAAATCGAAGGCAGAACGAAGATTTTCAGTCCAAGCACCACGGCTATGGATCGCTCTACCAACGAACATTTGCATGGAAGAAAACCATCGGGCCTTCAGGAAAAAACTTAAGACATACCTCTATTGAAGGATAAGGACAGCACCGGATGGAAAAAGCACCTTGAGGCGATTTAGTTCGCATTTGTAGCGCTATACAAGTTATTCACTAACAGTGTGTGGTTTAGTGACACCCTATTATCAAAATATCAGATAAGCTTCAATGTGTTTATGGTATTTCAACTTGTTTTTTACATCTTAATTTTATCTTAATTTTATTATTACAAACTATTTTACAAACTATTTTATTTATTACAAACTACATTTTTTACATCTGCAGCTTTCATTAACCTCCCTGGCGGTATGATTCTTTCTGGTTTTAGGTGCTGAAAGTGATACCATTATTTTGCATGGATATTTGGCGTTTCATATTGTAGGCCTGTAATTCTTAGGAATAACTCACTTAAATCTGTCCGAACAAAAGTCTAGTAGACATCCCGGGTATGATAAAGTTTGAAAAACAAAATCATAAATTATAATATAATAAATAACTATAAATAATTATAACAAATAATAATATAATTATAATAAAAATTATTCAATAATGTAATCAAATCAAAAACACTAAAAAATGTGCTCAGTTGCAGAATTGTCGCTGTCATTACTTTTATTTTTTTATGACAAATTTTCCCACAAATCGTTATCGCTTAATTCTGCAAGTGATTATAATTTATTATCGCTGTTTTCTAGCTGCTCTAAAACCACTTTTGACATAAAGGGACACTTTTTGGTTGCTATGGACAATCTACAGTTTGCAGGCAGAAAGAACAGTTTTTATTATATAAACGTACATGTAGGACACTGGGCAGACCACTAGGGACAAATGGGATGTGTATTTTTTACATACAGTACAGTAATCTGTAAGAATACAGTATACTGTATGTAATGTGTTTATTTACTTTTTTGAATTTGGCGCCGTTCTCCGCCCCCGTGCGTCATAACGTCGCAGGGAATGGAGATCAGTGGCACACAGGCACTGTGTGAATCGAGCGAGGACGCCACTTGCTCACACAGCGGGGAGGCATCGCAGGATCCAGGGACAAGGTAAGTGAACCATACCTGTGGATGCTGCGAGGCGATCCCGAGTCTGGCTCGGGGTTGCCGCTTTTGGTACTGAAATCTTACCCCGAGCCAGACTCGGGAATACCGCCAGGGGGGTTAAAAAAAATTCTTGTAATCCTCCTCTCACTGCACTTTCTTTCATAAGGCCCATACACACGATCAGACTTTTGGACAACAATTGTCTGACGGACATTTTATCCGACAATCCGACCGTGTGTAAGCTCCATTCGACCAACTTTTTGTGTTTCTCATCGGACAAATGTTTGCTGTGCAAACAAACTTTCTGGCAACAAATGTCCGATGGAGGCTAATCCTATCATGTGTACACAAGTCCATTGTAATAAAGTCCAAAGTACAAACACACATGCTCAGAACCAATGCTAAAGATCAGACAACAATAGCAGAAGTTGCCCACAGGGTGGCAGTAAAGAGCTGAAAAAACATGTGAGTTGGTGAAAGTTGGCTGAAAAAGTCCTGCCGTGTGTATACCAAGTTTACGGCCAACGCCCATTCAGAGCAAAATCCACGGAAAAGTCAGATGGAAGTCCGGTCATGTGTATGAGGCTTTAGGGTGACAATGGTCTTCCAGTTGTGCTCCTGTGTTGTCACCCTATCACATGTTTAGGACTAAAAGTGGTCAAGAAAACACACATTGCACAGGGGACGGTCCATCAATGTCTAGTAAGTCAGTCTGGGGTAGTGATGGGCAGCCAGCACTGCAAGAGAGCATGTTCATGCAGGAAGGAAGAGTCTGAAAGATGCAAAAGAGGATAAGCAAACAGTGGGGATGATTTACTAAAAACAAATAGATTGCGCACTTTGGAATTGCAGTTTCTCCAGAGCTTAGTAAATGAGGAAAAGCTCTGCTGACATCCAATCATGTGCAAGCTTTATTTTTTTGCATGTGATTTGGTATTCTTTGCAAAGTAAATCTTCACCTCTTTTATTAAAGTGGTCAGTCGTTTTTTTTTTTTTTTTATCTCAATGCATTCTATGTGGTTAGATAAAAAAAACTTCTGTGTGAAGTCCCAACTCCATTCAGCGATGAATATAAACAAGAAAAACATTGTGCCAAAGAAAATAAAAAATAATCAAATAAACTAGCAATTGCCAGAAGCAGTGTAAATGTGAGCTGACTAGAGTGACTATGAAATGAAGTGATACCGCGCTTAGCTGATAAAAAGTTCAAAAATGGGTGAATCAAACATAACAATTGTTATAAATGTCACACTTTGTGAAATAAAGTGCTTGTGTGTAGATAAATAATCGGTGCTCCGATCCTCAGTGTTCAGACAGAGGTGCCTCACATGGACACACTCACCCCTAAACGTTGACCACCTATCGCTAGAGTGGTCACTTGCGCTTTGTGGGGTATATAGACCCCTAGATGGTTTATTCCAAGGTCAGCTGTACTTAGGATGATCCTTAATGGATGGGAAAAAAAATTACAGAAGGGGGGCTCCCATAGTGTAAAACCGTAATTGATTAAAATAATTCAAAGTAAAACATATAAGATGCGCTCACATGATTTGGTGCCTGTGCCTGGCACCCGGTGTGATCAGCATGTGTTTTAATAAAGGGTGATCCGGCCAGTCTCCATTGGACGCTGCTCAGTTGCGGTAAGGCTCAGTCCCCTATACGTGTTTTTAGGGAGGATCTGGTGTCGCGATGATGCGATCAAGCCTCAACGTGTTTCAGCTTCCAGCTTCCTGATGATGGTCTTTCATATTGGCTGAAATGCATTGAGGCTTGATCGCCTCATCGTGACACTAAATCCGCCCGAAAAACAAGTACAGGGGACTGAGCCTTACCGCAACTGAGCAGCGTCCAATGGAGACTGGCCGGATCACCCTTTATTAAAACATGTGCTGATCACACCGGGTGCCAGGCACAGGCACCAAATCATGTGAGTGCATCTTATATGTTTTACTTTGAATTCTTTTAATAAATTACGGTTTTACACTATGGGAGACCCCCTTCTGTAATTTTTTCTTCCCATACACGGAGGATCATTCTAAGTACAGTTGACCTTGGACTAAACCATCTAGAGGTCTATATTGCCCACAAAGCGCAAGTGACCACTCTAGTGATTGATGTCCATGAGTCCCTCGGTCGTGGTGCCATTGGCTTCCACTGCTGTTAATCAAAGTCAGTTAGCCAATCAGAAGGGGGGTCGAACCGCAGTTCCATGGCTAAAAGGACACACAGAGCTGCAGCTCGCTGTGAGTGCTCCCATATCAAGCTGCCAAGAGCAGCAAAGAAGGACCCGAGAAGAGGAGGATCCAATGCACAGAGGAAGAAAGTATGACATGTTTGTTAATAAAAAAAAAAGGGGGGACTTTACAATCACTTTATGCTCTGGGACAACTGAACTTGTAAAGTACACAGTCTATTTGCCTTTAGTAAACCCCATGTGTGTCTTAAGGAAAAAAAAGATAATTATCTATGAATATTTTTATTCAGGATTAACATAACTTTCATCTAAGATTCACACATTTTCCACATAAGATTATATTGTACCAGAAAGGTGTGAAATGTTGGGTAAAAACATTCATAGATAGACCCCTAAATTTAATTTTGCTAAGGTTTAGAATATAATAAATAACTATTGACCTACTTAATAAATCATTGTTGACCTACTAACGGGTAGAGAATGGTAACTTACAAAGGTTAATGTTCGCTTAGCTCAGGGAATTAGAATAAAGCTGTGTTCACTTTGAATGACCAACCACGGGCAACGAAAATACTAACATTTTGACATTGAATGTAATAACATGGGATATTTTTTTTATAACTTACCAATATTATATTTTCAGGTTTCCTTGTTACATATAATGAAGCTGCATTCAAGGAATCTACAAAGCATATACATATACATATACAGTAGCATTTACTATGGGAAGGCAAAAAAAAATACAGAGTGGGATAAAGAAAAATAATCAAGTAGGCTGAAACGATAGATAAATAGATAGATAGATAGATAGATAGATAGATAGATAGATAGATAGATAGATAGATAGATAGATAGATAGATAGATAGATAGATAGATAGATAGATAGATAGATAGATAGATAGTAACACTATTTGTGGGTAACCTTACACTTTCATGCACTAATTTCCATATTCATTGGAGCCTTATATATACAATTGAGAATTCTCTACGGAAGAAAATCTTGCTATAATAAGTAATCCCCAGAAAACAGTGTATCAGTAAAAATATGAATTATTTAACACTTCCTGGCTTCCCAGTCTGTGATCTCTAATTACACTGAGCAAAATTAGAAACACAACACATTTGTGTTTGCCCCTGTTTATCATGAGCTGAACTCAAAGATCTACGACTTTTTCTATTTACACAAAAGGCCTATTTGGCCTCATACACACGGCCGGTTTCCTCGACAGAATCCATCAATAAACTTGGTGGCAGAGCTTTTTTGCCGAGGAAAACGGTCGTGTGTATGTTTTTCATCGAGGAAACTGTTGAGGAACTTGACGAGGAAAAAAGAGAACAAGTACTCTTTTTCCTCGACGGGAGTCTCAATTTCCTCGTCGTGTTCCTCGTCGAACTGGTTTTTGACGAGAAACACGATCGTGTGTATGCTAAGAAACCCGCGCATGCTCAGAATAAAGTATGAGACGGGAGCGCACCTTCGGTAAAAGTAGCGTTTATAATGGAGATAACACATTTGTCACGCTTTAACAGTCTGAAAAGTGCAAATCGTCTCTTACCAAACTTTTACTTAACACGCAGTAACATGAGATTAGCAAAAGCAGCCCCAAGGGTTGTGCCAGTGGAATCAAACTTCCCCTGCCATTGTATGTGTTGTACGTCACCGCGTTTGAGAACGAGGAGATTTTGTCTTGAGCGTGTGTACGCAAAGCAAGCTTGTCGAGTTCCTTGACAAGCCTAACAAGGAACTTGTCGATGAAAATGATGTGTCTTTTCCGACGAGTTCCTCGGTCGTGTGTACGAGGCCTTTCTCTCAAATATTGTTCACAAATCTGTCTAAATCTGTGTTAGTGAGCACTTCTCCTTTGCCGAGATAATCCCTCAACCTCACAGGTGTGGCATCTCCAGATGCTGATTAGACAGCATCATGGGCGTGCACACAGGGTGTGCCAGGTGTGCCTGGGCACACCCTAATCACCCCATGTGGCGCAGATTACTCCTGTTTGGCCCCCTGATATTTCACTACAACCCTAAAGGGTCTCCTAAAAAAAAACACTGTCCGTCCACTGCCCTACCGACACCAGTCCACTGCCCTACTGACACCAGTCCACTGCCCTACCGACACTGTCATTATATATACATACACATGCTCACACACATGTGTGTTTGAGCTTTGGGGTGCACACCCTAATGCAATAGGCTGTGCACACCTATGGACAGCATAATTATTGCACAGGTGTGTCTTAGGCTGGCCACAATAAAAAGCCACTCTAAAATGTGCAGTTTTACTGATTTACTTAAAGATCTATGACTTTTTCTATGTACACAAAAGGCCTATTTCTCTCAAATAGTGTTCACAAATTTGCCTAAATCTGTGTTAGTGAGCACTTCTCCTTTGCCGAGGTAAGCCATCCACCTCACATGTATGGCATATACGACGAGCATGCTATGCCTGACGAAGGAGCATGCATGTTCCCGAAAGGTCCCTTCCCGCAGGTCCCTTCCCGCAGCGCTCACCTGGGGGGAACAGAGAATCAGGGGGAGGACCAGAGGAGCAGGGGGAGGACGGAGGAGCATGGGGGAGGGGACAGACAGCTCACTCAACAGCCATGGCCTGGGAGTTTCTCACTTCTGCCTAATCTTGTCCCATAAGGGGGGGCACCGAACTGATCCTTGCCTCGGGTGAAATAATGTCTAGCTTCCCCACTGGTACTGCCTATAAGAGTACCAGTTCCAGCTGTTCTACTCTAATAAAGTAGAACAGCTAGTGGCTAGTGAAGGGGGAGAGGGGGCTTGGGTGGCCGGGGGGGGTGCAGGAATTGTCCAGCCACCATAGGAGAGACCTGTCAAAGTGGGCCAGTCTGGATGAAGTCCAGGGCCAAATTTTTGTCCCAGTCCAGCCCTGCATAGAAGGGACTGATAAGATAAAAAGTAAACTATGTTTTTTTTATCTTTTTTTTATTTTATCTTATCAGTCCCTTCTATGTACTGTATGGATACTGTTCTTTAGAGCTGCTGCGATATTTAACTATTTGAGGGCTGCCTGTGTACATCAGAACATTGTTCTCTGCTTACAGTTGTATGCAGTGCATTAACTGGGCCGGAACGCGGCGGTACTCAGTACCGCCACTTCCAAAAATGGCCCTTCAGAGTACCAGCACCTCTCCTTGCGCCCAGTACGTGGGTTTCCCGTACCGGAACGCAGCCCCAGGATGACCAATGTTTTTTTTTTTTTTTCTCGCCGCCGCCCGCCCGAGTGTCTAGTGGCGGGTATCGGCAAACCGTGGCTCCGGAGCCTGCATGGCGGCTCTTTTTGTACCTTTGCTGCGGCTTCGGGCCGCGGAGGATTTAAAAAAGAGCACGCCGCGCTGTGATACATGTCCCGCCCTCCTCCTCCTAGAGAAGACTAGCTTGTGACGTGTGATAGAGCCAGTGCGCTGTCTGTCACACTAGCTGGTCTAGAGGAGGAGGGCGGGACATGTATCAGCGCGCCAGAACCCAGTGGGGGAGCATTGTGACAGATGACCGCCGTGAGCGTGAGTCACAGCTGAGTGAGGGGGACCTGATGTTTTTTTGATGATAATGATGGTGGGGGGGCTGGCATGCGATGGTGCAGGAACCTGCTATTTTTTTTAATGATGATGGGGGGAGGTCTGTCTTGCAATGGTAGTGGGACCTGCTATTTTTTTTTGATGGGGGGGGGTGCTGGCTTGCAATGGTGAGGGAACCTGCTATTTTTTTAATGATGGTGGGGGGGGGGGGCCGGCGCGGGGAAGGGGGGGGGGGGGAAGGGCGGGGGGGGGGCACACCAGCGCCTAATAGAGTACCGGCACCTCTTTTGGCCCACTTAAAGCACTGGTTGTATGATATTTTTGTGGTCAATCTGTTTGTTTGTACTATGTAGTTCTCCATCACAGCTGTGATGGTTTTGTTTTTGCTTTTAAACATTCTGAGATGGGTGTTTCTTTACCTTGGGGGGGCAATTTTTTCCCCTAATTGGCCTAATTGGGTCCTGCTGTTATATATTGAATCCTGACACAGTAGCCCCTTATCCGCTGAAGAAGTCCTGTACCTTTGGACGATACTCGTGCAGGGGGCTTTCATTTGATGTCAGGACAGCCACCTACCTGGTCTTTTTATTGTTCCACGCTCATTTTCCATGCACTAGGACATAGTGCTTTATTTGTGAGTACCCCATCTTTTTAATACATTTTATTGTTATTGTGATCATACGGAGAGCACTATGTGTCTGCTTTATACTTTTCCATGACACCATTCCACGTGAGAGTGTATCGGATGACCATCTATCATCTGGAGTCTTTTGGAGAAAGGGATCATTCGAGGAGGCACCGCTAAAATCCCAACCCCCCCTCTTTGAGGGACAGCGCTTTTAAAGTGCTGCTCACACACAGGTCCATTCGTTCAGGTGAGCGGCTTGTACTTCTATTTAAGGATACCCGTTTGCTGTGTTTTACATCTGAACACCTCAGTGAGGTTCCAGGAGTCAGTTTAACCCTTTCTTCACTTCGAATGATCATTTTTTTGGACTTGCCATTTTATTTTATTTTTTGTGTTTTTTGTTTGTAGCGCTGCACTGCTTTTTTTATGTACTCTGTTTAAGGATTTTATTGACCTTCAGTGTTCAGCTGCTTTGTTAATTGTATGTTCCTTTGCGCAGTGTGCTCTTTCTATATATTATTTTTTGGATGCTCATCTTACTTTATACGCATTTACCGTTTAGCTAATATTCAGGCTATTTTAGGTTGCAGGACCTGTTTTTCAATATCATTTGTTACCATTGGGTCAGCACTAGGGATGAGCTTCGCGTTCGAGTCGAACTCATATTCGACTCGAACATCGTATGTTCGACCGTTCGTCGAATTACGAACGTTATGGGCCGTTTGCGCCAAATTCGAGTGGCGTGTCATGGCCCATAATTCACTGCGGCATTGCAGTGCATTGCTGGCTGATGATTGGCCAAGCATGCACTATGACCCGCATGCTTGGCCAATCACAGCTTGCAAAAAACGGAGAGCCATAATTGGCCAAAGCCAGGGTGGCTTTGGCCAATTATGGCTCAGGGGGTTTAGTACACGACCCACACTATAAAAGGCCTGCAAGTCGGCCTTGTGTAGTGTGTTGCGGTGGTTAAGACAGAGAGAGATAGAGAGAGACAGAGAGAGTGTCATTTATTGCAGGTAGATAGAGCAGGCAGGCTAGTCAGTTAGAGTTACAGTGTGTAGAGCAGTGTTTCTCAACTCCGGTCCTCAAGGCACCCCAACAGGTCATGTTTTCAGGATTTCCCTCAGATGAAATGGCTGTGGTAATTACTAATGCAGTGAAACTGATCAAATCCCCTGTTAAAAATAATGGAAAGCCTGAAAACATGACCTGTTGGGCGCCTTGAGGACTGGAGTTGAGAAACACTGGTGTAGAGGATATATTTGCATCCCAGGTGTTATATATATATTTATACACTGTATTGAGTTTAACTAGATCTGCTCTTCCTAATTTACTGACATTGTGATTGTGCCAGCTGCAGTATTCTCATTTGGTGTACTGCCTGTGTCCTCTGCAGTGTGCACCTAAAGCTACGTGGTGTGTGTACTGTCTGTGTCCTCTGCAGTGTGCACCTAACGTAAAGCTGGTGTTTCTCATATTTATTCCTAGAGTCAGGGATCTGCTCATATTAATACTACAGGAAGAGGATATTGCTGCAAGTACTTTCACGTGGTGTACTGTCTGTGTCCTCTGCAGTGTGCACCTAAAGCTACGTGGTGTGTGTACTGTCTGTGTCCTCTGAAGTGTGCACCTAAAGCTACGTGGTGTGATTATTCTCAATGATTTTCATCCATATGGCAGGGACCAGACATTACATTAAAGCCGCAAGCAGTTTTAAATTAATTTTTTCTTATAGTAATTTCATTTTGTGCAGGGACAGTTCTAAACACGTGCCACTTCACAGGTATACTATAGACACCCAGCAGGTACGATATTTAAAGGAATTTTTCAAAACATTTTTTTTCACTTTAAGCATCATTAAAATCACTGCTCCAGAAAAAATGACAGTTTTTAAAACTTTTTTTAACATTGATACATGTTCCATTGGGGAAGACCCGGGTTCTCAAACCTGTTTTACGACAATAACTTGCATATTAGGCTTTAAAATGAGCACTTTTGAATTTGAACGTTCGAGTCCCATTGACTTTGATGGGGTTCTAAATGTTCGCGCGAACGTTCGGTCCGTTCGAAGGTTCTGGTGCGAACCGAATGGGGGGGTGTTCGGCTCATCCTTAGTCAGCACAGATATTTAACTTTACACATACTCGATCCATTATCTGATCAAATCCGATTCTGGCTTTGTTAGGGTCTCCGCCGAGCCGGCGGATGTGCAGGCTGGTCGCTCTGGCCCCCCGGTTGGACGAGAGAGCCCAGATGAGTGTCAGAAAGCAGCGGGAGGGGGGATATTCCATCCTGCTGCTTGTGATAACAGCCAAGTTTTTAAATTTTAGTAGAAATGCACTCACTCTGAGTAGAATAAAAGCAGGCACATCATGATAATGTCCAATGGACAGCAGGATGGACAGCAGGGCTCCATAGGGCAATCTTCTAGCACTGTAAGTTCTTTTATGGCGGCGCCGGTGGCTTCCAGTGTCCCAGGTTAGAGCAAACAAGGCAGGGGGTGGGGGGGGATCGTCAGTCCAAGAGTCCCTGGTCGCGGTCGGATGATGTTAAGTAACGTGCATGCTTTCGGGAACATGCATGCTCCTTCGTCAGGCATAGCATTTCGCCCTCTTGGATGTAGTAAAAAAGGGAATGGCAGGGCAGGCAGGCCAATCAGAAAGTAGCACCACCCTATCAGTTATTTACTTAGATTGACAAACTCTAAGGGGCCAAGAGGCAGGGATTGGACATGTATTGTAACATATTGTACCCAGATGTGGTGCACAGTTCTTACACTCCTGCCATTATGCTTATAAATTAGACAGTACCACATTTAATGATTGTCTTCTGTCAAACAGGGAGGGTATACACACAGACTGAGATTCGGCCAGTCCCTGATGAACCGGAAAAATTTAGATCCATGTGTAATTTTCTTTAGTAACATTACTTGCTGTATCCTGGAAAAATCTTCACTACAAGGATACCCTTTCCTCTTCCTGCCTTGGAACATCTGGTGCTGAAATAGGTAACTGCTTCAGGTCTTCAGCACTACAGATGGTCCAACGGGAACACATCACGTCCTCCTTCTTCAGAAAAGTTCTTTAACCTCCCAGGCGGTATCCCCGAGCGTGACTCGGGGTGGTTTTTCCATGCCAGGATCGGTATCCCCGAGTCACACTCGGGGTAGATGTGCAGAGTGTGCAGTGGCGCGGCTTACCTGCTCGCTGAATCCACAGACAAGTTACTTACCTTGTCCCTGGATCCTGCGATGCATCCCCGCTGTGTGAGCGAGCGGGTCCTCGCTCGATTCACAGTGTCCCTGTGTGCCACCGATCTCTGCTCCCTGCGACGTTACGACGCACGGGGGCGGAGATCGGCGCCAAATTCAAAAAAGTAAACAAACACATTACATACAGTATACTGTAATCTTATAGATTACAGTACTGTATGTAAAAAATACACACACCCCTTGTCCCTAGTGGTCTGTCCAGTGCCCTACATGTTCTTTTGTATAATAAAAACTGTTCTTTCTGCCTGAAAACTGTAGATTGTCCAAAAGTGTCCCTTTATGTCAAAAATGGTTTTAGAGCAGCTAGAAAACAGCGATAATAAATTATAATCACTTGCAGAATTGTGCGATAGCGATTTGTGGGGAAATTCGTCATAAAAAAATAAAAGTAATGACAGCGACAATTCTGCAACTGAGCAAATTTCTGTGATTTTGAGTTGATTACATTATTGAATCATTTTTATTATAATTATATTATTACTTGTTATAATTATTTATAATTATTTATTATATTATAATTTATATTTTTTTTTTTGTTTTTAAATCATACCCGGGATGCCTACTACACTCTTGTTTGGTCAGATTTAAATCAGTTATTCCTAAGAATTGCAGGCCTACAGTATAAAACGCCAAATTTCCTTGCAAAATAATTGTACCGCTTTTGGTACGTAATTCCAGACAGAATCATACCGCCAGGGAGGTTAACTATTGATTACGCTGCTTGTAAAATAATATGCGAGTGGTGAAGAACAGTCACATGATTATCTCCCCATTCACAGATCATGTTACAATCAGTGTAATTAGTGAAATAACTTTTTTTTTAATTTTTCATGTTTTATTTCTTTAAAATGTGGCAAGCACAGAAACATACATGTTGATCGGACATAAATCGAGTGTGTTCCTTATGTCAGTTGTTTCAGTTGACAACACAGCGCTTTTGTCGCTTTGAAAGCCCCTGCAGCGTTGTTAACTTGGCCTATTCAGCTACCAAATGTTACTAATTCCCCACCCTCTCTGTTCCTCTCCACATAACCTGATTTATTTCCAATCTGTAACGGTCCCCCGTAGGGGCTGCTAAGTGTTGTGGCCCACCTGTCAGCCTGCCTAGCCCGGCATTCACTTTCAAAACACTCCAAGACAATTAACAGTCCATCAGCTTTGTTTTTGTATTTTATTGAGGGAATTGAACTTGGATGGAGTAGGGGAAATATGGGATGCCCAATGGAAATAATACCAATTTGCTTGGGACAACTATATACAGTTTAGTAGGTTTGGTCCATTTTTCCTCCTGCACATCGCTTCCTCTCACAGATATCACTCAGCCAGGCCTTTAGCAACAGCCATTTGTAGGCAGGGACTGTGGGCCCCTACAATGTAGCAGATAGAAAGTTTGTGGTGCTAGCTGTCCTATCTTTGGTTACTAAGCCCAGTAACCCATCTTCAGGCCCTGCCAGCCCTCCTGTCTGCAGCTGCCCTTCTCCACTGCCCTTGACAACACAGTCCACTCCAGTGGCTCTGAACCCATCCCAGACTGCATACACCCAGTCCTCTCAGGTGTGCCTCCCAAGTCTTTCTGACAGGGCTTGTCATTCACCAGCCCTCCTGGCTGTGACCAGTTGTCCCCTTCCTTGATGACTTGCCGGGTAATGGTCTCTCCTGCTGTCCTCTTTGCTCCTCCTGTGCCTCTTGTCCAAGACGCCTTCATGGTTTCTTGAAGGACCTCATCCACACCAGAGGTCACCCCCCAGATTAGGGAGCTCCTTTAAAGGCCCTGACAGCCTAGCATTCCACCTTCAAGCTCTGAACAACGCCAACTCCCCCCCAGCTTGGCTGACCCAGGGTATTTAAGGAGGCCTGCCCCCTGCCAATCCTAAACAAACCCAGGCAGCTCCACCTCTCCTCTCCTCATCTCCTTCCTGTACTTTCTAAAAGCTCTAGAAGGATGAGGGAGGTCTTAGTAATGCTGCTTGTGAGTCACCATCTGCTATCCTGAGCACCACCCTAGCTCAAATCAAAACAAACAGGCCTGGCTGCCAGCCAAGCCTGCCTAAATTTGCCTACCCTAAGACAAAAAATCCTACTCAAGCACCTATCTACCTAGAAGGTGCTAAACATCAAAGCAATTCTTCTGCTTATACTGTACATCCAGTGCCTGCCTATTTACTTTTGTAGGAAAGGGGTTCTTGGGAGTTGTAATTTTGAGGTTTTATTTTCCTCAATAGGAGCTGACCTACTAGCAATTGTTCCAACCAGACTTTTAAAAGCCAGGTGATAACATCCACAACCGAGTAATAAAGGTTGTTTCTTGCTATGGGAACAAGGTACATAAATTAAAATATTCTGAGACATGATCCAGGGGGGGACATGAGGTTGTTCTTGTTTTTTTTAAAAATAAATAATTTTAAAGGTAAATGTTTTTGAGCTGTCACACTGTTGTTTTCTCGGTCTAATTCTCAAGGAGGGTTCTGTGGGACCCAAGGATTCCTCTTGGAAGTTTCTAGGAGTTCCTTGTGAAATTAGCAATTTCTGGCCTCATACACACGACCGTTTTCCTCGACAGAATCCTATTAAGAAACTTGGTGGCAGGGCTTTTCTGCCGAGGAAACCGATCGTGTGTATGTTTTTCTATCGAGGAAACTGTCAAGGAACTCAACGAGGAAAAAAGAAACAAGTTCTCTTTTTCCTCGATGGGAGTCTCAAGGTTCTTCGTCGTGTACCTTTTCAGGCTGGTTTTCGTCGAGAACCACGATCGTGTGGTATGCTAAGAACCCGCACATGCTCAGAATAAAGTATGAGACGGGAGTGCACCTTCCGTAAAAGTAGGGTTTGTAATGGAGATAGCTTATTTGTCACGCTGTTAGGCCTCGTACACACGACCGAGGAACTCGTCAGAAAAGACACATCGTTTTCCTCGACGATAACACATTTTTCACGCTGTAACAGTCTAATAGTGCAAATCGTCTCTTACCAAACTTTTACTTAACACGCAGTAACATGAGATTAGCAAAAGCAGCCCCAAGAGTTTAGCCAGTGGAATCGAACTTCCCTGCCATTTGTATGTGTTGTACGTCACCCCGCGTTTGAGATCGAGGAGATTTGGTCTTGACAGTGTGTACGCAAAGCAAGCTTGTCAAGTTCTTCGACAAGCCTAACAAGGAACTTGTCGCGGAAAACGATGTGTCTTTTCTGAGGAATTCCTCGGTCGCATGTACGAGGCCTCAGGCCTCGTACACACGACCGTTTTCCTCGCCAGATACCATCAAGTAACTTGGTGGCAGAGCTTTTTTGCAGAGGAAAACGGTTGTGTGTATGTTTTTCATTGAGAAAATCTGTTGTGGAACTCGATGAGAAAAAAAGAGAAAAAGTTCTCTTTTTCCTCGTCGGGAGTCTCAATTTCCTTGTCGTGTTCCTCGTCAGGCTGGTTTTCGACGAGAAACACGTTCTCGTGTATGCTTAGAAACCCGCACATGCTCAGAAGGGTGGCGCCAGTGGAATCAAACTTCCCCTTTATAGTGCCCGTCGTATTGTGTTTTACGTCTACGACGTTTGAGAACGACGAGATTTTGTCTAGACAGTGTGTACGCAAAGAAAGCTTGTCAAGTTTCTTGACAAGCCTGACAAGGAACTCGTCGATGAAAACGATGTTTCATTTAGGACAAGTTCCTCGGTCGTGTGTACGAGGCCTCAGATGAGTATCCACAATCGGCAATGATCTGCTTGGCTATCTGTAAAGGGAGGGGGAATCCCAATGGCCACAAATGTAAGGAGCAATGTACCGTGAAATTTTAATATACTAAATTATTATCAGAGTTTTCCTGGGCCTGAAAAGTTATACTGACTTGGAGAATGCATGCATCCAGTATAGGATAAACAGTTTGAACTTCTGAGCTGCAGTCTTTTTAAGGTAACACAGAATAACTTGGTAATGCAGCCAGGACTGCACAAGTTTAGGCAAAAATAATTTGCTTCCCTATATATGTAACCAACAATAAAATTAGTTACAAACAAATCGTTCTCAATAAGAAAGCAATCTTTACAAATTCCTTTTTTATATTTTTTTCTTGCACACCGATATGTATTTTTTCATTACCGATTTTATTTCTTGGTTCCTCAAGCTGTATATGATGGGGTAACACAATGGGGTGACCACTGTGTACATCAGAGATACCACCTTGTTATGTTCAAAGAGTGTCCTCTTGAGGGAACCACATACATGACAAACAGTGCCCCATAATAAGTACATACAACAGCAAGATGGGAGCTACAGGTGGAGAAAGTCTTCTGTCTCCCGGTGGATGAGGTTATCCTCAAGATTGTCAGAAAAAATATACACATAGGTGACGGTGATTAACACAAATGGTATAACCTGTCAAAGGCTAGAAAATACAAATACCCCTCATATTTTACTATGGAAGCATCTGAACAAGACAATTCAAGTAGGGTCCAAGGTCACAGAAAAAGTGGTCAATTACATTGGGGCCACAGAACCACAAAGTCTGCATTAAGAAAACTGGAATGAGCGTTATGGCAAATCCTAGTGACCAACAAATTATAACCAGATAGAAACAGAGTTTTAAGTTCATAATCGCTGTGTAATGCAATGGCTTACATATGGCAAGGTATCGATCATAGGACATGGCTGAGAGGAGAAGACACTCTGTGGTTGCTGAAGAACCATACAAGAAGAACTGAGTAATACAACCTCCAAGAAGCACAATGCCACCCTCTGATAATATTACATGGAGCATGTTTGGAACAATGTTTGAAGTCAGCAAAATGTCTGAAAAGGACAAGTGACCAAGAAAGAAGAACATAGGAGATCGAAGACGATAACTGGTCAACACCAATAGAATAATGAGAACATTACCAGTTATAGTCACAATGTAGATCACCAGGAACCAAAAGAAAACAAAATACTTGAAATCTTGTAGGTTTTCAAATCCGAGAAGTATTATTTCAGTAATGTGAGTCCCATTCATTGTTCACACTACAGAAAATGATAATAGAACATATTTTTTACAGTTCAAACAACTACAATTCATGTGTGCCAATATCCCAATTCATGTGTGCTTTTATGCAGCTACAAACTTTGTTGTAGATTTATTGTGGAAAAAAACATTGTTTTAAGCAGCACAATGGAACTATAATTAACATAAATTTAGCGCCCTGCTCCCATTGAGTAGGCACTATGTGTTACATTTTAGTTGTCTGATCTCTAGTTTAGCCCAGAAGGATTATGCTAAATTGTTGGTTCTGTTTCAGTTCAGCTGGGTTGCACAATTTTCCCCTTGACGGTGGGTGTCGCTGTTACCACATGTCAAGGTTGGAAAGGCAGCAGGCTGGATGCATTGGGTATCTCTTTCCCAGAAGCAGCTCAGGGGGGCGTGGTCAACCCGCTGTGCATTCTGGGGAGGGGTACTTAAGGGACAGACATCGTTTTGGCAGGGTCTTCCGATCCTGACCTGATGGCCCTCCTGGCCTCAGGGATGTGTAAGCTGTTTCATAGCCTCGGGGTCGGCTGGTCCGAGGCCTCGCAACTGAGAGTAGGCCCAGGAGTTTCTGGGGTCTACTAATCCAGGGATGGTCCTTCGCTATCCTACCTGCGGGAGGAAGCTGAACCAGTGGGATTCAATTGAAGGACGTATCCTGGCAAATTTACCTCACTGTGCTGCCAGCCTGGCTGAAAGATCCTTGGCACCGTGAGTTGTGTACTTTATTTTTTATTTTGCTTTTAACCCAACTAAAAGAAAACAAATAGGATATCAAAGATACAGCAGACAACATGCAGGGTGTGGGAAATAATTATACACAAACAGCACTGAGTGACTAGTAAACTAGGGGCACATGTATCTCCTGAGCATTTAAAGTGTAACTCCACTTTTGCTGAGAAAAAAAAAAACATTACCCTCTGGGTGAGCAATGTACATAGCAAGGATTTCAACAAACTTTGTTGCAGATTCCTACCTTTTGTTATTCGGAAGAAAAAGCTGTTTGTTTGTCTGTCTGTGTCCATGTACAAAATGAATGGGAGCAAGTTTATAATTATCAATCAGCTGATGCACTTGCAGGATTCTAATGAGAAAATTGGTTGGGTCTTCAAAAAGTGATGTAACTTTGGGAGTATCTCACCAAATATGACATTTTTGTTGCAGGAGATGCCTAAAATCTGACTTGTAGCCAAACACACAAGCAGGAAATTACATTTCTGGGGGGGGCTTCTGTGTACAGAACACCTTCATTGCATTTTACAGAAGATTACAGTGCCTGCAGATTGAAAATGAATGGTATTTATATTCATCACATGTTACTTCTTTTGTGGCTAAAATGAGCTGTATTCAAGGATTCTAAATTGTCAATGAGGAAAGAAAGAAAGAAAGAAAGAAAGAAAGAAAGAAAGAAAGAAAGAAAGAAAGAAAGAAAGAAAGAAAGAAAGAAAGAAAGAAAGAAAGAAAGAAAGAAATACTGATGGATGAAGAGCACAAGAACATTACAGTGGTGCAGATTAAAAAGGAAAGGTCATTTTTTAATAACATTCAATATTTTTTTTACTTGTGTCGCAATTCTATATGGTATATATATATATATATATATATATATATATATATATATATATATATATATATATATATATATATATATATATATATTGTTATTTTATTCCCACAAAAGTGGAGTTACCCCTTTAAAGTTTTGGAGAAATACAGATATGATTTCTTTAATGCAGGGGTCTTCAAAATACGGCCCTCCAGTTGTTCAGGAACTACAATTCCCATCATGCCTAGTCATGTCTGTGAATGTCAGAGTTTTGCAATGCCTCATGGGATGTGTAGTTCTGCAACAGCTGGAGGGCCGTAGTTTGAGGATCCCTGCTTTAATGTTTCCTACTGAAAGTGAATTGTTATATGTGTGTTAATTTCTTCCTTATTTACTTACCAATATATATTGTCAGGTTTCCTCATCACATGTTACTCCTTTGTGGCTATAGTGAGCTGAAGGTTTCTATAATGGCACTGAAGAGAGAAAGAAAGAAAGAAAAAAAGAAAGAAAGAAAGAAAGAAAGAAAGAAAGAAAGAAAGAAAGAAAGAAAGAAAGAAAGAAAGAAAGAAAGAAAGAAAGGGAGAAAAAAAAAGGAAAGAAAGAAAGAAAGAAAGAAAGAAAGAAAGAAAGGGAGAAAGAAGGGGAGACAGAAAGGGAGAAAAAAGAAAGAAAGAAAGAAAGAAAGAAAGAAAGTAAGGAAGAAAGAAAAAAGGAAATAATAATAAGAAAGAAAGAAAGAAAACAAAGAAAGAAAGAAAGAAAGAAAGAAAGAAAGAAAGAAAGAAAGAAAGAAAGAAAGAAAGAAAGGGAGAACGAAAGGGAGAAAGAAAGGGAGAAAAAAAAAGGAAAGAAAGAAAGAAAGAAAGAAAGAAAGAAAGAAAGAAAGAAAGAAAGAAAGAAAGAAAGGGAGAAAGAAGGGGAGACAGAAAGGGAGAAAAAAGAAAGAAAGAAAGAAAGAAAGAAAGTAAGGAAGAAAGAAAAAAGGAAATAATAATAAGAAAGAAAGAAAGAAAACAAAGAAAGAAAGAAAGAAAGAAAGAAAGAAAGAAAGAAAGAAAGAAAGAAAGAAAGAAAAAAAGAAAAAAATAAGAAAGAAAGAAAGAAAAAAAGAAAAAAATAAGAAAGAAAGAAAGAAAAAATAAGAAAGAAAGAAAGAAAAAATAAGAAATAAAAAAAAATAAGAAAGAAAGATAAAAGGGATACACAGGGAGAGAGAAATAGAGAGTGGGAGGTAGGAAGACCGATGGATGAAGGGCACAAGAATAATAGTTAAAAAGGTAGGAATGAGTGTATAAGAACAATTGTGTAAAGCTAAAACAACAAAGACAGACAGATTAGAAAAGAGAGATTGAGAAATACAGAAAAGAGAGAAATAAAGAGTTAAAGGAAAGAAGAACGAGGGATGGAGAGAGCAAGACTAAAAGTAACACCTTTTTTAGATTGAAAGAAAAAGAAAGGGAGAGGAGAGAAAGGAAGAGAGAATATAAATTAGAAAATGCAATAATTATTAAAATAATAATAATAAAAAAAAAAAAAAGAAATTTAGATAGATAAAGAATTAGAGATGTAGATTACCACTACTTGTCTGTAGCACTACATTTTCACAGACTGAGACTTGCCATGAAATGCCAAGAAAGGAAGGAAGGAAGGAAGGAAGAAAGAAAGAAAGAAATAAAGAAAGAAAGATTAGATACAAATGATACCCAGGGGAGAGAGGAATAGAGAGTGGGAGGTAGGAAGACCGATGGATGAAAGACACAAGACTTATGCCACGTAGACGCGATCGGAATTTCCAACAACAAATGTTTGATGTGAGCTTTGGGTCTAATATTCCGACCGCGTGTATGCTCCATCGGACATTTGCTGTCGGAAGTTCCGACAACAAATGATTGAGAGCTGGTTCTCAATTTTTCTGACAACAAAGGTTCTTGTTGTAAACTCCGACTGTGTGTATCCAATTCCGACGCACAAAAATCCTACGCATGTTTGGAATCAATTAGACGCATGCTCAGAATCATTGAGCTTCGTTTTTCTCGGCTCGTTGTAGTGTTGTACGTCACCTTGTTCTTGACATTCAGAATTTCCAAACAACACTTGTGGGACTGTGTGTATGCAAGACAAGTTTGAGCGAACATCCGTCGGAAAAAAATCCACGGTTTTGTTGTCGGAATGTCCAAACGTGTGTACACGGCATATGAGTTAAAAGGTAGGAATGAGTGTATAACAACAATACTGTAAAGATAATGGCGAAAAACAACAAAGACAGAGAGATTAGAAAAGAAAGATTGAGAAATACAGGAAAGAGGAATAAAGAGTGAAAGGAAAGAAGAACAAGGAATGGAGAAATCAAGACTAAACGCAAAACTGTAGGAATTAATTTTGGAATGAAAGAAAAAGAAAGAGAGAGAGAGAGAGAGAGAATATAAATTAGAAAATTAAATAAAAATGAAAAACGTAATAAGAAAAATACATTAATAATAAGACAGATAGATAGATAGATAGATAGATAGATAGATAGATACTGCTGTAGATTACCACTACCGTATTTATCGCGGTATAGCACGCTCACGCGTATACCGCGCACCCCTAAAGTTGCCCCCGAAATTCCTGTAAAAGAAAATGTTATATGATTTTATTACTTACAGTTTTGGTGTCTTCCCAGCGTCCATCGTCCGGTCCGGCGTCCGTCTGCGGCCTCGGTGGTGTCCTCCCGGCTTCTCCAGCGCGCGCCTCAAGTCGAGTCCCCGCTTCCCGCGCTCAGTTCGAACGCCTCCGCCGACATATACCGAGTGCAGTACACTCGGGTACATTCGGCAAGGCTCGGCTTCGCTCGTGCTCACGCTCTGTGACGTTTATGCGTGAGCACGAGCGAAGCCTAGCCTAGCCGAATGTACCCGAGTGTACTGCACTCGGTATATGTCGGCGCAGGAATTCAAACTGAGCGCGGGAAGCGGCTATCGGCGTATATATCGCGCACCCACAATTTTCCCCTTATTTTAAGGGGGAAAAAGTGCGCGATATACGCCGATAAATACGGTAATTGTCGGTAGCACTACACTTTCAGAGACTGAAGCCTCGTACACACGCTCGGTTTACTCGGCAAGAACCAGCAAGAAAACTGCTGGCAGAGCTTTCTTGCTGAGTACACCGTGCGTGTGTACGAGGCTTTCAGGTTTCTTGTCAAGAAACTGCCTAAAATCTCGATGAGAAAAATAGAGAACCTGCTCTCTATTTTCTCGTTGTGATTCTCGGCTGTGTTTTCCTGCCGAGAAACCCGAGAGTGTGTATACTTACCTGTCGCCGTGGAACCCCGCACATGCTCAAAATGACTTTGCCGCATGTGCGGTAGCTTCCTAGGCATAGGTAGGGTGCAGCAAGATGGTGGCGACGGCATCGAATGTGACGAGCGCATGCTCGTCGTACGTGACAACATCACCGCGTTCTTGCCTTCCAAAAGAACCGCGGTACTTTTGAAAGGTGTGTCTGTACACTCGGGCACCAAGAGATTCTTGCCAAGAATCTCGTCACGAAAAACAAGTTTCTTCCTGGCAAGATTCTGGCCCGTGTGTACAGGGCTTAAGACTTGTCATGAAATGTCAAGAAAGGAAGGAAGGAAGGAAGGAAGGAAGGAAGGAAGGAAGGAAGGAAGGAAGGAAGGAAGGAAGGAAGGAAGGAAGGAAGGAAGGAAGGAAAGAAAGAAGGAAGGAAAGAAAGAAGGAAGGAAGAAAGTGAGAGAGTGGGAGGTAGGAAGACCAAGGGATGAAAGGCACAAGCATAAGAGTTAAAAGGTAGGAATGAGTGTATAAGAACAATTATGTAAAGGAAATGGCTAAAACAGCAAAGACAGAGAGATCTGGAAAGAGATTGAGAAATACAGAAAAGAGGAATAAAGCGTGAAAGGAAAAAAGAACGAAGCATGGAGAGAGCAAGACTAAAAACAAAAGGGAGGGAAGGAAAGATAGAGAGAAAGAGAGAGAGAGAGAGAGAGAGAGAGAGAGAGAGAGAGAGAGAGAGAGAGAGAGAGAGAGAGAGAGAGAGAGAGAGAGAGAGAGAGAATATAAATTAGAAAATGAAAAAATAAATAAGAAAAAATGAAGAAAAAAAAGATAAAAATTAAGATAAATAGATAGATGGATAGACAGACAGACTAACCGATGTATGATGTAGATTACCTTACCACTCCTTGTCAGTAAAGCTATGTTTTCACAGACAGAGACTTGCCATGCACTGATTATGTATTCCTGGGACCATATATATACCTATGAGAATTCTCGATGGAATTGTTAAGTGGTCTCCAGAAAATAGTGTGTCAGTGAAAACATATTTTTTTTTTTAACTCCTCCTAGCTCTCTGGTGTGTAATCCATAAATACCTTTATGTTGGCAATCTCAGAAATAAAAACAATGGTAAAGGAAATATAGAAAATTAAATCTGAATAATAAAGATAATAATAATAATAATAATAATAATAATAATAATAATAATAACAGCAAAAACATGACAATTTTGCATTTAAATTAGAATGTAGAGACTACTAGCAACAGTAAGTATCACTAAAGCCTCATACACACGATCGCACTTCCAACGCACTTTACCATGGATTTTTCTCCGAATGGCCATTGGCCGTAAACTTGGTATGCATACACACGGCAGATTTTTTCAGCCATCTGCTCTTTACCGCCACCCTTTGGGCAACTTCTGCTATTGTTGTCTGATCTTTAGCATTGGTTCTGAGCATGCGTGTTTGTACTTTGGACTTTAGTCCGATGGTCTTGTGTACACACGATTGGATTAGCCTCCATCAGACATTTGTTGCCGGAAAGTTTGTCTGTTCTCACAGTGAACATTTGTCCGATGAAAAAGCGAAAATGTTTGCCCGATGGAGTGTACCCACGGTCGAATTGTCCGTTAAAACAGGTCCATCGGACATTTGTTGTCAAAAAGTCTGATCTTGTGTATGGGTCTTTATTGTCTCAGTAATTATTTCTAAATCTAGGCTGTCCTAAAAGCAGGAAAAGTAAATAAAGTTGGGTCTTAAAGCGAAGTTCCACCCAATTTTGAGAGGTGGTCTTAAACAAAAGACCACCCCTCCACACCTCATTTTTGGATAATATTTTTTTTCCTTTCTACCTTTTTATGAAGTACATAGTGTACTACAGATCCATCCAGGCTGTTGCAAAGGACGTCATATCCCCTTGTGCAGTGAGATACCCCTGCTGTCTTCTGGGACCTGTGTGTGTCCCAGAAATCAACCTGGCCATTCACAAAGCGCCATGAGACTCACGCATACGCTGTAGGAAACCGGCAGTGAAGCTGCAAGGCTCCATTGCCTGTTTTCCTTAGTTAGAATGGCGGCGCCTGCACCTGATCCGATGGATTGACCTTGAGGGGGCCAACATCGCGGGCTCCCTGGACAGGCATAATATATTTTTTGCGGCTGGAACACCGCTTTAAAGTATATTGTTTTATAACCTAACCCTGCTGTAAATGTCTCCACAGCTTTATCCCTGACCTGTCTGGTGTGTTATTATATTGTGTCATACCGTGGAAGTAGTGTATGTACTGCAGTGCCCTTTTGGACCTCAGTATGAAAGAATAAGAGAGCACATTTATAACATCACAATGGGTTATAAAAAGCACACGATCTTTAAAAAAATGTCAATGTGTTTTTTTTTTTAATACCAAAATTTTTATTGAGACTTTACAAGCATAACAGTGAACATCAGTACCCAAGAAGTAATTTGCATACACAAATAAAGGTTAATTATATAGTCAAGGCACAATTATCTGTATATATAGTCAATAGGGACTATATAATATGCAGAAAATCAGTCCAGGGGTATAAGTATCCAGCTGACTATACAGTCCAACTTATTTAGAGAGGGTAACTGTGCCTAATATTGTTACAGCTCTGTTTCCTGGATCCTAGCCTACACTATAATAATAACATTAACTAGAAATACTCTGAATAGTTTTCCTATAGAAAAAACAAACTATGATAGAAACAAAGAAATGTAAAAAGTAAGCAAAGAAGGAATGTGCAATTGCCTGTGAAAATTCTTCATCTGGTGTCATCTGGGATGTTATTAAGTGATATCTTATTTAGTCCTATGTAAATACCACAAGATTCCCAGCTTGCCTATTTGTGGTCAAAGTTATGTATTGTATCATGAATAGTATAGTGTATAAGTTCCATTAATCTTATATTTTCTATTCTCTGATGCACCTGGGACCAGGGCACAGTGGGAGAGTGCCAGTTTAAACTAATAGCCCAAACAATAGCACAAAAAATTGTACGTGCCAGTTTTTGGGTTGGGGTTGGGACCTCTGGGAGTGGTGCAAACAGCAGGCATACTGGCATGGTCGGTGTGATAATAGAACCTGTGATCTGGGATACCCTTGAATCTGCCTGATGCCAGATTAGCTGGAGGCTGGGGCAGCTCCAAAATATATGTAGGAATGTACCCTACATTTTCCGAGACACTTGGGTAAAACAAATGTACCTTATTAGGCGTCAGGTACCATCTAGTGTGTAGTTTCACCATAGTCTCTTTAATGGACATGGATAGCCGGATTCAGAATGACTTACGGTGACGTATCCACTGATATGGCGCGTAAGTCCACGGATGCGCCGCCGTATCTATGCGCCTTATTCAGCAAATAAGATACGCCTGAATTTTGGCTTCATACGACCGACGCAAGTCTCCTACGTCGTCGTATCTTGGGCGAATATTTACGCTGGCCGCAAGGGGCGCTTCCATTAATTTACGCGTCGAATATGTAAATGAGCGACATATGCCGATTCACGAACGTACTCACGCCCGTCCCAGTAATCTACGCCGTTTACGTTAGGCGTACGTCCGGCATAAAGTTATTCCACACAATAGCAGGTGTAAGTCATGTTAGGGTATGGATGTCGGAACAGCGGTCGTATTTTACGTCGTTTATGTAAGTTGTACGTGAATGGGGCTGGGCGTAGGTTACGTTCACATCATAGGCATTGAGCCGTCATATCTTAGGAAGTAAGGACGTGATTCTGAGCATGCGTGCGCATGCGCCGTTCATTCGGCCCTTCATTCACATGGGGTTACGCTTCATTATAATAGATCACGCCAACTACCTTCCTACTTTGAATTAGGCGGGCTTACGCCGGCCAATTTACGCTACACCGGCGCAAGTTTGGGAGCAAGTGCTTTGTGAATACAGTTCTTGCCTCACTGATTTACGTCGGTGTAGCGCATATGAGATGCGCTACGCCGGTCTAAAGATGCGCCCCTGTACGTGAATCCGGCTAGGAGTGTGTACATTTATGCATGTTCAAAATCTCATCCGACCATTCCTCTGTGGTGAACTCTTGCCCTATTTCTGTTTCCAATAGCTGTAGATTTTTCAGGTAGGTTTATTCCATTGAAAAAAAACTGTATATCCTTGAAATGACCCCCCTGTCCCTAGAGGAATTATAGCAAATAGATTCAAACTTTGTGAATCTAGGTCAGGGGTGCCCAACCAGTGGCCCAGGGGCCACATGTGGCCCGTGGAGCCCTCTGATGTGGCCCGCGACCTCCTGCTCTGGGATGGTGGTTTGGCAAGCCCAGATCGCAGGTTGCCAACCCGTCATCCTAGAGCAGGGGTCTCAAACTGGCGGCCCTCCAGCTGTTGCGAAACTTCAAGTCCCATGATGCCTCTGCCTGTGGGAGTCATGCTTGTAACATGTCAGCCTTGCAATTCCTCATGGGACTTGTAGTTTTGTAACAGCTGGATCACCGTCAGTTTGAGACCCCTGTCCTAGAGCATCAGTGTTGTGAATGAAGCCGGCGATAGAGAAAGCAAGCAGCTGCAGAGCAGAGCCACATAATCTGATGCTTCCTGTATAGCACCACCTAGAGTGGGCTGTGTCCATGTCCGTTCAGCATGTGCACTGTGTACACAGACCTATCATTTGCCCATTCCACTCATTTTGGCCCGCGACCGGTTACCAAGTTGCTTCAGTGGCCCTCGCTCTTCAAAAGGTTGGGCACCCCTGACCTAGGTCTAGCGTTGAAAGAATATAATGATTCATAAAAATGCCTGACCTGGAGATATTTAAACATTCTATCCTCGGAATGTCAAATTGTTGTTTTAGATAGGAGTTGGAGCAAAATTGTGTACCTTGTGTTAGTGAATTTAAAGTAGTAAGGCTCTTCGCCTCCCACCACAGGAAATACTTGGGTGACCCAAAAACTAAAGGGAACCTTCTGTCTCCCAGAAATGAGAATAGGGGAGATCTAGGGGAAAATAGTTAAAACGTTTGGTGATATAGTGACCATAGATGTAGTGTTTAGGAAACAATGCTGTTCAATGTGCCAGTCTCTCTAGGTTGGACCATGATATGCCATAAGAGGCCTCGCAAGTAGAATTGGCAAATGGATACATTCTCAAATTGAAGCCACGGGATCTGGTTCAGTGAGATATGCCATTGGGCTGTTTGTCTAGCCATAAATTAAGTAGACCTTGAGAGAGGGGTCTATGTGTCATCAGTTTTCCAAATCTAGGTTTCTTTCCTTTCCAGATAAATTTCCCTTTGTATCAGTCTGGCGTGAAACATAAACAGGCAAGGCTCTAAAATAATAATGAAGCTTTGGCAAGATGGACATTTGTATTGCTGTAACTCGGAAATAGGGAAGGAGGACCATAATCTCAACCATTGTTTAACCCTCGGGAAAGAGTGGGTAGTTGGCATTATATAATGCCTGCAGCGAGGGATCTAGGTGCACCCCCAGATACTGCAGAGCTCCCTCTGATATAGAAAAACCAAAGGATTCTTTGATACTATCTATTACTATACGCTATATATTAATTTGTAGGGCAGAACATTTGGTGAGACAAACTCCCAGACCTGAAATAACATGAAATTCATTCAAAACCGAAATCAGGTTTGGAATAGATACCACTGGGTCAGGTAAAAACATAAGTACATATTCAGAGTACATGCTTATTTTGAATTCCTCCTATCCCTTCTGCTATCCCTTAATATTATGGTTGGCCTTAATTGCTCTAACCAAGGGCTCTATGGCCAAGGCAAACATCAATGGCAACAAAGGGCAACCTTGTCTTGTACCTCTAACCATTGGGAAGTAATCAGAGGGGCAGCCAGGAAGTCTGATACGTGTATGGGGCTTATGATAGAGTTCTTTAACCTCTTGCCGACCGCGCTATAGCAAAAATACTGCTACAGCGCGGTCGAGTTACTGTGACAGGACGTCCCTGGGACGTCCTCGTGCACTTCCGCGTTTGCGCGTCCCCTGGGGCGCGCTCACGGAAGTGTCCGTGCTCGCCGGGTCTAGAAGACCCGGCGCATCACGGATCACAGTAAATTGCCGCTGATAGCGGCCGTTTACCACGTGATCGCTCCGTCAAATGATGGAGCGATCACTTGTAAACAAACCGGCGTCATTTGATGACGCCGGTTCCTCCCTCCCCTCTCTGTACCGTTCGGTACAGTGCGAGAGGAGAGGGGGGGGGGCGCGGGGTGTCAGCAGTGCTGTGGCTGGACAACTGCAGTCACGGATCCATCCCAGCTCAGCTATCCCTGCGCAATACTCTGCAAATACCCCATGCTCTTGCAATACCCCATGCTCTGGCAATACCCCATGCTCTGGCAATACCCCATACTCTGGCAATACCCCATACTCTGGCAATACCCCATACTCTGGCAATACCCCATACTCTGCAATACCCCATACTCTGCAATACCCCATGCTCTGGCAATACCCCATACTCTGGCAATACCCCATACTCTGGCAATACCCCATACTCTGGCAATACCCCATACTCTGCAATACCCCATACTCTGCAATACCTCAATACTCTGCAATACCCTGCGCAATACTCTGCAATACCCTGCGCAATACTCTGCAATACCCCAATACCCTGCGCGATACTCTGCAATACCCCAATACTCCGCAATACCCCAATACTCCGCAATACCCCAATACTACGCAATACCCCAATACTCCGCAATACCCCAATACTCTGCATATATAATGTTTTGGGGTTCTATGTAATTGTAAGAATTGGTCTGGGTGTTCCAGAACGCCTGATGGCACTCCCTGCATGTTGGGCCTCTCTATGTGGCCACGCCGTGTAAAAGTCGCACACATGGGGTATCGCCATACTCGGGAGGAATAGCAGAATGTGTTTTGGGGTGTAATTTGTGGTAATCATATGCTGTGTGTGAGAAATAACCTGCGAATATGACAGAAACAAGTTTTTTTTTTATTTTTTTACAGAATTTTCTGTCGTTTTTCTTTTATAGCGCAAAAAATAAAAAACCCAGAGGTGATCAAATACCACCAAAAGAAAGCTCTATTTGTGTGAAAAAAAGGACAACAATTTCAAATGGGTACAATGTTGTATGACTGAGTTATGGTCATTCAAATTGTGAGAGCACCGAAAGCTGAAAATTGGTCTGGTTAGGAAGGGGGTTTAAGTGCCCAGTGGTCAAGAGGTTAAACCCATGCACAAATTCACTGCAAAAGCAAATTTGGTCAGAATACTATCCATATATGACAATACTATGCTATTGAACGCCTTGTGTATATCAAGGCCTAAAATGTGTACTCTACGGGAGAAGAGATCAGCATCTTGCACAATGTTGGAAACTAGGTGAATGTTATCGGTAATCTGTCTGAAGGGGATAAAGCCTGTTTGTTCTGGGGATAGAAGCAAATAGATAATAAGAGCGAGGCGGTCTGCTAAAAGCTGACCCAAAATTTTAAGATTATTATTAAGGACTTATAGCGGCCTGTAGTTTTGTGGGGTAGTGTGGTCTTTATTTGGTTTCAGTATAAGAGCTATATTTGCATACGGCATCTCCTCTGATGCCCTGTACACACGATCGGTTCGTCTGATGAAAATGAACGGATGGATTTTTTCATCAGATATCCGATGAAGCTGACTTTCATCAGTCTTGCCTACACACCATCGGTTAAAAATCCGATAGTGTCCAACGCGGTGACGTAAAACACAATGACGCGCTGAGAAAAATGAAGTTCAATGCTTCCGAGCATGTGTCGACTTGATTCTGAGCATGCGTGGATTTTTGACTGATGGATTTCCCCACAGACAATTTTTTTTTCTATCGATTTTTTAACCATAAGAAAAAAATAAAACAGGTGCTATTTTTTTCATTGGTGGGAAAAAAACTGATGGGCCCACACACGATTGGTTCGTCCGATGAAAACGGTCCATCGGTCTGTTTTCATCAGACAAACCGATCGTGTGTACAGGGCATAAGAGTTTATTCTCTTTGAGAATATAGTTAAATAGACTAGAAGGTTTAGGGACGAAGAGTCAGGCAATTTTTTTATAATATGAAGGGGCATATGCGTCAGGGCCCGGAGCGGTTTTTAGGGACTTAATTATAGGCAAAATCTCGTGCTCTGAACATGGGGAATTCAACCTTTCTAGCTGCATTTCCGATAGGGTTGGAAAGGACAATGAGTCCAGCCAGGGATCCGCCTTGGGTGTGACGGATCAGAACCTGAGGATAACAATAGGTCCTGGTAATAGGAAGTAAAGATATCCAAGACCTCTTTAGGGTGTAAGACCACTTGTCCTTGTCTATTTTTTAATTTATACACATGCGTCGGCTGGAGAAACTGGTGCAGTTTACGGGTAAACATAGCTGAGGCTGAGTTACTATGGAGAAGGAACTGAGCCTTGGACCAACAAAGGGACTTTTTCATCTGTTCCAACCATATTGTGTCTAATGACACTTGTTTCTGATTCATTTGTCTCAATACCTCTGCAGGGGTGAGATTGGTAGTGAATGTAATATAGCTTATTCAGTTCTTTTGTTGGGGAGCTAATTTCTGCTGTCCTTTGCCTTTTCCTGGTTGTAGGCAATTCTTTTATATGACCTCCCATAACCGTCTTATGGGCTGCCCATAAAATTGAGAGAGAGGTTTCTTCAAGAACATTCTGTTCAAAATATTCCTCTAATCTATCTGAAAGTTGTGAAACTATTTCTGGGTTTGTTAGTAGGGAGTCATTGAGTCTCCATGTGTCTGTCTGAGGAGCTGGTCCTATATAGGGGGTCTGCAAGGACACGACATAATGGCAGGGTTGCTGTTGGAAATTACTGGGCCCCATACAGCCTACCTGACAGGGCCACCTCCCACCACCCAAAAATGCGATGGTCGCAATGCTGTATTGCAGTCATGGCAGAAATTATACTCTTGCTACCGCTGCCTCCTGACACAGGTATTTTGTTATACTTTTTTTTAAATGGCTGAATAGTAGTTGCAGAGAGACTGGCTGCAACTGTGGGATACTCTTGGCTGACACTGTGAGCCAAGTGTTTGGCTTGCAGCTGCAGAGCAGCCCCATTGAACTCGAAGGGGAGTTTGATAGGTGGTGCTACATGTCAAACTCTGCAGCCTGCGTTAAAATGCTGCAGCTATGTAGTAAACATTGCAGCCACAGCATGTATAAAGCCCTGTCTGACTGTATTGTTAGGATTTAGGTGCGCAGCCAGAGGTGACGATAAATCCACAGCTCAGCAACCCATATGAAAGAATCCTTAGGCTGCATTCACATTTTGTATTTCCTGAACGTGTGACAAAGGACATTGCATGCATTTTAGAAATGCACTGCAATCTTGCATAGCACTTGTGGTGCCGTTAATTGTAACTGGCACCCCAAAAACAGCAGACTTGCATTTTGTCATGTGACAAACATGCAAAGCTGCACGCCTGAAAATGTTCTATCACTTCTATGGTGTGTTTGTCAAATGCAGGGCAGCCCATTCAAGTGAATGGACTGCCCTTTGTATAAACAAACTAAAAAATTATAATAAAACGAGCAGGAACATGTGTTCTCACTATGCTAAGTGTGAATGGGGCCTCAAGAGTGGCATATAGAAATAGCTGGTGCATTGTGGCTGGTGGAGATGTTTGTCAGCTGGAATTCTGAACTTTCCGCAGCTCCCCCCCTTTCCCCACTCACCCATTTCCAGCAGAAGCACTACAACATTCAAACCCTACAGCCACAATGCACACAGAGCATGGTGTGGAGGTCAGGAAGGCAGAGCTCAGGACTCAGGAGGAGTAGGCAGAGAACTTCTTCCCTCCTCAATCTTTCTTCTTTGCAAGATAACACTGCCAATCACAAGAGGAGAGAAGGGGGAGTTTCAGGACCTGGCAGTGAAATGATTTCAAGGCCGAAGCAGAGAGAGATATATTGTGTAAAAAATAATTTTCTCCACCATCTTGGATATTTGTGTGCATTTGGAGTACACTTTCTGCCATTTGTCCTAACGTTGGATTTTGTACTTTTTCTTAAAATATCAATAAAAACTATTGGAAAAGTAAAAGTAAATTATGATTCCTACCGAGGACATATAAATGAAAGCATCAAGTCTACCTCATGTTTAATAATTATCTTTGGAGGATGAAGATCTTCAGGTTCTCTGTGGCAAGAGGTCATCTGCCAAACATCAAGAATGGTGACTGGTAGCTTAGAGAACATAGCCCTCATCAATGTGTCCAGCTGCAATGATAACCAGTCACTTCCATGGGGAAACCGGTAGCCAGTGTTGGCCGATTTGAAGATGATCTTCGTTTCAGGGCTTCGCTCTAACAGCCGAGCTGCCGCTTCTCGAATGTGATATAGCCGTCGGATATACAGTCCAACAGGGTAAGTAAGGAAGTGGCTCCAGCATGTTATTACAATGGTCATCCCTTTCCGGATTCCCAAGTCATTCAACTCCGAAGCAATGTAATGTAGGTCATGTACTCCAGTACGTCCCATGCGTAAAGGTTTCTGGTGGGCTCTCCACTGCACCAAATAATTGAGTTCTGCATCTGTGGCTAGAAGTGGACCTGTCCTTTGAGGCACATGAAGACTGATCACCTTCAGAGCTAAGATTTTGGAAATAAAATGCAAGGTAACATTAACAAATTATTTGAAGTTAAAATAATGTTTAAAGTGCATCTCTAGGCTTTTTCTAGATATAATCTCTCTAACAGGCACACAAGTGAAATAAAAACACTTTTGCCCAGATTCACAGAGAGCAAGGCGCACATTACGCCGCCGTAGAGTAACCAATGAACGCTACGCCAACGAAGCGCAGAGAGGCAAGCAATGCATTCAGCAAGCCAGTGCTCCCAACGCTGTGCCAGCGTGGCGTGGGATTCGAAGGCGTATGCCGGCGTAGGTGGAAGTGGGTGTGGCCCATGCAAATGAGGCGTGACCCCATAAAAATGATGGGCCAAGCACCAGACAGATACGTATCACGAACTGCGCATTGGGCTGTGACATGGACGCATCCGCCTGCTCACAACCAAGTCGGAACAACTGCCTAACCTACGGCGTGAACGTAACCTACGCCCAGCCAGACACACGTCCAACGTAAAATACGCTAGCTTGTGTTCCCTGGTGCAGACCTTTGCATGTCTGCTGCTGGGTTGCACCTCCTTTATGGGGAATAACTTTACGCCGGACGTACAACTTGCGCGCACCTCGCGTAGCCTGCGTTGGGCGCATTCAGGTTCGTGAATCGCTCTATTTCCCTCATTTACATATTTGAATGACTAATCAATGGGAGCGGCACCATGCTCCCAGCCTAAATGTGCGCCCACCCTACGCAAGCTACGTCGGCGGGGTGTAGCCTGGTTTTAGGCGCATATCTGTTTGTGGGTCTGGCGCACAGATACGACAGCGCACATTTGCACTTACGTCAGCGTAACTTGTTATACGTCGGCGTAAGTGCTTTGTGAATCTGGGCCTTTATGTGTAGTGTGGGGGAAGGCTGGAACTCGTGTTACATTTTCATTGCTGTATGTGTCCCTATTGGAGATTTGCCCTTACTTCATTTTACAGTGAGAAGTTTGTTACTAGGAAGAAAGCAAGCAGAAATCTACTCAACAGGACACAAAGAGCAAGACAACCTGACAGAGGTTCTACTTGTTCCCTGTTATGTTACATACTTGGTATGAAATCCACAAGGTATTCCCACCACTGTCGCAATGTAGAGTCACCAAACATGTAGACATTCTTCCCAGCAAGGCATTTTGCTGCCATAGTATGATTATCAAAGTGTTTATTGGAGCAGACCAGAGACTGCCAGACATCTTGGTAATAAAATCCAGAGGGGTTTGGGTTCTTGAGTCCAGGATTACAGGCAACTTTTGTACCTAGAGAAGAATAATAACAATTACCTTTCTCATTGATGCAATCAATATCAAATATTAATACTTGCTATTGAATGTGGCTTAAGCCTTAGTCTTAATACACTGGCAATCAATTTTCATAAGTGAAAGATGTCTGCGCTGTGAAAACACACTATCAATAATATATTGCAAATGTGTGAAAGGGGAGGGGAAGGGGGAAAGGGGGGGAGGGACACAAGTGACAGTGAATACGTGGGTATGCCGTGGTAATAACTATAGATAGCAAAAAATTTTACAATAACTCAGTAAATATAAAAGATACACATATGCAACTAAAAAAAAAAAAGTCCAAGAAACGAAAGGAACCCCAGGTCTCCAAAAGTCTTATAAGTCTGATGGTTGAAAAATGAGGACAGATATTCAACGAAGGGAGACCCCACAGCCAACTCTGGTGAAGAAAGGATAGACCGTCACCTTAAAAATCTCCACACACACCTCTGGTGGTCCCAGCAGCTCACCTTACATCAAGCAAAAAGAGCCTGATAGGAAAACCCTTTTGGTCTGGTCTTGATGGTATAGATTGCTCTCACATTCCAAGGCAGTACATGCAAATATAAGGAACATATGAGCCTTATCTCCACGAGCAGCGAGCTCGTCAGTGTCCTGCTTCTCCTCTCTCACCAGTTTCCATGCATGTCAGGCAGTTTCCATATATGTCAGGCCGGGATGTCAGGCTGGAAACACTATACAGCTCATGCAGCAGTGGAACAATCAAAGCAAGAGGGAAGCAAAACACATCGCATAATCCAGTGAAAATTTAATATCAAAACAGCAAATAAAACTCATATTTAAGTCGGTATGAATGGCATAAATCCACGAGTAGCGAACTCGTACTACATCCGTCGGATGCTAGGGGTTGTCCAGCGCTCCAATCCCGACGCGTATCGTCATACATGTGCTGATTTCAATTAAATTTGATCATTTTCACTGGATTATGCAATGTGTTTTGCTTCCCTCTTGCTTTGATTGTTCCACTGCTGCATGAGCTGTATAGTGTTTCCAGCCTGACATCCCAGCCTGACATCCCAGCCTGACATATATGGAAACTGCCTGACATGCATGGAAACTGGTGAGAGAGGAGAAGCAGGACACTGACGAGCTCGCTGCTCGTGGAGATAAGCCTCATATTTTATATTCCATGTGAGTGCATCTGAGTGTGTTATGTGCAAGACCCCCCCCCCCCCAGCTCTATCAATATTACACCATCCTGTTCTATGTTCCTTATATTTGCATGTACTGTCTTGGAATGTGAGAGCAATCTATACCATCAAGACCAGACCAAAGGGTTTTCCTATCAGGCTCTTTTTGCTTGATGTAAGGTGAGCTGCTGGGACCACCAGAGGTGTGTGTGGAGATTTTTAAGGTGACGGTCTATCCTTTCTTCACCAGAGTTGGCTGTGGGGTTCCCCTTCCTTGAATATCTGTCCTCATTTTTCAACCATCAGACTTACCAGACTTTTGGAGACCTGGGGTTTCTTTCGTTTCTTGGACTTTTTTTTTTTTAGTTGCATATGTGTATCTTTTATATTTAGAGTTATTGTTCAATATTTTGCTATCTATAGTTATTACCATGGCATACCCACGTATTCACTGTCACTTGTGTCCCTCCCCCCCTTTCCCCCTTTCCCTCCCCTTTCACACATTTGCAATATATTATTGATAGTGTGTTTTCACAGCGCAGACATCTTTCACTTGTTCCATTATCACTTTGTCTATCAAGGTAGACCTTCCTAGGTTTTGCAGCAGTGCCCCTTTCACTCTCCCTCCCCCCCACACCCCCCCCCTTTGTATTCACAGACAGCGCAGGAGTTTCACCTTTCACAAATCGATTTTCATACCCTCTCTCTGAGACTGAATACTTAAAGTAGACAACATCTTCATTGACAACGCGACTCACTTACACCTCACTTCAGCACAATGGGTTAATTTCAGTAAAGCCCTGAACACACGATTGGTTTGTCCGATGAAAACAGACCGATGGACTGTTTTTATCGGACGAACCAATCGTGTGGGCCCTATCGGTTTGTTTTCCATCAGTGAAAAAAAATAGAACATGTTTTATAGTTTTCCTATGGATAAAAAAACGATAGAAAAAAACGATAGTCTGTGTGGAAGTCCATCGGTCAAAAATCCACACATGCTCAGAATCAAGTCGACACATGCTTGGAAGCATTGAACTTCATTTTTCTCAGCACGTCGTAGTGTTTTACGTCACCGTGTTGGACACTATCGGATTTTTGACCGATGTTGTGTAGGCAAGACTGATGAAAGTCAGCTTCATTGGATATCCAATGAAAAAATCCATTGGATTAGATTCCATCAGATATCCGATCGTGTGTACAGGACTTTAGGCAGTGCACATACAAATCTCTGATAAACATATAGGCTTATCAAGCATATACAGTATATATACTAGTTAATTTCCTAGGGCCTGTCACTCAACAGTACATGAGCCATTACCCTAATCCTAAACTACCTCCCTCCCTAAGTTCCCACTCTCTCATCCAACTTGAACTCTTGCTTCTCTTACTTTTGCTCTAATTGAACATTTTCTCATCACTTTTCTCCTTCCAATCTCAGAACCAAATCTTAGACACAACTACAATGTATGTTGTGCCGGTGGGGTTTTTTCTTACCTGCATAAAATAATTACCGAAACTCTTTATGCAGATTACACACACACACACACTTCTCTTCCAACAATAATGCCTCGTACACACGTATTGGATTTCTGACTGGAAAAGTTCTAGGTCACCAACAGACTCCTTAGCACTCCGTCTTCCACCCGACTCCCCTGCTAGCATGGTTCTCCCATATTTAAGACCTTCCATATTTAACTACCCTGCCAGGACATTCTGCCTGGGGATTGGCCAAATACCCTTAAGTATCCAGATCAGTCCTCCTGGCCTCAGCCCACTAACTTCTAGAAGTTTCTACAAACTTCCATTCCTCCCAGGGTGAGGTACCATAGACCTGCCCCTGTAAGTCATCCAGCCTGACCTGCAGTAAACTCTGACTCAATTTCAGACTCACAAATGAATCATGAATCATAACATACATTTTCACACTTCAATTAGAAATGGCAATAAAAAGTACAATTAGGGAGCCTTTAGGCTTTATCTTTACGATATTTATTTAAATTGCATACTTTTTTACTTTCAATAGAGTGGAAGACTAAAATCTTCTGTCAGGTTTTAAAAGTTGTTTATTTCTTTGATGGACAGATGCATATCCTCTTTTATATCCACGTGACCATTGTCACCTGAATACAAAATGACAGTTGATCCAAAATGTTATAGTTATTGGAACAGTGGAGACACCAGTTCTAGTTTTAGCTATCTAAGAGGGTACTTTTCCTCACTTCAGAGACATTTGCTCTCATTTTCTATCATGCTTTTTGGGCAGGGAGTATGGAGAAATCCAATCCAATAGAAAAATTGGTAACAACAAAATCAAAAACAAAAAACCTAACAAGGGTTTTTACCATTCCATATTTAATTACAAAAAAAATCTATCTTTCAGCATGAAGACTTGATTTAATTAGGAAAGATCCTTTATACACATGAACTGACAAATATCTATACATAAAATAATAATAATAGTTTGATAATAGTTTGGCACTTGGTTCAAGCGTTATTCAGTTACATTTGATAAGAATTATGTTTTTGAAATGTAAAAACCTACCATGTATGACATTCTTCTGAGGATGGACGTTAAGCGACCCAAGTTTTGATGGGATTTCTTGGTTAATGAGTGACCTGACAGGGTCAAAGAAATAAGGTTCTTATAAGTTGAAACTGTGGCATTTATTCTTTAATAAATCATATTGTGTCATTAAAAAATAAAAAAATATTGGACAGAAAATGTGTATGCCCAATTGAGTATAATAAATAACAATAATAATAATAATAACAACTTATTATTATCATTATTATTATGTATTATTAATTTGTTCCGTTCCATTCCATTTGTTATTTTGGATAATTCGTAACTTTGAATAAATTTGTATTCATTACATTCACTAACAGCCAAATTTGAAAGGCAATTCCAAAACCTATAATTTAATAGTTAGTAATAGGATATTATTAGTTAGTTATTATTTCAGATTTTCAAATTTTTCAGATTTTCAGAGTTCAAATTTACGAATTTGCGAATTTTAAATATTCAAATTTAACGTTAGGCCCTGTACACACGACCGGTTCATCCGATGAGAATGGTTTTCATCGGTCCACCGCTGAAGTGGCCTGATGGTCTGATGTCTGGTATACACACCATCAGTTCAAAAACCGATCAGGTCAGAACGCGGTGACGTAAAACACACGACGTGCTTAAAAAAACTAAGTTCAATGCTTCCAAGCATGCATCGACTTGATTCTGAGCATGCGCGTGTTTTGAACCGATGCTTTTGTGTACTAACCATCGGTTTGGCCCGATCGGTCAGCGGTCCATCGGTTCGATTTTAAAGCAAGTTTTACAATTTTGGTCCGAAGGACAAAAGACTGATGGGCCGTACACACGGTCGGTTTGGACCGATAAAACTGAACCTCGGTCCACTCTCATTGGTTTTGACCCGTCGTGTGTACGCGGCCTGAAAGGTTTTTGTTAATTCAAATATTTCCAAATTGATGAATTAGTCAAAATTTGTTAAAATAATTTGGAATGAAACAAATTTAATAGTTATTAATAGCTAGTTATTAATTAGAATTTTCGGATTTTTTTTCTTATTTTTGAATTCTCGTATTTACGAATTTTTGAATCTATGAATTTTCTAATTTACGAATTGCGATCATAACGAGTGCACATGTCAAATTGTATTGTATAATTTCTTGTTATTACTGTATGTAAATGAAACATTTTACATTGTAATATGCTGCAGTAGTCAGTTGCAGAAAACTTGAATGTAAGTTTTATTTGATCTGGCAGTTGTCCAGCCCTGGACCGCAGAACAGCAAATCAGCAGAAAACAGCACAGGGCGAGTATTGCAAGGAGTGAGTTTTTTTCTTTTTAGTTTTTATATGAGCCACATGCAATTACAAACATTGGAACTTTACTATAGCATCACAAAAATACAGTGGTTGAGCCGGTGGCCAAAGCACATGGAGATGTGAGAGGAGAGCTCTACCACAACGGGTGACTTAACATGGCTCACATCAATCTAAAACAGCTAAAAAGCACATCATCAGCACGCGGAGACTGTGGGGTACACAACAAGCACAATGTACAAAAGAAAAGAGAGAGAAGGACCGAGGAAATGAACAGCCCCCCCCCCTGATGGGCTGAGAATTCCAAGATGGCGCTGGGAGCCATTCGTTCGCACCCCCTGCAGGCAAAATCAGCCATCCATTGGCATCCATGGGTGAGTCACAATCCACCAACCATCCACTACCATCCTCCCCCTTCAGCAGCCCAGTAAAGCAAAAAAAACGAGGATTGGGGAGAAGGGGGAGACCAGGGGTGATGTACGGACAGAGGGGGAAGAATTGGAGGAATCCTCCTCATATGGCCAGCAGTTTAATGCATTCCCCACCTCAGGGCAGCTCATCATTGACACCACTATGAAAGAGATTCTGCAAACTCTGTGTTAATGCACACCACAAAGCTAGAAATATCAGCGGTCAGCAACAGGGTAGAATATGTGGAACAGAAAATGAAGGAATTCACTAATGGATGCACACTTTGATGTGCATCCATTTTAAGCCATGTGTCTTAAATGGCAGATATTGAAGACAGGACCCGCAGCCATGTGTCTTAAATGTGTCTTAAATGGCAGATATTGAAGACAGGACCCGCAGGAATAACATAAAATTTAGAGGTTAATTAAACCAGCAGAGCTCACTGCGTACCTTCAAAAGCTCATGACAACCACTCTCCCATCCCTGGGGTCTGCAGATATAATAATAGACAGAGCTCATAGACTGCCAAAACTGTCATTCCTCCATGACCAGATCCCCAGGGATGTCATGTGTCTTAAAATGGCAGATATTGAAGACAGGACCCGCAGGAATAAGATAAAATTTAGAAGTTAATTAAACCAGCAGAGCTCACTGCGTACCTTCAAAAGCTCATGACAACCACTCTCCCATCCCTGGGGTCTGCAGATATAATAATAGACAGAGCTCATAGACTGCCAAAACTGTCATTCCTCCATGACCAGATCCCCAGGGATGTCATAGCAAGAATCCACTTTTACCATGTAAAAGACAGACTCATGCGCTATGCCAGATATCTACAATATCACATGGTCGGACCATGCGCCTGTGACTGTTGAGGTTGTAGATGCCAGAAAAACTTCCCACAAGCCTCTGTGGCACAACAACACCTTCCTCCTATTGCACTCCAAAATCAGGGATGAGGTAGAATTGAAACTCAGAGAGTATTTCCAATTCAATGATAACGGGGGAATAATAATGACATGGTGTGGACATAAAGCATTCACTAGAGGAACCTTTATCCAAATCGCCTCTAGAAAAAGGAAAAAAGCACAGCACATGTCACAGCTGCACATGTCTATTGCAGAATTAGAAGCACAACACAAGAACTCTAACACTGCGTCCCCCGACATACTAAAGCGCCTCTCCTCCTGCCATGAGGAATTACGGAAGAAATTTTGGGCAGACTATGACACATACTTCAAGAGAATGAAACTGTCTTTCTACTCCCAAAATAACAGAGCGGGCAAACTCTTAGCTTCCCAACTCAAGAAAAAACAGGCAGGATCTAACCTCACGTACATTAACCACTTAATTACTGGGCACTTAAACCCCCTTCGTGCCCAGACCAATTTTCAGCTTTCAGCGCTGGCACATTTTGAATGACAATTGCGCGGTCATACAACTCTGTACCCAAATTATATTTTTATCATTTTTTTCCCACAAATAGAGCTTTCTTTTGGTGGTATTTGATCATCTCTGTTTTTTTTTTTTTTGCACTATAAACATAAAAAGACAGAAAATTTTGAAAAAAAACACAATATTTTTTACTTTTTGTTATAATAATATCCCAATAAAAAAAAAATTTCCCTCAGTTTAGGCTGATGCGTATTGTTCTACATATTTTTGTTAAAAAAAATCGCAATAAGCGTATATTAATTGGTTTGCGCAAAATTTATAGCGCCTACAAAATAGGGGATAGATTTATGATTTTTTTTTTTTTTACTAGTAATGGCGGCGATCTGCAATTTTTTTGTCAGGCCTGCGATATTGCGGCAGACGTATCGGACACTTTTGACACAATTTTGGAACCATTCACATTTATACAGCGATCATTGCTATAAAAAGGCACTAATTACTGTATAAACGTGACTGGCAGGGAAGGGGTTAACACTAGGGGGTGAGGAAGGGGTTAAATGTGTATCCTGGGTGTGTTCTAACTGTGTGGGGGGAGGGGACTGACTGGGGAGGTGACCGATGCTGTGTTCCTATGTACAAGGGACACAGATCGGTCTCCTCTCTCCCTGACAGGACGTGGAGCTCTGTGTTTACACACAGAGCTCCACGTCCCTGCTGTCCCGCCGATCGCGGGTACCTGGCGGACATCGCGGCCGCCAGGCACACGCATCGGCTTCCCAGCAATGCGCCGGGCACGTTGTATCCCCGCTCCGCACCTCCAGCGGTGCGCACAGGGAATGACAACAACAGGATGTCCAGGGACATCCACCCGGCACTTGAGAGCCGTGCTGTGGATGTCTTTCGTCCATAGCGCGGATCCCAAGTGGTTAAACACCACCATTCTAATACCAAATTTCACAACCCTAAAGACATAGCCAACGCTTTCATGGATTTTTACGAATACCTCTACAACCTCAACAAAGACCCACTCACCCATCAACCCACAGAAACAGAGATCAATGACTTCCTCCAAGGGATTCATCTGCCCTCCATAGATGTAATCACACTTCAAAAACGGAATGCTCCTATCACCAGTGCAGGAGTCGAGACAGCTATAAAATTCCTTTCCCATGCACAAATCCCCTGGAGCGGATGTTTTTTCCACTGAATATTATAAGGCATTTACCTCTTTCCTTGCTCCGAAGCTAGTGGAAATCTTCAACACTACAGGCTCTTTTCTAATATTAGGTGTGGTCCTTGCCATAGAACCGAATATGACAACATGAGCACATAACCTCAGCATAATATTCATAAGTGTACTACTCTGTACTAAAAGAGAAGTTTATTGTTTGTTTAATGGTTGATAATACTGCACTAGGAGAACTTTCTGTACATCTTATCTCCAGAGACCCTCAACAAGGTCCAAGGCGGGCTACTCCCAATTAAGCCCTGTACACACGATTGGTTTGTCTGATGAAAACAGGCCAATGGACCATTTTTATCAGACAAACTGATCATGTGTGGGCCCCATCGGTTTGTTTTCCATCGGTGTAAAAAAATAGAACATGTTTTAAAATTTTCCTATGGATAAAAAAACCGATAGAAAAAAATGATCGTCTGTGTAGAAGTCCACCGGTCAAAAACCCACGCATGCTCAGAATCAAGTCGACGCATGCTCGGAAGCATTGAACTTCATTTTTTTCTCAGCACATCGTAGTGCTTTAGACGTCACCGCATTGGACACGGTTGGATTTTTGACCGATGGTGTGTAGGCAAGACTGATGAAAGTCAGCTTCATCGGATATCCGACGAAAAAATCCATCGGATTAGATTCCATCAGATATCTGATTGTGTGTACAGGGCTTTAGTCTTACAAAGAGCCTGCTCACCGTGTGAACCCAAATGAGGTGAAAGGCCACACCTACTGTTGAGGTCAGACTCCGTATCTTTACTAGTTGCTCGAGCATTTGTAGTAATGTTACTATACTAAGTTCTATTATGGTTACCCATTTTGTACTATTTTTACGCTGTGAACAATGTTTGATATTTAGTGTACACTGTGAAATTCAATAAAAATCTAATGTTAAAAAAAAAATACATTGAGAAGAATGGTTTATCTTCTTTGCTTAGGACATTGCGTCTTCCTCCCGTTGAGTGGTAAAAATAGGAGTCACTTGGCTGACTATAAGGACCCTGATGGTAGGTTCCTTCTGGTTAAGGGGCTTATTGACGGTCATTTGTTTTCATTTATCTCATATTACGCCCCGAACAAAGGTCAACTAAAATTCTTTCGTTCCATGTTTTCCATCTTAGCTCTTCTGATTGAAGGGACTCCCATTTTTGGGGGTGACTCCAATCTGGCGTTAGATCAAGGGTTAGATAAATCTAACAAAACTAAAATTATTTTGACTCGTCCCACTAGAGCTAGCTTAAAATTTGCCCGACTTGTTCACTCGCAAGGTTTAGCAGATGTTTGGCGGGAGCAAAACCCTACGACTAGGGACTATACCCACTTTTCCTACCCTCATCAATCCTATGCTAGGATTGACCATATACTTATATCAACGTGCCACTTGCCTAATGTTACCGGATCCAAAATTTTAGATTCTTCTATCTCAGATCACTCCATTGTTACAGCTTCTATTTATAATCCTTCGCACAATCCTAAACCTTTCCAGTGGAGACTCAATGAATCTCTTTTGTCTAATTCTATCAATGTGGTTGAAATTACTAAGGCCCTTTCTGAATATTTTTCCTTAAATAACACTGGGGACGTATCGGCTGAGGTTCTCTGGGCAGCTCATAAAGCTACCATTAGAGGGAAATTTATTCAGTTGGCTTCTAAATTGAAGAGGGAAAGGAAGGCGGACATTGACAGACTTGAAAAATTATACACATCCCTTAGAGCCCAACATAAAGCGAATCCCTCTGGTGCTTATATAGCCCAATTAGATGCCACTAGATTGGAACTTAATCTTGCCCTCACTACTCGAGCGGAAAAACTGATTAGGTGGAGCGGGGCTAAGTTTTATTCTCAGAGGGATAAGTTGGGCGGAATGCTTGCTAATAAACTTTCCCCTAGGTCAAAGTTTTTCACTCTCCCCAGGATTAGGACTCATCAACAGACCACGACTTCCGATCCTTCTAAAATTCTTTTAGCTTTCAAAGACTTCTATGGTAAATTATATGATGCAGGTCAACAGACCCCTGGGTCGGTTGTCTCACAATTCCTTGATACCCTTCCTATCGTTAAATTGTCGTTAGAGCATAAAACCATCATGGAAGACCCAATTTCTGTGGAGGAAACCTTGGACGTCATTAAAAGTTTGAAAAGGGGTTCGGCGCCTGGTCCAGACGGCTTTTCAGTTCCATATTATAAAACGTTTTCTGAGTTGTTAGCCCCCTTCATGACAAAATTTTTCAATGAAAAGGTGTCCGGTAAGCCCCTTATCCCCGAGCTTAATGCAGCCTTCATCACCGTCATACCCAAACCCGATAAGAACCCGGAAGAGGTAGGGAACTATAGGCCAATCTCTCTAATAAATAATGACGTTAAAATCCTCACCAAAATTTTTGCTAATAGATTGAACTCCTTTATTAACTTATACATCCATAAGGATCAAGTGGGATTTATACCGGGGAGGCAGGGTCCCGACCAAACTAGGAGAGCCATCGATATTGTGTCGATCCTTCAATCCAACTGGCCAGGTGGCCCAAAGCAACGGGGTATGCTTCTTTCCCTGGATATACAAAAAGCATTCGACACTGTCTCCTGGCCATATATTTTTGCGCTTCTTGATAAGTGGGGTTACGGTAGTCGTTTTATCGGCGCTTTGAAAGCTCTATACTCCTCCCCTACGGCGCAAATTCGTCTTCAAGGATTTCACTCTTCCCCGGTTCAAATAGCTAGAGGTACGAGGCAGGGGTGCCCTCTATCCCCGATAATATTTGCTATGGCTATGGAAACGCTTGCCATCGCGATTCGAGAACATCCCGACGTTAGGGGGGTTACCTGTGGCTCTAAAATGCACAAATGCGGCTTATTTGCCGATGATTTAATTCTCTTTATTACGTCCCCTTTGATTTCTATTCCCAATTTAAATAAGATTTTGGCTGACTTTGGAGCCGTTTCGGGTTTACAAGTTAACTTCTCTAAATCTCTGGCGCGCAATGTCTCACGTGACCCCGAGACGGTGTCCCTACTGAAACAGAACTTCCGGTTTGAGTGGAGCGACTCTGCCATTAAATATTTGGGCATATTCCTTACACCGAAATTTGAAACTCTTTATGTCCAAAATTATCCTCCCATGTATCAAAAATTGGAACAGGATCTAAAGTCGTGGTCTAAACTTAATTTATCTTGGCTTGGCAGAATAAATGCCGTGAAGATGACTCTACTCCCTAGGTTACTCTATCTTTTTCGAGCCCTCCCGATCCCTGTGAAAAAGGATCATTTGATGTCCTTCCAGAGTAAAATTTTTAAATTTATATGGGGTGGCTCAGGATATAGGATTAAACAACAAACCCTTTTTCACTCAAGGAAACACGGGGGCTTAGGTTTACCCCACTTCTTTAAATATTACTTAGCTTCCAGATTAGCTCAATTCTCCATAATTTTTACTAGGTGGGATAAACCGGATTGGGTACAGATTGAGAGACAGGCAGTCCCCCTTCATACTCTAGATTTTCTTTCCTGGACGCTCCCTAAGAGTAGACCCCCTATCCTAGCCCCTACGCTTTCCCACTCCTATGCATTATGGGATAAATTGAAATTGAATTCCAATCTGACCTCCCCAGTTAAACCATTGTCTCATATCTTTCGTAATCCTTACTTCCCCCCTGGACTAGATATAAAAGCTTTTAGATGGTGGCTGGACAAGGGGCTGTACCGCCTGGGGCAGTTTTTCACCTCTAGTGGTCCTATTTCCCTTGCTTATTGTGTGAGTAATTATGAACTTCCGCAATCGGAGAGATTTCGCTTTAATCAAATTAGCCATTATCTCCATAGCATTTGGTCCTCTAAACCGTCCCCTCCCAAATTCACTGATTTTGAATTATGGTGTAGCTAGTCCATCGAGAGGAGAGGGGGTATCTCTGTTATCTATGTGTCACTTTCCTCCCCTGCTGATAAGTCCTCATTTATGCAGGCTTGGGAGGAGGACTTTCAGTTTAAGTGGAGCTTAGAGACCTGGCAGTTAGCTGTCTTTTCTGCATTTAAAGGTATCATCAATATATCCCTCATGGAAGCTAGCCTGAAGGTCCTGACTAGGTGGTACCTTACACCCACTAGATTGGCGAAAATTTTCCCTTCGGCTGATCCTCTATGTTTTCGAGGGTGTCAGCTGTTGGGTTCTTTCGCTCACATTTGGTGGGAATGTCCTAGGATCAGGCCTTTTTGGAGGAAGGTCCTTTTGACTGTAAAGAAAGTCACTGATTATGAGATCACGAGGCATCCGGAATTCGTCTTACTGAACGCTCATTTTTCTGGAATCTCTAAACCAACCCGTAGATTAATTCACTTTATTTTACGGGGGGCGAAAATTACACTGGCCAAAGCCTGGAAAATGCCAAGTGTCTCTAGTAAGGTGGCGTTCAGGAAGATCTCATGGATAATGTCTCAGGAAAAGGTGAATGCTATGTTAAATGATTCAATGCCTAATTTTGAGTTGGTCTGGGGTCCCTGGGCTCAGTTTATGGATATCTCCCTCATACCGGGTGCTTAAATAATTAGAGTTTAGTTTAACTTTGCTGATCGTATTGGTATTGTCCCCTCTTACCCTTCTCTCCCCCCTTTTTTCCCTTTTTTTCTTCTTTTTCTTCTTCTTCTTCTCTGTTCTCCCCTGCTATTTTCCCCTTTTTTTTTCTACTCATCCGTTTTTTCTTCTTTTTTTCCTTTTGTGCTTTCCCTTTATCTCTTTTGAACAAATGTTTTTTTTTTGTGCCGCTATTATTCCCCTTGACGTTGATCCAGGGAATAGTTTGTTTATGTGGGGACTAATGTCTGGGTCTGGGCGGTCTGGGGGACTTCCCCCCCATTGGCACAGTGAGTTCCCTTACGGGGTGCTGATGGGTGGAGGGTTTTTCCAGATGCCCTTTTGATTTGGGTCTCTTGGGTTTGGGTTGGGGCCACTTACAGGTTTATTTGTTTCAAAGTGGAGGAAGATTGTATACATTATTTGGGTATTTACAGGGTTAATTTTGGGGTTTCTCCTAATTTTCATGCTATATGTCTAAGTATCCCTGTCTTTTTTATAGCTATTGCTTCATTTTGGTTGTTAAATGGGGCAGGCCCTATACTCTTCCATGACATCATATCTTCCCCAATATTTGTGTTCTGTTTTTCATTTGTTTCTTGTCTCTGTGATTGTACGAATGATTGTTCTGTACCCTTTACACCCTGATTCTTGTTTTTTTTTTTCTCCTTTGAAAAAAAAAACTTTTGAAAGTAAAAATAGGAGTCACATGGGAGAGCCTTTGGCCTCTGACACACCCACTTTTCTCCATTACGTTGATCATAATATTCACAGACATCCTGCCCAGGCAGATCAAAATTGCACTCGACCACTTCCTGAGTCCCATTTTTCCCAAAGTAGCCATTAAAGAACATCTGTAAGCCAAAAGTAAACACATTCAGTTTAACAAAATGTGCATAAAGATTTCCAGCAAAAATTAAAAAATAACTATATTACTGGCAATTAATCCTTGTAGTAAAATAGAACTTTCCACACCCATTAGGACTCCAAATGTAACATAAGTAAAACTCCCAGAACGTTGTTGCATATTGGTCTTAATGCTTAATGGTTGATCTGTGTATCTCTTAGTACACAAAGCAATTGGCTCATTTATTGAAGCATATTACGCTACGTTAAAATGTTTTTGCACATTGCCCTATGAGCATAGGATACATCAAGGGATAAATCATAACTTTCAAAAGATCTGAGCATATGAAGTCTCCCATGATTTAGCCATTTGGTGAGTGAGCATTTCTCCCGCACGAGTAAAGGTGAAACACAGCTAATTAAGAGTATCTGCTAATACACAGACTTTTTTTCTTTGGTGTTTGATCTCCTGCTTGAGGACATATGTCTATTTCATATTTTTTATTTGTGTGGTTACTATTTGTGCACTAAGATATCAAGTGATATTCACATTTGAGTTAGCGGCAACCTTTTATATATTTTGCAATGAGATATCGGTTTGAAGATTTATAACAAACGGCGCACCATACTGTTTTAAAACATTAACTGCATAAAATGGAAAAAAAAAATTGAAATATATTAAACAACCACTAGATGTCAGTAACGGATTTTGCATGGGATATAGTAAGTAAACGTGCAAATTGTACCTCTAAAGTGACCTTTAACCACTTAAATTGATACTTAACCTTCACATTTAAAAAAAATAGCAAACATGTTATACTTACCTCCACTGTGCAGCTCGTTTTGCACAGAGTGGCCCTGATCCTCATCTTCTGGGGTCCCTCAGTGGCTGTCTTAGCTCCTCCCCACTTCTGATAACCCCCTCTGAGAAGCGCTCTCCCAAGGGGGTTACCTTGCGGGCGCGCTCCAGAGTCCTGCATTCGGCATCCATAGCCGCCAACTACAGGACTCGGCCCGACCCTCGTGTCATTGGAGTTGATTGACAGCAGCATGAGCCAATGGCTGCGCTGCTATCAATCTATCCAATGAAGAGCCGAGAAGCCCGGGCCGAGAAGCCAGCGCGTTCTTGATGCAGGACTTTCGAGGGCTCAGGTAAGTAAACAGGGGGGGGGGCTGGGGGGGCCTGTAAGCATCGGATTTTTTTTCACCTTAAGGAGGAGGTCCAGGAAAAAAACAATTGAAAGCCAGCAGCTACACATATTGCAGCTGCTGGTTTTTAATAAATGGACACTTATCTGTCCTGGAGTCCAGAGATGTTGGCAGTAGGGTTCCTGGCGTGAAGCCAAAAGGCTACACTGCCGCCGCCATGGTGAAGAGGAGAATAAGGGGAGATATGATCAACATGTACAAATATAGAAGGGGTCCATATAGTGAAGTTGGTGTTGAGTTATTCACTTTACAGTCAACACTGAGGACAAGGGGGCACTCTTTACGTCTAGAGGAAAAGAGATTTCATCTCCAAATATGGAAAGGTTTCTTCACAGTAAGAGCTGTGAACATGTGGAATAGACTCCCTCCAGAGGTGGTTCTGGCCAGCTCAGTAAAGTGCTTTAAGAAAGGCCTGGATACTTTCCTAAATGTACATAATATAACTGGGTACTAACATTTATAGGTAAAGTTGATCCGGGGAATATCCAATTGCCTCATGGGGGATCAGGAAGGAATTTTTTCCCCTGCTGTAGCAAATTGGATCATGCTCTGCTGGGGTTTTTTGCCTTCCTCTGGATCAACTGTGGGTATTGAATTGGGTATTTGTCATTGTACGATATTATTATTGTTTTATTTTTTGTGGTTGAACTTGATGGACCTGTGTCTTTTTTCAACCTGACTAACTAATAAGTTCCACTTTAGGGTGGAGCTCCACTTTAATGCATAGGATGCAACATGTGGTTGTAATATCTGATATCTGCAGGTCCAGACCGGAGGAAACAGTGTACTCAAGCGGAGTGCAACGGGGTTCCGTGACAACTATCATTTGTGTTGACAGTTTAAACTGTTATTATGGTAAAGTAGCTGTTTGTGAAGTATTACCTTTATTAATAGTTATATAAAAGGAACTGGGATCAATCCTTAGATTTTTAGCCCAGAACATTTTTGATAGATTTATCTCCCTTTAATTTCAATAGGGTTCAGCATCCAAACTACTTTGCTGAACCCTGCTTGAACCAGTTCAGCTCGTCTCTGTCGATTGGCTTGACTGAAGTATACTCCTCAGTGAAGAGCTGGACGGGCACTTGGATGTGGGCAAGTGTGGACCAATGGGCAAAGTAATGCTCTGGGGCCCCTACAATGATGACAGTGCAGGTAAACAGACATTAAGTAGGTAGGAGGCAGACTGCCTCCCCTTTGCATCTATCACTCTCAGTGCCATCATGGGGCTCCCAAGTTCAGGGCAGTGTGTGCTCAAGGACCAGCTGCTTTGGGGAAAGTGCAGGGCCCCCCATGCAGCTGGGGCCCCTGGGCAGTGCCCGGGTGTGCCCTCTCATTAAGACAGCCCTGCCAACGGTTGTGGCATTACTGTTTCGTATATTTTAATTGTTTGTTGATGTAGGCAAGGCCTTCAAACTGCAGTGAATACACCACAGAGCAGATACCTAAGCAAATTAATGAACACAAATGGGGGTATCTGCTTTAGAACAATTTCTCCAACATCAAAATGTATTTAGATAAAAAATCTCTGCTCATCACTATAAGTAGCACAGCTTTCTTGGAGAACATTTTCATTATTATCTTAACCAACCATGTTGCATTGCATTTATCTGATCAATTGTATTACCTTGTCTGGTCGAGTATCCCTCTTCTGATGTAAAATTGCGACAGCTTCACTGGAATGCATGAGTCTAACAGAGATCATAGTTTCTCCAGACGACTGAAAAATAAACCTTGCTGTATAGGAACCATTATTATGGTCTGTAACAGAGCCACTCACTCCGGCTTATAGACTCAAAGAGTGAAGCTTCACATGAAATAAATCCCCTCCATAGTTCTTTGTCCGACCCTTGTGGTCCTTAGCAATAATTAGAACCTCCAGTGATTCACCAATTACATAAGCAGTCCGAGGATTGATTATAAAATATTGAGAAGTGTTTGGGTGGACAAATTGGTCTGATCTTCATCTAAGTCACAACAATAGACAATCAGAGTCTGCTTAAACTAATAACACACAAATAATTAAATGTTACCATGTTTTTATTGAGCACACCATGTAAACATTCACAGTGGGGGGCGTGGCCAGGCAGCGGATGTAGCTGGACGCACCTTCAGCTCTCTCCGTCGAAACTCTGCTAACTTATCCTGAGCTACAGCCCGGTTTACCTGCTCTCACTACCCACTGGCTGCTGGAAGGTCCCCCGAGTGTCCCACTACCTCCCACGGCCCGATACTCACCAGATGTCCACCGCAAAGAAGCAGTCTGCAGCCCGGACCACAGACAGCATGGCCCAAAATGGCGCCCTGGCCCTGTGTCTCTCTAAGAAGAGACACAGGGAGGGAGCGGATTAACTTTTTGCCATGTCGCTGGCCGCGGACCTCAATGCTCAGTCTGGAGTGCCTGGAGACCGATTCGGAGGCACGTCTGATGCCGATGACACAGTCCCCCTGGAGGATGCAGGCGGATCGGGGTTCCCATGGAGCGCAGTGAGTACTCCTGTAGGTAGCTCCACTAGGCCTCATGCCCCCTCCAGCCCTAACGCTGACAGTGAATCCTCACTGAGAGACATATTGGCAGCAATAAACACGTGTAACGTTTCCCTCACAGCCCTCACTGCCAACATTAAAGTGGTAAAAGCAGAAATCTCCTTTATGAGGCAGGATGCCCAGAAGTTGAGGGAGAGAACCTCTGCAGTGGAAGGGAGAGTGAGCTCTGTAGAAGATGACATTGCGCCCATGCAGAGGGATCTCACATACAATAACCATCTCATCACACAGAACTCCTCTCGTTTAGAGGAATTAGAAAATAGAATGAGAAGGAACAACATAAGACTGGTTGGGCTGCCTGAGAGAGCAGAGGGGAAGAATCCTGTAGAATACATTGAGAATTGGCTGGTGGCTGTGTTTGGCAAGGAGGTGTTCACTCCAATGTTCTCTGTGGAGAGGGCACACAGAGTCCCTTCTAGGCCTCCACTACCCGGAGCTCCTCCAAGACCTTTTCTTTTTAAGTTACTTCACTATAAGGACAGGGATGCTATACTACACAATGCCCGGATCAAGCCAGAAGCATTGAAAGTTGATAATACCAAGATATCTTTATTCCCTGACTTCTCTGCTGAGCTGCAGAAACAACGTGCAAAATTCCTAGATGTTAAACGTAGTCTTAGAGCTCTGGATTTGAAATGCGCCATGCTATACCGCCTCAGGGTGGAGGAGCTGGGCTCAGTTCACTTTTTTGATTTACCTTCTTCGGCCGCACAGTGGCTGGATCGGGAAGAACAGTCACTCCGGGAGTCTCGCAACCGGCGCCATGCCCCTCCTGATGGGTAATGTACTGCTACATTCGCTATACTATGGCTCCTCTATTTCTACTTGTCAAGGCGGAGAAGCTGTTGATGTATGGACCTCTTTCTAACACCAGGGCTACTTGTTCTAGCTGTTGAGAAGTTAAGACGCTTATGTGCGCTTCCACTGTTGCCCCCAAGATGGTCTGGTCCAGACCTCACAGTGCCTTGTGGCATACTAGTTTGGCCATGTTGGCCTGTTACTTTTTGTATTTATTTTGTTTTCTTACCTTTTTGTATACCCCATCATTGGATCACCACTACTGATGCCCCAAATGCTGCTTAGAGCCACTGGCTCTCTCGTGACCTGCCTATTTCATGTCATGTCTTTTATTGGGACTGCCGCCACTACTCACTTCACGTCACTTTATTTTGCTGTGCTTTTATTTATGTTTTTCTATAGAAATGGTGAAACATTTTTCTCTAGGCCTGCTCTGTTTTATTAACTCACAGCACTTTGGGTCTATTACTATTATCCTTGTTTTGGTTTCTCATATGATAAAATGTCTAAGATAACCAAAAGCTGCTCTACCACTCTTATGCGGATGACACACAATAATTTTTTCGCATCTGCAACACAAAGGATCATCATCTCGGTCTAGAGAAATGCCTCTCTGATAGAGAACTGGATGACAAAGAGTTATCTCAAACTCAACGGTTCGAAAACAGAACTTCTGCTGTTTCACGCCAATCGGAATAATCAACTGGCAACAACCTGGTCACCTCCGCTCATTCTGGAAAAAATCATCACCCCTAGCACCAAAGTCAAAAGTCTCGGAGTCATCTTCGACACCTACATGACAATGGATGCACAAATAGGGTCAGTAGTCAGCGGATCGCACCATCTGCTACGCCTACTACGCAGACTTATTCCATTTATTCCTAAAGAAGACATAGCAGTCGTGGTGGGAACAATTGTTAACTCCAGACTGGACTATGAAAATGCCCTCTACCTTGGACTCCCAAAGTACCAAATCACTCGCCTACAGGTCGTTCAGAATACGGCCACGCGACTTGTGACTGGGAAAAAAACGTGGGAATCAATCTTACCCTCACTGAGAAGCCTTCACTGGCTGCCAGTGAAAGACAGAATCACTTTCAAAGCACTCTGTCTAACGCATAAATGTATTTGGGGAAATGCCCCCAATTATCTATGCGAAAAAATAAAAGCTTACAACCCCAATCGCGTTCTGCGATCCTCCAACCAAAATCTACTCCAAATCCCCAAAACCAGATACAAGTCCAAGGCCCTCGACTTTGGAACACTTTACCAACCTCCATGCGGTTGGAGGAAAACCACTTGGCCTTTAGGAGAAAGATCAAAACCCATCTCTTTTGAGGTCAAAGGAGAAATGGTCAAACAAGCGCCCAGAGGCGATTCAGTTAGCATGTGTAGCGCTATATAAGTTTTTCACTCACTCACTCACTCATTATGTCCTGGAATGTCCGGGGTTTGAACAATCCTGTGAAACGCTTGGCGGTGCTCCGCGCGATCGAGCGGGTGAACGCGGATGTCATATGTCTGCAAGAGACTCATCTTCCCCCGACTTCTACACCTCAATTTGCTGTGAGACAGTTTTGTCATCAATACCATGCTACTTTCTCGGTGTACTCGAGGGGGGTGAGCTTTCTTGTTAGACACGGTGTGCAGTTTTCTGCAATAAAAGTAAAAATTGATCAAGAGGGTCGCTATGTCTTTATTTTGTGTTCCCTTTACGGGACTAAATGTATTCTGGCAGGGCTGTACATTCCTCCACCCTTCTCGGCTAGTCTCCTGAAAATATTAGCAGACTTTATTGCCCGTTTCCCGGGCATACAGGTCTTGGCCTTTGGGGATTTCAACAATTATCTTGACCACACTAAGGACAGGCTCTCTGTCAGAACGGGGGATGGTGCGCAGAGACGTGGTGGGCCTACCCCATTTGCCCGCTTGTTATTAGAACTGGGCCTCACAGATTTTTGGAGGATACGTAACCCAGATATGTATTCAGGTCAGTCTGCTTCGGTGGGGGGATTGTCCAGAATTGATTTGGGGTTGGGGAACGAGCTTCTCCTACCATTGTTGGACTCATCACAATATCATCCCCGACAGGTCACGGATCACTCCCCATTGTCGATAGATATTCGATTTTGGGCATCAAGGGGCAATACACTTTGGGAACTTAATCCTTTTTGGCTGTCACTTATCCCGAACCCTGACCCGATACCGGAACTCCTTGCGACTTTTTTTAGACATAATATAGATTCCACGACTATAGATGTGGTTTGGGAGACTGCTAAGGCGTACCTGAGGGGACAGTTTATTAGAGTGATTTCCCAGATTAAAACTTCTACTAAAGAATGGGAGATGTCAGTTTTAGAGGAGGCACATTCTTCAGAGGCCAGATATGTCACTGACCACTCTGATGACACAAAATGGTCGTGGCTTGCGGCTCAATCCATGCTTAGGGACATATCCTTGCGATTAGCTGAGAACAACTGTTTTTTTCTACAACAAAGTCACTTTGAGGAAAGGGAAAACACGGGACATATGTTAGCACTACTAGCTAGATCACAGCAGTCGTCTTCACATATAGTGTCTGTGACTGATGCCCGTAGGGCAACTTGTTACTCTACTAAAGCCATCACTGATGTATTTAAACAGTTTTTTCAGGATGTTTACTCATCTAAGGTCAGGTCTACCCGAGATGATATCTGTACGTTCTTGGATAGATACCCCATGCCATGCTTGTCCACTTTGGACTCTGCCCTGCTTGCTGCCCCCCTGACGGAGGAGGAATTAAGGGAGGCATTGGCTCATGCAAAAAATGGGCGGGCTCCTGGGGCTGATGGATTACCGTCAGAGGTGTACAAGCGTTATGCAACGCAACTTATCCCGATCCTCCTAAAAGTTTATAATCAAGCTTTTGAGAGTGAGACTCTCCCTTCCTCTATGAATGAGGCCCTTATAGTGGTACTGTTGAAACCCGGTAAGGACGCTCTGTCACCTGACTCGTACAGACCAATTTCGCTTCTCACATTCGATGTTAAGTTGCTAGCCAGGATTCTGGCGAATAGGTTGGTCGGCTGTATCCAAAAAGTGATACATAAGGATCAATCCGGGTTCATTTCCACGATATCTACATCCCAAAACTTACGTAGGCCATTTCTAAATCTGCAGGTCCCTACTGACAACTCGGGTAATAGGGCGGTCCTCTCTTTGGACGCAGCCAAAGCGTTCGATAGTGTGGAATGACCCTATCTGTGGGAAGTACTGACTAGATTTGGGGTGGGTCCCTCCTTTTTAAAAAAGGGTTCAGCTGCTATATAGTTTCCCATCGGCGAGACTACACATTAACGGTGACGTGTCGGAATCCTTCTGACTCGCTAGGGGCACGCGTCAGGCATGCCCGTTGTCGCCCCAGTTGTTTGCCCTCGCATTGGAGCCCTTGGCCGTACATATTAGAGAGTCACAGGACATTACGGGATTTCAAAGGGGTTCGCGGAAGGATGTTGTATCCCTATACGCAGATGACACATTAATTGGAACAAATCGGTGCTTATGCCCCTAGATCCTTTGCCTGACTGTGCAAAAGATATTGCTGTGGTTGATGAATTCCGTTACTTAGGCATACAGGTGACCCCGGACCCCACTCAATACAAAATTTTGGCTGAAATGCTCTGCCTGGAGAAAACTGACACTTTCAATTACTGGGAGGGTAATTAAGATGGTTTGGGCCCCTCAACTGCTTTACATTTTTCACAATGCTCCAATTTGGATAATGCCCAGATGGTTCTCCCGAATAGATGCCCAGTTCAGGGACTTAATTTGGGGTAGCAACCCGGGACGTATCAGTCTGCATTCTCTGCAATTGGCGAAGGACCAGGGTGGTATGGCGGTACCTAACACCAGATATTATTTTATAGCCTCTCAGCTTCAACAGTTAGGTAATTGGGGGATGGTGGACGAGTCTGACCCAATTAGGTCCCTGCTGGTCCCTGCAAACTCTAATCTTCCAGTTTTGACACATTTGGAAGCAGGCTTTACGCACCTTCCGAATACCCTCTCTACTATTGGACTACTGAACACCTTATGGAAATACATCTGATCCCTCCTTAACCACTTAAGGACCCTCCACTGTATATATACGTCCTCTTTTTAAACATGGATATCTCAGTAACGGCAGCAGCTGCTGCCACAACTGAGATATCCATGTTTTCAGCGGGCGGCCGTGTAAACGATAACGGCGGTCTCCGCGGCGGATTCGCCGCGAGATCGCCGTTATCGGTGGCGGGAGAGGGCCCCCCCCCTCCCGCCGCTTTTCCGCGCCCTCCGCCGCTTACCGGAGCCGTCGGTAGCGGCGGAGGAGATCCGATGCTGCCGCCTGGAGAGTGAGGACTTGAGTGAGGGCAAGATGGCCCCCACCCGTCCTCATAGCTCTGCTGGGCGGAAGTGACGTCAAAACGTCAGTCCCGCCCAGCCTCTTAAAGAGACAATTTTTTTTCTGTCATTTTTTTAAATGACAAATTTACCTTTTTTTTTTTTTTTTTTGCATTTAAGCCTAAATATGAGATCTGAGGTCTTTTTGACCCCAGATCTCATATTTAAGAGGACCTGTCATGCTTTTTTCTATTACAAGGGATGTTTACATTCCTTGTAATAGGAATAAAAGTGATAATTTTTTTTTTTTATATTTTAGTGTAAAAAATAATAAAATCAATAAAATTAAATAAGAAAACAAAAAATTTTTTTTTTAAAGCGCCCTGTCCTGACGAGCTCGCGCGCAGAAGCGAACGCATACGCGAGTAGCGCCCGCATATGAAAACGGTGTTCAAATCACACAAGTGAGGTATCGCCGCGATCGTTAGAGCGAGAGCAATAATTATAGCCCTAGAGCTACTCTGTAGCTCAAAAAATGCAACTTATAGAATTTTTTAAACGTCGCCTATCTAGATTTTTAAGGGTAAAAGTTTGACGCCATGCCACGAGCGGGCGCAATTTTAAAGCGTGACATGTTGGGTATCATTTTACTCGGCGTAACATTATCTTTCACAATATATAAAAAAATTTGGCCAAATTTATTGTTGTCTTATTTTTTAATTCAAAAAAGTGATTTTTTTCCCAAAAAAGTGCGCTTGTAAGACTGCTGCGCAAATACGGTGTGACAAAAAGTATTGCGATGACCGCCATTTTATTCTCTAGGGTGTTAGAAAAAAAAAATATATAATGTTTGGGGGTTTTAAGTAATTTTATAGCAGAAAAAACTGTTTTAGTCTTGCAAACACCAAATCTGAAAAACACCTGAGGTCTTTAAGTGGTTAAAATTAATGGGGTATGTTTATTTACTCCAATATGGAGGAATAAATATTTTAAGGAGCTTTTCAAACTTAAGGGTTTTGGCCCCTGGGAGGAAGCGGGGGTTCATTACATAGCACAATTATACTCTGGTACAGTGTTTAAATCTTACGCGGACATTAAAGAGGAATTTTCCCTACATAATTCCCAATTTTATAAATATCTCCAATTAAGGCATGCAATACAATGTGAGGGCAGAGTGTCTTTGTTTGCGCAGATTGTGCACCCTTTGATGAAGGATGTATTGTCAACGGATGATAAGTAGGGTATGATCTCAAGGGTATATGCTAGACTACTTAATTTCACGCATGACGCAAGTAAGCTCCCCTGTAGGAGAGGATGGGAACGTGACCTGGGGCCCATAGATGGTGACCTGGGGCCCATAGATGGTGACACTTGGGAGCTATGTCTGACTTCTGCTCCTCTAGTGTCAGCGTCCGCATCGCAGAGGCTGTCTCATCTCTATCTTCTACATAGAGTGTATAAAACCCCGGCCCGCCTACACAAATGGGGACTTAGAGATTCACCGCTATGCCCAAAATGTAATGCTCACACTGGGGATCTCTTGCATATAATGTGGAAGTGCCCAAAACTTTTCAGGTATTGGCAATATGTCCTCAACACTATCTCACAAGTATTCCAGTTACCAGGCCTGCAGGATCCGGTTGTGTGTTTACTTGGTGCCTTGGAGTTACCCTCACTATCACCGAATGGTCATATTGCTATACTACGTTTACTCTATGTTGCCCGCAAGGTAATTGTGAGGCTCTGGATTACTCAGAGAGTACCGATGGGCAGACAATGGGTGACTCAGGTTAATAGTCTGTTAATACGTGAGAAGCTTACATAACAACACTATAATGTTCTGAAGAAATTTTATTCAATGTGGCAACCATGGTTAGACCCCCCGGGATAAGGTCCTATACAGTTAGTAAGAGACAGATTACTGCAGATGTGATATGTTCCCTATGAGAGCGTGCAGGGCGGGTAATGTACTTTGATTGTTGCTGGAGGTAGTAAGTGGGGGGTGTTGTGGTGGTTGGTCTCCTTCTGCTGCTATGTTCAGTTGTTGGGATCCTACTTCCTACTGGTGGGATACAGCTGTTATATTTTTCTTTGTTTTTGTGTTGTTTCTGTTTTGGATTTATTGACATTATGTAGAACTTACCTTAAAACAAAGCTCTTCCAGCGCGGAGATTTCAGAGCTGCAGGCGCTCCCATTTCCACCCATCTTCCTTCTAGGTTTGTGGGCTCCAGTTGTGTGACTGGCCAGAGCAGTGATGACATCACTTCTGAGCATATACGTGGGAGCCACAGTTTGCGGCACAGGGCTCTGAAGGAACAGCTCGGGTGGCTGTCCTTTTCAGAACAAATGCGTCAGTGATGTCACTGTCTGCATGTACAGTAAATATCTCCTAAACGGTGCACTTTTAGGAGATTTTTACACTACCTATAGGTAAGCCTTATTATAGGCTTACCTGTAGGTAAAAGTCAGAGATGGGACTTTACTCCCACTTTAACCACTTGCCAACCGGCTAATATTGATATACATCGGAAGAATGGCAACATACATGTAGGTCGCTTTGAATTTGCAGCCGTGCAGGCGCGCGCGTGTGCACTGCCTGCTCCATGACCGTGCCCGCAGGACCCATGGATTCTATATCTGCCGGGTGACCGCAATCGTGTCACGGGGTTGCAGAATGGGGAGATTCCTATGTAAACAAGGCATTTCCCTGTTCTGCCTAGTGACAGGACACTGGTCTACTGCTCCCTGTCATCGGGAGCAGTGATCAGTGTCATGTCACTAGTACCCCAGCCCCCCCCCCACAGTTAGAATCACTCCCTAGGACACATTTAACCCCTTCCTCGCCCCCTAGTGGTTAACCCCTTCCCTGCCAGTGTAATTTACACGGTAATCAGTGCATTTTTATAGCACTGGTCACTGTATAAATGACAATGGTCCCAAAATAGTGTCAAAAGTGTCCGATGTGTCTGCCATAATGTCGCAGTCACGATAAAAATCGCTGATCACCACCATTACTAATAAAAAAAAATGATTAGAAAATTGTCATAAAACTATCCCCTATTTTGTAGACGCTATAACTTTTACGCAAACCAATCAATATACGCTTATTGCGGTTTTTTACCAAAAATATGTAAAAGAATACATATCGGCCTAAACTGAGAAAGAAATTCGTTTTTTATATATTTTTTGGGGATATATATTAGAGCAAAAAGTAAAAAATACTGCTTTTTTTCAAAATTGTTGCTCTTTTTTTGTTTATAGCGCTAAAAATGGCTGGGAATTTTTTAGCCATGTAAGCAAATAGGTGGTATTCCAGTGACGTCATTGACCATACATGAGGGAGACCCTAACCCATTGTGTATAATGGCTATGATCCACCAAATTTTCCACTCGGTGGATGATATGTGAATGAATAGGACATGTAACGGCAGCTGTTCACATGGATATGCATTGCTGGATGACATGATTGACAATAGATTTACAATAAGGAATTTTTTTTGTGATTTTTCTTTTTTTTTAATAAAAAAACATTTCAAATGTTTAGGCGTCTTTGTTTTTAGGGTCACTGCTTTTTCTTTTGTGAATGAGTATGCGTATTATGTATTTCATACTCATCGGGAAGATGAAGGATACCATCAGTGGTCTTAACTCTCCAGCAGCCACCAAACAAGGAAATCTCTGTTTTATGCCGCGTACACACGGTCGGAATTTCCGACAACAATTGTTCGATGGGAGCTTTTGGTCGGATATTCAGACCGTGTAGGCTCCAGTCAGACATTTGCTGTCGGAATTTCCGACAAGAAAAATTTGAGAGCTGGTTCTCAAATTTTCCAACAGCAAAAGTTCTATTTTTCTTGGCTCGTCTTAGTGTTGTACGTCATCGCGCTCTTGACGTTCAGAATTTCCGACAACAACATTTGTGTGACTGTGTGTATGCAAGACAAGTTTGAGGCAAAATTCCGTCCGAAAAAAATCCACGGTTTTGTTTGCCGGAATTTCCGATCGTGTGTGCGCGGCATTAGACTGAACTAACCGAAGCCTGAGATTTTAAAGATGACACCAATAAAAGAGTTATATTTGACTGGGAGATGTATAGTAAAATGTAGACTCACCTCTGTAAAACAGACAACGCCCAATACACAGAGAAAGACAGCTAGTTTCTTCATCTTCTTCAAGTGAGTTTTACAAGTGTTATTAGTGCATAACATGCATGTCTATGAAAGCTTTGTAGGACTTTGTCCTATTGACATAGTAATAAATGAGAGAATGCAAAGAAGTTAATGTTATCAGCAATCTCACTGGCAAACCAGAACAAGAAAAAATGTCAGTGCAGTATATAATGTATACAATAACTAGTGTTGAGCGGAATACGCCATATTCGATTTCGCGATATATCACGAATATATAGCCGAATATTCGTGAAATATTCGCTAAAATCGAATATTCGTGATATTTAAAAAAAAATTGCGAAATTTCGCTAATGTGAATTTATTGCGAACATTTTGCGATTTTTTTTTTTTTTTTTCTGATTGGCTCTGATGCAAAAGAAGGGCGGAGAAAGTATTCTCGAATATTCGGAAATCGAATATTCGGAATATTTTATCAAAAAAAAAAAATGTTGTGAAATATTTTGACAACTGTGGTAGGAGAACTCTGATTGGCTCTGATGCAAAAGAAGGGTGGAGAAAGTATTTGCGAATATTCGGAAATCGAATATTCGCGAATACTTTCTCCGCCCTTCTTTTGCATCAGAGCCAATCAGAGTTCTCCTACCACAGTTGTCAAAATATTTCACAACATTTTTTTTTTGATAAAATATTCAGAATATTCGATTTCCGAATATTCGAGAATACTTTCTCCGCCCTTCTTTTGCATCAGAGCCAATCAGAAAAAAAAAAAAAATTGCCAAATGTTCGCAATAAATTCGCATTAGCGAAATTTCGCATTTTTTTTTTATATTCGGAATAGCGAAATTCGAGATATTCGCGAATACTCGAATATGCCATATTCGAGCCGAATATTCGCAATACGAATATTCGTGAGCAACACTAACAATAACGTGTAGCTAGCATAATCCAGTTACAGAGTGCTAACAGGGGTTGGAACCCGTCCTGGTTCCTGTAGAGCTTCAAAGAACAATGGGGTAGCCACTAGAAGCCACACATCTAAATGTCCTGGAGAGATGGATAGAGTGGCAACCTCAGCCTGGACTCCAACCAACCAGGCCACACCCCCAATGTGTTTCACTCCACCCCCGGAGACCTCTCAGTCTACTCTGTATTTCAGCAATACAAACTGGTCTAGGACCAGCTCCAAACTTTAATTGGACTTTGAATAATTGTTTACACAGTAAAGGTCCCCTTTAACCACTTGCCAAAAAGGCCTTTTCTGGCACTTTTTGTTTACAAGTTTAACCACTTCAGCCCTGGATCATTTGGCTGCCCAATGACCAGAGTACTTTTTGCGAATCGGCACTGCGTCGCTTTAACTGACAATTGCACGGTCGTGCGACGTGGCTCCCAAACAAAATGTACGTCCTTTTCCCCCCCACGAATATAGCTTTCTTTTGGTGGTATTTGATCACCTCTGCAGTTTTTATTTTTTACGCTATAAACAAAAAAACAGCAACAAATTTGAAAAAAAAAACACAATGGCCCAGATTCTTGTAGGAGTTACGCCGGCGTATCTCCAGATACGCCGTCGTAACTCTGAGTGTGAGGTGTCGTATCTATGCGCCTGATTCTTAGAATCAGTTACGCATAGATTTGTCTTAGATCCGACCAGCGTAAGTCTCTTACGCCGTCGTATCTAAGTAAGTCTCTTACGCCGTCGTATCCGTCGATTTACGCGTTGAATATGGTAATGAGCTAAATACGCCGATTCTCAAACGTACCTGCACCCGTCGCATTTTTTTACGTTGTTTACGTAAGGCTTTTTTGGGCGTAAAGTTACCCCTGCTCTATGAGGCGTAGATGAGGCGTACCAATGTTAGGTATGGACGTCAGAACAGCGTCCAATTTTTCACGTTTTACGTCGTTTGCGTAAGTCGTCCGTGAATGGGGCTGGAAGTAAGTTAAGTTCACGTCGACTAGGCATTGAGCAGGCGCAATTTAATTTGAAAAATCTTCGTGATACTGAGCATGCGCGCGCATGCGCCGTTCGTTAAAAACATCAATCACGTTGGGTTACGATACATTAACATAAAACACGCCCACACCTAGTTTGAATTACGCGGGCTTAAGCCGTATCAGATAAACTACGCCGCCGTAACTTAGAGCGGAAAATGTTTCTGAATATGGGACCTGCCGCTCTAAGTTACGGTGACGTAGTGTATCTGAGATACGCTACGCCCGCCTAAAGATAGGCGTTATTTTTACAGAATCTTGGCCAATATTTGTTACTTTTTGCTATAATAAATATCCCTATTTTTTTCTCAGTTTCGGCTGGTACGTATTCTTCTACATATTTTTGGTAAAAAAAATCACAATAAGCGTATAGTGATTTGGTTTTCGCAAACGTTTTAGGGCCAGATTCAGATACCTGCGCCGCGGCGTAACGTATCCCGTTTACGTTACACCGCCGCAAGTTTTCAGCGTAAGTGCTTGATTCACAAAGCACTTACCTGTAAACTTACGGCGGTGTAACATAAAGGCGTCCGGCGCAAGGCCGCCTAATTCAAATGGGGCCTGTACCATTTAAATTAGGCGCGCTCCCGCGCCGGACGTACTGCGCATGCTCCGTTTTGAAATTCCCGCGGTTCTTTGCGCGAAGTGACGTAATTTTTTTGAACGGTGACGTGCGTAACATACTTTCGTATTCCCGGATGTCTTACGCAAAAAAACAATTTAAAATTCGACACGGGAACGACGGCCATACTTTAACATGGCTCGTCTAAAGTTAAGCCATGTAAAAGCATGCTTAACTTTGCGACGGGAAAAATTACTAGCGACAACGTAACGAACGCGAAAACCTTCGTGGATCGCCGTAAAAGCTCATTTGCATACCCGACGCTGGAAAACGACGCGAATTCCACCCAGCGGTGGCCGAAGTATTGCAGCCTAAGATCCGAAGGCGTACGAAGCCGTAAGCCTTTCGGATCTTAGCCAAAAGCCGTTGTATCTTGTTTGTGAATCACAAATTAAGATATGACGCGGCAAATTTGAAAATACGCCGGAGTATCAGTAGATACTCCGGCGTATCTCTTCTGTGAATCTGGCCCATAGTGCCTACAAAGTAGGGGATAGAATTATGACATTTTTTTAATTCTTTTTTTTTACTAGTAATGGCAGCGATCTGCAATTTTTGGCAGGACTGCGATATTACGGCAGACACATCGGACACTTTTGACCCATTTTTGGGACCATTCACATTTATACAGCGAACAGTGCAATAAATATGTATAACTGTATAATTGTATAAATGTGACTGGCAGGAAAGGGGTTAACACTAGGGGGCGATCAAGGGGTTAAATGTGTTCCCTGCTAGGTGATTCTTACTGTTGGGGGAGGGGACTGACTAAGGGAGGTGACTTAAGGTTGTCCCTATGTACAAGGGACACACCATCGGTCTCCTCTCCCTGACAGGACGTGGATCTCTGTGTTTACACACAGAGATCCACGTCCCTGGCTCTGTGACTGCCGCTCGCGGGTGCCTGGCGGCCATCGCGGCCACCAGGTACGCGCATCAGCACCTGAGTGACACGGCATGCGCGCACACGCACCCCCCATCGCTGGGAGGACAGAGGCCGTATATTGACGGCCTCCCGGCATCGTAGATCCACCTTGTGGCCGTCAATAGTCAATGGGCGGATGGGAAGTGGTTAAATAACATATTTGAGCCAAACATCATACACGTATATATATATTTTTTTTAATTCTCTTTTAATTAGTTTTCATTTCAATACATTACAAAAAACATTCCTCTTGCAAATATATGTCAAACACCTTCATAAACATGCATTCCATTACCCTTCCCCTAATAAAAACGTGTTTTCCTTACCCATTGTCAGGGATCTGCCACCTAAGGGTTAACAGTGCAGACTGATTCCAATGATTGGCAACAGGCTGCCTTTTTTAAACCCCTCAGCAGCACTGTGTCCTTGCTGTCTGATCTGCATCTTATCCGGAGACCTGATCCTGAACCTGCATCATTCTGACTTGGCTTTCTGACTCCGCTGCCATCTCCAGTCCTGACCTGCTCTGTTTACCTGTCTGCAAGATCCTTTGTTGCCGAATCCAGCCTGAAATCTGACCATTCCTTGCCTGCTGCTTTTGTCTGTACTGATCCTCCGTGTATGACCTGGCCTGTCTGACTCCTCTCCTGCTGTCGCCTGCACCTGCATGTGCATGTTGCTCTGAGGCGCACCTGCATCCGGTGACCTGCGTCCGCTGACCTGCATCTGGTGACCTGCCTCTGCAGACCTGCATCCGCTGACCTGCATCCCGCTGACCAGCATCCTGCTAACCAGTTAATCGGCATCCGCTGACCTGCATCCGCTGACCTGCGTCCGGTGACCTGCGTCCGCTGATCTGCATCCAGCTGACCTGCACCTACAGTGCTCCAGCACTTCTCATTAGACTTCATCTCCAATCCCAGAGACTCTGCAGGCACTCATACCCCACTGTGCTCCTACGGTCAATGTCTCAACCCCAGTGATCCCGGAACCAGGGCGGTATGAGAGGTCGCCCTCTGCACGTCAGGCTCACTCCCAAGGTACGTGTCAGTTTCAGACAGCCATGCCTGAGCCTGCAAGAGGGACCTCTTGCATCGAGATCTGCCAACTCCTCTCTGATCTCTCTCTAGTAGAGTTGAGTGGACACCTGGATGTTTAAAAAAAATCTTTAAAAAAAAAGTTTGGGTTCGGGAACCCGAACCCGAACTCCGAACCCCATTGTAGTCAATGGGACACGGACTTTTAGAAAAAAAAATGCACGGAGGTCCCCGCAAATTCAATAACCAGACCCTTCAGGTCTGGTATGGATATTAAGGGGAACCCCGCCGTCAATTAAACGTGCATTTCCCCCTAAATATCCATAACCAGACCCGTTATCCGAGCACGTTGACCTGGCCGGCCGCAGAAAAGAGGGGGGGACAGAGTGCGGCCCCCCCTCTCCTGAACCGCACCAGGCCACATGCCCTCAACATGGGGAGGATGTCCCCATGTTGATGGGGACAAGGGTCTCATCCCCACAACCCTTGCCCTGTACCCCTACCATTTCACAAAGGAAGTGTAAATTCTTGTAAAAAAAAAAACACACACACCGTAGAATAAAGTCCTTTATTAAAAAAAAAAAAGAAAAAACTCGTTCCCGGCTTCCTGATCCCACGTTGTCCCAATCCAGCGATGAGTGCGGGTGATCTCCAGCGATGAGAAGATCGAGCGATGGGTGATCTCCGCTCCAGCGATGAGAAGATCCATTCATCCGGAGCACAGCATCACCGACCTCCTCTCATCGCTGGACACAGCCCAGCGAATGGCGCGCTGGAGCTGTGACATTACTTATATAGGGGAGGCAGGGCCACCCGTCACGTGACCCCGCACCCTCTGGCGTACCCTCTGCTACGTCACTGGGGAAGCCCAGAGTCTTCCCTCTTCCTGGGCTTCCCCAGTGACGTAGCAGAGGGTACGTCAGAGGGTGCGGGGGTCACGTGACGGGTGGCCCTGCCTCCTCTATATAAGTAACGAGTGGATTATTCCCTGCTGGAGGTTTTTTATTTTTTTTATTTGTATTAATAAAGGACTTTATTCTACAGTGTGTGTTTTTTTTTTTCTTACAAGTATTTGGAAATCTGCATCAGCTAAAGCGATGCAGTGCCGAATCGCAAAAAAAAATTCTGGTCAGGAAGGGGGTAAATCCTTTCCAGGGCTGAAGTGGTTAACATTTTTTTGGGGGATATTTATTATAGCAAAAATAAAAAAACACATTTTTTTTTTTTTTTAATTTTCGATTTTTTTTTGTTTATAACACAACAAATAAAAACCGCAGGGGTGATCAAATGTCAGCAAAATAAATCTCTATTTGTGCGAGAAAAGACACGTAAGTTGCCTACCGAAAATCCTCAGCACCAGGCCCATGATGCTCTTAAGGGGGTTGTAAAGGTTAGTTTTTTATTTTCTAAATAGGTTCCTTTAAGCTAGTGCATTGTTGGTTCACTTACCTTTTCCTTCCATTTCCCTTCTAATTGTTTTTTTTCTTTGTCTGAATTTCTCACTTCCTGTTTCTCCTCAGTAAGCTTGCCACGATCATACGAGCTGTGGATAGTCAGCCAGAACAGCTTATTGAGGAGGAACAGGAAGTGAGAAATTCAGACAAAGAAAACAAAGAAAAAACGAATTTAGAAGGGAAATCGAAGGAAAAGGTAAGTGAACCAACAATGCACTAGCTTAAAAGAACCTATTTAGAAAAAAAAAAAAACTTTTACAACTCCTTTAATCCGGCCCTGAGTATCAGATTTATCTGTAACCCACCTTCTCCACTCTAGCCACTTAACAACCTCCCACTGTATATCTACGTCTGCATTTTAAAGATAGATATCTCGGTAATGGCAGCAGCTGCTGCTATAACCGAGGTATCCATCTTTTAAGTGGGCGGTCCGGTTTATAATGGTGGTCTCTGCCCCGCGAGATCACCGTTATTGATGGCGGGACAGGGCCCGCCGCTCTCCTGCACCCTCTGCTGCTAAAGTTTATAATCATGGCATACTGTAATACATTACTTATGGCAAGGAAGCGATTGTAGGACATACAGTATTTGTAAGCAGAGAGACTCCCTAGCTACTAGTCCCCGCAGAATAAATACTGGGCCAGATTCAGATAGAGATACGACGGCGTATCTCCTGATACGCCGTCGTATCTCTGAGTTCCGTCGGTCGGATCTATGCAGCTGATTCATAGAAATCAGGTTCCGCATAGATCTCCCTAAGATCCGACGGTGTAAGTGACTTACACCGTCGGATCTTAGGCTGCAATCTCACGCTGTCCGCTAGGTGGCGCTTACGTTTGTATACGCAAGGAATATGCAAATGAGGAGTTACACCGATTCAGAAACGAACGACGGCCTGGCGCTTTTTTTTTACGTTGTTTGCTTTCGTCTTTTTCCGGCGGATAGTTAGCCTGTATGAGGCGTAGCTAATGTTAAGTATGGCCGTCGTTCCCGGGTCGAATTTAGAATTTTTTTTTACGTCGTTTGCGTTAGTTGTTCGCGAATATGGATGGACGTAATTTACGTTCACGCTGAAACCAATTACGTCCTAGCAACGTCATTTGGAGCAATGCACGCTGGGAAATTTAGCGGACGGCGCATGCGCAGTTCGTTTGGCGCGGGGACGCGCCTGATTTGAATTCCGCCGGGGGATTTACGATACGCCGCCGCAACTTTACAGGCAAGTGCTTTCTGAATTAAGCACTTGCCTCTAAAACTTGCGGCGGCGTAACGTAACTCAGATAGGTTACGCGGATCTAAAGATCCGCTGACCTATCTGAATCTGGCCCACTGAGTAGTACAACCACCAAGAGTAACAAGAAACCTTGTTACTCCTGGCGCACAGGAGTAACAAGGTTTTAAATTAGTAATGCATTTGAAAAAGTTGCCAATGAAGAAGAAAATTGGTTATAGCTGATGATTAGTGGTACTGATACCAATAAAATTATGAGTATTTCCAAGCTCTATTCAGTTCTTGAGATTCTGTAGGATTTCAAATACAAGGATTAATATTTCAGTGATCATTTATTGGTTATAATTAAGGGCTAAGGAACATGAAATGTGTTAGGCCTCGTACAGACGAGCGGACATGTCCGATGAAAACGGCTGTACACACCATCAGACCAAATTCCCCCCAGAGAGAATATGCGGTGACGACGCGATGACATCGTGGTGATGTGGCAGTGACGTGGTGGCGATGATGACGCGGCGACGTGCGCAAACCCGGAAGTTCAATGCTTCCACGCATGCGTCGAATCACTTCGACGCCATGCGCGGGTTCTCGGGCCAGCGGACATGTCCGATAAATCGTACTGACCGTCGGACATGTCCGACGGACAGGCTTTCAGCGGACATGTTTCTAAGAAACATTTGTCCGCTGGAAACCCGCCTGGTCGGCTGGAAAATTGTCCGGTCGGCCCTACACACGACCGAACATGTCCGCGGACCAGTTTCAGCGGACATGTTCGGTCGTGTGTACGAGGCCTAAATCTTTTTATACCCCACGTGTCATATTTTTTTGTTATTTTATGTTTCTTTTTATGGAAGAGTAGTCATGATAGTAGGAGTCTTCCTGCCGACAGTGGTCCCTTCAATCCCCTCATACACCCGTGGCCACATTATTCAACAATCCAATGTTTATACCAGGCCTATAGTCCAACCTTTTTTGGTGGTGGATTAACAAAGGACTATATCGCATAGGACACTTCTTGGACCACAAGGGTATACACTCCTTTTCTTACTTTGTGCAGTGAAATGCCTTTCTCAGAGTTGTTTAGACTACAGCAAATAAAAAAAAATATTCTCTGCGGAAGAATTATCCTTATCTTAACTCAAGAGCAACTTTCCAAGATGTGACTCAACAGGGTGGTTACATAGTTACATAGTTCGTCAGGTTGAAAAAGTCCATCCAGTTCAACCATAAAAAAATATTGTACAATCCCATACACCCAACTCCATACCCACAGTTGATCCAGAGGAAGGCAAAAAAAAACCAGCAGAGCATGATCCAATTTGCTACAGCAGGGGAAAAAATTCCTTCCTGATCCCCCAAGAGGCAATCGGATTTTCCCCGGATCAACTTTACCTATAAATGTTAGTACCGAGTTATATTATGTACATTTAAGAATCCAGGCCTTTCTTAAAGGAATCTACTGAGCTGGCCAGAACCACCTCTGGAGAGAGTCTATTCCACATTTTCACAGCTCTTACTGTGAAGAAACCTTTCCGTATTTGGAGATGAAATCTATTTTCCTCTAGATGTAAAGAGGGCCCCCTTGTCCTTTGTGTTGACTGTAAAGTAAATAACTCAACACTATGTTCACTATATGGACCCCTTATATATCTGTACATGTTGATCATATCCCCCCTTATTCTCCTCTTCTCAGGAGGGAATAAATGTAGTTCCTCTAATCTTTTCTCATAGCTGAGCTCCTCCATGCCTCTTATCAGTTTGGTTGCCCTTCTCTGCACTTTCTCCAGTTACCCGATAAGTAGACATTGCGTTACTTGTAGTGCCTTAAGAAGATGTGCGACACATATTCCTGTTATACAAGTCATATATACTTGGCGCTGGCTTATTTCCTATCATCTTATTACTTGGGACTGACTGTGGTGTTTTGGCTGTTTGCTGCGCAATATCTTAAAGGAACATACGCTCTCAAATTACCTGTGCTATATTCGTCTGTCTTACGCAACTACCAGTTGCCTACACCTTGCTTAATTGCTAAGTGCTTGACATGAGTTATAACTTGTTTATGGGCCTATGTCTTAAGTTACTGAACATGTTCGCCCAACTTTTCTATGCTAAGGGTTGAGGTATTTCATACCTACTCCCAGGGGCGTTGCTAGGTGCCAAAAAGACCAGGGGCTTCAGCCCGAAGCCAAGCCGGCACGGGGGGGTGCGGTCGCATTCGGTGGAGTGGCACAGGTGGACCTACCTGATACACATACCCTGACCTACGTGAGTGTGTGTGTTAGTACAGAGACACACACACACACACACACACACTGACATAACCTGCATACACTAAGGCTGAGTACTCACGAGCAGACATGTCCGATGAAACCGGTCCGTGGACCGTTTTCATCGGACATGACTGCCCGGGGACTTCTGTTCGATGGCTGTACACACCATCGAACAGAGGTCCACGCGTAAACAATACGCGGGGCGTGTCCGCGGTGTCGCCGCATCGATGACGCGGTGTCGCCACGTCGATGACGCGGTGTCGCCGCGACAATGACGCGGCGACGTGGGCGGCCTGCCTTTAAAATGCTTCCACGCATGCGTCGAAGTCATTCGACGCATGCGAGGGATGGCGGGCGGCAGGACATGTACGGTAGGTCTGTACAGACGACCGTACATGTCCGGGCAGACAGGTTTCCAGCGGACTGTTTTAAAGCAAGTCCAGGAAACAGTTGTCCGCTGGAAACCTGTCCGATCCGCCCGAAAATGGTCCGCTCGGGCCTACACACGGCCAAACATGTCTGCTGAAACTGGTCCGCGGACCAGTTTCAGCAGACATGTTTGGTCGTGAGTACGGGGCCTCACACTCACCTGCATACACTCACCTGCATACACTCACCTGTTCTGACTACAATGACCTGAACTGCATACACTGACCTGACCACCACATAATAAATACACTGTAAAAAATTACAACGGTGTATTCTAAAAGTGGGGGTATGATGAAATCCCACTTGACCAAAGTATAATTATTAACCCCTAGATATCTGGACATATAATATCAAAAGTAACAGTGATGACAATGACCCTGAGAGTGAGCACTGGAAATGCAGATCTTATACTGGGGCTATGTATTAAATGCTTCCACTAGGGAGTATAAATAACCTGCAAACAATGTTCCAATGGGCCAATATAGCAGCAGGCAGAATGAGAGCACAGAGATCACTGTAAAGGTTAATCAATAGATCAGTCCATCAATTCCAGTGATAGTGGTAATGCTCTTATTCAAAAGATAAACCGCATAATTGCAAAGTCAATCCAGTGTATAGAACTCAAAGTAGGAATGATTAAAAGGGTCTGGATTATCTTGTAGAAATGTAAATGGCTGTAGAACAGTGGTCTCAAAGTACCGGCCCGTGGGCCATTTGCGGCCCGCGGACCAGTTATAAATGGCCCTCAGGCAGGGTGGAAGTGAGGGGAGAAAAAAAAAAATACATTTTTTTTTTTTGAGCTGGTGCCATCTGGTGGTGAGCCGTTGGTATTACAAGTTATTACCACCAGATGTGGGTTGGCGCCATCTGGTGGTGGCCGTTGGTATTACAAGTTAAGCATTACAAGTTAAACAGCAATTCTAATGTCATTTTACACTATTTTCACTGCCATATTCTTCCCTCTAATTAGAACCCCCAAATGTAAAACAAAAAGACCCAAATAATTAGGACAACATTGGCTGCTTGAGGCCGAACGTCTGTCACTGATTAGGTCAGGGAAAAGGGGAAGGGATTTTGGTGGGGACTTTTCACGGCACTGGTTAACTGGTTAACTGGTTTAACCAGTGCCGTGAAAAGTCCCCACCAAAATCCCTTCCCCTTTTCCCTGACCTAATCAGTGACAGACGTTCGGCCTCAAGCAGCCAATGTTGTCCTAATTATTTGGGTCTTTTTGTTTTACATACTAAATGGGATGTAGGCACCTGTTTATCTCGTATACTTTCATCATAAAAGAGACCATACTCACCCCTTTTTTCAATTAGAACCCCCAAACATTATATATATTTTTTATCCTAACACCCTAGAGAATAAAATAGCGATCATTGCAATACTTTCTGTTACGCCGTATTTGCGCAGCGGTCTTACAAGCGCACTTTTTTGGGAAAAAATTACACTTTTTTTAATTAAAAAATAAGACAACAGTAAAGTTACCCCCATTTTTTTTTAATATCATGAAAGATAATGTTGCGCCGAGTAAATTCATACCCAACATGTCACGTTTCAAAATTGTGTCCGCTTGTGGAATGCTGACAAACTTTTTTACCCTTTAAAATCTTCATAGGCGACGTTTAAAAAAATCTACATGTTGCATGTTTTAAGTTACAGAGGAGCTAGAATTATTGCTCTCACTCTACCAATCGCGGCTATACCTCACATGTGTGGTTTGAACACCGTTTACATATGCGGGCGCTGCTCACGTATGTGTTCGCTTCTGCGCGCAAGCTCGTCGGGACGGGGTGCGTTTTCTGGCTCCTAACTTTTTTAGCTGGCTCCTAGATTCCAAGCAAATTTGTCAAACCCTGACTTACACCAGTGCTGGTGGTAATAATGCGCTCGCTGACACCAGTGCTGGGGGTTAATAATGTGTTTGCTGACACCAGTACTGTTGTTTTTGAAGTTTGAAAGTTTGCATGCGGCCCCCCATGGGATATGAAAACTTGTCTTGTGGCCCTCAGGTAATTTGAGTTTGAGACCCCTGCTGTAGAACATTGCCATGTATATTAACTAGCTGAGAAGTATGGAAGCTGTCACTTGAACACTTAGGATTGTTGTGTCAAGCTTGCAGGGAAGGAGTGGAAGGATTTTATAGAATGAAGTAATACGTGAGGCACGCTTAAATAGTGAAAATTAAATATACAATATAAATTCCAGTGTATTACAGTTATACTGCATACACAGAACTGGGTGATAATAAACTATTATGACCAACGGATGTTTAAATGGTGTCCATGTGTAAAATATATACCATACAATGTGAGTGACCAATAAATTATTAACAGGTGTTAATACACAATCTGGTGACTGGAATAATCCATGTGCAAATGGATGCAAGTGATACAGTCCCAAAACAAATTGGAGATAATCAAAGTGCAGAGTGCTCTTGTGTCTTCCAAATATGATATGCCAGAAAAAAGTGGTCCACCTTCACCAAAGTTCACCAAGTATAAAGATAGATGCCTCCTTACCAAATGTTGTTGACCAAATTAATTAAAATATGGTCAATGCTAGCTTGTGGTTAAATATGGGTCAGCAAAATCTCATACAGGTTCCGATGTCAGCAGCAGACCAGATCCCAAAAAAAGAGAGGAAATGCCTCCATAGTGTAAAACGTTTATTAAATCATTAAAATTATAAGCACAGTGCCAAGTGGCTGCTTACTATTGCTGGTGCCCGTGTCCCGGCACTGAGGCTGTATGGTTGTGAGAGATAAGGAAGTGTGGAGAGAGATGCAGTCGTATCCTGGAAATCCAGCGTGTGTTCCACCGCCAGCCGCTCGTTTCTCAGGAAGACCGGTCTTACTGAGAAACGAGCGGCTGGCAAATGACCTAGATACGCCGATTCAGAAACGTACGTGCGCCCGACGGTATTTTTTTACGTCGTTTGTGTAAGGCTTTTTCGGCGTAACGTTGCTCCTGCTTCTATGAGGCGCACGCAATGTTAAGTATGGACGTCGTTCCCGATTCGATTTTTCCTTTGCAGTAAGGTAAAGGAAGCTATTTAGCTAAAAAAAAAATGTCCTTTAGTGACCCTTTAAGACTAAGCAGTGATGCCACTGATTTTAATCATGGATCTGCTTCTTTGAGGTAAAGAGCACTTTTCACTTCTAACAGTCCAGCGCTATTATACACACATCGGGCAGCTAACAAGATCTCGGCCAGTTCCACATCATACTGCACATGCACATGGAGGCCCTATTCATTTTTATGGGATAAATTACTCACAGGTGCATCCAGCAGTCCCTTTACGTAAGTGAATAGGAAAAAAAATCTGTCTGGCCAGAGAAAAGATCACTGGATCAGGAAGGACAATTAATATTATCCTAGGTGGGTTGCACTTAGGGAGGTGGGGGAAATAGAACTCTACTACAGTACAGGTTGTCCTAGAAAAAAAGGTCTACTTCTGCATTATCCTAATTGCTTGATCCTAATGAAATTCACTTTAAATAGACCAAATAATAGAACACATTACATTTTAATTTAACAATCAAGTTTACATATGAATAAAATCTGCAGTCCGATCAAGCCACAGTGGGCTGGTCTACATTTGAATATGTTTGCTATTTGCGCAGAAAATGTGTCCATCGGCAACCAGAGCACTTCATAACATTTGCTCTGTTCTTTCTATAGCAGGTGCTACTAAGATCTGCAAGAATGTGCTCCAAACACTGTTAAAAACATGGGGCCAGATTCAGAGAAGAGATACGACGGCGTATCTCCTGAAACGCCGTCGTATCTCGGATTGTCGTATCTATGCGACTGATTCATAGAATCAGTTACGCATAGATAGCCCTAAGATCCGACAGGTGTAACTTGTGTTATACCGTCGGATTTAAGGCTGCAATTCTAGGCCGACCGCTAGGTGGCGAGGCCATTGCGGTCGGCGTAGAATATGCAAATGACTAGTTACGGCGATTCACGAACGTCCGCGATACCCGTCGATCTAAATTTACGTTGTTTCCGTAGCGATACGTGTCATAAAGTTAAGGCTGCCTCCTAGGTGGTCTAAGCAATATTAAGTATGGCTGTCGTTCCCGCGTCAAAATTTAAAATTTCACGTCGTTTGCGTAAGTCGTCCGTGAATGGTGCTGGACGCCATTTACGTTAACGTCAAACCAATGACGTCCTTGCGACGTCATTTAGCGCAATGCAGGTCGGGTAATTTGACGGACAGAGCATGTGCAGTACGCTCGGCGCGGGAACGCGCCTAATTTAAATGGTGCCCGCCCCATTTGAATTAGGCGGGCTTGCGCCGAGCGGATTTACGTTACACCGCCGCAAGTTTACAGGTAAGTGCTTTGTGAATCAGGAACTTACGCTGTAAACCTGCGGCGGTGTAACGTAAATGGGATACGTTACGCCGCCGCTGCGCAACGTAATTCTTTCTGAATTTGGCTTATGATTCTTACCGAGGGCATATAAATGAAAGCATTAAGTCTACCTCATTTTTAATAATTATCTTTGGAGGATGAATATTTTCAGGTTCTCTGTGGCAAGAGGTCATCTGCCAAACGTCAAGAATGGTGACTGGTAGATTAGAGAACATAGCCCTCATCAATGTGTCCAGCTGCAAAGATAACCAGTCACTTCCGTGGTGAAATCGGTAGCCAGTGTTGGCCGATTTGATGATGATCTTCGTTTCAGGGCTTCGCTCTAACAGCCGAGCTGCCGCTTCTCGAATGTGATATAGCCGTCGGATATACAGTCCAACAGGGTAAGTAACGAAGTGACTCCAGCATGTTATCACAATGACCATCCCTCTCCGGATTCCCAAGTCATTCAACTCTGAAGCAATGTAGTGTATGTCACGTACTCCAATACGTGCCATGCGTAAAGGTTTCTGGTGGGCTCTCCACTGCACCAAATAATTGAGTTCTGCATCTGTGGCCAGAATTGGACCTATCGCTTGAGGCGCATGAAGACTAATCACCTTCAGAGCTAAGAATTTGAAAATAAAATGAAAGGCATCGTTAACAAATTAATCAAAATGAAGATAATGGCCCGGATTCAGATAGAATGCTCTATCTATCTGCGGGCGTAACGTATCTTAGATACGTTACACCGCTGTAACTTTGGGAACAAGTTCCATATGCACAAAGAACTTGCGCCCTTAGTTACGGCGGCGTAACATATGTGTGGCGGCGTAAGCCCGCCTGATTCAAATGGGGATGTTGTGGGCGTGTTTTATCTAAATTTAAGATGACCCCGCGTTTTTGACGTTTTTTTTTAACGGCGCTTACGCCGTCCATGAAATATCCCAGTGTGCATTGCTCCAAAGTACGCCACAAGGACGTATTGGATTCGACGTGAACGTAAATGACGTCCAGCCCTATTTGCGAACGATTTACGCAAACAACGTAAAATTTACAAAACTCGGCGCAGGAACGACGTCCATACTTAACATTAGCTACGCCTCATATAGCAGGGGTAACTATACGCCGAAAAAAGGCTAACGTAAACGACGTAGAAAAATGCGCCGGCGGACCGTACGTTTCTGAATCGGCGTAAATACCTAATTAGCATATTCCTCACGTAACTATACATAAGTGCCATCAGCGGCCAGCGTAAATATGCAGCCTAAGATACGACGGTGTAAGACACTTACGCCGGTCAAATCTTAGGGAAATCTATGCGTAACTGATTCTCTGAATCAGGCGCATAGATACGACGGCCCGCACTCAGAGATACGACAGCGTATCAGGAGATACGCCGTCGTATCTCCTATTTGAATCCGAGCCACTGATTCAATTGCATTTTTTTCTATCCATTGTCCTGTTTGGAAAGTTTTCACCACTCATTAGCAGAGATCCTAGCGAATAAAATGACGGTTGTTGCAATTTTTTATGTCACATGGTATTTGTGCAGCAGTTTTTCAAACTAGATTTTTTTATTTTATCATAAATAAAAATTAAACACAATTTTTACCCCAGTTTTTGTATGATGTGACAGATTATGTTATGCCGAGTAAATAGATACCTAACATGTTAAACTTTAAAATTGCACCAAACTTTGGTACTTAAAGCGAGGGTTCACCAGAAAAACACATTTTTAACATTAGATTGAGGCTAATTACGGGAAGCACAATTGGGTGTTTTTTTTTTAAATCAATGCAGTACTTACCGTTTTAGAGATAGATGTTCTCCGCTGCTTCCGGGTATGGGCTGCGGGACTGGGCGTTCCTATTTGATTGACAGCCTTCTGACCGTCGCATACATCGCGTCACGAGTTGCCGAAAGTAGCCGAAGTCGGTGCTTAGGCGCCGTATAGAGCCGCACCGACGTTCGGCTTCTTTGGGCAACTCGTGACGCGCTGTATGCGACGGTCAGAAGGCTGTCAATCAAATAGGAACGCCCAGTCCCGAAAACCATACCCGGAAGCGGCGAAGAACATCTATCTCTAAAACGGTAAGTACTGCATTGATTTAAAAAAAAAAAAAACATCCGATTGTGCTTCCCGTAATTAGCCTCAATCTAATGTCAATTTTTTTTTTCGGGTGGACCCCCACTTTAAAAATCTCCAATGGAGACACATTTAAAAAATGTTTACTGGTTAACAGTTTAGCGATACAGAGGTGGTCTTGTGCTAGAATTTTGCTCTCGCTCTCACAACATTTGCGGCAATACCTCACATGTGTGGTTTTGAACGCCATTTACATGTGCGGGCGTGACCTTTGTATGCATTTGCTTCTGTGTGCGAGCACGAGGGTATGGGGGCGCTTTACTTTTTTTTTTTTTTTAATTATTATTTTTATATTTTTTTCCCTTTCTTTTTTTTTATTTATCACTTCTATTCCTTTTACAAGGAATGTAAATATCCCTTGTGATAGGAATAGGGTATGACAAGTCCTGTTGCTGAAAAGTCTGAGATAAAAAATAAATTGATCTCAGGCTTCGCTTTCAGCCTCCTAGAGTCATAGAGATGGCTGGGGACCATCTAGTCCATGGCCAGCTCCCCAATTGCATGAAAGAAACCTGAGACGCACTGGAGGGTGGCGAGAGGGGGAGCGTCCTCTCCCACCGCTTGTAAAAACAATCAAGCGGCTAAACAGCCATTAAGATAGCTTTAAAGGGGTTGTAAAGGATTTTTTTTTAAATAACAAACATGTCATACTCACCTCCACTGTCCAGCTTATTTTGCACAGAGTGGCCCCGATCCTCATCTTCTGGCGTCCCTCTGCGGCTGTCTCGGCTCCTTCCGGCAAGAGCTAACCCCCTTCTGGGAAGCGCTCTCCCAAGGGGGTTAGCTTGCAGGCGTGCTCCTGTGATACAGTCGGCGACCATAGGCAATGGCTGCGCTGCTATCAATCATCCAATGAAGAGCCGAGAAGCCCGGGCCGAGAAGCCAGCACGTTCACGACGCAGGACTTTCGAGGGCTCGGGTAAGTAAAGGGGGAGGGGCTGGGGGGGCCTGTAAGCATCGGATGTTTTTTCCAGCTAAAAAAAAAGGTATCTGGATGATGCCTGCAGCTCGAAAATAGACCTGCATAACCCATTTGGCCTGAGATACCGAGGAGCCGAGAAAAGCCAAACATTGGCCTGCAGTACCTCATTTGGCCTGAGGTACGGGGGCGCAGGAAACGAGCCAAAGTGTCCTCGGGCCTTTTCGGCCGTTTTCTGCGCTCTCTGGCGCCCCACCTCTGGCCGCATTCGGTATTGCATCCCATTGAAGTCAATGCGGAACAAATAATTTTCATTCCCATTGACTTCAATGGGAAAACTCGCTTTGATATGCGAGTACTTTGGTCTTTGTGATTGTTATACTTTTTTTGATAGGTGAGAGCTGGAGTGTCTTGCATTTTATTTAGGCACATTTCTCCACTACTCTTTTGCAGCACACCATGAATGCATTGAGATATATATGTAGTGTGTGGGAGTAGGTTGGAAGCAGTGGTATATTGTCATTGCTGTATGTTTCTCTATCGAAGATGTGCCCTTTGTTACTAGGTCAGGAAGCAAAGTGAAATCTACCCAGCAGGACACAAAGAGCGCGAAAACCTGACAGGGGATCTACTCGTTTTCTTTTTTTATAACATACTTGGTATGAAAGCCACAAGGTATTCCCACCACTGTCGCATTGTAGAGTCTCCGAACATGTAGACCATCTTCCCAGCAAGGCATTTTGCTGCTTCAGTATGATTATCAAACTGTTTATTGGAGCAGACCAGAGATTTCCAGACATCTTGGTAATAAAATCCTGAGGGGTTTGGATTCTTTAGTCCAGGATTACATACAACTTTTGTACCTAGAGAAAAATAATAACAATCACTATTGTCATAGATACCATCAACATACTACTGTAAATGTGGCTAAGGCCCCGTACACACGAGAGGATCCATCCGCTGAAAAATCTCAGCGGATCGGTTTCAGCGGATAGATCCCCTGGTGTGTACGTTCCAGCGGATATTTATCCGCGGATATTTCCGATTTCCAGCAGATAAAAATTTGTTAGCATGCTAACAAATCTATCCGCTGGAATCGGCTCCAGCAGATCGATCCGGTGGTCTGTACAGACTCACCGGATCGATCCGTCCGAACCCGTCCCTCGCATGCGTCGTAATGATTCGACGCATGCGTGGATTTCCTTATATGACAGCGTCGTGCACGTCGCCGCGTTTGAATTCCGCGCAGATTTGGATCCAATGGTGAGTACATGCCAACGGATCCAAATCCGCCAGAGGATTTATCCGCGGATACGGTCCGGAGGACCGTATCCGCGGATCAATCCTATCGTGTGTACCAGGCCTAAGGCTCGGTTCACACTGCCATGACCTGAAAGCCGTGCAACTTCCGGTGTGACTTGGCCAGGTACTACTTTGATAAAAGAAATTGCCTTGAAGTAGTACAGGAACGACTTCAGTAGTGCTAATTAAGGCTGTTTTCATTGGCTAACATTGAATTTGACATGTCATTCAACTTTGGGTCTCACAAGTCGAATCCCAAGTCTAACAATGGTTTTTACCATAACCTATTTAACCGCTTGCCGCCCGCCACACGCAGATATATGTCTGCAGCATGGCACAGGCAGGCAAAAGGACGTCTATATACCGTATTTATCGGGGTATTGCGCGCTCCGGCGTATAGCGTGCACCCCTAAAGTGGACCTGCATTCCTGTAAAAAAAAAATTTAAGTACTTACAGTTTTGGTGTCTTGCGCGGCGTCCATCGGCGTCCGTCTGCGGCTTCGGTGGTGTCCTCCTCGTTGGGTCCGGCGTCCTTCTGCGGTGTCCTCCCCGCTCGATCCCCGCTTCCCGCGCTGAGTTTGAACTACTGCGCCGGCATATACCGAGCGCAGTACACTCGTGTATAGTCGGGCAGGCTCGGCTCCTCTCACGGTCACGTCCTGTGCGTCCTGTACGTCCAGGACGTGACTGCGAGAGGACCCAAGCCTGCCCGACTATACACGAGTGTACTGCGCTCGGTATATGCCGGCGCAGTAGTTTAAACTCGGCGCGGGAAGCGGGTATCGGCGTATATCGCGCACCCACGATTTTGCCCTGAATTTCAGGGCAAAAAAGTGCGCGTTATACCCTGATAAATACGGTACGTCCCCTTTAAGAAGCAGCATTGTGGACACGCACCCACCGCGAGCCCGAGTGCGGGTCCCGCGCACTCGATGTCCGTAGGCATACCCACGATCGTGTCATTGTGAGGAAGAAGGGGGAAATGCTGATGAAAACAAGCATTTCCCCAGTCTTCCTAATGACAGGACACTGACCACAGTGAGCTTCCTGTAATCGGAAGCAGTGATCACTGTTGTGTCACACACAGCCCATCCCCCTACAGTTAGAAGCGCTCCCTTAGGGCACACTTAACCCTTTCAGCGCCACCTAGTGGTTAACCCCTTCACTGCCAGTGACATTTTCACAGTAATCAGTGCATTTTTATAGCACTAATCGCTGTAAAAATGACAATGGTCCCAAAAATGTGTCAAAAGTGTCTGATGTGTCCGCCATAAAGAAGCAGTCACGATAAAAATCGCAGATCGCCGCCATTACTAGTAAAAAAAATTAATGAATAATAAAAATTCCATAATTCTATCCCCTATTTTGTAGACGTTATAACTTTTGCGCAAACCAATCAATATATACGCTTATTGCAATTTTGTTTACCAAAAATATGTAGAAGAATACGTATCGGCCTAAACTAAGGAAAAACACTTAGTTTTATATATTTATTGGTGATATTTATTATAGTAAAAAATATTGCAATTTTTTTTCAAAATTGGTGCTCTATTTTTGTTTATAGCGCAAAAAATAAAACCGCAGAGGTGATCAAATACCACCAAAAGAAAGCTCTATTTGTGGGGAAAAAAGGACGCCAATTTCGTTTGGAAGCCACGTCGCACGACCGCGCAATTGTCAGTTATAATGATGCAGTGCCGAATCGCAAAAAGTGGCCTGGTCTTTGGCCAACAAAATGGTCCGCGGCTCAAGTGGTTAATAAAAACAGAAAAAAATATCAATCTTATCTTTGAGCATGGAAACATGCTTTAATTATGAAAGCCCCTTTATGCATTTATGCACGTGAATTGGCAAATACAGTGGCCCGGATTCAGGTAGAGCGGCGTATATTTGTGCCGGCGTAGCACATCTCATATGCGCTATGCTGACGTAACTCTGAGAGGCAAGAGCAGTATTCACAAAGCACTAGCTTCCTACGTTGCGCCAGCGTAACGTAAATTGGCCGGCGTAAGCCCGCCTAATTCAAAGTAGGAAGGTAGTGGGCGTGATACATTTAAATTAACTGTGACCCCATGCAAATGAAGGGCCGAACAAACGGCGCATGCGCGCGCATGCTCAGAATCGCGTCAAATTTACTCCCTAAGATACGACGGCGCAATGCCTACGACGTGAACGTAACCTACGCCCAGCCCAGTCATGTACGACTTGCATAAACAACGTAAAATACGACGGATGTTCCGACGTCCATACCCTAACATGACTTACCCCTGCTTTATGTGGAATAACTTTATGCCGGACGCATGCCTTACGTAAACGGCGTATACTACTGCGACGGGCGCAAGTACGTCTGTATCTCGGTCATTTGCATATTCGACGCGTAAATCAATGGAAGCGCCCCTTGCGTCCAGCGTAAATATGCGCCCAGGCTCCGACGGCGTAGGAGACTTACGTCGGTCGGATGAAGCCAGATTTCAGGCGTATCTAGCATTGAGAATCTGGCGCATAGATACGACGGCGCATCTGTGCACTTACGCGGCGTATAGAAAGATACGTCGGCGTAAGTGCTTTAAAAATCCGGGCCATTATCTTTAAAAAAAAAAAACTGAAGGTTTGATAATAGTTTGGCACATGGTTCAAGCAAGTTGGATTCAGTTGCATTTAGTAAGAAACATGTTTTTGAAATTTAAAAACATACCTTTTGTGACATTCTTCTGAGGAAGGACGTTAAGCGACCCAAGTTTTGATGGGATTTCTTGGTCAATGAGTGATCTGACGGGGTTGAAGAAATAAGGTTCTTAAAAGTTGAAACTGTGGAATTTATCATTCAAATAAATTATATGGCGTCAATAACACAAAAAAAATGTTGGACATAAAACTAGTACTTTATGTCTGGTTGAGTACTTTGTTCCCTGTAAAGATTTAATTTTTTTCTAGTTTGCGTGAGAAAAAAAATGAACCTGCTTTATTGATCTGCTTCTCTTAACTATGTTTCAGCGTTTTGCCCAGTATCCTCTGCTTCTCAATGGGTGCCTCTGCTTGCTCAATGTGATATTCATTGCAGACATATCTGGGATGTTACTTCAGTGCCTTTCATCACTTCAAGAGCAAACAGCCTATGGCAGATTTTGTGAGCTAATTGTCCCATTCTTCTGTCTGGTTTTAAAGTAGACTTGTCTGCTCTCCAGCCTTATCTCTAGTCTGCACCAGGGCTGTCTTAATGAGAGGGCACACCTGGGCACTGCCCAGGGGCCCCAGCTGCATGGGGGGCCTCTGCACTATCCCCAAAGCAGGGTATAAAGGGGTCAGAGTACTGGGGGGATATCTGGGGTGTAGAGAATTCAGAGTGCTGGGGGGGGGATATCTGGGGTAAAAAGGGGTCAGAGTGCTGGGGGGATATCTGGGGTGTAGAAAGGTCAGAGTGCTGGGGGAATATCTGGGGTGTAGAGGGGGTCAGAGTTCTGGGGGGATATCTGGGGTTTAGAGGGGTCAGAGTGCTGGGGGATATCTTGGGTGATAAGGGGTCAGAGTGCTGGGGGGTTATCTTGGGTGTAGAAGGGTCAGAGTGCTGGGGGGATATCTGGGGTGAAAAGGGGTTTAGAGTGCTGGGGGGATATCTGGGGTGAAAAGGGGTCAGAGTGCTGGGGGGATATCTGGGGTGTAGAAGGGTCAGAGTTCTGGGGGGATATCTGGGGTGTAGAGGGGTCAGAGTGCTGGGGGGATATCTAGGGTGTAGAGGGGTCAGAGTGCTGGGGGGGAAAAGGGGTGTAGAGGGGTCAGAGTGCTGGGGGGATATCTGGGGTGTAGAGGGGTCAGAGTGCTGGGGGATATCTAGGGTGTAGAGGGGTCAGAGTGCTGGGGGGGAAAGGGGTGTAGAGGGGTCAGAGTGCTGGGAGGATATCTGGGGTGAAAAGGGGTCAGAGTGCTGGGGGGATATCTGGGGTGAAAAGGGGTCAGAGTGCTGGGGGATATCTGGGGTGTAGAGGGGTCAGAGTGCTGCGGGGATATCTAGGGTGTAGAGGGGTCAGAGTGCTGGGGGGATATCTGGGGTGTAGAGGGGTCAGAGTGCTGGGGGATATCTGGGGTGTAGAGGGGTCAGAGTGCTGGGGGGATATCTGGGGTGAAAAGGGGTCAGAGTGCTGGGGGATATCTGGGGTGTAGAGGGGTCAGAGTGCTGCGGGGATATCTGGGGTGAAAAGGGGTCAGAGTGCTGGGGGGATATCTGGGGTGTAGAGGGATCAGAGTGCTGGGGGGTATCTGGTCTGTTTACCTGTGCTGTCTCCATTGTAGGGGCCCCAGAGCATTACATTGCCCAGGGGCCCATGATGCTATTAAGACAGCCCTGGTCTGAACCCAACCACATCTCTGTTTTATTTTGGCACTTTCCTGGCTTGCTGTCTATTTGTCATTTGTTCCCAGGAAAGCCAAAGAGATGTGACCTGAGAGGCCAAGCAACCTTAACCAATCAACATTTTGGAAAGGTTACTGTTGAAAGTTTTGTGGGTTCTTAACTAATTCATGTTCTAGGATTTACCTTCTACATCTACAATTTTTCCACACTGGGTGCAAAATGCCAGGGTACCCTATCAGCTTGACACCCAGGGTTTAGATCTGAGCAGCTATGGAACAGCCCTGGGGGCCACCCTAAACGTCTTTTAAACACTATTCTGAGTTTCAAAGTCAGAATTCTGAGAATTAAAAGCCAGAATTCTTAGTTTGAAAATCAGAATTCTGGGAATAAAACTTTGGGCCATACAAAAAATTATTAAACACAATTGTGAATTTGAAAGTCAGAATTTTGAGATTTCCAGGGAAGCCAAAGAGCTGTAACCTGAGATTTGCCAATCACCTTTTTTGGGGGGAACAGAAAAGTGGTGAGTATGTGGTCTCCCTTATGGTTTGACCCCTCTCACCATTTTTTGTGCCTTAAATCACCTGGTCTATATATTTATTTTCTCTTATTTTTATAACAGATACAATCTACATGCATCTGCCCCTGAGGAAGCGAGCGGAGCTCGCGAAACGCGTAGGGCATATACGATGCGTTTGTATACCTGTTTTATTTAAGGACTCTTGTTGTCGGCTGTATGCTCACACCTTGTCCCTATATCAACTATTTTTGTATATATATTAATTTTGTACTGTGTGCATGTTGTTATTGGCTGAACTGTTTACAACCTTTATTGATTCTTTTTAGAGTCATTTTTAACCATCTGTATTGTTGTTTTATGGATGTACTATATTTGCAATGTATCTACACTTATTTTGTACTATGTATATGAACGTCTCCGTTTCTGTCATATTTCATTTGTTACCATTAAACTGTTTTTCTTTGCAATATGTGTGAACATGTGCCCACTCTATTCCACCTCACTCAAAGTCCCAATGGGGAACCTCCTTTTTTCAGTTTTTGTTTGGGGGGGAAAGGTTACTGTAAAGCCTCATACACACGATCAGACTTCCAACTGACTTTTCCGTAGATTTTGGTCCGAAGAAGGCGTTGACCGTGAACTTTGTATGCATACACATGGTATGTTTTTTTAGCCAACAAACACGAACGTAGTGACGTAATAGACATACTACCTGGTTTTTCTGCTCTTTACCGCTGCCCTTTGGGCAACTTCTGCTATTGTTGTCTGATCTTTAGCATTGGTTCTGAGCATATGAGTTTGTACTTTGGACTTTAGTCCAATGGACTTCTGTATACACGATCGGATTAGTCGACGTAGGACAGGGAAAGTTTGTCTGTTCTCACAGTGAACATTTGTCCGATGAAAAAGCGAAAAAGTTTGTCCGATGGAGCGTACACATGGTTGGATTGTCTGCAAAAACAGATCTATCTGAGTTTTTTTGACAAAGTCAGATCGTGTGTACCAGCCTATAAAAGTTTTGTGGACTCTTAACTAATTCATGGTCTAGGATTTACCTTGTACATCTACTATGGTTCCACACTGGGTGGAAAATGCCAGGATCCCCTGTCAGCTTGACATGCAAGGTCTAGATCTGATTAGCTATGTAAGAGCCCTGGGACCACCCCTATGGTGCTCGGAATTTCCGAACAAATGTTCGATGGGAGCTTGTTGTGTAGGCTCCATTGGACATTAGCTGTCGGAATTTCCGACAACAAAAATTAAAAAACTGGTTCTTAAATTTTCTGACAATAAAATCCTTTCTCGTAAATTTCCATTGTGTGTAGACAATTCCGACGCACAAAATTCCATGTATGCTCTGAAAAAACGGAAGCGCTCGGTCTGATAAAACTAGCGTTTGTAATGGAAATAGCACATTTGTCACGCTGTAACGGACTGAAAAGCACGAAGCTGAAAAACACGATTTGTCTCTTACCAAACTTCTGCAAAACACGACTGGTATTGAACTTCCCTTTAATAGTGCCGTTGTACATGACCGTGTTCTTGGCGTTCGGAATTTCTGACAACATTTGTGTGACCGTGTGTATGCAAGACAAGTTTGAGCCAACATCCGTTGGAAATTTATCCACGGTTTTGATGTTGGAATGTCCGATCGTGTGTACGCGGCATAAGACATTTTTAAATACAATTCTGAGTTTAAAAGTCAGAATTCTGAGATTAAAACTTTGGGCTGTACAAAAATGTATTAAACACAATTTTGAGTTTGAAGGTCAGACTTCTGAGATTAAAAAGTCACAATTCTGACATCGAAAGTCAGAAGTCTGACTTTCAAACTCATAATTCTGGACCAGATTCAGGTACAAATACGTTACGCTGCGGCGTAACGTATCCCATTTACGTTACACCGCCGCAGGTTTACAGCGTAAGTGCCTGATTCACAAAGCACTTACCTGTAAACTTGCGGCGGTTAAACGTAAATCCGCTGGGCACAAGCCCGCCTAATTCAAATGGGGCGGGCACCATTTAAATTAGGCGCGTTCCCGCGCCGAACGTAATGCGCATGCTCCGTCCGTCAAATTACCCGACGTGCATTGCGCTAAATGACGTCGCAAGGACGTCATTGGTTTCGACGTTAACGTAAATGGCGTCCAGCGCCATTCACGGATGACTTACGCAAACGACGTGAAATTTCAAATTTCGACGCGGGAACAACGGCCATACTTAAAGGGTCACTAAAGGAAAAAAAATTTTTAGCTGAAATGACTGTTTACAGGGCATAGAGACATAATAGTTAACTGATTCCTTTTAAAAATGATTAAAAATAGATAAAAAAACAATCATATAATGTGCCTGCAGTGTAGTTTCGTTTTTGCTGTTGTTTGCTGGTTCTCTGATGTACAGAGAGCCACTAGAGGGCAGTCAGCCAATAGAGAGCAGTGATACTTTGTCTAAAACTCCTCAGCACCAATCCAGTTTCGTTTTACACACACCTCCTTGATTAGTGACCACCGTGAGAAATCTCCCAGTACTGTGGTTATCAGGAAACAGGCAACCAGGAAGTGTCCAAAACAGAGAGAGATTTACAGCAACATGAAAGCAAAAACGAACAATGAGAACATGAAACCAGGACTGCAGCAAGGTAAAGGAAGCTATTTAGCTGAAAAAAAAAATTCCTTTAGTGACCCTTTAACATTGGCTAGGCCACCTAGAGGGCAGCCTAAGTTTTGCGCCGCATATCTCTACGGAAACAACGCAAATTTAGAGCGACGGGCAAAGCGGACGTTCGTGAATCGGCGTAAGTAGTCATTTGCATATTCTACGCCGACCGCAATGGAATCGCCACCTAGCGGCCGGCCTAGAATTGCATCCTATGATCCGACGGTGTAAGTCAATTACACCTGTCGGATCTTAGGGCTATTTATGCGTAACTGATTCTATGAATCAGCCGCATAGTTATGACGGGCGAATCACAGAGATACGACGGCGTATATGGAGATACGACGGCGTATCAGGAGATACGCCATCGTATCTCTTTTGTGAATCTGGCCCTCTGTCTTTTAATCTGAGAATGCTGACTTTCAAACTAATGCCGCGTACACACGACCGTTTTTCATGATGAGAAAATGCCATTTTTTTAATTGGTTGTTAAAAATGGTTGTGTGTAGGCTCCAGAGCATTTTTCTCAACGAGAAAAATGGCTGTTAAAAATTTAGAAGTAAATATATTGAAGATCAAGGCCTTCTCTCACCATGTAGGCGCTATGGGCTAAAGGAAATATGTAACAGATAACTAATGACTCAATGTTACCATTTATCATTCAATATCAGCAGCCGCTTAAAAAAACTAAAACATCAAAAATTTATAGTAGATTTCAAATAAGAAATAAAACGTATCAATTACTACAGCAGCGCTAGTTGTCACTTTAAACGTGACCCCTCTTTCCTATGACCATGCATAGAAGGAAATGGTATTTAAGATGAAGTGACATAAGTCAGAGTCCAGTGAAAGAAGTGCTTTGTGAAGAATGGTAAGCTCTCCGCTACAGATGACATCAAACGTGCACACTCCACCTTTCAAGCTTCTCCCGTGTCAATCTCCCCTCATGGGTATCTACTCACCGAAAGGTAGAGTTCAACAAGCCCTGAACCTTTGTATCGTCCAACTTTCCTCCAATTCCAAAGCCTGTAGTCAATGAGCACGCTCTGCTCCTGATAACCACCGGTTGTGAGAGCAGAAAAAGACTGGAGATGGTGTAATACCAATTTAAGTCTTTATTCCGCAAACTGCATCAATCAGCTTTTTGACATAATTAGCACCATTCGTTTAAAAGATCGTTAGACAACAATATAATGACCAGGTTGTTTCCTGGCTCTCAGTGGGATAGCTGGCGTGTGTCAGTCCCGTCCACCGCAGATAGACAACACTCTGCTTCCGCACAATGGAGCACAGCTGGAACACAGCGCACAGCACGTTACTTCCTGTATGTCGTGAGGTCACGCCCTGAAGTTTCGTCCTTTTGACGCCCTCAGAGGAAGTCGAAAGGACGAAACATCAGGGCGTGACCTCATGACATACAGGAAGTAACGTGCTGTGCGCTGTGTTCCAGCTGCGCTCCATTGTGCGGAAGCAGAGCGTTGTCTATCTGCGGTGGACGGGACTGACACACGCCGGCTATCCCATTGAGAGCTATATCATTGTCTAACGATCTTTTAAACGAATGCTGCTAATAAGTCAAAAAGCTGATTGATGCAGTTTGCGGAATAAAGACTTAAATTGGTAATACACCATCTCCAGTCTTTTTTTGCTCTCACAACCGGTGGTTATCAGGAGCAGAGCGTGCTGATTGACTACAGGCTTTGGAATTGGAGGAAAGTTGGACGATGCAAAGGTTCAGGGCTTGTTGAACTCTACCTTTTGGTGAGTAGATACCCATGAGGGGAGATTGACACGGGAGAAGCTTGAAAGGTGGAGTGTGCACGTTTGATGTCACCTGCAGCGGAGAGCTTACCATTCTTCACAAAGCACTTCATTCACTGGACTCTGACTTATGTCCCTTCATCTTAAATACCATTTCCTTCTATGCATGGTCATAGGAAAGAGGGGTCACGGTTTAAAGTGACAACTAGCGCTGCTGTAGTAATTGATACGTTTTATTTCTTATTTGAAAATTTACTATAAATTTTAGATGTTAAAAATGTAGAACCTGCTTGCATTGGGTCATGACGTGGTGCACGTGAAGCACGCACGTCGGAGGGAGGAGCTGCCCGTGAGACGGATTCGACCTGGACACGGCTGCGGGTGATGGAGGGATCTAGACCCGGCGGAGCTCCAGGGAAGACGGACGAGATGTGGCGAGGGAGTCCGCCGTGCAGTTAGTCTGCTCACCCCGCAGTCAACATCACCCCCCGTTGATCTCCGAGAGCCCTTCGTCCTCCGACCCCCCCTCGTACGCACCCGGCGGCAGGTGACAAGTGCGGTGGATCAGCTGGGAAGCTTCCAGCTGCGGCGAGCGGGCTGGCTGCCCCCCCCCCCCCCCCCCCCCGCTTTTCTCGCATAGATTCCAGCCCATCACAGCACCAGGTGGAAAAAAAAAAAAAAACACAGAGAAGCACATCCAGAGAAACGGCATGAGGTAATATTAACCCTTTTCTCCATGTCAAAAACAGTATGTGGACCTTGTGAAAAATGAAGACTGGGTAAGAAAGTGGAGTTCTTATACCTTATGTGCAATACTCTATGTGTCATAAGTGGACATGTGAAAGTTTTATTTTTTCTTCACTCCCTATATGCTCCTAATTTGCTTAAGCACCTATGGTCTTCTTGATTCTAGTCTCATACCTGGTGGATACATACACTGATACCGACTGGAGGGGGAGGGGTGGAAAAGCATGAGATACCCCCGCTCCACCATACTTGCCTCTATCAATTGTTGTTTGTTTATGGGTCTCTAGGGGGCATTGCTTGGGTCTACTGGCGAAAAATATTGGACAGCCGCTCTCTAGGGGCCTTACCTACCCCGACCGGCAATTGGAAGGGAAGGGGAAAAGAATAAAAAAAAAAAAGATAAAATATATATATATATATATATATATTTAAAGGGGAAATAGTGCTAAGGTATCACATCAGGAGCTTAGGTACCAGTCACATAAGAGACACTATTCCCACCTCCGCAGGGCTAGGTTAAATCACAGGAAGGCCGGACCGGAGCACCAGGGGAACACTGGAGTTGCAGCCAACACCACTGGTCTAACCTAGTTTTTTTTTTTGCTGGGCGAGCAGAGGTCGATAGAGGGCATAGCGTGCAGCAGGCCCACTTTACCTAAAAGCTTTCTGTACCCCAAGACGGTCTCTAAAGGTTTCGAGGGTGAAAATTCCCTCAAATCAGTGGGTACGCAACTCTTCCTGTCCACCCACCCTAACGTTCTGGGTAGTTCACGGAAACTTTTAAAGAGCTCTGGAAATACTGGGAGTCAGTATTCTTGCCGTTTTTCAGAAACAACCAATATCTCCCCCTAGTACTCTCAACTTCCGTCTCAGCAGGTTTTGAAAAAAAAAAAATATATACAGCGTCAAAAGGAGGGAAAAAAAAGAAAATAAAGAAAAAATAAAAAAAAGAGAGAAGGGGGGGTGGAGGCCTGCCCCTCTCTGCTCAAACTGGGGAAACGTATCAGAACGACAAAGAAATACAATATGAACAAGTCAACAAGGGGGGCTGCCCCGAAAATCCCCAAAGAGACTTCCTCCGTGAGTACGATCAGACACTACATGACCCCGGACGGGAGCTCAAAGAGCCCAGGCCCGACAAAAAAAATTGAAAAAACTGGGATTACTAAAAAGGGAGTGGGGGGATTGCCATCCCCAATTGCCGATATTTCAACAGATTCAGAACACGTATCTAACCAAATGGATGACCCCAGCCTGGGCTCCCATGTCCCCACCATGGGTGAAATGGACGTAATGTTAAAAAGGGTGGAGAATGTAATAAGAGAGGAAATTAGTACATTAAGAACCGACCTATTCCATATGTTAGAACGAGTAGAGGAAGTTGAGAAAAGAATAGAAAAGCAAGATCTTGATCTTAGCGAATTAAAAAACCAACACTTGACTATGAAACAAAACCAGAGATGGCTGCAATACCGATTAGAAGATCAAGAGAACCGTAATAGAAGGCAAAACTTAAGAATACGATCAATTAAGGAGGAGAAGGGTGAAGACTTGAGAAAAATCCTCAATGATCTGTTTCTCCCCCTCCTGGATAACGGCACAGAAGGCCCCCTTAAATTGGAACGGGTCCACCGTGTGGGGAAGATTAGAGAGGGAGGAGGAAATTGGCACAGGGACATCATTGCTAGGTTCAGATATTTCGAACATAAAGAGGAGATCTGGTTAAAACTGAGAAGAAAACCTCCCTTATCCTATGCAGGCACGGAGATTCAGATCTTCACGGATTTGGCATGGGAAACTCTGGCCAGAAGAAGACTCCAAAAACCCTTATTAGAGCAGATGCGTCTGCATAACATAAATTACAAATGGGGCTTCCCGGCTTGTCTGATAGGCCAGAAAGAAGGGGTGTCAGCAAAATTAATATTTCCCGAGGACCTGGCAGGGTTCTGCCGCAAATTGGATATGCCTGCAGTGGACTTACCCGGATGGGTTGAATAGTTAGCGGATAATTGCCTGGCCCTCGGGGTGAAATCTGGAGGTGCTCCCGGGCGCTGGGGGGGGCTAGGGGGGGGAGGGGATGACTAGGGAAGGGAACGGGGAGGGCGGATCTGTTACCCCAACCATATAAGATCAAATCCCCTGGAAAGTCCTGGGGAAGATGGATGGGAGGGTCGCAGGGGTGCTCCACCTCATCCATAAGAACCGACGGGTAGGGGGTACCAAGGATCCCTACGGTTCAGAGGCGATGCATAGGCCTGGGCAAGGGGGGGGAGGGGGAAGGAGAGGAGGAATGTATTGGCCACGGAGGGAGGGGGGAGGAGGGTGCGGGGGGGGGGTAAGGGTGAAGGGAATAGGGATTTTGGCTCCCAAGGAATCTCAGGGACAGTTTAGCACGAAATGATCTAGTTATAAAATAATGACAGAAGTAAAATTTTTATCCTACAATGTTAAGGGATTAAATTCCGCCGTTAAAAGACTTAAGGTCCTTGCAGAGATCGAACAACTAAGAGCGGATGTAGTATTTGTTCAGGAATCTCATTTAACCATTGACGCGAATATCAAGCTTTTTTCCCCAGCATACCCCACCTGGTTCTACGGTGATTCTATCTCGAAACGTGCTAGGGGCGTGGCAATCGGGTTCACAAGGGGGTTTGGTTTCACTTTAGAGGCAAGGATGACAGACCCAGAAGGGAGATTTTTATTCCTAAGGGTAAGGATTGACAACATTGTCTATACCTTAGCAAATATATACGCCCCAAATGTTCACCAAACCCAATACCTAGGGAAAATTCTGGGAAAGTTGAATGATTTCGCAAAGGGATACACTATTCTGATGGGCGACTTTAATTTTGTTTTGGATCCGAAAGAAGACAGTACGTTCCGTGGGAGGGAGACAAGAAACGGGCTTCTACAAAGAATTAAACAGAAGATTCATGACCACCAACTAGTTGATGTTTGGCGGATTTTTCATCCAAAAGCTCACGATTTCACGTTTTACTCTACCCCCCACGGAACATACTCCAGAATCGACTACATCTTGGTGGACCATAGGTTGCTGGACTCTATAACAGAGACGGACATAGGAATTATGACGGTGTCAGATCATGCACCAATTTCTATGAAAATCAAACTCTTTACACAAAAGAGACAGAGGCCGGTGTGGTGTCTAGATGATAGTCTGATACGAGATGAAGGAGGGGCAAGTAGGGTAGAGGCGGAATTGAAACAATTTTTTCATATCAACGATACAGAAGGGATAAATAGTGCAACCCTTTGGGAGACACACAAAGCGTACATTAGAGGAATTCTAATTGCGGAGGCCACCAAAAAAAAAAAAGAGATGAAAAGTAATGCAAACACCCTGATTAAAGATATAGAGATTCTAGAACGTGAACACAAAGAGCAGGGATTAAAAGAAACATATCTAAATTTAATTATTAAGAGAGATGCCCTCAAGGAGATTATGGAACAGGAAGCGAGAAATAAACTTAACTGTATCTCCAAAGAGAGATACCTATGGGGCAACAAACCAAGCAGGCTCCTAGCCAAAATGGCTCAAAAAAAGAAAGCTAGAAACTACATCGAAAAAATCAAAAGGAAAGACGGGAAAATGGTTTATGCAACCAGAGAAATTGCGGATTCCTTCAAAAATTATTACGAGGAACTTTATACATTAAAAAACCAAAGGTGCCAGGCAGGGGAAAAAGAGGGGAAGATCCGGGACTTCCTAGACAGGGCAGGACTTCCCAGATTAGAGGAGATGGATAGCTTAAATATGGACCGCCCCATAACCGAAGAAGAAATAAAAGTAGCTATAAACACCACTGTTGGCGGAAAAAGTCCGGGACCGGATGGGTTTTCCTCCCTGTATTATAAGAGATATAGCAACATCTTGATACCGTGGATGTGCAAATATTTCAATGGGCTCGGGTCTGAATTCGAAATCAGTAGGGAAGCCACGGCGGCAGTGGTCGCAATAATTTTGAAGGAAGGGAAAGATAGCTCTCTCTGTTCGGCATACAGACCTATCTCTCTCCTAAATATAGATACCAAGCTTTTTGCTAAGATTCTTGCGGGGCGACTGAAAGGGGCTATGCACGTCTTGGTCCACCCCGATCAGGTAGGCTTTGTGCCCAACAGAGAGGGCAAAGATAACAGCCTAAGGGCAATCCTCTTGCAGCAGTCCATAAGGCAGAATGTGCCCCCAGGTCTATTTCTGTCGGTCGATGCTGAAAAAGCTTTTGACAGGGTAGACTGGGGGCTCATGATGGAGACTCTAAAGGTTATGGGATTAGGAAACAGGATGTCCCGTTGGATTAAAACACTTTATCACCATCCCACTGCAAAAATAAAAATCAATGGAACATTATCTGATTCCTTTGAGATGAAAAACGGGACAAGGCAGGGATGTCCCCTGTCCCCTCTTCTTTTCATTCTTTCGTTAGAGCCTCTGCTGTCTACAATTCGTAACGACCCCGACATCAATGGAGTTAGAGTAGAAGGAGAGGAACATAAATTATCGGCTTTTGCCGATGATATTTTGTTCTACCTGACCAATCCGGTTAACTCTATTCCTAAGCTCTCTGAAGTGTTGCAACAATACGGTGCCTTTTCTAACTTCAAAATTAATGCAACTAAATCTGAGATTCTGAATATCAACTTAAACAAAAAGGAGGTGGGACGTGTCAAGGAGATCTGTGCGTTTCCCTGGACCAAGGAACTTAAGTACCTAGGTATTAAATTGGCCAACACAGCCCAGAAGATGTATAAAATAAACTACGTTCCCTTATTAAATGAGATTAAGAGCGAATTAAAAAGAACGGTAAATAAACCCATATCATGGATAGGACGTATTAATATGCTGAAGATGGTTGTTGTCCCAAAAATTCTTTATAAATTTTTATTAGTTCCCATAGCCCTCCCTCAGCAATATTTGAGAATTCTCAATGCTCTGTTACTAAACTATGTCTGGAAAAATAAGAAGCACAGAATATCCCTCTCCATCTTAAAACAGGGAAAGCCACTCGGCGGTCTGGCAGTTCCGGATATTAAAAGCTATTATAAGGCAGCGGTCTTATCACGGGCCATAGAATGGGCACGGGATAGGAGGGACAAAAGGTGGGTCCAAATTGAGAAAGCATCAACAAGTAAATATTTGAATAATATTATTTGGATCCCTGCACAACACAGAGCACTAGATCACAAAACACAAGATTTAACACGGGACACTTTAAGAATGTGGGATAGGACCCTGACACAATTAGAGGGAAAATTTAATTCCCCATTAATGAACTTAAAAGAAAACTCTTATTTTGCACCAGGCGAAAATAAAATTGGAGGGAATTGGATTAAAGTAGACACTGTTCACTTAGGGGATATCATTAAAGACGGAGAAATAATGACCTATGAAGATTTGAGAGTCAAAACGGAATTCTGGAATCTAGATAGGTGGCATTATTCACAGTTGCACCACTTTGTGCGGCACCTCCCCCGCCCATTACGGACGGAGGCGGAGCTAACTCCACTTGAAAAAATTTGCAAAACTAAGAATTCAAAGGGCACCATCACTAAACTATATGAGTTATTGGTAAAGATAGGTTCACGGAGCGAAACACCCTTTATAGGTAAATGGGAAAGAGAATTAGGAATCACAAGAGGGACAAATTGTTTTAAGAGAATTATGCACCTTACCCATGCATCCGCTATCGATATACGAACTGCTGAAACAAATTACAAGTGTATCTCAGGGTGGTATATCACCCCGGAAAAAGCAAATAAATACAAAGCGGATCAGACCGCAGAGTGTGGGCGGGGCTGTACAGAAAGAGGCACGATGGCCCACCTTTGGTGGTTATGCCCAAAAATACAAACCTACTGGGACATAATCTTGAGTCAAATCAAGGTTATTACGGGCGAAGAGTTAAAGAGAGACCCTTGGGTCGTGCTCTTTCATTGCAGCCAAGAGGGAAAAAAAAAATATAAGCAGTCTTTACTTCCTCATCTTCTAAATGCCGCTAAGAAACTTATACCCAAAATGTGGCAGGAGACGGAAAGTCCACACGTCTGGAACTGGATAGACGAAGTGGAGGAAACGTATAGGCTGGAAGAGTTAAAGGTCAGTCATCTAGAGATGATCGGGGAACATAGGGAGAAATGGGAAAAATGGAGAGACTATAAAAAAACTTGGAGTTACGCAGAGAGAGTAAGGTTAAGCTACTAACAAGCCATACGCAATAGCATGACAACAATAGCTTCTTCTTATATGGTCATTTCCTCGAGGAAATCACATACTATTTATGATTGATAAATGCTAGAGAGTGCTCTAGTATCCTGAGGGATAAGTTTGAGATTCCTGGGAGCCAAGGGGTGGGGGGGGGTGTAAATAATTTAGTGCCATAATAGCAAGCAAATGTAATAAGCTATTTTTCTCTTTCTTCATTTGCGAGTTGGCCTGAATGATTTAAAAAAAAAAAAAAAAAACACAAGGAACATAGAATATATACCACATATGATGCAACCCACTAACTGAGACGTAAGAAGCATCAAATCATGAGCTGGTCTCTAGGATTGGACAAAAGCTGAGGTGGTAAAAATAAAAAAAAAAAAAAAAAAAAAGAAAAAAAAAAAAAAAAAATGTAGAACCTGCTCTATTTTTTCTCGCCGTTTTTCATGTCGATGTTTTTCACGTCTTGAAAAAAAGTCGCGTGCATGCTTTAATGAGGGGGAAAGCAAGTTATGAGATGGGGAAATTAGCATAAGCAGCCCTTAGGGTGGCGCCATTCAAATGGAACTTCCCCTTTATAGTGCCGTTGTACGTCAGCACGCTTTGCTCAAGCATTTTTTATCTCGATCGTGTGTAGGCAAGGCAGGTTTGAGAAGAATCACGTCGAGAAAAACTTTGTTTTTTTCCATGACATGAATAACGGTCGTGTGTACACGGCATTAGAATTGTGGTTGATCCATTTTTAGATGGCCCTTCCATTGAGTAGCAGAGCCACTGTCTTTTTTCACCAACTGCTATAACAGCATTTTATTGTATAGTTTCTTGGTAATATGCGAACAAAAAATGTTACAATGCAATTAGCTGCAGTCGTTAGTTGCAGAAAACGTTAAAGCGGATGTGCCACGGGAAAAATATATTAAAAGCCAGCAGCTACAAATACTGCAGCTGCTGACTTTTAATATAAGGACACTTACCTGTCCTGGAGTCCAGCGGTGATCGCAGCAGATGACGAGCCGATCGCTCGTCACCCTGCTGCTCCCCCCTCCATCCTCGGTGAGGGAACCAGGAAGTGAAGCGCTCCGGCTTCACTGCCCGGTTCCCTACGGCGCATGCGCGAGTCGCGCTGCGCCCGCCGATTGGCTCCCGCTGTGTGCTGGGAGCCGAGTGTTCCCAGCATACAACGGGGGGACGGACAGGAAGGAAGGAAAAAACCCGTCCTTTGCCCGTATCGTAGGGCCGGAAGTGGGTGCAGATACCTGTCTGTAGACAGGTATCTGCACCCCCCTCTCCCCTGAAAGGTGTCAAATGTGACACCGGAGGGGGGGAGGGTTCCGATCAGCGGGACTCCACTTTAGAGTGGAGATCCGCTTTAATGTAACTTTTGTTTGATCTGGAGAATGGCAAGCCCTGGATTGCAAAACAGCAAGTCAACAGGAGACAGCGCAGGGTGAGTATTGCAGGGAGTATTTTTTTTATTTATTTTTTTTTAAATGTGAAACACATACAATTAAAAACATGGGGACTGGAGTTGGGTTATAACTAAACATTACTATATCATGGCTAAAACCACTCAATGGTTTACAAACAGTATTACGGAACAAGGTGAAAATAGAAAAAAAAAAGTTACATTGAGAAGAATGGTTTCTCTTCTTTGCTTAGGACATTGCGAATTCCTCCCATTGAGTGGTAATAATAGGAGTCACATGGGAGAGCCTTTGGCCGCTGACACACCCACTTTTCTCCATTGTGCTGATCATAATATTCACAGACATCCTGCCCAGGCAGATCAAAATTGCATTCAACCACTTCCTGGGTCCCATTTTTCTCAAAGTAGCCATTAAAGAACAGCTGTAAGCCAAAAAGAAAACACATTAGGGGGAGATTTACTAAAACTGGGGCACACAGAATCTGGCGGAGATGTGCATGGTAGCCAATCAGCTTCTAACTTCAACTTGTTCAATTAAGCTTTGGCAATAAAACCTGGAAGCTGATTGCTTACTATGCACAGCTGCACTAGATTCCGTGTGCACCCATTTCAGTAAATCTCATGCAGACTAATAAAATATTCATGAGGATTTCCGGTAGAAATGGAAAAAAATAATTTTTTTAACCACTGTCAGATACCTTCAGCTTGTCTCTTAGGGTTGTCGTTTGACCGCGGCATTGCTTTCGCCGTTGTGCTTGGGTTAGTGGGGGAAGGGGGGCGGGTGTGGATGCACTCATGTTCCCCTCTCACTTGTCCCTTCTTTGTTTTTCCCCCTGCCTCTACCCCCCTCCCTAGAAATGTCTTTGTCTCTCCCCCATTTTTCCTGCTTCTACTTGCCCCTCTTTTTCTCTATTTTGGCTAACCCTCCGTTTTTTTCTCTCTCTCTCTCCTTTCTTTCTCTCTTTCTCTCTTTCTTTCTATCCTTCTCTCTCTCTAATGAGGGTGCCTTTCTTTGGTTTTAGGTTTCATGCTATGTTACGATACGTAGACTCTGATCAAGATCGATCTAATACTCCTCCCTCCCCCCCTCTGGGAGCTCAGGGGGGGGGAGGGGAGAATAGAAAGTGTGATCCTCCGCCCTGTTATGCTACTGTAGAACCATATATTTTGGTTGTGGTATTTTACTTTATGTCTAAAATATCATGCTGTATCCTGTTTTTGGTCCCTTTCATGTTTTTCTATTTGTATACCATCTTGTGTCTATATCTTAAACAAGTAAAAAAGGCGCAAAGCACAGGTACCTCAAGTAGTGGTACCCAATAGTCCAAGGGCAAAGGTAAGAAGGTGTGTATATACAGACCCTTCTCGGCAGCAGCCCAGTGGGAGTGGTGCCCCGCTGTGCATGCCGGTGAGGGGTACTTAAGGGGCAGATGATTCTAAAGGGGATCCCAAGCTGTCCATCCAAGTGAGGGAAGTGCTTAACGTAGGAAACCGGGGGGAGGACCTGCCCTGGAGATCAAGCAAAGCAAGCTAATGTCTCTGGTTAGGCCGGGTGACTTTGTTTTACAGGGATCCAGTACTCTACTTGTCTTATAGTCCACCGGATTGGCTTAAAGGCTCTTTGACTGTAAGGCGGGAAGTTCGGGACTTAAATCATGTAGCAGAGGATTCCTGACTATCCATTCTCGTTCTCAGACGGTCTGTGGCAGAGACTGTTCTCATACTGTCCGTGCATAATTCCGGCTGCTAGGCCATGTGAGAGGGGTCTATCCAGGTGAGCAATACCCACTCAAGAGGGAGTGGTGAATATTGGAACTTTACACATTTTTGTGCATTCTGTACCGAGTACCTGAACCTTCTCCTTCTCTCTATACTCTTCACATGTTTTATGCAGCATAAATAAAACCTACCAGTTGAAGGTTTTACATCTTGTGTGGACATTGCAATTTCTACAGACTTTCTTCCGCTGACAACGAACTTAGAGGTAACGTGCAAAACCCAAATCTAAACCAGCAGCTCCTACGGGGGAAGTGCTACACTGGTATAGTTACATAGTTCAAAAAAGACACAAGTCCATCAAGTTCAACCAAAAAAAAAATACAATCTTATATACACAAACCTACACCCACAGTTGATCTAGAGCAGGGGTCGGCAACCCGCGGCTCCGGAGCCGCATGCGGCTCTTTTAAACCTTTGCCGCGGCTCCGGGACACCTTTTGCGGCCAGCGGAGGACTTTACACAGCGATCCCGGAGTTAACAGTTCGGGCGCACTGTGACAAATGTCCCGCCCTCCTCCTGCTAGAAGACTAGCTTGTGTGATAGAGCCAGTGTGCTGTCTGTCACACAAGCTGGTCTAGAGGAGGAGGGCGGGACATTTATCAGCGCGCCAGTGTGGGGGAGCATCGTGACACAGCACAGAACAGTAAGGCTGTGAGGGGCTTACAATGAGGGGGCTGCCTTGCGATGGTGACGGGAGCTATTTATTTTTTAATGATAATGATGGGGGGGGGGGGAGGCTGCCTTGCGATGGTGACGGGAGCTAATTTTTTTTGATGATGATGATGATGGTGGGAGGGGGGGGGGGCGGGCTTGCGATGGTGACGGGAGCTAATTTTTTTTAATGATGATGATGGTGGGAGGGGGGGGGGGGCTGGCTTGCGATGGTGAGGGGAGCTGATGATTTTTTAATGATGAATCATTAAGAAATAATCAGCTCCCCTCACCATCGCAAGCCAGCCCCCCCCCCCTCCCACCATCATCATCATTAAAAAGTCATCAGCTCCCGTCACCATCGCAAGCCAGCCCCCCCCCCTCCCACCATCATCATTGATGATGATGGTGGGGGGGGGGCGGGGGCTGGCCTGCGATGGTGAGGGGAGCTGATGATTTTTTTATGATGATGATGGTGGGGGCTGGCATGATTTTTTAATGATGATGGTGGGGGCTGGCATGATTTTTTTATGATGATGGTGGGGGCTGGCATGATTTTTTTATGATGATGATGATGGTGGGGGCTGGCATGATTTTTTTTATGATGATGATGGTGGGGGCTGGCATGATTTTTTTATGATGGTGGGGGCTGGCATGATTTTTTAATGATGATGATGGTGGGGGCTGGCATGATTTTTTAATGATGATGGTGGGGGCTGGCATGATTTTTTGATGATGATGGTGGGGGCTGGCATGATTTTTTGATGATGATGATGGTGTCGGCTGGCTTGCGATGGTGAGGCGGCTGATGATTTTGTAATGATGATGGTGGGGGGGGGGGGCTGATGATGATGATGGGGGATGATGATTTTGTAATGATGATGGTGGGGGGGGGGGCTGATGATGATGATGGTGAGGGGGGGGGGGGCTGAGGGTGATGGTGATGTAATTAATGATGGTGGGGCTGATGATTTTGTAATGATGATGGTGGAGGGCTGATGATGGTGAGGGGGGGGGGCTGATGATTTTGTAATGATGATGGTGAGGGGGGCTGATGATTTTGTAATGATGATGATGATTGCATTTGCTGGGCATGTGGAGGTGGAATTTTATCCGATATTGGGCATGTGGAGGTGGAATCTTATCCGATATTGGGCATGTGGAGGTGGAATCTTATCCGATATTGGGCATGTGGAGGTGGAATCTTATCCGATATTGGGCATGTGGAGGTGGAATCTTATCCGATATTGGGCATGTGGAGGTGGAATCTTATCCGATATTGGGCATGTGGAGGTGGAATCTTATCCGATATTGGGCATGTGGAGGTGGAATCTTATCCGATATTGGGCATGTGGAGGTGGAATCTTATCCGATATTGGGCATGTGGAGGTGGAATCTTATCCGATATTGGGCATGTGGAGGTGGAATCTTGACAATATCAGATAAGATTCCACCTCCACATGCCCAGCAAATGCAATACTGTACAATATCAATTAGCAGTGTTATATTTGTTTTAAATGTCGCAATGGTTTTGCGGCTCCCAGTTTTTTTTTTCATTCGGAAACGGGTCCAAGTGGCTCTTTATGTCTTAAAGGTTGCAGACCCCTGATCTAGAGGAAGGCAAAAACCCCATCAGATCATGCTCCAATTTGCTACAGCAGGGGAAAAAATTCCTTCCTGATCCCCCGAGAGGCAATTGGATTTTCCCCGGATAAACTTTACCTACAAATCTTAGTACTCAGTTATATTATGTACATTTAGGAAAGAATCCAGGCATTTTTTAAAGCAATCAACTGATCTGGCCAGAACCACATCTGCAGGGAGTCCCACATTTTCACACCTCTTACTGTGAAGAAACCTTTCTGATTTGGAGATTAAAGCCCTGTACACACGATCGGTTTATCTGATGAAAACGGACCGATGGACCATTTTCATCGGACAAACCGATTGTGTGTGGGCCCCATGGGTTTGTTTTCCATTGGTGAAAAAAAATAGAACATATTTTAAAATTTTCCTATGGATAAAAAAACAATAGAAAAAAACGATTGTCTGTGTGGTAGTCCATCGGTCAAAAATCCATGCATGCTCAGAATCAAGTTGACGCATGCTCGGAAGCATTGAACTTCATTTTTTCAGCTCATCGTAGTGTTGTACGTCAGAGTGTTTTGGCACGGTTGGATTTTTGACTGATGGTGTGTAGGCAAGACTGATGAAAGTCAGCTTCATCTGATATTCGACGGAAAAATCGATCGGATTAGATTCCATCAGATATCCGATCGTGTGTACAGGGCTTTAATCTTTTTTCCTCTAAACTTAAAGAGTGCCCCTAGTCCTCTGGTATGTCGCTCAGTACGTTTGTGATACATGAGGAATTGTACATTTATATGCACATTGAATTAGGCAAGGCCTGTGGTGAATATACCACAGAGCAGATATAGCAGATAAACAGCTTAAAGCAGAATTCCACCCAGAAATGGAACTTCCACGGATTGGATTCCTCCCTCCCTCAGGTGGCACATTTGACACCTTTCAGGGGGAGGTGGGAGCAGATACTTGTCAAATTCAGGTATCTTCTCCCACTTCCGGTAAAAGATCAGTGCACTCTGTGCGGGCGAACTACGCAATGTCTGGCCCCTCCCCCGCTGCCTTCTGGGAGACACACAGGTCCCAGAAGACAGCAGGGACCATTCAGAAAGAGGCTTCACTTCCTGTTTCCCTTAGTAAGGATGCAAGCGCCTGCACCCGGGCTCTCTGGACAGGTAAGTGCCCTTTGTTAAAAGTCAGCAGCTACAGTATTTGTATTGTATTTTTTCTGAGTCGGAACTCCGGTTTAATAAACAAAAATGGGAGTATCTGCTTTAGCACATTTTTTCCAGCATCAAAATGTATTTGGATGAAAACGCTCTGCTCATCACTGTAAGCAGAGGTAAATGCTACTCTTTCTTGGAGAACCTTTTTATTATTATCCTTACCAACCATGCATTGCATTACCTTGTCTGGTCGAGTATCCCTCTTTTGATGTAAAATTGCGATAGCTTCACTGGAATGCATGAGTCTAACAGAGATCATAGTTTCTCCAGACCACTGAAGAATAAACCTTGCTGTATAGGAACCATTATTATGGTCTGTAACAGTGCCACTCACTCCGGCTTTTAGACTCAAAGAGTGAAGCTTCACATGAAATAAATCCCCTCCATAGTTCTTTGTCCGACCCTTGTGGTCCTTAGCAATAATTAGAACCTCCAGTGATTCACCAATCACATAAGTAGCCCGAGGATTGATTATAAAATATTGAGAAGTCTTTGAGTGGGTGGAAAATTCCAGGGATACATTGGCTGGAGCCAGGGGCCATTCAATCATCTTCAGCAGATTGTTAAGTTCTTGACTTTGAGGGCCGATTACTGGAAATGTTGGTGTAGATGTGGCTTCCAATGTAACTGGATGACTACCCACAATATTGAAATGGTCTCTCCATAACATATTGGAAATAATCTGGTAATAAACATTGGTTAAATAATATTAATAACAATTGGTGCTAGTTATTCATAAAGTATAAGTACCATTTTGCCTGACAGGTTACTTAATATGCAAAAGGAAACCTTGATATGCAAAAAGAACCAGCTTCCTGCTGTCAATGGTTGCTAAGGATGCCAGCGGGTGTAGACACTTACCTAGCTAGAATCCCCAGTCATATAAAAAAATGTTGCCAGTGACTTTAATGGTCATTATAGACACTGGTTGTGCAGGCACCATTGAGTCCTTCACTAATAGTGATGTCACCAACCCCACTGACTTAAATTGATGGGAATCCCAGTCATGCAGCAACATCATCTATGAGGGAGACCCCGCCCCATTGTGTATAATGGCTGTCATCCACCAAAATTTCCATTCAGTGGATGATATGTGAACGAGCAGGACATGTCTAATGAGCTAAAGGTTTTTATTTTTATTTTGGTGTTGACATGGATCTGCATTGCTGGGCAACATGCAGTGCCGATCCTGACCTCCCTGGGGCCCTAAGTGCTGCCGACAGTGACATGTCACATTAAAGATTAAAGTTGATAAGCGGAGGGAGGGGGTGTCCTGCGACATCTTACATTAAAGTGAGAAGCAGGGGGTGCTGACTTCTTACCTCTTCTCCCAAGCAGCCAGCGAGTTGAGAAGCGGGGTCGAAAATTACTCCTCACCAGGTGGGGCCTCTAGTAATTTGTGGGGCCCTCCACAGCTTTGCAGAGCCCTAAGCGGCTTGCATAGTGAGCCTATAGGGCAGATCGGCCCTGGCAACATGATTGACAAATTCAATAGATTAGACATGTACATTAGTTTTTGTCCGAATTTCTGGGATTTTCACATTCGTTTTAACAAACGATAACGAATGTGCCGAGTCAGAAATCCGAAAAATCCGACATAAAAAATGCTTTATTTTCATTTTGTTGCGACAACAGTTCGATATAGATAGAATATTCAACATGACGGTGACAATAGCAATTTGTGTCCATCGTACCTGCGGTTGAATGTGCCTAACCTAACTCTATTGGTCCAAGATTATTTGACATAGAGAGAAAAGATTTGGCATTATAGAGACATGAGGATTCGACATAGAGAGAAAAGAGTCGACATAGACAGAAAAGATTCAACATTATAGAGACATGAAGATTCAACGAAGCAGCTAAAAATATACGATCGCCACGAGCGGACATTTTTGGTCAAATGCTCGGCCCATAGGCTATAGAAGAATTCTAATGTTGGTTGACTAGTAATAATAATTAATGAATATAATTATTACTAGTCCTACAAGATTAGAATTCTACTATAGCTTGTGGGCGGAACATTCGACCGGAAATGTACAATTGCGGCATCGTACAGTTTAGCTGCTTGGTCGAATCTTCTTAGAACGTTCAACAGACACCATAAGCCTTCAATTGACAGATTGGACCTTAATTAATTTGGATTTTCAGACAAATGCATTTTTTTATGAAACAAAATAAATAAAAACAAATTTCTGAAGTAACTAAATCATTTTATTTTTCTAACAAAAACGAAATTCCGAAACTAAATATGTCAGTGTGTACATGTCTACAATAGATTACAACAAGGGAATTTTGGGGGCTTTTTCTTTTTTTCCTTTTTTTAAAAGGACTTGTCAAATGTTTTGGGTGTATTTGTTTCTAGGGTCACAGCTTTTTCTTTTGTGAATGAGTATAAGTATTATCTATTTCATACTCATTGGCAAGATAGAAGATACCATCAGAGTTCTTAACTCTCCAGCAGCCACCAAACAATGAAATCTCTGTTTTAGACTGAACTAACTGAAGCCTGAGATTTCAAAGATGACACCAAGAAATGAGATGTATTTGCATGGAAGATATATAGTGAAATTTAAACTCACCCCTGCAAAACAGGCGATGCACAATACACCAAGGAAGACAGCTAGTTCCTTCATCTTCTCTAAGTGAGGTTTACAAGTGTTATTAATCCATAACATTCATATCTTTTACAACTTTGTAGGACTTTGTCCTGTTAACAGTGATTAAAAAGAGAAAGTAATGACGTAAAGATTTCCATCAGCAGTCTCAGTGGCAAGCAAGAACAAAACAATGTCAGTGCAGTATAAATGCAATAATATGTAGCTAGCATGATCAAGTTACACAATGCCAAGTATATCCAACTAGTTTGTGTTATATACTAAACCCAGGGCTAGACTGGGACAAAAATGTGGCCCTGGAATTCATCCAGACCAGCTCACTTTGACAGTGGGAGGTCTCTCCCATACAGGCCGACTGGACAAACGCGCCCCACCCCCGGGGGAAAAGAATCAGTTTGGCGCTCCCCTTAATGGGACAAGATTAGGCAGGAAAGTGAGAAACTCCCAGGCCATAGTTGTTGAGTCAGCTATCTGTTCCCTCCCCTGTGTTCCTTCTGGTCCCCCATGCTCCTCTGCTGCCCCATGCTTCTCTGGTCCCCCTCTGCATCTCTGGTACCCCCCACTTCTCTGGTGCCCTGTTCTCCTCTGGTCCTGCTGTGCTCCTCTGGTCCCCACATGCTTCTCTGGTCCCCAACATGCTTCTGCATTTCCCTCTCTGCTCCTCTGCCCCCCATGCTCATCTGTACCCTTGTGATCCTCTGGTCCCCCTGTGCTTCTCTGTTCCCACTGCTCCTCTGGTCCCCCAAGTGCTCCTCTGGTCCCCTCCTGCTCCTCTGGTTCCCCAAGTGCTCCTCTGGTCACCGCATGCTTCTCTGGTCCCCCACATGCTCATCTGGTCCCCCCATGCTCCTCTGGTCCCCCCTTCACTTCTTTTGCCCCCCCCCCGCAGCACTCACCTCCTCTCCCTGGCTAGTTGTGCAGTGCAGGCTAAATAAAGACATGATCCTCAGGAATCAGCACTGAGAAACTCCTCATACGATCCGGAAGGAGGGCAGCCACAAACAGCTGTAACATAAGCTTCCTCTACACTTGTTTTCCTGGTCTATTCCTGGGAATCAAAGGCCAGGAGAATGAGTGCTGAGGAAGCTTATGTTACAGCTGTGTGTGGCTGCCCTCCTCATATGATGAGCTTCTCAGTGCCGACTCCTGAGGATCATGTCTTTATTCAGTCTGCACTGCACAACTAGCCAGGAAGAGGAGGTGAGCACTGCGGGGGGTGGGGGGCAGAGAGGCGGAGGGAGCAGCAGTCTGCTGTCACTGAAACCGAGCCACTGAGCTCGTAGTCCCGATGGCCAGTACATGTCTGACTGAATCTGAACTTCAGGTAAACAGTTGAACTCCCCATTTTCACCTAACAAAGAATTTGCTCAGCTCTGCCAGTCTTGTGACCAGGTATCCCTTCCAGAAAGCTTTGCCAGATTCTTGAATTCCTGAGACCTCAAAGTTTATTTGTAATATAGGGATCACTTTTTAACCTGCCATAATCCTCATTGCATTTATTCCATGTCACTGTCCATTACTCTCTAGCCTCTGTCTGACCTACCTGTCCCATCATTTTGTCCTTTGGATACAAGGTTTCATAGACTGCAGTGATGGCATTGTTTTTCTGGCCCCTCAGCCATTTACGGAATTCTGTGAATTTTGTGAATGACCGAGGAGTGGGGGCATTGCAAGCCCACCCAGTAACATGGTGGGTATTGTTGGGTAGAGGGGTGGGAAATCAGTAAACTTCCATTTACTGATCGCCCCCAGCTGGAATGAACATTAAAGCATCAATTCTGCATTTGGCTTTCACTTTCCCTGGCCACTGTGGCCAGGAAACTCCATTAGCTTCAGTAAGTGGCAGGAGAGACATCAGGGGCTGAATAAACCCCTGATGTCTCAATAAAGAGAATATGTCATACCAAAATGCTATCAAGAAAAATGTGAAAAATGTAAGTTACATAGTTACATAGTAGGTGAGGTTGAAAAAAGACACAAGTCCATCAAGTCCAACCTATATGTGTGATTATAGGTCAGTATTACATTGTATATTCCTGTATGTTGTGGTCATTCAGGTGCTCATCTAATCTTTTTTTAAACTATCGCTGCCCCCCGCTGAAACCACCCCCTGTCAAAGGGAATTCCACATTCTTGCCATTCTTACAGTAAAGAACCCTCTACGGAGTTTAAGGTTAAACCTATTTTCTTCTCATTTTAATGAGTAGCCACGTGTCTTATTAAACTCCCTTCGCAGAAAAGTTTTATCCCTATTGTGGGGTCACCAGTACGGTATTTGTAAATTGAAATCATATTCTTAATCATCTCCTCTCCAGAGAGAATAAGTTCAGTGCTCATAACCTTTCTTCATAACTAATGTCCTCCAGTCTCTTTATTACATAGCACTACCCCCAAAGGAGCTGCTGGTTTGTTTTGGGTGGCATGTTACCTCCATTTCCTTGCCGTCTGGAGTATCAGATGAGAGTTGAGAAAAAGTTCAATGTCCACACTTTAGACTTCTTTTTCTTTGCTTTATTTGCTGAACTTGTTAAACGAATAAAATAAGTAGTTGAAGAGGTAGAAGGGTAATAGGTAATATGTTCAGGTGTACAACTTCTGTTGCTTACAGCAACACAACTCTCGTCCCCACTCTAGCCAGAGTGGGTATTGCGCACCTGGATAGGCCTCTCTCACCATTTTGGTAAAGTCTCTGCCACAGACCTTCCTTCAGATGGAGATATGTTCGGTCCAAAATCCTCTCACACAGGATTCAGCACCCGGATCTCTCCTGATTAACTACTTGCAAACTTAGAACTGACAGGCGACCATCATTCAGCCCTTTTAGTAATGGTGTGTCCTTCGATGAAGTTCAAGGCCTCTCCTGAGATACCAGCCTTGTGCTCGGTGCTCTCCAAGACAGGTTCTTCATCGAGTGGCTTCCTCCCTCAGGACGAACAGCAAAGGACCACTCTGCAAGCGTAGACCCAGTCTGACTACCAGGCCTACTTAGTAGATCACAACCCTGGCACAAAGTGGTCCCGGGGGCCAGGAACACTTAAACACGCACCCCCGTCCAGGAGGGCCACACACGGGGTGGTGGGATGACAGACCCAGGATCGACGACGACCCCGGACCAATGGCATCTGTCTCTTAAGTACTCCTCCCAGCATGCACAGAGGGACGATCAACTCCCACTGATTGGCTGCCGAAGGGGAACACCCAAAACATCTTGACCTGACTGCTGCCACCCTTGGCCTGGGGTGGTAACGGCACCCCAAACAACAATAGTGGTCACTCACAGTAGAGCCATGACTGGAACAGAGGCCCAAAATTTGGAAAAATCATACAGTCTGAGTCAACTAACTATCAGACTACCCTCTAAATTTTAACCAGCGTCAGCTAGAAAGAAGCAGGCCGCTACAATTAGTTTTGTTGCCCTTCTCTGTACTCGCTCCATTTCCAGTACATCCTTCCTGAGGACTGGTGTCCAGAACTGGACAGCATACTCTAGGTCATGGGTGCTCAACCTGTGGCTCTCCAGCTGTTGCAGAACTTCAAGTCCCATCATGCCTCTGCCTTTGGGAGTCATGCTTGTAACAGTCAGTAGCTTGCAATGCCTCATGGGAATTGTAGTTCTGAAACAGCTGGAGAGCCACAGGTTGAGCACCCATGCTCTAGGTGATGCTAGACCACAGTTATTTAGAGTGGGAGAATTATCGCTTTATCTTATCTTAATCACCCTTTTAAAGCATGTCAATATTTTGTTTGCTTTGTTTGCAGCAGCTTGGCATTGCATGCCATTGCTGAGACTATCATCTACTAGGACCCCCAGGTCCTTTTCCATCCTAGATTCCCCCAGAGGTTCTCGCCCCAGTAAATAGATTGCATTGATATTTTTGCCACCCAAATGCATTATTTTAATTTTTAAACCTCATTTGCTATGTAGTTGCCCACCCCATTTATTTGTTCAGGTCTACTTGCAAGGTTTCCACATCCTGCAGGAAAGTTATTGCCCTCCTTAGCTTAGTATTGTCCACAAATACAGAGTTTGAACTGTTTACCCCATCCTCCAGGTTGTTTATGAACAAATCAAATAGGTTTGGTTCCAGGACAGAACCCTGGGGGACCCCACTACCCACCCCTGACTATTCCGAATATTCCCCATTTATCACCACCCTCTGAACTCGCCCTTGTAGCCAGTGTTTAACTCATGTACTCACCCTATGGTCCATGCCAACGGACCTTACTTTGTACAGTGATGGACTTTAAACGCACAGATTTCTTGAAACATATATAAAGTAATGAATTGTTTATTATTAAATATTTTCTTATAAAATTAGATATGTATAAAACACATGTGTTTGTACATACATAGCATGTTCAAACATATTTACAGTATTATCAACATCATCATATTGATTGGATGTTAATTTGAATAAATTCTTGCCACCAACGCGTTTTGGAGTGTATCTGTATCTCCTTCTTCAGGGTTATGATTGAGCAAGAATATTGTGGGCCAGATTCTCATACATTCGCGCTGCTCCTGGGCAGCGGAATATATGAGATCTACGTTACACCGCCGCAGGTCTACAGGTTTACATCCTGATTCTCAGAACACTTACCTGTAAACTTGCGGCGGTGTAGCGTTAGATTGCTCGTCGCAAGCCCGCCCAATTCAAATGGGGCGGGCACCATTTAAATTAGGCGCGCTCCCGCGCCGAGCGTACTGCGCATGCTCCGTCGGGTAAATTACCCGACGTGCATTGCGCTAAATGACGTCGCCCCGACGTCATTTGCCTAGATGTATACGTAAATGGCGTCCAGCGCCATTCACGGACATCTTACGCAAACAACGTAATTTTTATTGAATTCGACGCGGGAACGACGGCCATCGTTAACATTGGTTGCGCCTGCTAATTAGCAGGGGCAACCTTACGCGTCGGGTACGCTACGCAAACGACGTTAATTCGCTGCGTCGACCTCGCGTATGTTCGGGAATCGCCGTACTTACCTCATTTGCATAGATGACGGGGAAAAGCGACGATGCGACACCTAGCGGCGGGAAAAAAAAATACATTTAAGATCTGACAGCGTAACAGCCTTACGCATGTCAGATCTAATGGGTACCTATGCGCAACTGATTCTGAGAATCAGTCGCATAGATACCCGGGGCCAGATGAGGTGTTACGACGGCGCTAATGGTGTTGCGCCGTCGTAACGCCTTTGAGAATCTGGCCCTGTGTATTTTAAAAGTGAAATATTTAAGAAAATACATAGAGTAAAGTATAACATTCCAATATCATTCATAGATATACATTACATTTGACAAGATTCCTTCACTTACATGTGTTGAATTGATGTAGCGCTCTTAGATAAAAACATGTAGAGGCAAAGAATGCTCTCACTTCTCCACCAGAGGTCCGGGAGGTGGTGTGCCCAACCTCAGGAGGGTGATGGTATAAGACCCACAGGCCCAAAGTATAATAATAAACCACAGACCACAAAAATCCCGGAAAGGCTGAGCCAGGGAACCCACTGGGGCCAAAATATAGCAAACGACCCTGTAATTATCAAAAAAAAAAAGGAGGATGATTGTGTACAAGTATACTTTCTTAAATGATGTGTGTGTGTATATATATATATATATATATATATATATATATATATATATATATATATATATATATATATATATATATATATATATATATATATATACATATTTCTTAGTTGACACTATATATTATATTGGTTAGTGCTAGTTGTATAGATTAAATACCTGTGAGTGCTGTGTAGTTTCACACAACGTAGGGGAGGATTTGCCCACCGTGGAATTACGTATCCGCCATTACTACAAGAATATACAGTAATAGTGCTGATTTAATTAATTTGACATTTTTTAAACTTATTTTTTTTTTTTTTTTTTACAAAGAAGTAAGGGGCAGATTCACGTAGAGCGGCGCACATTTTGTTTGTCCTAACGTATGCCATTTAAGTTACGGCGCCTCAATTTTGTGACGTAAGTGCCGTATCCACAGCGCATTTGCGCCCAAATTTGCGCCTGCGTAATGTAAATACCGAGGCGTAAGGCGGGGTTATTGCAAGTGGGAAGGAAGTGGGCATGCTCCATTGAAATGAGCCGTGACCCCATGCAAATGAAGGGCCGGCCGTACTGCGCATGCGCGCACGAATCTGCACCTCACTGGGCATGTGCAAAACTCGGCTCGGCGCAATCAGTGAGATAGGAAAAAGGCCAAGCATACTTAGTGTGAGAATCGCCCTGTGCTTAAATAGCCCCAGACAAACGCACTTCCATTGCAAAAGTACATCCCTGTGTTTCCCTTCCTAAAGTAAGGTGCTTTTGTTTTGTTGTTTGTGGCTGTTTGTTGGTTAGTGTAGTATTGTTGGAATAAAGATTTATTGTAGTAGGAGGTTGTAGTAGATGTGTGTATTTTCTGAGTGTTTTTTGTGTCTGTTTCTTCTGTGTTTTTTGTCTGAATTTGTATTGGCTGTCTGCTTGTGTTTTTTCTTTTTTGGTGTTTGGTTTTTGCTGTCTGATTTTTGTGTGTGTTTGTTTTGTGTCTTTTTGTGTTTGTTCTGTGTCTTTTTGTTGGTTTGTTCTGTGTGTTTCTGTGTTTGTTTGTTCTGTTTGAATTTAGTGTCTGTTACTGAGTGCTGTTTGGTGAGATGGCACCTTAGAGAAGGAAGCTCAACTTCTCGGTGCGTGAGAAGCACTTACTGGCCAGGGCTATCACCCAATTTGGGCAATTTTTGCATGGCCCTGACAGCCGGGACATCACCCCGGCCAGGAAGAGGAAGATCATACAGCAGATTACTGATCGGATCAATGCGGATGGGGGGGGAGACAAGGACCCCCAGTGGGATTTCCAAGAAGATCAACGATCTTAGGAGCCTGGTCCGTGAGAAGCTGGCCAAGCAAGCAGACCATGCCAGGGGCACTGGAGGAGGCCCACCCTGCACCGTAAGGTGGACTGAGGAGGAACTTGCGGTGGCCCGTTGCTTCCACAGCCAGCAAGTGGTGGGCCTGCCTGGCTTTGAATCTGATGATCCTGTGAGGACAGGTAAGTTTTTTTTTTTATTTCCATCTGGTGAGTAGCATGTGTGGGTGGGGGAAGGGAATATGTGCCAAGTGTGTGGATCCTCCAACTTGTGTATGTTTTGTGTCCTCCACAGATGGCCAGGAGGTTGCTGGGCCATCAGGCCAGGCTGCACCACCCCCAGGACAACAGGCTGCTGAGGAGCCACCATAAAGGCCGGAGTCCCCAGGGCAGGGGAGTGGCCACAACTCCCCTCATGAGGAGGTTCAGGGGGAGGAGGATGAGGGGGGGAGGATGTGGATGACCGGATGGAGATTGCCCGAGAAGTGATGTTGTGTTGGGATCAGGATTCCCTTGTAGCTGACAGCAGTCAGGCCACCATCAGGGGGAGTCCCTCCCACTCCTCCCCCAACAGGGCTGCCCCCCAGGGGGCTCCCCTCCTCCCAGGCCACAAGCCTCATCTGGAGGCAGTCAGGCCACCATCAGAGGTAGTCCCTCCCACTCCTCCCCTAACAGGCCCCCCCCAGGGGGCTCCCCTGCTCCCAAGCCACAAGACTCAACTGCAGGCAGGAAGGCCACCCAGAAGACCAGGGGGTGGCCGAGTTCCTGCCTGCAAATCTGCAGAGGGACCAGGCCCATCAGACACAACATCTGGGTCAGGTCAGCCGGACTTTGGCCCATCAAGGAGTCAGTCAGTCAGTGACGTGGGCACAAATACTGTCGCACTTATAAATTGTTTTTGTGAGCTGCAGTTTGCCACAACAGGCGTGGCCCTTGAGGTGACTGCCCTGACCCAGGCTATCCAGGACAACACCCAGGCTCTCCAGGCCAATACGGCAGCCCTCACTCTGGGCCTGACCAGGATCGCCGTGTCCTTGGAGGGCAGTCCAGCAGGTGGGCAGCCACCCGGGGTGGCTCATCCTTCCCCTGCTTCCCCCCCATGAGGCTCCTCCTTCCCCTGCTTCCCCCCCATGAGTCTCCCTTAAGGGCCCGTGGCCGTGGCCGGCCCAGGCGTAGCTCATGCCGACATTGATATGTTGGGATGTTCTTTTGGTATTTTTTTTTTTATATGATTTTCTAGTGTGATTATGATTTGTTTTATGTGTGTGAATGATGTATGAATGTGGGGGTGACATTCCTGGTGAAAAAGGGTGTCACCCTCAGTTTTGGTGGAGTAGGGATCCCCAGGACCAGGGAGAAGTGATCCCAGGTCCATGTAAATGGTGTATGAATGCACAGTGACATAATTGGAGCCGTGGCGTGGCGTTGCTGCTCCCTAATACCATTTGGTTTACTTGGGTCTAATCCAATTCTATGTGCATGTGGGGTGTGTGTGCTAGGGACCACAGTGGGTGTGCATGCATGCATTCTCATTGTGCCATGATTAATGTGTGTGTTTAACGTGCAAAGATGCCTTCTGTGAGGCGTCTCCTGGCTGCTCTTCCCTCAGAGGAGGGGGTACCCTGGGTTAGGGGGGGAATGTCTGGTTCAGGGGTCAGGTCATCATGTATGTCAATCTGCAGGCCCCTTCTCACTGCGAAGTTGTGCAGCATGCAACATGCTCTGATGATCTGGCACACAAAGTCTGGGGAATACAACAGGGTACCCCCAGACTTATCCAGGCATCGGAAACGTGACTTCAGGAGACCAAAGGTGCGTTCCACCACTGCACGGGTAAGTATGTGTGCAGCATTGTATCTTTCCTCTCCTGGGGTTTGGGGGTTCCGGAATGGAGTCATGAGATGGGGTCCCAGTGCATATGCAGAGTCACCTGGAAGGGAAAAGACAGGAGGATGTTAGTCATGCATGTGCCCCTTGTGATGTCTGCATCATATTGGGGGACAGTCATACCTGACACCCATGTCACTCACCAACCAGCCAGCTGTCCCCATACACGTTCTGTTCAAATTTTCTGGAGATGTTGCTCTGATGGTATATGAAGCTGTCATGGCTGGATCCTGGGTGTTTGGCACGGACGTGCCATATGAGGCATTGGGCATCCACTATCACCTGGACATTGATTGAATGCCAATGCTTCCTATTGCGGTACATGTGCTCTGTCTCACGGGGGAGCTGTAGTGCCACATGTGTGCAATCAATGGCCCCGATGGTGCGTGGGAATCTGGCAATTTTGTAAAAATCTGTCATTATGTTCATTCGCTGGACCTCCTGGGTGGGTTTGATGATTTGGTTGGCCATGCGTCTCAGGATTGCATGGACAACCTGGTGCACACATCTGCTAATAGAGGATTGTGACATCCCAGCCACACCTCCACTTGTGTGCTGAAAAGAGCCAGTGGCAATGAAAATGGAGTGTTGCCAGTACCTTGATCAGTGGCTCCACTGCATGTGAGCGGTGTGTTGGGCTGCAGGATTGTGGTTAATTCCATGATGGCTTCACGGCTGAATCTGAAGGTGCGATACACCTCAGAAGCAGTCATGCCAAAGACATCTAGGCGTCTGCGGTATACCCTCTCCTGTGCCCTCCTCCTCCGTTCCTCCTCCGTTCCCTCCTCCTTCTTTGCACCTCTAAAGTCACTAGTATAGTTATGAGCATGGATGCCCCTGGCATGTTGGCATACAGATTGTAGTCCGGCAAGTGTGTGTGCTCAGCTCTTCCTTAATGGTGTTGCTTTAGCTGACCTTTACATGGCTGGAGCAAAGTTAAGGCACCTTTTATAAAGTCCCGCCGGGAAACTAACAGATGCGCACAGGGCGTAGCCTACGCCGCACACACTTAATTTTGTGGATAGCCTTATCTCCCTCATTTGCATCTTTGCCTATCAAAACAATGGTGTGTCTAACGTATTTTGCGCTCTAAGATGCGCCAGTGTAATCATTTTAGGTAGGACGGAAAAAAATGGTTTTCAGGCGTATTTCGTTTTGAGGATCAGGCGCAAAAATACGTGCGGCGCATTTTTCAATTACGCCGCGCATCTCTAGATACGTCGGCGTAAGTGCTTTGTGAATCTGGCCCTCTGTTTCCTAAATTGCCCCGTATTTCCATATGCGTGATCAGGTCTGTATTGTTGGTAATCAGTAGGTCTAGTAACGCTTTGTTTCTAGTTGGTGCGTCGGAGAAGGAGACGCTGCCATCTTCGGGGGCAGCCATAGAAGGCCGACACTATCTTAAGTCGAACCGGACACTCGGAACAAACGGGCGCATTAGAGGATTACACAGACACGCACAAGCAAACTCGCATGGAACGATCGAACATCCGCTACACCACTGCCATCCATGCTGCATCTATGCGGCTATGCTAGCATCCTATATCTAAGGTCAATGTTATGCAATATACCTGGATGGCTTGACACATATACCCTGATGTTCATCAGCAGCTCGGTAACGTACCAATGATCTGTTATCGATAATACCAGCACTGCTCAAATTGAATTTGTCATAACAAGTCCAATATGCGCCAACCTAGTGTCACCAATTCAATGAACTTTATGCGATCATCTTGACGCCGTCTTGGGCTCACTTGTATATGGTTATTCACCATACATAGTGCATTTGTCTGCGAAGCACCTTCTTTGATTTACTTGGAGGACACTCAGCTGCTTACTTGCACAGTATTATTTAACCCCTTGACGCCCTCAATAACAACGGATATTGCAATATTTTGAACATTTTATCTTTTTGCTTTCAATTATCCACGAGGAATTCCAAACATGCAGCATCCCTAATGATCTAAGTCACTCCGATCATTACGATCACATTGAATCATTATATTATTATTTTGCCTTCCTTCCCTCCCCTCCCCTCCTCCCCTTTCCCTTTTCCCACACACCAGACTCAGTCATCAGTTATTGCACCATTGGATCTAACAGGGCTATGTTAATTGGTGTGGTATAGCTGATTATTCGACTATCATCACCCAACAACCCATTTCTTTCTGTATTAACAGATATGAAATCACCTACATTATTTCTTATATATACGGTGCATGTCACTGGTGCCTGATACATTTACAAACGTCCGGACAGGTGTTGTTGTTGTTACATGTTGTCTTTTGTGAGTTTTTGTCAGTCATTTTTTGTATCCAAATAGCCCTTTTTGTAGCTATAGGAATTTTACACTTATACTTTCCATCTGAGACTGTATATATAAATATATTCTATTTTTGATACCACAATTAAAATTTTTGTATCAATACACTTTTGATCATTTATTGTTGCTACAAGTAACCCCTACCTCAAATTTCGATCTCCGCTTAGATCATTTCCCTATCCCCACATCTTTTCCTCTATACTTGTTTTTACATGATATTATGGTTACAGCAACTAACCATCATTTGATGAGTGATCAATTATAGATTATTGATGATCTATAGATATTCCAACATTAGTGGTCTAACTTGCACTTTCCTTCCCCATTTCCCTTATTCTTGCGTCTACTATCTGACCCATGAAATTGTCCTGCAAGACATTTAGGAACTGGCAAGCCTTAGATGAATGTGTGGTTCCTTCCGCTCAGTCTGTCTGGATAAATAAAATTCCCCATTATGATATCCATCCTTGCCGCTAATCCAAGCACCTAAATCACCAACAAAAAATGTTGGTGCCTAGGAACATAAACAAACACACACGTGCATATACATATAAAAATGTTAATTGCGCTACCCATGTTACATATCATATGAAAGTGAGACCGGTAAACCGCTAAAATTGTTGTTGTGCGTATAAGAATAATTTACGGAATGATAATTATTAATTATACATCAGACAGGAGGCTCATATCTTATGCATTATCTTTCTTTAATAATGCCCATAGCAGAAATACAGTAAACATTTATTGTAACTTAAAAAATTCAAAGAACTACCCTTCCCAGCAGTCCCTGGGCCAGTGTAGCCCCTCCCAGACCGTAGCCTATATAAGGGACTGTCTGAGGTAACCTATTCCTCTTTCTTTCTGCTCATAGCCAGAACTCAGATAAGTACATTACTCTATGTTTATAACTTTTATGTAGGCTTGCTTGTTATTTGGTTATCAGCAGCCTTTTTAATTTGTGCAGATCCTAATGTCACATCGTCTTTCCACAGGGTGCTGGGGATCCCCCCCCCCTCCCACCCCGGCTTTTATTACAGCTACGGAGGTTTTTCCCTCCTCCGCTATTCCCTTCAACTTCCACCTGTATCTGTATATACCCTCTGATCCCCACAGACCTTCATCTGTGTGTTGTTCTATCAACCTTCTGTCTTATGAAGCACAACTGATATTTCTGAAAATGATAAACGTTTAGTTTTGCTGTATGCTTTTCCCACTTTGCTATCTGTGCCACCCGTTTTGTAGAGAACGCGGTTTCCTCTGATGTGTACATCTTACAGTCATTGGGCTTCTTTATTTGTTTATTTTACAATATACCGCTGCTTTGCTTCTTTTGTTTCCCCCCCGGTGCTCTCTGCACACTGCTCGTTTTCTGACTGGAGGTAGGACGGCGCCATTTTAACATCTCGGCGCCTTTTTTTTTTTTTTTTTTTCCTACCTCCCTTCTTCTCCTCAGAGCGTCTCATCTCTGAGGGGGGTGTGGCGGTGAGGATCTCCCTGCACCAATCGCGCTATTGTCGCGAATCGACGGCGCCATTGCTGCGGACCTGTCCTGGGGACCCCATCCTCTGTGTGCTAGGCCGTCTCTCCCCATCGCCGCCACGCCAGGGTGCGGGCGGCTGTATGGTTGGAACTCTGTGTAGATCTCACTGATCTATGCGAATCACGTTAGGCCGTAGTCTCGCGAGACTACGGCCCCGAGCCTCACGTCTAGCTCCCCTTGTGGTGGGGAATATCTCCCCTCATCTAACTTCTGTCACTCACACCTAGCTGGTGGGGAATTCCTCCCCTCCCCTGCTTCTGTCACTCCTTCACCTTCAGTTACATTAAACATCAGTTCTTGTTCTGGGAATTTATTCCCCTGTAGTCTATTCTACATATAATGAATATATTAATACATGTAAATAAATAATACATTTAAATAATTATACGAATGAATAAATTATTGACTTATTAAATAAATATAAATAAATCAATGAACATAAATGTCTATAAATAAATAATTTATACAATCTATATGATTGAATAAATAAATAAATATATAAATATATATAATAAACAAATTTTAAATATAAACTATTAAACTATACTTTATATATAATTGAATAAATACATATATATATATAAATAAATAAACAAATTATAACAATAATTGAATGAATTATAGAAATTACTATACAAGTTATAGTACATAACTTCCGTATCTTCCTGTGCTGCACGGCCGTGCTGTCCGCAGACAGCTGACTATTCTCCTGTGGCTGGCGACAGATCCTTTACTCCCTACTGGTGCCACTGAAGTGGTGGACGCAGCCCGGGAAGGCCCTACCTACCTCAGTGCTGCACTGGTTCCTGAGCTGGTCGGTAGGTCCGTCCAGACTACCAGGGCATCGGTTGTTCCAACCCACATGCACCCCTATGTCCGGATCTCCCGGCAAGGATATAACGCCCCTGAGTAGGGCATGGCGTCCCGTATGCGCCGTCACATTAATGTGGCCTCCGTCTCCCCGGCAGGGGAAGTAATTAACATGCCCCAGGCAGTACCCTCCCAGGACTGCCGACCCATTGACTCCCCGACAGGGGAAGTAAATAACATGCCCCAGGCAGTACCCTCCCAGGACTGCCGACCCTCTGACTCCCCGGCAGGGGAAGTACATAACATGCCCCAGGCAGTACCTTCCCAGGACTGCCGACCCACGGACTCCCCGGCAGGGGAAGTAAATAACATGCCCCAGGCAGTACCCTCCCGGGCCTGCCGACCCACTGCCTTCCCAGACTCCAATCGACCCCCGAGCCTCGGGGAGATGCACATGCAGAGGCAGCGATCCGCTAGACGGACTGAGCCAGACTCCTCGTGGACTCTTCCAGAGTCGTCTGCGGAGTACGAGGCGGCTAACACCTTTGAGTCTGAGGATGAAAATGATGATGATAATGATGATGATTATGTGAGCAGTGGGCACATGGCGCTCCATGACGACGCCAACCCTAGGTCCCAGGGTAAAACCTTATTGGACTCTTGTGGAGTACCATTTTTCGATCAGGAGGTGATTGGCCACCCACACTCCGGTGACTGGGCACCTCTACCTGAGGTGATCCAATAGATCGAATGCTGGACCCGGAGATCGATCGGTACGCTAACCGGACAAGTTGAGGGTGGAATACTCACCCTTCCATTACCAAATACGGTGGTGCTCACTCCAGAGGTGGATCCCATAATCATTCAGTATTCCAGGAAGGGAATAGAGAGGGCCTTTGGGACCTCACAGTACTGGGTCTTAGATCTCTGGACCTATCACCTAACCCTACGCCTTAGTGAGCAGGCTACCGCCTCTGTAAGCCGGTTGACCTAGCACAATGGGATCACGCTAATTGATGATATCTTTAAGACGGTAGGACAAATGGAGTTATATTACCAGGCGTATACCTGGTTCACCATCCCATTCGGTTTTTCAAACCTAAACACCGTCCTAATGGACAACAGGTTGCTAGACCTTGGACCAAACAGCCGATAGTAGAGATGGACCCGCTCTCTTTGAACTTCCTCAACAACATCTTCCCGATCAGGAAGAAGAAAGGCGGTTTTTCGTCCGGTGGGAGCTTGAGAAATCTCACCAACTTACTGCCCTGTGGAACAAGGGTGAGGTTGAACATCTACTTGAACGACCTACTTCTAATGGCTGGTTCCCCTCGCCTAGCGAGCGAACACGCCTCCTGGATGGTCGGATCGCTTCGCGATCTGGGACTCCTCATAGATCATGAACACCTATTATCTCCCCATTTCAGGAGATAGAGTTTTTGGGGGTCTTGGTGGACACCAACCGAGCGATCCTTCGGCTACCCATACCCAATTAGCCGCCATCCGCAAAGACATAGTATCATGCTGGGCAGCAGCGGGTGTCCTTACGCGGACTGACTCGCTTAGTCGGCCTGTTCCCGGTGTCAATCCAGGCCACTCTCCAGCCCCTCTTCACTGTCGAACCCTCCAGAGACTCGAGACTCTACATCTTCGCTAGGGGCTTCGCTATACAAACTAAGTGAAGCCATGGTGGACCTACGGTAGTGGTTACGTCATGCCGTCAAACGGAATGGCGAGACATTTTCAACTCCTCACCGGATTTCGTCATAGGGTCGGATACCAGCCGCCTCGGCTGGGGTGCTCGGTGCAGTCCCTCGTCCTCCGGTAGGACGTGGTCCGCAGAGAACCCTCGGCTGCACATCAACACGTACACCCCTGACGGCCTTTTTTGCCATCGGAAGTCTGTTGCCACGCACGTCCATCTGCTGTGTGCTATTGCGTTCGGACAACGTACCCGCAGTCCGGTACGTCGATCGCTTGGTGGGCCCCTGATCCAGAATCCTAGCGGATCTAGTAGGGCTTCGGGCACTTCTGCCTGGAATGCAACATCGTCCCGATTGCGGGATATGCCACAGACTATCCCTATAGGGTGGCAGATTGGATTCTCGTTACCTGACCGATTCCAACGATTGGCGACCGCACCGGTCAGGGTCCCTGATCCTCGCTCACTTCGCGGATCCTTCTCTATGGACCTGTTCGTTCCCCGTATCAACCACCAGTTTCCGCGCTCTTACAACCGGAGGCCGGATCCGGAGGCGCACCATGTGGACGCCCTCCACCAAACGTGGTCACAGGGGACACATTACGCGTTCCCCTGTTCCCGGTGACCCTCAGGGTCCTCCACTTAGCGAGCCGGAGGGCATCAGTCGTGCGGTTCACTCCGTGGTGGCCGACGCAGCCATGGTTTCCCCTCCTTCTGAGGATGACGGTGGAACTCCCCAGGTTGTTTCCTCATTCCCCCCACCTCCTCGCTGGTCCGAACGGGGATCTGCACCCTCTACTCACGAAGCACATCCTACCTCTCCTCACATGGTTAGTATCGGGGTTCCGGTCGCAGACTACGACCTTTCGGGAACAGCTAGGGATTCCCTGCCTTGGACTGGGCCCCGGGACTAGATCGGCAGCTCGATCTACCTGGGGACTCTGGGTTACTTGGTGTGATCAACGACGGGTCGACCCCGTTCAAGCGCCAGGGTCTGTAATAGCCAATTATCTGGCGGACTCTTTGGATCCGTTGGTGTGTCAATTTTGAAGGCGTTAAGTTTAAATCGCCCAATGTACCAGCACACTTGGGATTTTTCCAAGGTCATGATCATGTTCTCGGGCTGGGGGACGTTGACACTCTGTTTTGAGGTTCCTGTCTTTCGAGCTTACTGTCTTCTTGTGTCCGATTTCCATCATCGTGGGTCAGACATCAAGGCTTTGGACATATCCAGGCGTCATTCCTCGCCTCAGAGACTCAAGTCTTTTTCCGTCGTGCGTTGGACCAGACGGTACTTCGATCGGTTTTCTACCCGTTCTTCCCCGCACATCCACAACTGTATGTGGTCCGCTGTCTACAGACTTATATGTCCTTGACAGCCTCGCTGCGATCTTCGCAAGTCTTTCAACTCCTCGTTTCCTACGTTAATCCTCTCTTCCCGGTTTCCTCTGTGACTTACTATAGCGGCGGACTGTTGTCAGCGACCGCTTTTCCGCCAATCCCGCTTTGAACAGGAGGTACACATATCTATGTCAGTGTTGTGGATTATTTTGATTGTTATTGGTCATATGCATTGTTATAGCTTTGAACTTGCATAAGATATGAGCCTCCTGTCTGATGTATAATTCGAGATTTTCCTAGCTTGTGACGGAAAATATTAATTATATGAAGACAGGAGGCGAGTATCTTCCCTCCCAACCCAACCCTGTCACGAGGTTGTCTCTCTCTCGTTCTAGACTGATGAACCACGCACCCTGCAAGTCGGAGGCTGGTACGCCCCGGGAGTTCGTTTTCACTATCCCCGTTGGGATTGCTGTCCGTTTCGATCCATGGGTTTAGTTCACCGCAGATGGAGGTTCCTACTGCGTTCCAGATCCGGAGTCGGGATGCCGTTGACTGAATCCGTTGGTCCATGTTCCTGAGGACAACTGACCGGTCGGCTCCGAATGGTTTGGGTTTCCTATAGTCCCCGTTGGGATGAAGTTGGTCCGGATGAAGTTGGTCCGCGTTGGCCTTGTCCTTTCGTTTCCTCCAGATTCGGATGTTGTGTTCCGGTCGGAAGGTTCCCGGCAGCCGCGGAGATGTCTAATTGGACTTTCGGTTCCTGTTTACACTAATTCGCATGAAGAAAGAGGAATAGGTTACCTCAGACAGTCCCTTATATAGGCTACGGTCTGGGAGGGGCTACACTGGCCCAGGGACTGCTGGGAAGGGTAGTTCTTTGAATTTTTTAAGTTACAATAAATGTTTACTGTATTTCTGCTATGGGCATTATTAAAGAAAGATAATGCATAAGATACTCGCCTCCTGTCTTCATATAATTAATATTTTCCGTCACAAGCTAGGAAAATCTCGAATTATTATTAGTTCTTTTTATTAATCAAATTTCTTTTTAACCACTTTCCGACCGCCGCATGTATATGTACGTCCACAGAATGGCACATACAGGCAAATGGGCGTACATGTACGTCCTTGCCTTCTAGCGGGTGGGGGGTCCGATCGGGACCCCCCCCCCGCTACATGCGGCGGTCGGGTTCCCTCGGGGAGCGATCCGGGACGATGGCGCGGCTATTCGTTTATAGCCGCTCCGTCGCGATCGCTCCCCGGAGCTGAAGAACGGGGAGAGCCGTGTGTAAACACGGCTTCCCCGTGCTTCACTGTGGCGGCGTATCGATCGAGTGATCCCTTATATAAGGGAGACTCGATCGATGACATCAGTCCTACAGTCACACCCCCCTACAGTTGTAAACACACACTAGGTGAACCCTAACTCCTACAGCGCCCCCTTGTGGTTAACTCCCAAACTGCAACTGTCATTTTCACAATAAACAATGCAATTTAAATGCATTTTTTGCTGTGAAAATGACAATGGTCCCAAAAATGTGTCAAAATTGTCCGAAGTGTCCGCCATAATGTCGCAGTCATGAAAAAAATCGCTGATCGCCGTCATTAGTAGTAAAAAAAAATAATTAATAAAAATGCAATAAAACTATCCCCTATTTTGTAAACGCTATAAATTTTGCGCAAACCAATCGATAAACGCTTATTGCGATTTTTTTTACTAAAAATAGGTCGAAGAATACGTATCGTCCTAAACTGAGGAAATTTTTTTTTTTATATATATGTTTTTGGGGGATATTTATTATAACAAACAGTAAAAAATATTGAATTTTTTTCAAAATTGTCGCTTTATTTTTGTTTACAGCGCAAAAAATAAAAACCGCAGAGGTGATCAAATACCACCAAAAGAAAGCTCTATTTGTGGGGAAAAAAGAACGCCAATTTTGTTTGGGAGCCACGTCGCACGACCGCGCAATTGTCTGTTAAAGCGACGCAGTGCCGAATGGCAAAACCTGGCCTGGGCATTTAGCTGCCTAAAGGTCCGGGGCTTAAGTGGTTAAAAGCACACATCAAACAATATGAATATAGACTAAATATACTGGGCCAGATTCAGAAAGAATATACGTCGGCGTATCTCCAGATACGCCGCCGTAATTTCAAATGTGCGCCGTCGCATCTTTACGCCGATTCACAAAGCGAGATACGCCCAAAAACATGGCTTCAGCCGTGCAACGTAACTTGCCTACGCCGGCGTATCCTGGGCGCATAGTTGCGCTGGACGCCTTCGGCGTTCCCATTATAAATATGCAAATGACCTAGATATGCCGATTCACAAACGTACTTGCGCCCGGCGTATTACTATACGCTGTTTACGTAAGGCGTAGGACCGGCGTAACTTTACCCCTCATAAAGCAGGGGTAAGTCATGTTAAGGTATGGACGTCGGAAACGTCGGAACAGCGTCGTATTTTACGTCGTTTGCGTAAGTCGTACGTGAATGGGGATGGGCGTTGGTTACGTTTACGTCGACAAAGCATTGAGCCGACGTAACTTAGGGAGAAAATTTGACGTGATACTGAGCATGCGCTGTTCGTTAGGCGTGTCATTTACGTGGGGTCACGATTCATTTCCATACAACACGCCCCCTACCAGCCTACTTTGAATTAGGCGGGCTTACGCCGGCCAATTTACGCTACGCTGCCGCAACTTATGGAGCAAGTGCTTTGTGAATACTGCACTTGCCTGTCTAAGTTGCAGTGGCGTAGCGTAAATAGGATACGCTACGCCCGCACAAAGATGCGCCCAGATACGTGAATCTGGCCCAGAATATTTATTCCCTAGATATGTATTCATGACGTGAAAAATTACATTTTTTTTAATGTCATTAAAAACGATCGTGTGTAGGCTCCAGAGCATTTTTCTTGACATGAAAAATTGCCATTAACAATTTAGAACATGCTCGTTTTTCACGTTGTCCTTTTTCACGTCGTAAAAAAGGGTCGTATGTAGGCTTTAACGATGTAAAAAAAACGTGCATGCTCAGAAGCAAGCTATGAGACAGGAGCGCTCGTTCTGGTAAAAGTAGCGTTCGGAATGGAAATGGCACATTCATCACGCTGTAACAGACTGAAAAGCACGAAGACTGAAAAGCGCGAATCGTCTCTCACCAAACTTTTACTAACACGAAATCGGCAAATGCAGCCCAAAGGGTGGCGCCATCCGAATAGAACTTCCCCTTTATAGTGCCGTTGTATGTGTTGTACGTCACTGCGCTTTGCTCGAGCATTTTTTTTTTCATGATCGTGTGTAGGCAAGGCTTGCTTGACAAGAATCGGGTTGAAAAAAACGTTGTTTTTTCTAGACCATTAAAAATTGGCGTGTGTGCAGCATTAGATTATGGGTAACAGAAAATACATAATTATTTGCAATACTCGCTAATGAGTTTTGATACAATGCAAATGAAAAGGATTGATTGCTTTCTGTAGACACAATAACCATCGATATACAGTAATACCTTGGATTACAGACATAATTTGTTCTAGAAGCATGCTCGTAATCCAAAGCACTCGTATATCAAAGCAAGTTTCTATATAGGAAATAATGGAAACGTAGATAATCTGTTTCACAGCCACCGCTGGTCTATGCAGCACTGTATATGGCCAGAGGTGCAGGGGGCGCCAGGGTATGCAGTACCGCATGTGGCCAGAGGTGCGGGGGCGCCAGAGACACTTGGAGACGCTCTGGAACGGAGTCTCTCAGAGCGTCTCCTAGAATTTCTGAGGCCTCGTACACAGTTTCAGCAGACATGTCTGGTCGGCCCTACACAGGACCGAACAATCTTCCGGCCAACCGGACAGGTTTTCAGCGGACAACTGTTTCTTAGCATGCTAAGAAACATGTCCGCTGGAAGCCTGTCCGCCGGACATGTCCGATGGTAAGTACGACTCATCGGACATGTCCGCTGGGCCGAGAACCCGCGCATCGCGTCGAAGTGATTCGACGCATGTGTGGAAGCATTGAACTTCCGGGTTCGCGCACGTCGCCGTCACGTCGCCGCGTCGTCATCGCGTCGTCACCACATATTCTGTCCGCATGAAATTTGGTCTGATGGTGTGTACAGCCATCAGACCAAATGATCCCAGCGGACATGTCCGATGAAAACGGTCCGCGGACCGTTTTCATCGGACATGTTGGGTCGTCTGTACGAGGCCTGAGTGTGACATCTGGCTAAATGCGGCACTGCTTGAATCCTGCTCATCTTGCGAGACAACGCTTGCATAGAGCATTACTCACAATCTGAGGTTCCACTGTATATATAATTAACTATCAAACAAAAACATCTGTGTTTTACGCAGCCAACAGTTACTCCTCTGTAACAGAGTAACAGAGTTAGATTATGTAAAAAAAAAATGCTATGCTAAAATAGCGCCAAACAAAAGGTGATAACATTTAGAAAAACAAAAAAAAAGTTAAAGAAAAATCTACAATAGTTGTTGTATCAGGGAATAATAATCTAAATGTCTTGAACAATCAATAATAAGTACTGTATTTATTGGCATATAACACTCACTTATTTACCCTGAAAATAGAGGGAAAACTGCGCCTGCGTGTTATACACAGGGGGCTGTGAATTTTTTTTCCTGAAAATCCCCTCTTAAAGTTAGGGTGCGTGTTATACGCCTGTGCATGTTATACGCCGATAAATACGGTATATGCAAATAAGCAATGAATAGGGGAGAATCAATGTAACATAATTACCCTTCCAAAATGACTGCTGGCTTGCAATGGTCGTTACCAGAGTCCCCTAAGATGGCTGCCTTCCCCAAAATGGTGTTGTGTTGAGGAGGATCTGCGTCTTGTGTCCTTAAACTATCAGAGTATGAGGGTATGAAGTATGTATGAAGTATGATGGATGAAGTGTGGGTGTGTGCCCAGATGAAGTGTCCCAAGTGTTAAAAGTGTCAGCAGTGTGTCTGTGTGCCTGAAATGTGCCATAATGGCGTCCTCTCCTGGTCCTATATACCGTTCTGGAAAATACGTTTTATAGAAATCATAAAAAACCTAGCAACAGAAGGTGGAACTTCTTTCCATTGGTTCATGAAGATAAAAATTAACTTCTGTGTTTGATCAGGCATTGCCTCTTTTAACCACCAAGTGTTAGGCCTCGTACACACGACAGAGATTCTCGGCAGAATTCGCCGAGAAACTCGGTCAAAACCCGGATTCTGCCGAGAATCTCTGTCGTCTGTACAGTTTTGGCTCGATGGAGCCGCCGAGGAGCTCGACGAGAAAATAGAGAACATGTTCTCTATTTTCTCGTTGGCCGCGTTGTTCTATAGGAGAAGGCGGCCCGCCGAGCTCTTCGGCGGCTTCATCCCAAAACGAGACGAGGAACTCGACGTGCCAAGCACGTCGAGTTTCTCTGTCGTGTGTACGAGGCCTCATTCTAAGACCACAGATATATTTGTTCTAAATAACTTGTTGTAGAACTGTGCACTTCTCATGATACAAATCTGGTCATATGATATTTTTTCTATATATATATATATATATATATATATATATATATATATATATATATATATATATATATATATATATATATTGTGTGTGTGTGTATATGTATATGTGTGTGTGTGTGTGTGTGTATATATATATATATATATATATATATATATATATATATATATATACACACAATTAGGGCTGTGGAAATTAACTATTAATTCCTCGATTAAACTTGAATTCTTTTGATTGGTACTCACCTCTCCGCCGGCTTCTGGGCCTTCAGGGAGTTCCGTCGGAGATCCAGTAACGTCACGGACACCGGCGGGGCTTGCCGTGTCCATCTGAAGGGCTCCTTTGCTGTGCCTTCATATCTGCATGCCGGCGGGACCTTACTATCTGCCACACACAAGGGCTGTTACACTTCCCTCTATCACTTCCCTCTATCAACCTGGGATTCTACAACCATCCACTGGGAGTTGTGATAGTTCCCTTCATTGGACATCTACATGCCGAAGGACTGATGTTAACCTCTCCTCCTCTGGATTCAGCAGTGGCATCGTTGTACACATTTTTATACCAGTATCATACTTGGCTACATGTTTTTATGACTGCTTTTGCTACCGTTTGGTATTACTCACACTATTTTTATAGTTTATGTAGCTACATCGATTTTATCTCCAGTGCAATATTTATTTTGTTACCTACTTGAAGACTATAAAAGTTAATGCTATTCCTATCGAGCGCTGCCTTTGTGTGTTTTTTGTATCCTGCTATCCATTTTTCCAGTGGTTGGTAGCTGCACTGGGAATCAGCCTGCAAGGAGATCAGCTAAAAGTAGTTGGATCTGTATGTGCGTTATAATTAATCGAAATTAGTCGATTAATCGAACACAAAAATGTTAATCAGTAACAGCCCTAATATGTATATATATATATATATATACAGTATATATATATATATATATAGGTAGGCCCGGATTCAGATAGAATTTACGTTGGCGTATCTATTGATATGCCGCATAAGTTCTATGATGCGCCGGCGTATCTTCTTCCTGTATTCAGAAAGCAATATATGCCAACATTTCGCTAAGATACGACCGACGTAAGTCTCTTACGCCGTCGTATCTTAGTTGCATATTTACGCTGGCCGCTAGGTGGCGCTTCCGTAGATTTACGCCAAGAATATGGTAATGAGCTAGATACGCCGATTCACAAACGTAGTTGCGCCCGGCGTATCTATATACATCTTTTTCGTAAGGCGCAGGCAACGTTAAGTATTGACGTCGGAAACAGCATCACATTTTTCGTCGATTACGTCGTTTGCGTAAGTCGTTCGCGAATAGGGCTGTGCGTAACTTACGTTCACGTCGAAAGCATTGACTATTTGCAACGTGATTTCGAGCATGCGCACTGGGATACGTCCACGGACGGCGCATGCGCCATTTGTTAGGAACGACAAAAACGTGGGGTCACGAGTATTTAGCATAGAACACGCCCCCAACCAGCCCTTTTTGAATTAGGCGGGCTTACGCCGGCCCAGTTACACTACGCTGCCGTAAGTTAGAGCGCAACTTCTTTCTGAATGCAGGACCTGCCGCTCTAACTTACGGCGGCGTAGTGTATCTGAGATACGCTACGCCCGCCGAAAGATACGCAAATGTATCTGAATCCGGGCCGTAGTATATATCTCTATACACAATGGCCCGGATTCACAAAGCACTTACGCCGACGTATAACAAGTTACACCGACGTAAGTGCAAATGTGCGCTGGCGTATCTGTGCGCAAGACCCACAAACAGAGATGTGCCTAAAAACAGGCTACACCCCGCCGACGTATCTTGCTTACGCCGGCGTAGAATGGGTGCACATTTAGGCTGGGAGCATGGTGCCGCTCCCATAGTCATTCAAACAAGCAAATGAGGGAAATACGGCGATTCATGAACCTGCGTGCGCCCGACGCAGGCTATGAGAGGTGCGTGTAAATTCTACGTCCGGCGTAAAGTTAAGCCCCATAAAGCAGGTGTAACCCAGCAGCAGACATGCAAAGGTTGGCACCAGGTAACACAAGCCGGCCAAGCCGGCCTATTTTACGTTGGACATGTGTCTGGCTGGGCGTAGGTTACGTTCATGGCGTAGGCAGTGATCCGGCGTATCTTGGGCAGTTGTTCCGACTTGGTTGTAAGCATGCGCAGATGGATGCGTCCACGTCCCGGTGCATGCGCAATTTGTGATATGTATCTGTCTGGCGCTCGGACCATCATTTGCATGGGGTCATGTCTCATTTGCATGGCTCACGTCCACTTCCACCTACGCCGGCGTACGCCTTCGAAACCCAGCACAGTTTTGGGAGCACTGGCTTTGTGAATTCCATGCTTGCCTCTCTGCGCTGCGTTGGCGTAGCGTATATTATTTGCGTTACGGCAGCGTAATGTGCGCCCGCTCTCTGTGAGTCTGGGCCGATAATTTGTATATGTAAACCATTTCTACATATGGGAGAATATTTCTAATAAGATTTATAAATTTTGCCTACTAGATGATTATTATGCCAGCAATACAATCATGACTTGGTCTATTTAATGAGATATAATATATGAGGTATAGTCTTATATTGATACACTTTTAGACACTTTTACGGATATGGCACGATTCTCAGTAGAATATTGTCCTAAACACAAAAAAAACAATTACATTGTTCCCGTTTGGTTTCTTATGGACCATGGAGGTTGTACATTAAGATTTATGTCACTATTCCAGATATTTTAAAATAATAATAAAAAAAAAAAAAAAAAAAAAAAAACTTCTTTCAATGAGGGAGTTTTTGCTCTGGGCCAGATTCCTGTAGATCAGCGGATCTTTAGATCCGCTCGATCTATCTGATTTAGGATATGCTGCCGCAAGTTTGAGAGGCAAGTGGGTAATTCACAAACCACTTACCTCCAAACTTGCGGCGGCAGATCGTAAAACCCCCGGCGGAATTCAAATTCCGTGGCTAGGGGGAGTGTACTATTTAAATCAGACGCGTTCCCGCGCCGATTTAAATGAGCATGCGCCGTCCACGAAATTTCCCGGCGTGTATTGCTCCCACTGACGTCACTAGGATGTCAGTGGTTTCGACGTGAGCGTAACTTGCGACGCGCGGGTTTCTGAATCGGCGTACGCAAACAACGTAAAAAAATTCAAACGACGCGGGAACGACGGCTATACCTAACATTGGCTGCGCCTCATAGAAGCAGGGGTAAGTATACGCCGGGAAAACAGCTACTGAAACGTCGTAACAACACTGCGTCGGGTCCGCGTACGTTCATGAATTCGCGTAACTCGCTGATTTACATATTTAGTGTAAATCAGCTGGAATGCCCCCACGTCATTTTCAAATTGAAAATAAGATCCAACGGTGTAACACTGTCGGATCTTAGCCATATCTATGCGTAACTGATTCTATGAATCAGGCGCATAGATAGGACCAGTTTAAGTCAGAGATATGATGGCGTATCTGTAGATACACCGTCGTATCTCTTTGTGAATCTGGCCCTCTGTGTTTATCTTTCTCATGCCGCGTACACACGGTCGTTTTTTGTCTTGTAAAAAAAACGTTGTTTTTGCTCATGAAAAAAACGAAGTTTTTCAAACTTCATTTTAAAAAACGGTGTTGCCTACACACCATCGTTTTTTGAAAATGCTCTAGCAAAGCACGGTTACGTTCAGCACGTACGGCGGCACTCTCTTCCATTCAAGCTCGCGTCATAACTTGCTTCAGAGCTTGCGCGGGTTCAAAAATGTTGTTTTAAACGTCGTTTTAGCCCACACACGATCATTTTTTAGGACTCAAAAAAACAACGTTTTGAAAAACGACATAAAAAATTGAAGCATGTTCGAATTTTTTTTTGGTCGCTTTTCAGAAGACATAAAACAACGTTTTCCCCACACACGGTCATTTTAAATGACGTTTTTAAAAATGTTGTTTTTTTTTTCATCACAAAAAACAACCGTGTGTACGCGGCATCAGAGCTGAGACAATGGCTTGGTCATTGGATAACTAGATTTGTTTATTCTTTCTTTCCATAGGCCCACCTGGATTTACATAGGGCCTTGGAGAGTCAGTTTATGTGTACTGTTTATTAGGGTTTTTTCACTAGCATCTCAAATAATAAATAATCAAATTTTATTGTTGGTTGACTAGTAATAATAATTAATAAATATAATTATTACTAGTCATATAACATTAAAATTCCACTATAGCTTGTGAGTGGAGCATTTGACCGGAAATGTATGATTGCGGCGTCGTACAGTTTAGCTGCTTCATCGAATCTTCTTAGAACATTCGACAGACACCATAAGCCTTCAATTGACAGATTCAACCTTCATTTGGATTTTCGGACAAATGCATTTTTAACGGAATGATGTACATCCATAAATGGTAAACTCTGCTTTTTAAAGCCAAAGCCTTCCATTTTACATCAAGGCTTTCATTGAACTATCTTACAGGGCCCATTCTAGGGTCACAGACGCCTGGGTGCAGAAATATTTCTGGCGCCCTCACACGGGCGTGGTCATCTTACAAACTCTTCCCCTTTACACATGTTTCTATGTTTTCTGCCAGGGATGGCACCAGGCTGCGTGGCTTTCACTCTGGTGGCGCAGGGCAGCAGGGTTTTCTCTTTGATGGTGTTCTCTCAGCGCTGTCCTCTCCCTCTGGAGTCCTATGTGCACTTCCCTGAAAGCTTTCCTGGGCTCCTGGCTATCTCCCATTCAGCTGTGCATGCTGTGTTGGCTGCCGTTTCCTTGTTACAGTGGGGCTGCAAGTCCTCGGGACTATATGTCCCACAATCCTCTTCTCTGCTGCTTTTTTTATTCTATTTCTTCCCTGGTGATATCAAGGCGGGGGAAGAAACACAGTGGACGGCTGTGCTGGCAAGCGCTGCTCACTAAGTATAAACCCCTCTGTCACGGTCTGGGGTCAGGCTCAGAGGCCAGTAGCTATAGCAGCAGAGCAGGTCACCCTGGCTGATGACACGGGGTCACCTGAGGTGCGGAATCTAAGCGCTAACCGGTGTTCACCAGAGCTTCTGAAGGTGAAGATGGATTTTGCTGCGTGTTAGCGCCAGGTCGCGGTCCTCAGGATTGCCCCACCAGGAGGTGAGAAAGCCGGGGTACAATAGCAGATAAGCAGGTAAGGATCAAACAGAAGCGTAGTCGATAACAAGCCAAGGGGTCGGTAATGAGTATTTGTAGGTTTGGATCAGACAGAAGCGTAGTCGATAACAAGCCAAGGGGTCGGTAACGAGCAGTAGCAAATATGGACGGCAGCAGGGAAGACAGGAGCAAGATACAGGCTGGAGATAGCACAATATTCTGGCAAGGAGGAAGTGCAGAGACATGGCTTATATCAGGAAGTTTGTGGGAGGAGCAAGGGGTTCAAGGTTCAAGACAATCAAGACACAAGGCAGGAATGTTCAATGGATCAGATGGGTTTGTCCAGCAGATAAGACAGGGAGCTGTCCAGCATCCCAGATAGCTCAGTGAGAAGGTTCACTGCCAGACACAGCTGAGGTCCCAGGTTCAAATCCAGGTCCTGACAGTACTCCCCTCCTCCCAGGACGTCCACTGGACGTCTTAGGGCCTGGTTTGTGAGGGAACCTCTGGTGGAATTCTCTTGTTAATCTAGGAGCATGAACGCTCTGCTCAGGCTCCCAAGAATTTTCTTCTGTCCCGTATCCTTCCCATTGAACCAGATATTGCAATTTGTTCCTATAGATCCTGGAATCAAGAATTTTCTCCACCACGTATTCTTCTTCACCCTGTACCTCAACAGGTGGAGGGGGTGGAAGTGTTCTTCCAGAAAAAGTATTTTCGTGAAAAGGTTTAAGTAGCGAAATGTGAAACACAGGGTGAATCTTCATACTTGCTGGAAGTTTTAGGCGAAAGGCAACTGGGTTGATCTGGGCCAAGATCTGGAAAGGTCCCACAAACTTTTGTCCCAACTTTGCAGATGGAACATGAACCTTCAGATTTTTAGTAGATAACCAAACTTGATCACCCACATGAAAGGTAGGAAGTGCTCTGCGATGTCTATCTGCAGCCTTCTTGTAACTTTCCTGAGCTTCCCTCAAAGTCTCGATCAATCTTCCCTGGATCTCTTGTAAAGCAGTTAATCTGTTGGTAACAGCAGGAATTGGAGTTGAGATAGGGAGATCAGGGATAAAAGCTGGATGAAGCCCGGTATTTAGGAAAAAAGGGGTCTGAGAGGTGGAGCTATGTTTAGAATTGTTATGAGCAAACTCCGCTGTAGGAAGATAGTCCACCCAGTCATCCTGAAGATAACTAACAAAACATCGGAGGTACTGTTCCAACGTTTGATTGGTCCTCTCGGTCTGACCATTAGACTGAGGATGAAAAGCAGAAGATAGATTAATTGTTACTCCTAAAGCTGAGCAAAAGCTTTTCCAAAATTTTGAAGTGAACTGTACTCCTCGGTCAGAAACTACATCTTCTGGAATTCCATGTAGTCTAAAGACTTCTCGAACCATCAACTCTGCAGTTTGTTCTGCAGAGGGTACCCCCTTCACTGGTATGAAGTGAGCCATCTTAGTGAAGCGGTCAATAACAACCAAGATAGTGGTCATTTCTTTAGAGGGGGGTAAATCAACCACAAAGTCCATAGAAATTGATCCCCATGGTCTTGATGGGACAGGGAGTGGCTGGAGCAACCCCAAAGGAGAAGCTCGGGGTGTCTTGTTGCGAGCACAGACCAGGCACGAGGCTACATAACTTTTGACATCTCTTTTGTACCCAGGCCACCAAAAGGAACGGGATAAAAGTTCCTCCTTCTTAGAAACTCCAAAATGTCCAGAAAGTTTGGAGTCATGAACCAACTTGAGGACTTCAACCCGAGCAACTTCAAGTACATAGAGGCGATGTGCTTGAGTCCATAAGCCATTCTTGTAATCAAGGATGATGTTCATAGGAGGATCTTTGAGGAGTGGGTCATTCTCGTACCCTTCCTTGAGAAGACTCAAGAATGCTTTAGAACTTGTGACACCTAGAAAGTTTTTTTGAGGCAGGACTGTGTATTCAGAGTTGTCTTCCTGGAGAGGCCCAGACAACATTCGTGATAAGGCATCAGCCTTACCATTCCTTGACCCAGGTCGATATGAGATAATAAAATTGAACCTGGAAAAGAACAATGACCAACGTGCTTGTCTAGAAGACAATCTCTTGGCAGAACGAATGAATTCCAGATTCTTATGATCTGTGAGAACGGTTACAGGATGCTTAGCGCCTTCCAGCAAATGCCTCCATTCACAAAATGCTTCTTTAATTGCTAGCAACTCCTTATTCCCAATGTCATAATTTCTTTCGGCTGAAGACATTAAACGAGAAAAGTAAGCACAAGGATGTAGCTGCATCTTTTCACCATGTCGTTGGGAGAGGATAGCTCCCAAGGCAGAGTTTGAAGCATCCACTTCCACTATAAAAGGTAATTCAGGATTGGGATGTACCAATACTGGTGCAGAAGTAAAAAGAGTTTTTAACTTTCCAAAAGCAGCCTGTGCCTCAGATGACCACACAAAGGGCACCCCTTTCTTTGTTAGCTGGGTAATTGGAGCTATCACCTTAGAGAAGTTCCTTATAAATTTTCTGTAAAAGTTGGCAAACCCGACAAATCGTTGGATTTCCTTAATGTTTCCGGGGGCAGGCCAATCTACCACTGCTTTAATCTTCTCAGGATCCATGCCCACTCCATCTGGAGAAATAATATACCCTAAGAACTGGATCTGGGTTTGTTCAAACTCACATTTCTCCAATTTGATGTAAAGTCGATTCTGCCTTAATCTTTCAAAGACAATGCAAACATGCTTGGGGTGCTCTTCCAGGTTATCAGAAAAGATAAGGATGTCATCCAGATAAGCAATGACAAATTGGTCCAACAGATCTCGAAAAACATCATTTATGAAGTGCTAAAAGGTTGCAGGGGCATTGCAGAGACCAAAAGGCATGACCAAGGACTCAAAATGCCCATATCTGGTTCTAAAGGCGGTTTTCCATTCATCTCCTGAACGAATACGGACCAGGTTATATGCCCCCCGTAGGTCAAGTTTTGTAAACACTTTGGCAGAACGAAGTCTTTCCAACATTTCCGAGATCAAGGGGAGTGGATAATGGTTTTTAATTGTGACCTTATTCATGTGCCTGTAATCAATGCATGGACGCAAGGTGGAGTCTTTCTTTTCAACAAAGAATAGAGCTGCTCCTGCAGGAGATGTTGAGTGTCTAATAAAACCCTTTTCTAAATTTTCATCAAGCCACTCCCTGAGCACTTTTAATTCAGGTTCTGAGAGATTAAAAAGGCGGCCAAAAGGTATTTCGGCCCCTGGAAGCAGCTCAATGGGGCAGTCGTATGGGCGATGAGGAGGTAATTGATCTGCATTTTTCTTATCACAGACATCCCGGAATGCATGGTATTGTGGAGGCAAGTCGTCATATGACTGGGTAGTTACCACACCAACTTGCAATTCCTTGACCAGCGGAGAACTTGTTTGATAAGATTCCCTACAGTGTTCCTTGCAGTGGGAGGATGTGAAATCTATGGTCCGTGCTCCCCAGTTGATAGAGGGATTGTGAGTGGAGAACCAAGGAATGCCCAAAATGATGGGAATTTTGGGTGATGTGATCAACTGAAAGCTGATGGTCTCACGATGATCCGCCTCAAACTGGATTACCAAAGGAACGGTTTTATGGGTAACAGGTCCTGAGGATAAGGGTGAACCATCAACTGTCTCCATCTCAATAGGAGAAGATGTATTTATGGCTTGAATGTTATTGTGGTGGGCAAACTCTATATCCATAAAGTTTCCTCCAGCCCCAGAGTCCAGCATAGCAGAGCAGGGGATTTCACGGCCCTCAGAAATTAGCTTAATGGGGATGACAAAATGAGTTAATAAAGAATTAACCTTATTTGCTTCCTGAATCAAAGGAGAGACGAACTGAGAAATTGAGTTTATTTGTTCAGATACTGTAATATCTGTTGCTGCAATTGTTCTTTTAAATTTATTGGGACAATTAACTGCATAATGTCCGGAGTCTCCACAATAAAGACATAAGTTCTCTGAAAGTCGTCTTTCTTTCTCCTGAGTAGTAATAGATCTTTTAAGAGCATCCACCTGCATAGGTTCAGGAGTGTCAGAATCAGGAGTAAATCTTGAAACCTTAGGAGGATACTGAGTAGTAGAAAAACGCATGCCACCATTACTGCCTAAGATTCCCAGTCTCTCCTTTCTCCTTTCAGTAAGTCTTTGATCAATTCGAATACACAATTTAATAAAAGCCTCAAGGCCGTCAGGACTTTCTACTCTGGCAAGCTCATCTTTTACTTGTTCCGAGAGTCCTTGACGGAACTGACTCTTTTGTGCTGCTGGATTCCAATTGGTATCTGAGATCCAGCGTCGAAATTCAGTTGTGTACTCTGCAACAGGGCGTCTACCCTGCCGTAAATTGTGCAATTTTGCCTCAGCAGTAGCGCAGCGGTTAGGATCATCGAAAACTTGGTTCATCGCAGTCACAAAAGAATCTAAATTATCCAGGACGACATCATCTTTCTCCACATAAGGGGAGGCCCAGGCTAAAGCTTCCTAAGTCAGGAGGTTGATAATAAACACCACCTTTTTCCTGTCCGAAGTAAATGCAGCAGGTTGCATCTGAAAGTATATGCGACATTGATTAAGGAACCCTCTATAATGGCGGCGGTCTCCGTTAAACTTAAGTGGTAGGGGCATTCGTGTATTAGTATCTACGGCAGCAGTGTCTCGAGCACGAAAGTCACGCAATTGTTTATTCATATCAAGGATTTCCTCTTGTAGTGCTTTCACTTCAATTTGTAACTCAGAACATTTTTCCTGGTAGTTAACAGCAAACGTCTGCAACTCAGCGATTTGCACCCTGAGAGGAGCTACAGCAGCTGCTACAACGGCCTCCATGTTTTGGGCCAGAATATTCTGTCACGGTCTGGGGTCAGGCTCAGAGGCCAGTAGCTATAGCAGCAGAGCAGGTCACCCTGGCTGATGACACGGGGTCACCTGAGGTGCGGAATCTAAGCGCTAACCGGTGTTCACCAGAGCTTCTGAAGGTGAAGATGGATTTTGCTGCGTGTTAGCGCCAGGTCGCGGTCCTCAGGATTGCCCCACCAGGAGGTGAGAAAGCCGGGGTACAATAGCAGATAAGCAGGTAGGAATCAAACAGAAGCGTAGTCGATAACAAGCCAAGGGGTCGGTAATGAGTATTTGTAGGTTTGGATCAGGCAGAAGCGTAGTCGATAACAAGCCAAGGGGTCGGTAACGAGCAGTAGCAAATATGGACGGCAGCAGGGAAGACAGGAGCAAGATACAGGCTGGAGATAGCACAATATTCTGGCAAGGAGGAAGTGCAGAGACATGGCTTATATCAGGAAGTTCGTGGGAGGAGCAAGGGGTTCAAGGTTCAAGACAATCAAGACACAAGGCAGGAATGTTCAATGGATCAGATGGGTTTGTCCAGCAGATAACAGGGAGCTGTCCAGCATCCCAGATAGCTCAGTGAGAAGGTTCACTGCCAGACACAGCTGAGGTCCCAGGTTCAAATCCAGGTCCTGACACCCTCCCTCAGTACAGACCCCCCTCTATTAGTACAGACCCCCCTGGACAAACCACCTCCCCTCCATTAGTACAGACCCCCTCAGGACAAACCACCCCCCTCCATTAGTACAGACCCCCCTCAAGACAAACCGCCCCCCTCCATTAGTGCAGACCCTTCGGGACTAACCACCCCCCTACATTAGTACAGACCCCCCAGAACAAACCACCCCCCTACATTAGTAAAGACTCCTCCCATTATTAGTACAGGTTCCCCCGTCCATTAGTACAGGCTCCCCCTCCATTAGTACAGGCTCCACCCTCCATTAGTACAGACCCCCTCCATTAGTACAGACCCCCCCATTAGTACAGACCCCCTTCAATTAGTACAGGCTCCCCCCTCCATTAGTACAGGCTCCCCCCTACACTAGTACAGACTCCCCCCTAATTAGTACAGGCTTCCCCATCCAATAGTACAGGCTCCCCCCTCTATTAGTACAGGCTCCCCCTCCATTAGTACAGCCCCCTCCATTAGTACAGACCCCCCCCATTAGTACAGACCCCCCTCCATTAGTACAGGCTCCCCCCACCATTAGTACAGACTCCCCCCACCATTAGTACAGACTCCCCCCTCCATTAGTACAGACTCCCCACTCCATTAGTACAGACTCCCTCCTCCATTAGTACAGACTCCCCCCTCCATTAGTACAGGCTCCCCCCACCATTAGTACAGACTCCCCCCACCATTAGTACAGACTCCCCCCACCATTAGTACAGACTCCCCCCTCCATTAGTACAGACTCCCCACTCCATTAGTACAGACTCCCCCCTCCATTAGTACAGACTCCCCCCTCCATTAGTACAGACTCCCCCCTCCATTAGTACAGACTCCCCCCTCCATTAGTACAGATTCCCCACTCCATTAGTACAGACTCCCCACTCCATTAATACAGACTCCCTCCTCCATTAGTACAGACTCCCCCCCCCCTCCATTAGTACAGACTCCCCCCCCTCCATTAGTACAGACTCCCCCCCTCCATTAGTACAGACTCCCCCCCTCCATTAGTACAGACACCCCCTCTAGACCCCCCCTACATTAGTACCAACCCCCCTCCATACCCCCCCTTGCCCTTCATTAGCACAGACAAACCCCACCCGGGGGGGGGGCAGCTAGAGAGGAGAGGACAGTGTGGAGCCGCGCCGCCCGGGTGGAGAGGAAGATCGTGACACAGAGAGAACAAAGCCACGATATGGACTGCCCCCCACCCCCAACAATGTCACTAAGCAGGTCTCTCTCCGATGAGAGACAGCCGTTTCGATCTCCTCTGACAGGAGAGGCTTAGGCAGGAAACATGGCGGCGGTGACTGGCGGAGAGAGCAGCTGCGGCTGCACTGCTGTGGTGTCCAGAGAGACGCCAACAAGGAGAGGAGCAGTGAGCAGTGAGCATTCACCTCTGTGGCGCCTGGGTGAACTGCACCCCGCGCACCCACCTCGGATCGGCCCTGCTATCTTATCCCTTCTGTCTTTCCTGTGCTACACAAGGCACAGGCAACATTCCAAAGAATATGAAGGACCTTGGAGGTCCTTCACTTGAGCTTATAGCCTAGTTCTTTTATAATGCAGGGCAGAAACAGAACATATTCAGTGAGGCCCGGAACGGAAAAGACAAAAGAAAGTAGTGCAGGGCCGGGCATGACAGTGTGTTTAGGGGATACAAGCAAGGGTTAACAAGAAAGTCTGAGGGGGGAGGTGACTGAGAAGAAAAGTCAGAGGGGGAGTGGCAGTATTTAAGAGAGAGGCGGGACCAGGAAAAAACTGTAATCTGGGGAAGAGATAGGAGGCAGTTTTTGTCACTGCTCCTCCACAATGGCTGGCAAATATGTCATTTTTGCACATTTGCAAGCGGTGGCAGCTAGCAGTAGACTGGTGTGGCTTCACAGCCAGGTTGTGGCTTTAATAGAGGACCAGGCAAGTGGATCGGGGCTGGGAGGGAAGGTGAACCCACACGCGTGGAAGTCTAGGCCCTCTAGCGCGTTTTTCCCCATAGACTGTATCCAGGGCCGGGCGCCATCCCAGGAGCACGATGGGGGAACAATACGCTCGCCCAGCAAAGCAGAGCCAGCAGTCTGCTGTAGCGGCGCCTGGGCGGACTGCACGCCGCCGGCCTAGCTCAGTGGGCGGGGCCAGGGGCCGTCATGGCGCCGCTTCCCCACCCGTGTTTCGCAGGTCTATTGATGCATCGGTCCCCCCTCTGCCTCGGTAGCCACAAGGGAGGAGGCTCAGTGAGAAATGGGGTAGCATCAGCCATGGCTGAGGTAGCAGGTGCGTCTGGTGACACCTACCAGATTCTCGGGGGCTGTATCAGGTTCCGAGAAGGCAGGGGGTACAGGGGGGCCCAGAGGCTACTGTCCGTACGGGTGTACGTGTGCTTCGAGGGTTCCCTGGGAGCACATTTGAAGCAGGAGGTTAGGGACAAGATTTGCAAGGGTGAGTATGTGGAGATCTTCTCACTTTTGCCATTGGAAAAGTTTAACGTGGATAGAGTCAAGCCTGATGATTCCAAGAAGGAGGATGAAGAAAAACAGTGGTACAGGTTAGGGCTCTTTCACACGTCTGTTCCGTTCGTCCGTTTTTTGGACATCCGTTAACGGACCGCAATGCTTCCCTATGGGTTAACGTCCGTTAGCAGATGAGCATCCGCTAACGTCCGTTAGTATCCCTCTGCGTTAAGTTCCGTTTTTTTGGACGGAAGAAAACCCTATTTTTCTTCCGTCAAAAAAACGGAACGAACGAAAAACGGATGATCCGTTTACCATCCGATCCGCTAACGCCGTGTACGGGGTTTGGTATGAATCCTGAGGGGGAAGTCCCCGCCGGATTTTAAATAAAAATCCGGCATGGGTTCCCCCTTCAGGAGCATACCAGGCCCTTAGGTCTGGTATGGGTTGTAAGGAGACCCCCCCCCTACGCCGAAAAAACGGCGTAGGGAGTCCCCCTACAATCCATACCAGACCCGTATCCAAAGCACGCTACCCGGGCGGCCAGGAAAGGAGTGGGGACGAGCGAGCGCCCCCCCCCCCTCCTGAGCCGTACCGGGCTGCATGCCCTCAACATGGGGGGTTGGGTGCTCTGTGGCAGGGGGGGCGCACTGCGGCCCCCCCCCACCCCAGAGCACCCTGTTCCCATGTTGATGAGGACAGGGCCCCTTCCCGACAACCCTGGCCGTTGGTTGTCGGGGTATGCGGGCAGGAGGCTTATCGGAATCTGGGAGCCCCCTTTAATAAGGGGGCCCCCAGATACCGACCCCCCACCTTAAGTGAATGGATATGGGGTACATAGTACCCCTACCCATTCACCTGGAGGCAAAAAGTTAAAGTTAATAAACACGACACAAGGGTTTTTAAAATAATTTATTAGTCTGCTCCGGAGGCCCCCCCTGTCTTCTTTATTAGCTCTTTCACCAGGGGGGGCTTCTTCTTTGACGTCTTCGGGTGGGGGCCGCTCTTCTTCGCCGCCGTCTGGTTCTCTTCCACCGCCGGGGGGGTCGCTTTTATAAAAGCGCCCCCCCGGCGGGTTTCCTCCGACGTCTTCGGCGGGGGAAACAGTCCTCACAGTCCCATCATGCTCCAGTACCTACCCACGTGGGTAGGTATCACATGGGTAGGTACCGGAGCATGATGGGACTGTGAGGCCTATATAAGTCCGATGCAAGCCGCGCACCCGTCATTGCAGCGTGAAGAGGCGACGTGTCAACATCGGGAGAAGAGAAGAAGAAGAAGACGACTTCACTGCACAGAAGAAGAAGAAGACGTTCAGCGCTGAAGGAGAAGGCACCGGACAGCGGGAGGAAGAACCGGGGTGCGCCGAGTCAACAGCGGAGAGCGGCGAACATAGAAGAAGACCCCCAGAGAGTGGAGAAGACCCCCCGGATAGCGGAGAAGACCCCCCCGGATAGCGGAAGAAGCCCCCCCTGAGAAGCACACCACCCCCCGCCGAAGACGTCGGAGGAAACCCGCCGGGGGGGCGCTTTTATAAAAGCGACCCCCCCCCGGCGGTGGAAGAGAACCAGATGGCGGCGAGGAAGAGCGGCCCCCACCCGATGACGTCAAAGAAGAAGCCCCCCCTGGTGAAAGAGCTAATAAAAAGACAGGGGGGGCCTCCGGAGCAGACTAATAAATTATTTTAAAAACCCTTGTGTCGTGTTTATTAACTTTAACTTTTTGCCTCCAGGTGAATGGGTAGGGGTACGATGTATCCATTCACTTAGGGTGGGGGGCCGGTATCTGGGGGCCCCCTTATTAAAGGGGGCTCCCAGATTCCGATAAGCCTCCCGCCCGCATACCCCGACAACCAATGGCCAGGGTTGTCGGGAAGGGGCCCTGTCCTCATCAACATGGGGACAGGGTGCTCTGGGGTGGGGGGGGCGCAGTGCGCCCCCCCTGCCCCAGAGCACCCAACCCCCCCATGTTGAGGGCATGCAGCCCGGTACGGCTCAGGAGGGGGGGCCGCTCGCTCGTCCCCACTCCTTTCCTGGCCGGTCGGGTAGAGTGCTTTGGATACGGGTCTGGTATGGATTGTAGGGGGACCCCCTACGCCATTTTTTCGGCATAGGGGGGGTCTCCTTACAACCCATACCAGACCTAAGGGCCCGGTATGCTCCTGAGGGGGGAACCCATGCCGGATTTTTATTTAAAATCTGGCGGGGACTTTCCCCTCAGGATTCATGGATTCATACCAAACGCCACACACGTGTAGAATTGGCGGGAATCCAAGTCGGATCTCCCGTCGCTTCTATGACGTGCTTGCTTGTGCTTTTACTATTCCAGCGAGATGTCGGCACCCTGTCGCCGAGAATCCGCGCGATGCCGTCGTGCTAAAAACACATTCTCGGCGGCAGGCACTGTATGTAAAAAGCGCCCCAAAAAAAAAACGGATGAAAAAACGGATGGAAAAACAGATGGAAAAACGGACGAAAAACGGACGAAAAAATGATGGAAAAACGGATCAACTGATGAAAAAAAAACTGATCTAAAAAACTGAGCTGACGTGTGAAAGAGCCCTTAATCCCGCGTACGTTTGTTAACTGGCTGCAGGTGTTTGCCATTATGGCAAGTGTCATTGAAGAGAAGAACCCCAAACATTTTTTGGTGTTGTTCTGTTATATGGATGCCATTGGGGAGGCCCACAGGGTGTTAAAGGGGGTCGGCTTGGTTGAGATATAATGAACAGTTCAGACAGCGCTAGGTCGCATGGGGGGGGGCGTTCACGGTCCCACCTTTGCCAGACCTGGTGGTGTCTCCATTGGGGGTGGTACCCAAGGAGGAACCGATCAAGTTCCGTCTCATTCACCACTTATCTTTCCCAAAAGGGGTTCAGTCAATAATTTCATTGATCCTGACGTGTGCACGGTGTCCTATACTTCATTTGTCAGGTGGGTTAGGCGCTATGGACAGGGGGCACTGATGGCGAAGTTCCGGAATCCATGTTCCGGTTGTTGCCGGTTCATCCGGACAGCTTTCGGCTGCTGGGATGCTGCTGGCAGGAACAATTTTATGTGGATTGGTGCTTGTCCATGGGTTGCTCCATTTCCTGCGCAATGTTTCTACTCCTTCTTGGAGTGGGTGTTTCGGGACGTGATTCTGTCATACATTACTTGGATGACTTTCTCTGCGTGGGGCTGCCTTCCTCTGGTGTGGATGTTTTGGGGTGCCGTTAGCGGCTGACAAAACGGAAGGCCCCACGACGGAGATTCGTTTTTTTGGGCAGTGATTGATTCAGTGGCAATGGAGTGCCGCTTGTCCAGGGACAAGTTGGAGGCTTTACAGAGGGAGATTCGGGAGATTCAAGGTTTGAGGAAGGTGCAGTTGAGGACTTTGCAGTCGCTGCTGGGTAAGTTCAATTTCGTTAGTAGGATTATACCCATGGGTAGGGTTTTTTGCCGATGGCTGTTGGCTGCTACAGCAGGTGTTAAGGTCCCAACCCACTTTATTTGGCTGACTAAGGATCACAGGGAGGATTTGTATGCTGTTCATCTCCCGGGCATCGACAACATGCTGACTGATTCCTTGTCTCGATTTCAGTGGGACAAGTTCAGAGAGCTGGCTCTGGCCATGGAGGCAGAAAGGGTTCCTTGCCCGGGCTGGATTTGGGAACTGGCCTTGGAATCACCTCAAGATGGATTCGGCAGTCGGTGAACGAGTCCACATGGGCAGCTTACGCTAAGGTATGGAAGGAATGGTTAGTGTTAGGATGGGAGTCTGGGGTCGGAAGTCACGGGTCTGAGGTGAGGTTGATGGTTGTATACTTCATTTCCAGGAACATGGAAAGTGGGGTGTCTGTGCCGGCTGTTAAACGGAAGCTGTCAGGGCTGTCCTTTTTCTTTAAATTGATGGGGGGGGGGGATTGGACAAAAGATTTCTGGGTCAGACAGGCGGCAAAAGGTTACCGTAAAGTTCACAAAACAAAAGATGCACGAAGGCCGGTCAATTTTTCTAATCTCCTGTCCATATGTGAGTCCTTGGAAGGGGTGTGTACTTGGGGAACTGGTTAGCCCTTCTAGACAGCTGGCAGGTGGGCTTTTGGAACAAGACGTGTGGGTGGAGGGGGACAGGGTGTGTTTAAGGCTGCTCAGCACAAATTTAAAAGCCTTTACAGATCATTAATTTAGAGTTAACCATGAATTATGGCTCTAGAATTATTGCTTTCACTCTGATGTTTGTGGCAAAACTTCACATCTGTGGTGCAACTGTGGTTCATGTGTGCACACAGTCGGGCACTATTGCATTTACAGGTGTGTGCAGGGCAATAGGGTTATACTTATATATAATAATAGAAATAAAAAATAAAAAATTCTGTCTGTTAACGGTTGCTAAGAAAGCAGTTGTTGATAAAGCACTTAAGGACTGAGTCTGTTTTTCAGCCTCTGTGTTTACAAGTTAAAAACATTTTTTTTTGCTAGAAAATTACTTAGAACCCCCAAACATTATACATTTTTTCCTAAACCCTAGAGATTAAAATGGCAGTGATTGCAATACTTTTTGTCACACTGTATTTGCGCAGCGGTCTTACAAGCGCACTTTTTTTGAAAAAAAAAAACACTTTTTTTAATAAAAAAAATAAGACAACAGTAAAGTTAGCCCAATTTTTATTTTTATTGTGAAATGTTACGGCGAGTAAATTGATACCCTACATGTCACGCTTCACAATTGCGCCCGCTCGTGGAATGGCGTTAAACTTTTACCCTTAAAAATCTCCGTAGGCGACATTTAAAAAATTCTACAGGTTGCATGTTTTTAGTTACAGAGGAGGTATAGGGATATAATTATTTCTCTCACTCTGACGTTCGTGGCAATACCTCACATGTGTGGTTTGAACACCATTGTCATATGCGGGCGCTGCTCACTTCTGCACGTGAGCTCGTCGGGACGGGGCGCTTTAAAAATATTTTTTGTTTTCTTATTTCATTTACTTTTTTTATTGATTTTAAAACAGTTTTTTTTTTAAATTGGTAATTTTCATTCCTATTACAAGGAATGTAGACATCCCTTGTAATAGAAAAAAGCATGACAGGTCCTCTTAAATATGAGATCTGGGGTCAAAAAGACCTCACATCTCATATTTGGACTTAAATGCAATAAAAAAATAATTTGTTATTTGACGTTGCTTCTGCCCTGCAGTGATAAGGAGACGAGTGGGGGGCCATCTTCCCCTCACTAATCTCCATACACAGCAACAGAAAGGACCGGATCGCCTCTGCTGCTCGGCTCTGGTAAGCGGCGGAGGGCACCGGAAAGCGGCAGAAGGGGGGGCCTCTCCCGCCTCCGATAAAATTGATCTTGTGGCGTATCCACCGCAGAGACCACTTTTATCTTGTAGCGCACCGCCCGCTGAAGAAGAGGATACCGGGGTTATGGTAGCTAGCTGCTAACATAACAACTGTATTACTCTTCAAACAGAGGACGTAAAACTGCGGTGGGCGGTCCGGAAGTGGGTAAAGGTCTGCTATGTATTTTGGGGAACTTTGGAGTGATCTGTATGCCATTTTTTAAAGAAGCCAGTAAGGAAATGTATCTTGTTGGCAATTAATAATACCCAGCTGATTTGAATGGAATAATAAAAAAAAAATTGACAGAACTGGATTTCATGTTATTTAACCCAGCTACAACTCCCTCTGAACACAGTGATCCAGTATCATACCTGATAATCCCGAGCAGGCCTGGACTAGCCATAGGGCATACCAGGCATATGCCCGGTGGGCGGCGGGGGGGGGAGACATGTCAGGTCTCCCTCCCAGTGTAACATGCAGGTGGTCCAAAACTGTTAGGGGGGTGTCTGTGTAACAAACTGTGGGGGGTTGTGTAATGTAAAGGGGTCCAGAGGTGTGGTGCTATGTAATGTAAAAGGGTCCAGAGGTGCAGGGTGCTGTGTAATGAAAAGGGGTCCAGTTGTGCAGGGTGCTGTCTAATGTAAAGGGGTCCAGAGGTGCAGGGTGCTGTCTAATGTAAAGGGGTCCAGAGGTGCAGGGTGCTGTGTAATGTAAAGGGGCCCAGAGGTTCAGGGTGTTGTGTAATTTAAAGGGGTCCGGAGGTGCAGGGTGCTGTGTAATGTAAAAGGGTCCAGAGGTGTGGTGCTATGTAATGTAAAGGGGTCCAGAGGTGCAGGGTGCTATGTAATGTAAAGGGGCCCAGAGGTTCAGGGTGCAGTGTAATGTAAAAGTGTCCAGAGGTGCGGTGGTATGTAATGTAAAGGGTTCCAGGATGCTGTGTAATGTAAAGGGGTCCAGAGATGCAGGGTGCTGTCTAATGTAAAGGGGTCCAGAGGTACAAGGTGCTGGAACCCCACATTCCATCATTTACTGCCACCGCAAAGCACCGCCACGCCCCCCCCCCCCCCCCGGGCTGCTCAGTCTAAATTGCCCGGGACTATTTTTTGTCCCAGTCCGGGCCTGATCCTGAGTCATCTTTACTAACCACATCCACCAAAAAAAAGAGGAAACTACTGTCAAGGCTGTAATTTTTCCTCAATGTCACACATTTTTCTTTCAGATCTCTAATGCAAATTCCAGAATAGCAACATGATTTACCACCACTCATTATCCCAGGTACGGCCTATACACATTATTTACAGAACAAATATAACTTTTACTTACAGACAATAAGAACTTGTATTTTAACCGTTGACTCCCACTTTGTCCACTAGTATGCAAGTAAAGACCCTTCAGTTCAATTCAGTTCAAAGCTCCTGTGCACAGGGCCGGTGCAAGGATTTTTGCCAACTCAGGCGAAGGTGCATTTTGTCCCCCCCCGGCGCGCACGCACGCACAGGGCACAACACATCAGGGTACAGTGCCCATTAGGGCACAGGGCACAGCACATCAGGGCACATGAGGGCACAGTGAACATCAGGGCATAACACATCAGGGTACAGCACACCAGGCCACATCAGGGTAAAGGGCACAGCACATCAGGGCACACAGCATTGAGGCACAGCAGACTGGTGCACAGGACATCAGGGCACGGGACATCAGGACACATGGCACATCAGGGCATATTGGCACACATCGGGGCATATTGGAGCACATCGGGGCATATTGGAGCACATTGGGACACAGCGTTTACCTGGCAGCCAGTATGCAGGAAGCATACTTTTCTCACAGCGTGGCCAAAGTTAACACACTAAGCTCCAATACACACAGTGGGAGATGCCTGCTGTGTGTAATCCTGGGACTCACAGAGACGAGAGAGACACTGACACAGTGACACTGTCAATTTTACTCCCTGTTCCCTGGCGCCGTAAGGCAAGTGCCCATGTTGCCTTGCGCTAGCGCCGGCCCTGCCTGTGCACACCTAACCCTTCCTTTTATTAGTGTAGTCAGGCAGAGAGAGTGAGACATGAGAGAGAAAAAAAATACATTTTAAAAGTCCCTGATTCCCAGCCTTTAGTACTTGTGTGACCCTTCGATGACAGCAGTCTGGTCTGGCAGTGGGATGGAGAGTGGAAGCATTGATTTATAAATGGATAATAGCTGTAATCACTACTAGTCTCATGCAACATGTGTTTCACTGTCTTCTGCAACATGTCTCCAGTTTCCAGCAATACATTCTCTAGAATGTCTCAATTATCTGATGGCAATTTCTAGTATTACATATAGTAAGAAGAGGCGGCAAGACTGAAATCCTTGAAGTGTTGTTTATTGGTACATCAGAGTGACAATAAAACAATAGCACTGACGTGTTTCTACAATAGCCTTAGTCGTAGCTAGTTTGAAACCGATATGGCAAGATATGTATATTCTCACATACACATATACAAGCTCCACCCTTGCACAATTAGCATGTCAGGTTAGTACAACAGGACATTAGCATATTTAATCATTAGCACCAATCTCTGAGCGTGAACCAATATCTGCTACAGACAGATCTCCCAGGTTTATGTATCTTGGGGAGGTGGTGAAGCACAGGGGCAACTGGATGTTCCACTAATAGGTGCTCCGCGACCTTTTTAGTGAGTGCTGCCAATTCCAGACCTGCTGTGTCCATGGGGTGTTTGAGTTTACTCTTGAAAACTGGAGTGGGATCAGATTTAAGGCCTTGTACACACGACCAAGAATCCTGTTGTTATAGAAACGTTGTTTTTCTTGACAAGGTTCCTGTCAAGCTTGACGTGATTCTTGTCATGCTTTCCTTGCATAAACACTGTCGCGACAAAATCTTGTCGTTCTCAAACATGGTGACATACAACACGTACAACGGCACTATAAAGGGAAGTTTGATTCCACTGGTGCCACCCTTGAGGCTGCTTTTGCTAATCTTATGTTACCGCGTGTTAAGTAAAAGTTTGGTGAGCGACAATTCACGCTTTTCAGTCTGTTACAGCGTGACAAATGTGCTATCTTCATTACGAACGTTACTTTTACCGAAGGTTGCGCTCCCGTCTCATACTTTATTCTGAGCATGCGCGGGTTTCTAAGCATACACACAAATGTTTTTCTCGTCGTAAACCAGCCCAACGAGAAACACGACGATGAAATTGAAACTCCCCACATGAAAAAAGAGAACATGTTCTCTTTTTTTCTCATTGAGATTCACAACAGTTTTCTCGACGATAAACATATACACGACCGTTTTTCTTGGCAAAAAAAAGCTCTGCCAGCAGTTTTCTTAATGTCTTTTGCCGAGAAAAACGGTCCTGTGTACGAGGCCTAAGGGGCGGTACGTGGAAGAATTATTAAGTTGCCGTAAGGCTTCAGTTATATAGTCACTATCCCACTATAGCGCCCCCTATCCTTTCTCATCTTCAGTCTCATTGTTCACTTGTTATAGGATTTGTCCACTTCTCTTAGTGAGTTCCTTCTGTGCTTGCTTTTTGCTTTTTATGTTTGTGCTGGGAGGGAAGAGGGGGGGGGGGGGGTCAAGGGGGTCTGTGATAGAAGAAAGGGTTTGTAGGTCAGGGAGAAGGTAGGGGGGTTGTTCTAGGAGGGGGATTTGGGTGATGAGAGGATTTATGCTAGGAGGAATTGGGGGGGGGGGTTTGTGCTGGGGTGAAAGGATTTGCTGGGAGGGTGTGGAGAGAGGGAGGATTTGTGTAGAGGGGGATTTGGAAAGGAATATATATATATATATATATATATATATATATATATATATATATATATATATATATATATATATATATATATATATATATATATATATATATATATATATATATAATTGTTTTTGTTGTTTCTGAAAGGTTGGGGTTTATGTTATAGAAAAGAACAATGCAGTGCTCTAGGAATCACATTAGTTCTCCATTAAAATAATACAATTGTTCATGATGTCGCATAGGATAAAAAGCACTAGACGTAGCCGGAAAGATACAGCACTGTGCATGCGTGAACCAGCTGAAGCCATCTTGGTTTTTGGCAAGAAAAAAGAATAGGCTGCACACCACGATTGTGATCCAAAATCCTTATTGGGACATATAATGCCTTGTACACATGATCAGAATTTCCAATGGAAAAAGTCTGACTGAATTTTTTCATTGGATATTCTATTCCAACTCCTTCCACGGTGTGTTAGCATGTTGCGAAAACCAATGTTTCAGCTGTGCTAGTATGGAAGCAAAGTAGTAATCCTGTATATGGACATGACCCATTCCTCCCGCGTTTCTACGCTTAATAAGTTTGCTAAATGCACATCTAGCCCTTTTACCCTGCCATAGATATTTATTCAGTAGGGACTGCATAGATTTGAAATAAATGTTTGGAATCGTGATAGGTACTGTCCTAAAAAGGTACAGTAACTTCGGGAGTAGCTGCATTTTAAATGCTGCTAGTCTACCTAGCCATGATAGCTCCGATAGTGCTATTTTAGATAACTGGGGACTTCGTGGACCGCTGGCAAAGACACCTCTGGGTTTGATAACATCAAGATGATGTCATCCGCAAATAAACTAATGACATGTTGTCTGCCCCCTGCGTGAACACCAGATATGCTAGGGCGTGAACGCAGGTAAGAGGCCAACGGTTCCATCAGCAGGTTAAACACAAGAGGGGAAAGGGGACACCCCTGTCTCGTTCCATTGGAAATTTCAAATGGGGCAGACAGAGCACCCGACACATATACCTGTGCCGAGGGGAGTGTGTATAGGGCCATCACTGCCGAGTATATGGGTCCAGAGAAACCAAACTTGCCCAGCACCTGTGACAGAAACTGCCAATGAATCCTGTCGAACGCCTTCTCCGCATCCAGCGCTAGGAGCAGAGAAGGCGTTCGACTTCTACCAGCCAAATGTATTACATTTATCAGTCGGCGAGTGGCATCCGACGTCTGGCGTCCCCTAGTGAAGCCAGACTGGTCCATATCTATCAGTAAAGGCAGTATATCCACCAGTCTGGAGGCCAAGATCTTGGCATAAATTTTGATATCATTGTTCAGTAAAGAAATCGGTCTAAAAGGGGTGTTCGGGTCTTTGCCCGGTTTTGGAAGAGCAACAACCATAGCCCTTAACATCTCCGGAGGAAAAGAGGACGAGGCAGCAGCCGCATTGAAAATATTGACCATATGTGGGGTTAAAATTTCTTGGAATGTCTTGAAATATTCCCCCGTAAAGCCGTCCGGTCCTGGGGGATTTATTATTGGGAAGCGTATGAATTGTCTGTCTCACCTCTGCTTCTGAAATGGGAGCATTCAAAGCAGTAAGGTGGTCAGGAGATAGGACTGGAAGTTTAACCTTTTGTAAGAATGACTGAATAAGTGCAGTATCAGGTTGTATTATAGTGGGGTCGTTTTTAAGGTTGCTATATCTTGTGGGTGGTGTAGTTTAGTGTTTGTTACAGGATGTATTATGTGTGGAATCTGTGTCTTGTGTCTAATGCCCTTTAGTCTATTGGCCAACAATTTCCCTGCCCTGCGCTTGTGTAGTACGCTAACTTAAGTCTTCTTGAGGCCTTTTCAAAGTCCTCCAGAAACAGTAGTCTCAGGTCAGTGCGAAGTTGCGTAAGTTGTAATGAGATTTCTACCGTCGGGTTAGTCATGTTCTGTGTCTCTAGTGCCGATATATTGGACAACAATTTGTTCAAATGCTGCTGCCTCATCCTCCTACACCTCGCACCTTGTTGGATCAAGATCCCCCTAGCAAATGCTTTAGGGGCATTCCACACAACAAAGGGATCAGACACGGATTGATTATTAATTTCAAAATATTCAGTCAACTGAGAGAGAATTTTAGACTTTGTCGGACCATCCTGGAGCAGTCTAGGATTCGCCCTCCAAATGAATGCAGGCTTGTGGGTAGAGGTCTCTCCAACTAGGAGAGAGATCGAGGCATGGTCCGACCAAGTGATGGTGTTAATCTTGGCCTCTCTGCAGTTAAATAACAACCACTTATCTACCAAGAACAGGTCGATCCTGCTATAGGATCTATGGCAATTAGAGAAGAACGAGTAATCCCTCTCATCCGCATTGAGACATCTCCAGGAATCAAACATGTCATGCGATCTTAGGGCCTCTTTGAGGGATGGGGGGGACCGCTTTGGTGCAGCTGTGGAGTCCATGAGAGGATCAGGAGTGATATTAAAGTCACCGCATAGTAAGACCTGACCTCTCCTCACTGATTGAATTTTTTTCATAATCCTGTTGAAAAAATGTGTCTGTCTGTTATTCGGTGCATACACATTGGCCAATGTGTATGTGGAAGAGTTTATGTTGCATATTATGACCAGGAAACGACCCTGAGGGTCTGCGACCATCAAGTGTAAATGGAAAGCCACAGAGTCCTTAATGGCTACCATCACCCCTTTAGTCTTAGAGTCATCCATAGCGTGGAATACATGGGGAAATTTAGGGTGTGAGCACTTAGGAGACTTTTGGGCATGGAAGTGTGACTCCTGGACGCACAAAATGTCACATTTATGATGAAGTGCTTCTTTCCAAAGTGACCGCCTCTTTGCTGGGTGATTCAACCCCTTGGCGTTAATAGATAAAAACTTTATCGCCATAGAAATGTGGACAGTTTATGAGTGGTGTAGTGTCTGTAGATATCACTTACGGGATCCAGAGGGAGCATCCACAGTGGTATGGTCACCGGCGCCTTATGTAGCAGTTTCAGGACTCCCACATGAACACCTTCAGAGTCCATTGAGTCCGCGATATGATTTCTGACAAATGAGATAGGCAAGTTATAATTCCCCAAACAACAACAGGGAGCAACAGAAGCCATAGGCAAAACAAATAGAACCAAAGTTTGGGTGTGGCACAAAGCCACTCAGAAAACTGGGGTGACCAAGTTCGAGCAGGTAACAAAGATAGAAAAAAAAGAAGGTAAAAGAAAATAGGATCTTCTACTCCAGCAGGGTACTCTTAGGCCCCATACACACGAGAGGATTTATCCGCAGATACGGTCCAGCGGACCGTTTCCACGGATAAATCCTCTCAAAGATATCCGCTGATTTCGATGGGATGGAGTGTACACACCATCGCATTGAAATCCGCGCGGAAATCCTCTGCCGATGACGTGTCGCGCCGTCGCCGCGATTATGACGCGGCGACGGGCGCGACGCTGTCATATAAGGAATTCCACGCATGCATCAAATCATTGCGACGCGTGCGGGGAATCCCTTTGGACGAATGGATCCGGTAAGTCTGTACAGACGAGCGGATCCATCCGTTGGAATGGATTCCAGCAGATGGATATGTTGTGCAGCACAACAAATATTCGATCTGCTGGAATCCATCCCAGAGGAGATTTCTCCGCGGAAACAGATCCGCTGGCGTGTACACACCATAGGATCTATCCGCAGAAACCCATTTGCTGGGATTTATCTGCGGATGGATTCTATCGTGTGTACGGGGCCTTAGGTACAAGACCGCATCCTGGTTATTTATGAGTACGGGAATTTTTTTGGTTGACTGTGCGCCATTCCGGATTAGGGGATGAGCGGCCGCTCTGATGTTGATTTTGAGGTTGTGCTTCTGGTATAATCCCCCACGAGTTGAGCAGGGCCAGCCCCTTCGCCATTGACTCCATCACATACTCCACCCCTTCCTTAGTAACAAGTTTTGTCGGAAAGCCCCACTTGTAACTGAGGTTATGATTTCTGAGGGCTTTTGTGAGCGTGTTCAGGTTTCTATGTTTCTGCAGTGTAAATTGTGATAAATCAGCGTAGAATTGCAGGTTGGTGTATGGCGACGGGAGGTTGACATTTTGTCTAGTCGCCGTCATCAGTTTCTCCTTTGCGTGGTAAAAGTGCAGCCGCATAATAACATCTCTAGGCACAGTTTCAGAGAGGTATGAGGGCTTAGGCAGACGGTGAATTCTATCCACGGTAATGTCCATTTCTGATACATCAGGCAGGAGTGCTTTAAAAAGCTGGGATACATACCCGCGGAGGTCATTATACTGAATATTTTCTGGTATACCCCGTATCTTCACATTGTTCCTCCTGCTCCTATCTTCCATATGCGCCATTTTGGTCTTAAGAGCCTCAATTTCCTCATCCCTTCCGTCATTGGCATCCACCAAGTCATTTATCGTAACCGCGTATTCCCCCATCTTGTTTTCAACGTGTGTCACCCTCTCAGCCATGGAGCCCAGATCCTTGCTAAATTTATGCATACAGGAAACCATATCTGAGTGCAGTGAACTTCTCAGTGACACCAACATCTCTTTCAGAACAGTATCTAATACTGGCTGGTTACTAGTGGGGAATACATCAATGGAATCAGGCAGCTCCCTGGTATCCTCTCTAGTGTCATCCCCTGACGCACGCAGCTGGCTCACCTCCTCCTCTGTGGCATCCGATCTAAAACGGGACTTCTCTGGGCTCCCTGAGGACGGTGTAGCTGGTGGAGATCCCAGGGATTTAGGAGGGCTGCTCCGTTTAGCAGTGTTCCTGCTAGTAGCAGGTTGAGCTCTCGATCCCGATGCTGGCGTGGAAGTGGCGCCGGCGCCATATTGCCTGGGCTCCGGGGGGAAAAACTCTGTCAGCTTCTGGGGACGATTTCCCCCTTTCTTGCTCTTGCCCATGGTACTAGAGCTGCCCGCCAGGTTGGGGAAGTAATCCGCCGTACCTTGGGTCTGTTTGGGTGCTCGAATGGGTCGCTGTTAGCCGCTGATCTCCTGCTTGCTACGGAGCTCCGCTATCAAGCTTCCATCGCGGTCTCCGGCTAGCTCCGCCCCTCCTTCATTGGATATTCTGACCGTGTGTGTGCCCCATCAGACTTTTTTCCAATGGAATTTAGAAAGAGAACACCAGAGGGCGAGTACATGGATTTAAAACTGTCTACGGGGGCGAGTCCAGAGTGTGGTGATAAATGGGGAGTGCTTGGAATGGACCGGTGTTGAAGGTGGGGTCCCCAGGGTTCTAATGGGATGGGATAAACTGCTCAATTTCAGTATTTGCAGACGATACTAAGCTAAGCAGGCAATAACTTCTCCACAGGATGTGGAAACCTTGCAAGAAGATCTAAACAAATTAACGGGGTGGGCAACTACGTAGCAAATGAGGTTTAAAGTTGAAAAATGAAAAATAATGCATTTGGGGGCCAAAAATATGAATGCAATCTACTCACTGGGGGGAGAACCGTTGGAGGAAATTTAGGATGGAAAAGGACCCTAGTAGATGACAGGCTCAGCAAGGGCATGCAATGCCAGGCTGCTGCAAGCAAAGCCAACAGAATATCGGCATGCATTAAAAAGAGGATTCCCTCTACAAATAAAAAGATATCTCTCCCACTTTACAAGACTCTGGTCCGGTCACACCTGGAGTATGCCATCCAGTTCTGGGTATCAGTCCTCAGGAGGGATGTGCTGGAGCTGGAGAGGGTCCAGAGAAGGGCAAAAAACTAATAAAGGGGCTGGAGGATCTCAGCTACGGCGAAAAGACTACAATCAAGCCCTAAACCACAATTCATACTGGCATGGACTCACTAAAATCATATTTAAACTACCTTTCATATATCATATTTTTTTTTAAATAAAATTATACTTTAAAATTTTCAGTTATGGTAGCAAAGTTGGTAAACAGGACAGACGGGCAAGAAAATCTACAGGTTTTTTAATACATGCCTTGTTCCATGCCAGAAAATGTTAAGTAATTAATATTTCCACTAAGGGACTACCCACTGTGTTCTGGGAATGGAAGATTTAATTGATCCCATAGAGAATTTGCAATCTAATATACAGGCTTGAAAGTAGCTGCATGTTCATAAAAACCCTCAATCTGTGAACAATCTGGGCTACTCAAAATATCTGTTGTCTATCTATCTATCTATCTATCTATCTATCTATCTATCTATCTATCTATCTATCTATCTATCTTTAAGCTTTAATTTTCATACTCTCACTCTTTCTGTCTCTGCAGTTCACCTGCTTATATTCTTACTTTAAAGGTTTTCATGTTCAGACTCCCAGCTCGTTGAATACAGAGGCTGATGTCACCACCCAAGTTGTCTCTTCACTCTCTGCTTCATTTGCTAGAATAATACTAGGAGACCAGAATAAAAAAGTGAAAAGGATACATAACCAAACAGGCAAGTTAAAAGGCTAAATCATTATTTACACAATTCCAGATCAATGTTCCATCATACTGTACCCTTACCATCACTTCAAGGAAAGGTAACCTTTGTTAGGAAATTCATAACCCATGTCTTGTAATGAAACAGGATTTAAGTTGCACTGTAGGACACTTTCCACTCAATGCAGTTGGCAAAAGCATAGATAAAGCGATCACATATTTCACATAAAAACTGTAATTTACTTGTCCGGCATTCTTCAGATAATCAATAACACCTTTGTTACCCAAAGTCTGTCAGATGTGGAACAGGTACATCTGAGCTACTACGTCCTGTGTAATTCCTGGTGAGCCTAAGGAACACAGAACTTATCCTCCTCTTTATCCTTATCCTCCTTCTTCTTCCCCTCCCCTTACTTTATGCCCAGTTCTCAGTAAAGAAAGTCATTTCTATAGACAAATTCATGTGAGAGAATAATTGAATGATTTGTTAAGATGGTCCCCCCACCTTCATCACCTCTCATGAATACTGACTCCGCAACATGGAAAATTGATCTTGTGAACTATGGATAATACAAGAGGTAATTCAGAATTGCAATTATGCATGCACAATTTTTATCTTCCAATTTGAGTGTTTGCATACAAAAAAAATCTGCTTTAGTTCTACTTTAAAGGGGTTGTAAAGGTTTGTCTTTTATTTTCTAAATAGGTTCCTTTAAGCTAGTGCATTGTTGGTTCACTTACCTTTTCCTTCGATTTTCCTTCCAAATGTTGTTTTTCTTTGCCTGAATTTCTCACTTCATGTTTCTACTCAGTAAGTAGGGATGAGCTTCATATTCGAGTCAAACTCATGTTCGAATCGAACATTATATGTTCGATCGTTGAATTACGAACGCTTTGGGCCGTTCGCGCCAAATTCGAGTTATGTTTCACAGACCATAATTCACTGCGGCATCACAGTGCATTGCTAGCTGATGATTGGCCAAGCATGCACTATGACCCGCATGCTTGGCCAATCACAGCTTGCAAAAAACAGAAAACCATAATTGGCCAAAACCAGTGTGGCTTTGGCCAATTATGGCTCAGGGGGTTTAGTACACGCCCCACACTGTAAAAGGCCGCCTGCAGGTCGGCCTTGTGTAGTGTGTTGCGGTGGTTAAGAGAGAACAGAGAGAGACAGAGAGAGTGTCATTTTTTGCAGGTAGATAGAGCAGGCGTGTAGAGGATATATATACATCCCATGTGTTGTACATATATTTATACACTGTATAGTTTAGCTAGATCAGTTCTTCCTAATTTACTGGCAGGCAGGTGATTGTGCTAGCTGCAGTATTCTAACGTGGTTTGATGTCTGTGTCCTCTGTAGTTTGCACCTAAAGCTACTTGGTGTGTACTGCCTGTGTCCTCTGTAGTTTGCACCTAAAGCTACTTGGTGTGTACTGGCCGTGTGCTCTGTAGTTTACACCTAAAGCTAAGTGGTGTGTGTACTGTCTGTGTCTGTGCTATTTTTCTCAATGATTTTCATCCATATTGCAGGGACCAGACATTACATTAAAGCCGCAAGCAGTTTTAAATTACTTTTTTCTTATAGTAATCTCATTTTGTGCAGGGACAGTTCTAAACACGTGCCACTTCACAGGCATACTATAGACACCCAGCAGGTACAATATTTAAAGGAATTTCTCTTTTTTTTATTTTTTATTTAAGCATCATTAAAATCACTGCTCCTGATTCACTGCTCCTGATTCTGAGTCCTGGAAAAAAACTTTTTTTCCATTGATACATGTTCCCTGGGGCAAGACCCGGGTTCTCAAAGACGTTTTACGACAATAACTTGCATATTAGGCTTTAAAATTAGCACTTTTGAATTTGAACGTTCGAGTCCCATAGACGTCAATGGGGTTCTAAATGTTCGCGCGAACGGTCGGTCCGTTCGAAGGTTCTGGTGCAAACTGAACAGGGGGGGTGTTCAACTCATCCCTATCAGTAAGCTTTCCACCACCATCTGAGCGGTGGAAAGTCATTTAGAACAGCTTACTGAAAACCTTACTGAGGAGGAACAGGAAGTGAGAAATTTAGACAAAGAAAACAAAGAAGAAAAAACAATTAGAAGGAAAAGGTAAGTGAACCAACAATGCACTAGCTTAAAGTAACCTATTTAGAAAATAAAAAAACAAACCTATACAACCCCTTTAAGGCCCAATTCACACATGAGTGCTTTGCAGCTTGACAAAGCACTCATGTGTGAATTGGGCCTTAAACTCCTAAACGTTCAACATCTTGTGTATTTCAGTGGTGACTATCCACATATGAGCACTTGGCACTTGACACACCAAAAGTTACACAAGCTAAATGTGAGGCAGAAATAGACATTTTCGACCCCATACACTTGAACACCTGAAAAAGTCAAGTGTTTTCGTGTGATTTTTCCAGATGTTTTTCAAGCATTTTTTCATGTAACAATTTCCATTGGCAAAACAAAAATACCTGAAGGTTCAATACACATGTAAAAGCTTGAAAAGATTAACATGCAAAATAGCTCAACAAAAATACACCTGAAGACGCCTGAAATTCACTTTGCTCAGGTGTGAATACAGGCATGTATAGTATAATAGTATGTTGCATTAATATTTATGTGTAACCATAATGCTTCTCCTTTTTCTTCTCCTTCTTCTCCTCCTCTTTTTATTTCTCCTTCTTCGCCTCCTCTTTCTCCTTGTCCTCTTTTTTCTTATTCTCCTTCTTCTTCTCCTCCTCTTTCTCCTTGTCCTCTTTTTTCTCATTCTCCTTCTTCTTCTCCTCCTCTTTCTCCTTCTACTCCTCTTTCTCCCTCTACTCCTTCTCCTTTTTATCTTTCTTCTCATTATTCTTCTCCTCTTTCTACTTTTTGTCCTTCCCCTTCTCCTGTTCCCCTTCTTTCTCCTTCTTCTTCTCCTCCTTTCCCTTTTCCTTCTTTCCCTCCCTTTTCTCCTTTTCCTTCTTCTCCTCCCTTTCCCCCTTCTACTCCCCTTTCTCCTTCTTCTACTCCTTTTTCTCCTTCTCCTCCTCTTTCTCCTTCTCTTCTTTCCCCTTTTTTCTTCTCATTCTCCTCTTCTTTCTGCTTCTTCTTCTTCTTCTCCTCCTCCTTCTTCCCCCTTCTCCTTTTCCACCACCCTCTCCTTCTCCCTTTGCTGTTTTTCCTCCCTTTTCCCCTTCTCATTTTCCTTCTACTACTTCTTCTCCTCTTTCTTTTCTCCGCTTTCTCCTTCTCCTTTACCTCATTCTGCTTCTTCTCCTCCTCCTTTTTTCTCCTTCTACTTTTCCTCCACCTTCTCCTTCTCCCTTTCCTGCTTCTCCTCCCCTTTTCCCTTCTCATTTTCCTTCTACTACTTCTTCTCATCTTTCTCCTCCTCCTTTACCTCATTCTCCTTCTTCTCCTCCTCCTTTTTCTCCTTCTTCTATTTATCCTTCTCCTCTCAATTTTTACTCGCCTACAGCACATGCAATGAATAGGACACACATTTCAGAAATAACAATTCTTGGGTTTGGAAATCTTCAAGATTTTAAGTATTTTATTTTCTTATTATTCTTAATCATCTACCTGTGCACAGTAACTGGAAATGCTGTCATTATTTTATTGGTGTCGACAAATTATCGTCTTCAATCACCAATGTACATTTTTCTGGGCAACTTGTCCTTCTCCGATATCCTGCTAAGCACAAACATAGCCCCTAGCATGCTCAATGCAACAATATTAGGGGTTAGCACTGTGTCCCTTAGAAGCTGTATTGTGCAGTATTTAGTGTACGGAGGTTCAGCATGCATGGAGTGTCTTCTGCTCACCGTTATGTCCTATGACCGCTACCTGGCCATATGTAATCCCTTGCACTACACCACAATTATGGACCTTAAACTTTGTTTATATCTGGTTTTATGTTCCTGGTTATTGGGATTTACTGCAACACTCATCCCAGTATTGATCATGCAAACCTTGTGGTTCTGTGGTCCCAATGTTATTGACCATTTTTTCTGTGATTTTGTTCCTCTCCTGGAATTATCTTGCTCAGATGTAACTGTAGCAAAGTATGTGGTATTTGCCCTATCCAGTCTAGCAACAGTTCTTCCATTCAGTTTCATCACCTTCACGTATGTCTGCATTTTTTTGACCATCTTGAGGATTACTTCAGTCACCGGAAGACAGAAAACTTTCTCCACTTGTAGTTCCCACCTTGCCATTGTATGTATCTATTATGGTGCACTGTTTGTCATGTATGCGGTGCCCTCAGGACAGCAATCTGTGGCCATAGAAAAGGTAGTTTCGCTGATGTACACTGTAGTCACCCCATTACTGAACCCCATAATCTACAGCTTGAGGAACCAAGAGATCAAGTTGGCCATACAGAAATACCTATCTGTGTATAAGACAAGCTATAGAAATTAATTAGGGTTAAAAAGGCATTCCAGTCATACCCTAACTAAGCCTAAATCTATTTTCATGGAATGCATTAAGGTGAAAAAACATTTACCTTTTCAACCCCTTTAAGGTTGACGGGGTCCAGTGAGGGCTCTTTAGGCATTGGGGTGATATGTGCATGCTTTAGAGGGGAAGGGAAGGTACCAGTAAAGCAGGGGTGGCCAACAAATGGCCCGGGGGCCACATGTGGCCTGCGGAGCCCTCTAATGTGGCCCGCGACCTCCTGCTCTGAAATAGCGGCTTAGCAAGTCCAGATCGCAGGTTGCCAACCAGCCATACCACAGCATTAGTGTTGTGAATGAAGCTAGTGGTAGAGGAAGAAAGCCCCATAATGCGATGCTTCCTGTACAGCACTGGCTTTTGCCACAGGCGGAGTCTATGGCAAAGTTTAGCTGACCCGCAAGATAGACACAGGTGCACTACGCTGAACCTGCAGTGTGCGTAAACCACAGTAAATCGTGTGATAAGGGTTTAGGACTGTTTTCACACTGATTAGCCCGACCCAATTGGACCCTCAATTCACCTCTATAGAGCAGCAGACGAAACAGACTTTTGTCCTCTTACGCCTGCCTACTTCCAATCCGATCTGCTAAAAAAAACTGAAGGGAATTTGTCCCCTTCCATCTGGGTGGATCGAATCAGGGGGCCTATAGAATAGTCGTGACTTATCATCCGCCTGCTCCACTCATTGTGGCCCACGACTGGTTACCAAGTTGCTTAAGTGGCCCACGCTCTTCAAAAGGTTGGGCACCCCTGCAGTAGAGAGTCAAGCCTCGTACACACGACCGGTTTTCCTGCCAGGGAAACTGGCAGGAGAGCCTTTGTCTAGGAAAACCGGCTGTGTGTATGCTTCCTTGCAGTTATCTCAACAGGAAAACTGCCGGGAGTCCCGGCGGGAAAATAGAGAACCTGCTATCTATTTTCCCACCGGGGTTTTAAACCCAGCAGTTTTCCTATGGGGAAACACTGTGAGGGAGCATACACATGGCCGGGATTCCCGGCCAAAGCTCTCCCTGCAGTTTTCCCGTCGGGAATCCCGGTCGTGTGTACAGGGCTAAAGAGATTGAATACGTGAGAGATCATAGGATCGAAGAAGAGGATGATAAAACAACACCAAACTTTGGTACATTAGATTTTGTATAGGAAAAAGTTTTAAAGCCACTGCAGGTAATTACTTTAGTGTTATCCATTTGGAAAAGAGAAACGAGGGAAGGGGATTATTGCGGTGCTAAAACAACTCAATACAAGATTTTTTTCTTAAAATAGAAAATGTTATTACATTATATTTTTAAAACACATATATAATTCACATAGTTGTTGAACAAACAGAGAGAGGAGCATATAGAATATACCGGTAGCCGAGATGATATTGACTTTTTTATACAAAGGCAGGTCAGATCTTCCCTACAGTTTCACCAAGACATTGGCTTCTTCAGGGGAATAGGACGTGACCCAAGTAATTATAGCTCTATAAAAAGAAAAGGAAATGTAAGACAATATAGATACACAGGAATAATATAATTTTAGACATGGTGCACAATATTGGATACTTGGGCAAGAAGGTACTAGTAGTCCCATCTCACTCCCCAATCCCCTTCCCAACATCAAATAGTGAGAATAAAACCCCACTATCCCAAAATGATCACCCAACCTACCCTAGTGCCCCCACGGAGCAGGGTCAGCACGGAAGAGGTCCCAGAGATGGCAAGCCAACACAACTGCAGTGTGGCTGCAGAGGGCGGAAAGGAGATCAATAAAAACTACAAAAATAAATAATATTAAATGGTGACAAAAACCTCTCATAGAGCCCATATCTGTCCCATAAATAGAGCTAAAAAGCCTCAATACATGTATATTTATGGAACAGATATGGGCTCTATGAGAGTTATTTTTCTCTATTTAATATTATTTATTTTTGTAGTTTTTATTGATCTCCTTTCCGCCCTCTGCCATCACACTGCGGTTGTGTTGGCTTGCCGTCTCTGGGACTAGGGTAGGTTGGGTGATTGTTTTGGGGTAGTGGGGTTTTATTCACAAATTATATTATTCCTGTGTATCTATATTGTCTTACATTTCCTTTTCTTTTTATAGAGCTGTAATTACTCACGTCCTATTCCCCTGAAGAAGCCAATGTCTTGGCGAAACATGCAGGGAAGACCTGACCTGCCTTTGCATAAAAAAGCCAATATCATCTTGGCTACCAGTACATTCTATATGCTCCTCTCTCTGTTTTTTCAACTACATGAATTTTGAATTATATATGTGTTTTAAAAATATAATGTCATAAAAATTAAAATTTGTAGAACAAAATCCTGTATTGAGTTGTTTTGGCACCGCAATAATCCCCTTCCCTTGTTCCTCTTTTCTAAACACATTTTTTGGGATGAGGTGCCTTTTCTAATAAGGACATATCAGCCGAGTTTTCTACCTTAGTGTTATCCATGAATAATTTCTCTAGAATTATTGTTCTGCGTGGTGATATTTTCTAGCAAAAAAATACTGATTTTAAATTGTAAGCAATGTCAGAAAAAGGTCTGGTCTTCAAGTGGTAAGAAACCATGGTCTATTAGAGGTCTCACTTGCCTTCCATTGAAGCTAATAGAGTCCAGGTCACACTTCATTAGCTTCATCCCTTGGTCACAGCAGCTGGAAAATATGACACACACACGAAAGCGGAAATTATGTTATACATGTCACTTCCCTGTTCTTTGCAACTAGGGGAGATCAGCAAATGGATCTAGCCTTGCCTCCCTAACCTCCACCCAGTGACACCCGAAATGTGGGTCATGGGATGCAGGTGGGACAGTGGAGATCAAGCAGCATTGCAGGGGAATCACGTGGGGGGGGCACAGTTTAACCACCCATTTAGTTCCATCCGAAAGCAGAAAGGGTTAGGTCAACTGAAGTCAGGTGACAGATGCACACAGTTGGGTCAGGAGTGCACCGCTATGATAGTGGACCCCACGGCTGACTGCTGCGGTTGGAACCCTGGGTGATGCAGGAAGGCATGTGCACTGGGGCGCCAACACGGATCCCACAGGGAGCTAGAACATGAGATCCCCCAGGCATGGAGTCTAAGAGCCAGCTGGTGTTCACCAGAGCCTCTAGTGGTGAGGATGGACTTCGCTGCCGCTGACTCCAGGTCGCAGCCCCTGGGGCCCTCAGCTTATGCTCACGGTAGGCTATAGGAGGATAAGCAAAAGGTCGGGTCAACAAGCAAACAAGGATAAACGGTGAACAAGCCAAAGGTCAAAGGTCACAAGCAGGCAGGGATAGTCAAAAACGCACCAAAGGTCAGGGTCACAAGTAAGCAGGGATGGTCGGAAACACGGCAAGATCAGTAACAGAGACAAACGTAGAGCATGCGGCAATCAGGAAACAGGAAACCAAACACACAATATTGCACAGCAAGGCAGGCTTGGAGAACACAGTGTTATATAGTGGTTCCTGTTGAGGCTAATGTGGAGCCACACTAAGGGAAGATTACTTAACCATGCAGGTGTGAGAGAGCAAGCCCTAAGGCTGATACACAGACAAGGTAAGAGACAGACAGGTCATGAGGGTATTACTGCAAGATAATGACAGAAAGCCAGCTTGTGGAGAGTGTGTAACCCCACCTACTGCCACCAATGTATGACATATGTTGATGGATTTAAAGGGGTTCAAGAAGGTCCACTTCGGCATAATATTTATTCCTTCGTGCTGATTGCATTCACTTCAAATAGATGAGATAAACATACATTATTTATTTGAATATAATCAAACAATCAAGTTTACATTGAGAGGCATATAAATAAAAGCTGCAGACCAATGAAGCCACAGTAGACTTGTCTATACGTCCCCGCATATGTAGCTATCTGTTCAGTAGATTTGTCCATCTGCAACCAAAGCAGTTCATAAGGTTTTTGGTCCTCTATATATAGCAGGTGTTACTTAGACTTGGACTTCCCACTGAAGAATGTGCTCTAAACCAGTGTTTTTCAACTCCAGTCCTCGGGTCACACCAACAGGTCATGTTTTCAGGATTTCCCTCTGGCTGTGGTAATTACTAAGGCAGTGAAACTGATCAAATCACCTGTGCAAAATTATGGAAAGCCTGAAAACATGACCTGTTGGTGTGCCTTGAGGACTGGAGTTGGGAAACACTGCTCTAAACAATATTAAAACACACCACTGATTGTTAATGAGGACATATAAATGAAAGCATCAAATCTATCTCATTTTTAATAATGACCTTTATAGGGTGGATATTTTCAGGTTCACGGTGGCAAGAGGTCATCTGCCAAACATCTAGAAGTGTGACTGGTAGATTAGAGAACATAGCCCTCATCAAAGTGTCCAGCTGTAATGATAACCAGTCACTTCCATGGTAAAACCCATAGCCAGTGTTGGCCGATTTGATGATAATCTTTGTTTCGGGGCTGCGTTCTAACAGTCGTACTACTGCTTCTCGAATGTGATATAACCTATTGATGTACACTCCAACAGGGTAAGTAACAAAGTGACTCCAGCATGTTATCACGATGACCATCCCTTTCCGGTTCCCCAATGTATCCAATTCCGAAGCAATGTAGCGTAGTTCATGTATTCCAGTACGTTCCATCCGTACAGGTTTCTGGTGGGCTCTCCACTGGACCAAATAATTAAATTCTGCATCTGTGGCTATAATTGGACCTGTATTATGTTTTGTATGAAGTTCGATCTTCTTCAGAGCTAAAATTTTGGAAATAAAATGCAAGGTAAAATTAACAACTTAATCGAAATTAAGATAATGTCTAAATGTACACTATGGGCTAGATTCAGAAAGACTTACGACGGGCGTATCAGTAGATACGCCGTCGTAAGTCCGAATCCACGCCGTCGTATCTTTAAGCGTATCCTCAAATTGAGATACGCTTAAATGTTGCTAAGATACGACCGGCGTAAGTCTCCGACGCCGTCGTATCTTAGTTGCATATTTACGCTGGCCGCTAGGGGCGTGTACGTCAATTTACGCCGAGAATATGTAAATAACGTAGATACGCCTATTCACTAACCTACGCTTGCCCGTCGCATGTAAGATACGCCATTTACGTAAGGCATTTTCAGGCGTAAAGATAAACCACCAAAAAGATGGCACAGCCAATGTTAAGTATGGACGTCGGATCAGCGTTGAATATTCCACGTTTTACGTCGTTTGCATAAATCGTCCGTGAATGGGGCTGGGCGTAAGTTACATTCACGTCGAAAGCATTGAGTATTTGCGACGTAAGTTTGAGCATGCGCACTGGGATACGTCCACGGACGGCGCATGCGCCGTTCGTTAGGCGCGTCATTTACGTGAGGTCACAATTCATTAGCATACAACAAGCCCGCTACAGCCTACTTTGAATTACGCGCGCTTACGCCGGCCCATTTACGCTACGCCGCCGTAACTTAGGACGCAAGTTCTTTGTGAATACTGTACTTGCCTCTCTAACTTACGGCCTAAAGAAGCGCCGCCGTACGTGAATCTACCCCTATATTGTCAAAAATACTGGGATGCCTGCCTTTACACACACATGAAATTGAATGGCATCCCAGTCTTAGTCCGTAGGGTTCAATATTGAGTTGGCACCCCCTTTTCAGCTTTAACAGCTTCAGCTCTTCTGGGAAGGCTGTCCACAAGGTTTAAGAGTGTGTCTATGGGAACGCTTGACCATTCTTCCAGAAGCGCATTTGTGAGGTCAGTCACTGATGTTGGAGGAGAAGGTCTGGCTTGCAGTCTCCACTCTAATTCATCCCAATGGTGTTATATTGGGTTGAGGTCAGTTCTTCCACCCCAAATTTGTTCATCCATGTCTTTGTGGACCTTGCAATGGTGTGCAGTGATGTTGGAAAAGGAAGGGGCCATCAACAAACTGTTCCAACAAAGTTGAGAGCATGAAATTGTCCAAAATGTCTTGGTACGCTGACACCTTAAGAGTTCCCTTCACTGCAACTAAGGGGCCAAGCCAAACCCCTGAAAAACAACCCCACACCATAATCCCCCCTCCACCAAATGATTTGGACATGTGCACAAAGAAATGTCCATAAGGACATGGATAAGTGAGTTTGGGGTGGAGGAACTTGTCTGGCCTCCACAGAGTCCTGACCTTAACCCGATTGAACACCTTTGGGGTGAATTTGAGCGGAGACTGCGAGCCGGGCCTTCTCATGCGAATTCAGTGCCTGACCTCACAGATGCGCTTCTGGAAGAACGGTCAAACATTCCAATAGACACACTACTAAACCTTGCCAGAAGAGTTGAAGCTGTTATAGCTGCAAAGGGTGGGCCAACTCAATACTGAACCCTACGGACGAAGACTGGGATACTATTAAAGTTCATGTAATGGCAGGTGTCACAATACATTTGACAATATTGTGCATCGCTATGCAAATCTTTTTTTTTTTTTTTTTTCTGTAGAGAAAGACTGGAACCAACATTAAAGTATAACTAAAGGCAAAACCTTTTTTTTTTTTTTCATTTTGAATAGAGTCGGGAGGGATTAGAGCACGTGTCTCTCTATGTGTGCTGTTACCATTATTATTGAATGTGAAAGTAAAAGAAAATCAAAAATGTTGTGTTGTCCCCAGAAAAGTAATAGATAGGAAATCTTCCAATGGGGAACACCAGTTCTGGTGCTCACTAGGAATGAGCGGAACACCACCCGGTTCGGTTCACACCGGAAATTGCAAACAGGCAAAAAATGTGTTCGAACACCGTTAAAGTTTATGGGACACGAACATAAAAAATTAAAAGTGCTCATTTTAAAGGCTTATATGCATAGTATTGTCATACAAAGTGTTTGGGGACCTTGGTCCTGCCCCAGGGGACATGTATCAATGCAAAAAAAAAAGGTTAAAAATAGCTGTTTTTTCGGGAGCAGTGATTTTAATAATGCTTAAAGTGAAACAGTAAAAGTGAAATATTCCTTTAAATTTCGTACCTGGGGGTGTCTATAGTATGCCTGTTAAGTGGCAAATTTTTCCCGTGTTTAGAACAGTCCCGCAGCAAAATTACATTTGTAAAGGAAAAAAGTAATTTAAAACTGCTCGCGGCTATAATGAAAAAGTAATTGAAAAAAACGGCATGGGTTCCTCCCAGTCCATTATCAGGCCCTTCGGGTCTGTTATGAATATTAAGGGGAACCCAAACCAAAATTTAAAAAAACAATTGCGTGGGGGTCCCACAAAATAACATACCAGGCCCTTCAGGTCTGGTGTGAATATTAAGGGGAACCCTGCGCCAAAATAAAAAAAAATGCCGTAGGGTCCCACTCAAAATCCATACCAGACCCTTCAGGTCTGGTATGGCTTTTAAGGGGAACCCCATGCCAAAATAAATAAAAATAGCATAGGGGTCCCTCCCTCCAAAACCATACCAGGCCCCTATACAAGCACGCAACCTGGCAGGCCGCAGGAAAAGAGGGGGGAAGAGAGAGCGCCCCCCTCAACATAGGGGGGTGCTTAGGAGTCACCCCCAAAGCACCTTGTCCCTATGTTGATGGGAACAAGGGCCCCATCCCCACAACCCTTTCCTGGTGGTTGTGGGGGTCTGCGTGTGGGGGGTTTATTGGAATCTGGAAGCTCCTTTAACAAGGGGACCCCCAGATCCCGACCCCCCCTATATGAATTGGTTAATGGGGTACATTGTACCCCTACCATTTTACCCAAAAAAGTGTAAACCTCATAGAAGGTTTCCGTCAAATGACACTACACCCGCCGTGACAGCTCTTAAATAGCTAAGGACGGGGCCACCCATGACGTACACGGGTGACCTCGCCCCCCTCTGACACCACGGGGGTTTCCTGCGGTTTCCTCGTGGCATCAGATGGGGGCGGGGTTATTCATTTTTTATGAATTGGTCTTTATTTTCTGCTTGCAATAATTTATGCAAATGAGTAACATGATACCCTTACCTCAGTGAATTGACCCCAAAATCACTAGGACAGGCAGCAAAGGGAAATCTTCCCAACAGGACGGCAATAACAATAAATACCTGATAGGGTTTCTACTTATTCCCTGTCATGTAACATACTTGGTATGAAAGCCACAAGGTATTCCCACCACTGTCGCATTGTAGAGTCTCCGAACATGTAGACCATCTTCCCAGCAAGGCATTTTGTTGCCAAAGTATGATTATCAAACTGTTTATTGGAGCAGACCAGAGATTTCCAGACATCTTGGTAATAGAATCCTGAGGGGTTTGGGTTCTTTAGCCCAGCGATACATGCAACATTTGTACCTAGAGAAAAATATTAACAATCACCTTTCTCATGATGCCATTAACACCAAATCTGTATTCTTAATTATGGATAATTATTATCTGCAATAATATTTTATTATGAGTAGTCACAAAATTAATGAATCAATCAATCAATCATCAATCTGAAGCAATCTGAATATTTTGTCTTAAAGTGGAATTTTAGTCAGAAAACATTAAAAATATTGTTGAAAATCGAGTATTACACTGTCTCACCCTGCTTAGCTGCTCTCCATTTTTGGCATTGTGCGGAAAATCAGAACCACTAGAGGCAAATCTACTGACAGCCTAAAGATCTACTGCTGCTCAGGGACTATGGGCTTCAGCAAAATGGCTGCCTCCAGCAAGAAGAAACAAAAACAATGCTGGAGGCAATTTACAGAATTTTGGTAGTATAATTATTAACGTGGAATCCTTGCTAAAGAACGTTATTTTTTATCAAGCTGTTATGGGTAAAGTTCCACTTTAAATGATTATAATATTCTTGTTTTGCTTTACTAATGACTCAATTGTCTCCATTATTAAAGGCTAAGTTCACATTTTGACATACTATGTTTGCTCAAATTGCATTTGTTGTCCCTTTTTCTGGGCCGTGGTTGATGCTTGGATGTACCTGCTTTTAATCTTCAATAGACTAGTACACGTCTCTTCCTTGTACTCCACTCAGCACCATGCACACAAAAAACTAAATATAGTGGCCCAGATTCACAAAGCACTTACACCGACGTATATAAAGTTACGCCAACGTAAGTGTAAATGTGTGCAGTCGTATCTGTGCGCAAGACCCACAAACAGAGATAAGCCTAAAAATAGGCTTCACCCTCCTGACGTAGCTTGCTTACGCCGGCGTAGAGTGGGCGCACATTTAGGCTGGGCGCATAGTGCCGCTCCCATTGATTAGCTGTTCAAACATGCAAATGAGGGAAATACGGCGATTCACGAACCTGCCGCAGGCTATGAGAGGTGCGCGTTAGTTGTACGTCCGGCGTAAAGTTATGCCCCATAAAAGAGGTGCAACCCAGTAGCAGACATGCAAAGGTCTGCACCAAGAAACACAAGCCGGCGCATTTTACGCTGGACGTGTGTCTGGCTAGGCGCAGGTAACGTTCACGGCATACGCAGTGATCCGGCGTATCTTAGGCAGTTGTTCCGACGTGGTTGTGAGCAGGCGCAGGGGGATGCGTCCACGTTACGGCGCATGCGCAGTTCGTTATAAGTACTTGTCTGGCGCTCGGCCCATCATTTGCATGGGGTCACGCCTCATTTGCATGGGTCATGCCCACTTCCACCTACGCGTGCATGCGCCTTTGATACCCACTCCACGCTGGCGCAGCGTTGGGAGCACTGGCTTTCTGAATTCCATGCTTGCCTCTCTGTGCTGCAAATGGCGTAGCGTACATGGGTTACTCTACGGCGGCGTAATGTGCGCCGTGCTCTCTGTGAATCTGGGCCATTGTTTATTAGGGCTTAATTCCGTGATTAATCGTTAATTTCTTTGATCGATCAAATTAATTTTGATCGGGACGATCTCGCCCATAGGAAAGGCCGCGGCTTCGGCCTAGCTCCAGAGCCGCTGCCATCTTGGTACACCCGGGGCCGGCCTAGTAGTGGCACAAGCAGGGAGATGTGGACAGTATGGGGCAAGATGTGGACATTACGGGGGGAGATGTGGACATTAGGGGGAGATGTGGACATTACGATATGTGGGGAGATGTGGACATTACGATATGTGGGGAGATGTGGACATTACAGGGGAGATGTGGATATTACAGTATGGGGGGAGATGTGGATATTACAGTATGGGGGGAGATGTGGACATTACAGTATGAAGGAGATGTGGATATTACAGTATGGGGGGAGATGTGGATATTGCAGTATGGGGGGAGATGTGGATATTGCAGTATAGGGGGAGATGTGGACATTGGGGGGAGATGTGGACATTACAGTATGGGGGAAGATGTGGATATTACAGTATGAGGGAGATGTGGACATTACAGTATGGGGGGAGATGTGGACATTACGGGGGAGATGTGGACATTACAGTATAGGGGGAGATGTGGATATTACAGGGGAGATGTGGATATTACGGGGGAGATGTGGACATTACAGTATAGGGGAGATGTGGATATTACAGTATGGGGGAGATGTGGATATTACGGGGGAGATGTGGACATTACAGTATGGGGGAGATGTGGATATTACAGTATGGGGGAGATGTGGATATTACAGTATGGGGGAGATGTGGATATTACAGTATGGGGGGAGATGTGGATATTACAGTATGGGGGGAGATGTTGATATTACAGTATGGGGGAGATGTGAATATTATGGGGGAGATGTGGACATTACAGTATGGGGGGGAGATGTGGATATTACAGTATGGGGGGAGATGTGGATATTACAGTATGGGGGGAGATGTGGATATTACAGTATGGGGGGAGATGTGGATATTACAGTATGGGGGGGAGATGTGGATATTGCAGTATGGGGGGAGATGTGGATATTGCAGTATGGGGGAGATGTGGATATTGCAGTATGGGGGGAGATGTGGACACTGGGGGGAGATGTGGACATTACAGTATGGGGGGAGATGTGGACATTACAGTATGGGGGAGATGTGGACATTACGGGGGAGATGTGGACATTACAGTATAGGGGGAGATGTGGATATTACAGTATAGGGGGAGATGTGGATATTACAGTATAGGGGGAGATGTGGATATTACAGTATGGGGGGAGATGTGGACATTACAGTATAGGGGGAGATGTGGATATTACAGTATGGGGGGAGATGTGGACATTACAGTATAGGGGGAGATGTGGATATTACAGTATGGGGGAGATGTGGATATTACGGGGGAGATGTGGACATTACAGTATGGGGGGAGATGTGGACATTATAGTATGGGGGGCAATGTAGATATTACAGTATGGGGGAGATGTGGATATTACAGTATGGGGGAGATGTGGACATTATGGGGGAGATGTGGATATTACAGTATGGGGGAGATGTGGACATTACGGGGGAGATGTGGACATTACGGGGGAGATGTGGACATTACAGTATGGGGGGAGATGTGGACATTACGGGGGAGATGTGGATATTACAGTATGGGGGAGATGTGGACATTACGGGGGAGATGTGGACATTACGGGGGAGATGTGGACATTACAGTATGGGGGGAGATGTGGATATTACAGTATGGGGGAAGCTGTGGACATTACGGGGGAGATGTGGACATTACAGTATGGGGGGAGATGTGGACATTACGGGGGAGATGTGGATATTACAGTATGGGGGAGATGTGGACATTACGGGGGAGATGTGGACATTACGGGGGAGATGTGGACATTACAGTATGGGGGGAGATGTGGATATTACAGTATGGGGGAAGCTGTGGACATTACGGGGGAGATGTGGACATTACAGTATGGGGGGAGATGTGGATATTACAGTATGGGGGAGATGTGGACATTACAGTGCCGACAGCTGCACATACTAAAGGCAAAAATCAAGATGAGAAGGCCGGCAATGCGGTGTGTTATGCTTATAAAAATCTTCTTAATTATAGATCCATCAGCAGTAAAGGTGTCTTTTGCACAAGAAATGTTGATTTGTTTCAGCCCGGGCTGAACATTTCTTGTGCATAGAATACCTTTTACTCCTGACGGATCTATAATAAAGAAGATTTTTATGAGATCTTTATGAGCATAACATATTGCGTTGCTGATCTTTTCATCTTGATTAAATTTTAAGAAATTAGCAATCGTCATAACATAATAGTTTAAACATTGTTTGGCACATGGTTCAAACAAGTTAGAATGTAAAAACACCTACCACTTGTGATATTCTTAGGTAAGACATTAAGTGACCCAAGGCTTGATGGGATTTCTTGGTCAATCAGTGACCTGAAAGGACAAAAAAAAAAAGTGCTTAACCTCCCTGGCGGTATGATTCTTTCAGAAAAAACATGCTAAAAGCGGTACCATTATTTGCAAGGAAATTTGGCGTTTTATATTGTAGGTCTGTAATTTTTAGAAATAACTCACTTAAATCTGACCAAGCAAGATTCTAATAGGCATCCCGTGTATTACATTTTTTTAAAAACAAAATTATAAATTATAATATAATAAATAATTATAAATAATTATAACAAATAATAATATAATTATAATAAAAATTATTCAATAATGTAATCAAATCAAAATCACTGAAATTTGCTCAGTTGCAGAATTGTCGCTGTCATTACTTTTATTTTTTTATGACGAATTTCCCCACAAATCGCTATCGCACAATTCTGCAAGTGATTATAATTTATTATCGCTGTTTTTTAGCTGATCTAAAACTATTTTTGACATAAAGGGACACTTTTGGTTGCTATGGACAATCTACAGTTTGCAGGGAGAAAAAAAGGTTTTTATTATATAAAATGACATGCAGGACACTGGGCAGACCACTAGGGACAGGGGGTGTGTGTTTTTTTTACATACAGTACTGTAATCTATAAGATTACAGTATACTGTGTGTATAGTGTTTGTTTACGTTTTTGAATTTGGCGCCGTTCTCCGTCCCCGTGCGTCGTAACGTCGCAGGGAACGGAGATCGGCGTCACACGGAGGCACTATGTGAATCGAGCGAGGTCCCGCTCGCTCACACAGCGCGGTGGCATCGCTGGATCCAGGGACAAGGTAAGTAAAAAGTGCCTGTGGATCTAGCGAGGCAAGCCCGAGACTGACACGGGGTTACCGATAGTAGCAAGAAAATCTAACCCCGTGTCAGTCTCGGGAAGACCGCCAGGGAGGTTAAAAGATGAAGTTTTGGTATTCATTTATTATTAAAGCTAATGCTATCTTATGACCAGAGCCCCCTAATCTTCCTGTATTTAATTGTATTGTAATTGTGCTGTCTCCCTTTAGCTAATAATACACTATATTATTGGGATGCTTGCCTTTACACGCACATGAACTTTAATATCACCCCAGTCTTAGTCCGTAGGGCTCAATATTGAGTTGGCCCATCCTATGCAGCTATAACAGATTCAACTCCTCTGGGAAGGCTATCTACAAGGTTTAGGAGTGTGTCTATGGGACTTTTTAACCATTCTTCCAGAAGTGTATTTGTGAGGTAATTTACTGATGTAGGAGAGACGGCCTGGCTTGCAGTCTCTGCTTTAATTCATCCCAAAGGTGTTCTATCGGGTTGAGGTCAGGCCAGTCAAGTTTCTCCACCCCAAATGTGCTCATCCATGTCTTTATGGACCTTACTTTGTGAACGGGTCCAAATCATTTGGTGGAGGGGGGATTATGGTGCGGGGTTGTTTTTCAGGGGTTGGGCTTGGCCCCTTAGTTCCAGTGAAGGGAACTCTTAAGGCATCAGCATATAAAGACATTTTGGAAACTGTCATGCTTCCAACTTTGTGGGAACTGTTTGGGGATGGCCCCTTCCTGTCCTAACATGACTGTCCAAAAGTGCACAAAGTAAGGTCCATAAATACATAGATGAGCAAGTTTTGGGTGGAAGAACTTTACTGGCCTGCACAATTCTGACCTCAACCCAATGAACACCTTTGGGATGAATTAGAGCGGAGACTGTGAGCCAGGCCTTCTCTTCCAACAATCCCATATACATACTCCTAAACCTTGTGGACAGCCTTCCCAGAAGAGTTGAAGCTGTTATAGCTGCAAAAGGTGGGCAAACTCAATATTGAACCCTACAGACTGAGGCTGGGATGCCATTAAAGTTCATGTGCATGTAAAGGTACAGTAGGCGTCCCAATACTCTTGACAATACAAAAGAAAGGCATGCCTGCTGAGTATTTTAGTCACTATATTAATTTAACGTATATACTCGAGTATAAGCCAACCTGAGTATAAGCCGAGGTACCTAATTGTACCACAACTAAATAGGAAAACGTATTGACTCTAGTATAAGCCTAGGGTGAGAAATTAAGCAGCTACTGTAAGCGTAAAAAGCGTCAACAATGCCCATTTGCAGCTTCACTGTGCCCAAACTCACTGTGACCATTGCAACCTCACTGTGCCCAACCTCACTGTGCCAAATGCAACCTCACTGTGCCCATTGCAACCTCACTGCCCCAACCTCACTGTGCCCATTGCAGCCTCACTGTGCCCGAGTTAGTGTACCTGAAATTATTGACAGGCTGTGGGCGTCCATTCATTGTTCAAAAGTCGCAGTCTCTTCACGGTCCCTTCCGTGATAGGGGTTTCTCAGCAGACACAGTTCCGCCTATCACGGACATTCTCCATTTCCCAGCAGACACTGTGTTCAGTGTTCCGCCAATCACGAACGTCCTTTCATCCTCGGACAAAAGGACGTCCGTGATTGGCGGAACACTGAACACAGTGTCTGCTGGGAAACTGAGTCTGAGGATGAGAGAACGTACGTGATAGGCGGAACTGTGTCTGCTGAGAAATGCCTATTACGGAAGGGACCAGGAGGAGACCGTAAATTTTAAACAATGGACGCCCGCAGCCTGTCAATCATTTCAGGTACGCTGACTCGAGTATAAGCCAAGGGGGGTATTTTTAGCCTTAAAAAAGGGGTGAAAAACTTGGCTTATACTCGAGTATATACGGTAGTTATTTCTCAATATTTCTAGTACACATAAGGAAAAAAAAAACCTGCTGTATTAACATGGACCAATTTCCAGCCTCTCATTCAGTATCCCCCATCAAGATCTGGAGTGCCACTATTTGCCCAAGGCAACTGCCGATGCCACCGTTACATTGGCTTACATATCTGGGAATCACTGGCCATGTGCGCAAAGGTGCAGGGGTAGTGGTGAGTGACATCACTGCTCTAATATAGTCACTGGCCATATTTGGTTAATAATGTCACTACTATAGCTGCCCTTTTGATATAGTTGAAGACAGCTTGGGGAGGCAAGAAGTATCATCCCGATTGGTCATGTGCTGGATCTGTCAGGTTTTTACTTTCGGACAAAAAACAAGATAATACGGCGCTAATATTTAAACCTGTGAAAAATATATATGTGAAATATATCTTAAAAAGTTGAATGCAACATTCATAAAAATAAATGTAAAATAAATGACCAAAAGAATGATCAAAAATTTGATAAAAGAATTGACAATATGGTATTCAATGTGACAAATCCAACCATATAAATAAATGAAGTGACAAAGAAATAGTCCATAAAAAATCAGTGCAAATTAAGTCCAATTAAGGTGAGCATCTGTGATTAATCAGGAAAGGGATCCTCCACCAAAAAGGTCACCCAATGTGTGGGAAATGAAATCTCCTTACCAGAGACAAAGACCGGGCTTTCAACGGTCTAATTCAGCATAAGGATGTTTAAAGTCTTCCTTGAAAAGACTATTCCAGACACTGCTATGAATCACCAGTATTGATAACTCCAAAAGATAGAATCCCATTCAAATCCGCTCCAGTTAAACATTGGTGTTCATAAAAAATAAAGAATGGTAGGAAACCACATAGTGCATTACTGTGTAAACATTGAGCTTTAATAAAAACAGGTGTGCACTTACAGCAAAAACTTTGGAATCTCGCATGTGGGATATGGTATGGAAGGGATGGCGTTTCCTCAAGCCTCCGTTCGCTTCGTGTCTCCGTCCGTCGCGTGTCTCTCCCTCTAACGTGATGACGTCACTGTGGCTAAGCTCCTTCTACGCGTTTCGTCGCAATACGGACGTCTACGGGGATAGGCTGCCTGAGAGAACGTGATCACGAAGCTCATTATAAATAGCCTCATCCGCCATGATGGAAGAGGGCAAAATCAATGCGAGCTTATGGGAAAGAAAAAACGGAGCGTGCACGTGTTAATGTGCGACGCATAAACGAAGCTAATTGTGGGAAGAAATGTTAATATTCAGATAGATGCCATCTTGTGGACAAAAGGGAGTAAGACACGTGGACGGAAAAAACGAAGCAAAGGATACTATAGGAAACACCATCGCAGCTATCAATGACTTAACATCTCTTAATGAAAGTATGACATGCAAGGCCTGTACAACACATATCTCCTCTAAACATGCACAAATACATATATGTCATGAATCCTATATCTAATTACAAGATCATAAATTTCTTGATATATTTGAATTATATTTGTATATTGAAAACATTAGAAGATCAAGAAAAAAAAACAAAAATATGATAAAAATATTAAAAATATGTTAAAAACATTATTAAAAAGAAGATGGACATAAAAATATGAACTTAAAAAATGTGGACGGGAACAAAAACTAACTAAGCATTATTTAAAAAACAATTGATGTCCCAATCCACATTTAACCCATGAGGCCTATATGATCGCATATTGAAAATCCAGCGGGTCTCAAGCTGGGAGATAGTGCGCACTTTATTTGTACCCCTCCAGTGTGGACGTAATTTTTCCATAGGTAGAAACAATGTACCATCAATACTTTGGGCATGATGCTTCGCATAATGTTTAGATAAATTATGTTTAGAGAATCCTCTACCTATGTTACCTACATGTTCATTTAATCTAATATTAACAGCTCGTTTGGTTCGTCCTATGTATTGTTTTTTACAGGGACACTGTATTAAGTAAACCACATGGTCACTTGTACAGGTAATAAATGTCTCGATGTCATATATCTTAAGGGTCTGAGTAGATTGAAAAGTAGTAAGCTTACGTCCCTGAAATGCATTAATTTTGCAAATATTGCATTTTCGACATGGATAAAAACCCTTCATTTCTTGAAAAAAATTTACTACTTTAGGAGGATCTATTATATTTGGGGCAACTTTTAAACGTAATGATGGTGCTCCTCTAAAAATTACTATGGGTTTCTCTGGAATGATCGATCCCAATATCTGATCATTCTTTAAAACACCCCAATGTTTTCTTAAGATCTTTTTTACAGAGAAGTGTTGGTCAGAGAACCCAGTAATTAAAGCGAAGCTGAAAAAATCTTTATTATCAGTATCTGTCTTTTTTGTGGTTAAAAGCTGATCTCTATTTAAAGTACTGACAGTCAAAATAGTTTCATCAATACTGTCTTCTTTATAGCCTTTATCTAAGAATTTCTTCTTTATAATTTGGGCCTGTTGTTGAAAATCATGTAGGGAGGTACAATTGCGTCTAATTCTCTGGAATTGTCCCTTTGGGACAGCCTTAAGCCATTGTGAGTGATGGCAGCTCGTAGTAGGGATGTATGCATTGCGATCAGTTTCTTTAAAATGGGTCATAGTAGTTAATGTCTCATCTTTAGCAATGATAATAAGATCCAAAAAATTAATTGTGGATGCACTAATATCATATTTTAAAAAAATTCCTCGGTCATTAATATTTAAGCTGGATAAAAAACTATCAAGGGATGGGGTATCACCTTCCCAGATCACCAAAATGTCATCAATGTAACGTTTCCACAATTTGAGTTGACTTGGAGGGTTGACATCAATGACTTCTTTTTCCCAGAAAGACATGAACAAGTTTGCCACACTAGGGGCAAACTTGGCGCCCATTGCTACTCCGCATTTCTGTAAATAATAATCACCACCAAACCAAAAATAATTATGGCTGGTTGCAAACACCAAAAGGTTAGCAATAAAATCTCTTTGAATAACTGAAAGTGACTTATCTTGCTGTAAGTAAAAACGGACCGCCTCTAGGCCATGATGGTGTGAAATGACCGTGTACAATGAATTTACATCAGCAGTGGCCAATAAAAATCCATTCTTCCATTCACAATCTTTTAGTAAATTGATAACCTGGGTGGTATCACGTAAATAGGATGGGGTGGAGATAACCAATGGCTGTAAGAACTCATCTATATATTTGCCGATACGTGCCGTTATAGAGTCTAAACCACTTATGATCGGACGACCCGGTGGATTGGTGGTACTTTTATGCACCTTAGGCAGGTAATATATCACTGGTACTCTCGGTGCTGATGGAATTAAGTGAGCTTTTTCTTTTTTATTTAAAACACCCAGTGAGAAACCTTCATTTATTAAGGCCTGGAGTTCTTTCCTATATTTTACTGTTGGATTGTTGGCTAAAAGGCTGTAAGTGGTGGTGTCAGACAAAAGCCTATGCATTTCAGCTATGTAATCGCTTTTGTCCAAGACCACCACTCCACCACCCTTATCCGCTGGACGTACAACCAGATCATTACGTTTACAGATTTGTTTCAGTTGACTTTGAAATTCAAATGTATTTCTAGATCTGGGAACTTTCAGGTCCGCTATATCCTTTAAAACAAGCTCCTTAAAAGTCTGTAAAGAAGATGAAATAAAACCTGGTGGGTTATATAAAGAAGCATTTGCCAATTTGGTGTGTCTGGTTGGAACCACAACATCACCAATCGGCTCACTACTTGCTGATGGTAGAGAACCTGCTGGTGCACCTACATATGTAACCCGATTTTGGTCTCTAACTCCCATAGGGTTAAGAAGAAAATGCCTCTTAATGTTCAGTTTTCTAATTAGTTTGTGGGCATCTATGAAGGTCTCGAATTTGTCAAGAGTTCGTGGGGGAGCAAACTTTAAACCCTGACTGAGTAGGGCCTGCTCACCTTGTGAAAGTTGGGCCGAACTAAGGTTAAAGACTCCTGAAATATTTATCTCTTTCTTTTCTTTGGTCCTGACCCTCCTCCCCCCTCTGACACCCCTCTTTCTTCGTGAGGCCTTTTTGGTCTGTTGTTGTCCATGGGAAAAAAACGAGGTGACTGGTTCCTTTCATGCACTTGGGGTGTGTCATATTCACGTCTGAACCTTCTTGAATGGTCCAAATATTCTTCAGGGTGTCTAAAGGTACTAGATTCATCCACTGCGTCACTACCCCCATAATGCATAAGGGGGGCGAATCTGTTTTGGATTGGAACATGATTATTCCTAGGGGTATATCCATAATTCCGACCATTATGGTGCACCCCTCGTGTATCATGATGATCACGATCACGGCCAGAGTGAGTATACCCTTGGTAGCCTCTCAGTGGGGAATCATAAGCACCCTCATGGCTCACATGACCATAGAGGCCACGGTCATCGTCATAATACGAAGGCCTCCTCCTACGAGGTGGATGATGGTTTACACCTCCCCCATATTGACCCTCAAGTGTTTCTACCCGGGGTCTTAGTTTTTTTGATCTATTATGACCTTTTTTAGGTTTCACCGAGGTGTAGCCATTAGTGTGGGGGACGTTAGTGTGACCAGTTCCTCTTATACTGGAATTTGCACCAGAGCAGGATGGAATTTGTGTCGGAATAATGCCTTCTTGAGTAGCATTAATCTGATGGGACATAGAACCCGAGACAACTTCCATAGTTTCATCTATCTTAGCCTGCCATTTGAATACTAATTTATTAGAATAGTCAACAGAATCCCTGTTATACTTTTTCTTTTTCTTCAGTTTTTGTTCTTGATCCTCTTTTTCTAAAAAGATTTTCAGAGAGTTCGATTTAGTTTTATAAATTTCATCTTCTTTAAACGGAGTAAGCTTCTCATTGAGTTTGATCACCTCTTCATTGAGTGATCTTAATTTCCCCCGTTTTTTATCAATTAAAAATTGTAGGAATTTGGTCATGTGAGCCATGAGGGTGCTTATGATTCCCCACTGAGAGGCTACCAAGGGTATACTCACTCTGGCCGTGATCGTGATCATCATGATACACGAGGGGTGCACCATAATGGTCGGAATTATGGATATACCCCTAGGAATAATCATGTTCCAATCCAAAACAGATTCGCCCCCCTTATGCATTATGGGGGTAGTGACGCAGTGGAGACACCCTGAAGAATATTTGGACCATTCAAGAAGGTTCAGACGTGAATATGACACACCCCAAGTGCATGAAAGGAACTAGTCACCTCGTTTTTTTCCCATGGACAACAACAGACCAAAAAGGCCTCACGAAGAAAGAGGGGTGTCAGAGGGGGGAGGAGGGTCAGGACCAAAGAAAAGAAAGAGATAAATATTTCAGGAGTCTTTAACCTTAGTTCGGCCCAACTTTCACAAGGTGAGCAGGCCCTACTCAGTCAGGGTTTAAAGTTTGCTCCCCCACGAACTCTTGACAAATTCGAGACCTTCATAGATGCCCACAAACTAATTAGAAAACTGAACATTAAGAGGCATTTTCTTCTTAACCCTATGGGAGTTAGAGACCAAAATCAGGTTACATATGTAGGTGCACCAGCAGGTTCTCTACCATCAGCAAGTAGTGAGCCGATTGGTGATGTTGTGGTTCCAACCAGACACACCAAATTGGCAAATGCTTCTTTATATAACCCACCAGGTTTTATTTCATCTTCTTTACAGACTTTTAAGGAGCTTGTTTTAAAGGATATAGCGGACCTGAAAGTTCCCAGATCTAGAAATACATTTGAATTTCAAAGTCAACTGAAACAAATCTGTAAACGTAATGATCTGGTTGTACGTCCAGCGGATAAGGGTGGTGGAGTGGTGGTCTTGGACAAAAGCGATTACATAGCTGAAATGCATAGGCTTTTGTCTGACACCACCACTTACAGCCTTTTAGCCAACAATCCAACAGTAAAATATAGGAAAGAACTCCAGGCCTTAATAAATGAAGGTTTCTCACTGGGTGTTTTAAATAAAAAAGAAAAAGCTCACTTAATTCCATCAGCACCGAGAGTACCAGTGATATATTACCTGCCTAAGGTGCATAAAAGTACCACCAATCCACCGGGTCGTCCGATCATAAGTGGTTTAGACTCTATAACGGCACGTATCGGCAAATATATAGATGAGTTCTTACAGCCATTGGTTATCTCCACCCCATCCTATTTACGTGATACCACCCAGGTTATCAATTTACTAAAAGATTGTGAATGGAAGAATGGATTTTTATTGGCCACTGCTGATGTAAATTCATTGTACACGGTCATTTCACACCATCATGGCCTAGAGGCGGTCCGTTTTTACTTACAGCAAGATAAGTCACTTTCAGTTATTCAAAGAGATTTTATTGCTAACCTTTTGGTGTTTGCAACCAGCCATAATTATTTTTGGTTTGGTGGTGATTATTATTTACAGAAATGCGGAGTAGCAATGGGCGCCAAGTTTGCCCCTAGTGTGGCAAACTTGTTCATGTCTTTCTGGGAAAAAGAAGTCATTGATGTCAACCCTCCAAGTCAACTCAAATTGTGGAAACGTTACATTGATGACATTTTGGTGATCTGGGAAGGTGATACCCCATCCCTTGATAGTTTTTTATCCAGCTTAAATATTAATGACCGAGGAATTTTTTTAAAATATGATATTAGTGCATCCACAATTAATTTTTTGGATCTTATTATCATTGCTAAAGATGAGACATTAACTACTATGACCCATTTTAAAGAAACTGATCGCAATGCATACATCCCTACTACGAGCTGCCATCACTCACAATGGCTTAAGGCTGTCCCAAAGGGACAATTCCAGAGAATTAGACGCAATTGTACCTCCCTACATGATTTTCAACAACAGGCCCAAATTCTAAAGAAGAAATTCTTAGATAAAGGCTATAAAGAAGACAGTATTGATGAAACTATTTTGACTGTCAGTACTTTAAATAGAGATCAGCTTTTAACCACAAAAAAGACAGATACTGATAATAAAGATTTTTTCAGCTTCGCTTTAATTACTGGGTTCTCTGACCAACACTTCTCTGTAAAAAAGATCTTAAGAAAACATTGGGGTGTTTTAAAGAATGATCAGATATTGGGATCGATCATTCCAGAGAAACCCATAGTAATTTTTAGAGGAGCACCATCATTACGTTTAAAAGTTGCCCCAAATATAATAGATCCTCCTAAAGTAGTAAATTTTTTTCAAGAAATGAAGGGTTTTTATCCATGTCGAAAATGCAATATTTGCAAAATTAATGCATTTCAGGGACGTAAGCTTACTACTTTTCAATCTACTCAGACCCTTAAGATATATGACATCGAGACATTTATTACCTGTACAAGTGACCATGTGGTTTACTTAATACAGTGTCCCTGTAAAAAACAATACATAGGACGAACCAAACGAGCTGTTAATATTAGATTAAATGAACATGTAGGTAACATAGGTAGAGGATTCTCTAAACATAATTTATCTAAACATTATGCGAAGCATCATGCCCAAAGTATTGATGGTACATTGTTTCTACCTATGGAAAAATTACGTCCACACTGGAGGGGTACAAATAAAGTGCGCACTATCTCCCAGCTTGAGACCCGCTGGATTTTCAATATGCGATCATATAGGCCTCATGGGTTAAATGTGGATTGGGACATCAATTGTTTTTTAAATAATGCTTAGTTAGTTTTTGTTCCCGTCCACATTTTTTAAGTTCATATTTTTATGTCCATCTTCTTTTTAATAATGTTTTTAACATATTTTTAATATTTTTATCATATTTTTGTTTTTTTTTTCTTGATCTTCTAATGTTTTCAATATACAAATATAATTCAAATATATCAAGAAATTTATGATCTTGTAATTAGATATAGGATTCATGACATATATGTATTTGTGCATGTTTAGAGGAGATATGTGTTGTACAGGCCTTGCATGTCATACTTTCATTAAGAGATGTTAAGTCATTGATAGCTGCGATGGTGTTTCCTATAGTATCCTTTGCTTCGTTTTTTCCGTCCACGTGTCTTACTCCCTTTTGTCCACAAGATGGCATCTATCTGAATATTAACATTTCTTCCCACAATTAGCTTCGTTTATGCGTCGCACATTAACACGTGCACGCTCCGTTTTTTCTTTCCCATAAGCTCGCATTGATTTTGCCCTCTTCCATCATGGCGGATGAGGCTATTTATAATGAGCTTCGTGATCACGTTCTCTCAGGCAGCCTATCCCCGTAGACGTCCGTATTGCGACGAAACGCGTAGAAGGAGCTTAGCCACAGTGACGTCATCACGTTAGAGGGAGAGACACGCGACGGACGGAGACACGAAGCGAACGGAGGCTTGAGGAAACGCCATCCCTTCCATACCATATCCCACATGCGAGATTCCAAAGTTTTTGCTGTAAGTGCACACCTGTTTTTATTAAAGCTCAATGTTTACACAGTAATGCACTATGTGGTTTCCTACCATTCTTTATTTTTTATGAACACCAATGTTTAACTGGAGCGGATTTGAATGGGATTCTATCTTTTGGAGTTATCAATACTGGTGATTCATAGCAGTGTCTGGAATAGTCTTTTCAAGGAAGACTTTAAACATCCTTATGCTGAATTAGACCGTTGAAAGCCCGGTCTTTGTCTCTGGTAAGGAGATTTCATTTCCCACACATTGGGTGACCTTTTTGGTGGAGGATCCCTTTCCTGATTAATCACAGATGCTCACCTTAATTGGACTTAATTTGCACTGATTTTTTATGGACTATTTCTTTGTCACTTCATTTATTTATATGGTTGGATTTGTCACATTGAATACCATATTGTCAATTCTTTTATCAAATTTTTGATCATTCTTTTGGTCATTTATTTTACATTTATTTTTATGAATGTTGCATTCAACTTTTTAAGATATATTTCACATATATATTTTTCACAGGTTTAAATATTAGCGCCGTATTATCTTGTTTTTTGTTTCTTTGTTTACTATGGTATTTTAGTATTAATACTGGCAGCTTTTCACAGAAATTAATTTTTTTCACTGTTAATTTATTTACACGTTAGCGCAGTGTTTTTTTCTGTCTATACAGAGAAATCCCTTTCCATATTTTACTTTCGGACAGTTGGTGGTTGGTGAGCATCGATGCTTGATGAAGGATTTACAATGAGGGATATTTTTAGGTATTTTTTTTTTAAATAAATGACTTTTCAAATGTTTGGGTGTCTTTATTTCTTTGTTGCACTTACCTGGTGGGGGGCAGCATATGGGGGCTCCATTATTTCTAAAGATAGTTCCCAGATTCTGATGTGGCCTACAAAGTCACCAGTCCGGGGAAGTGGGGAAGAGGCTTTCATCCACAATAACATAGTGACATGGGGCCAGATTCACAAAAGAGATACGACGGAGTATCTCAGATACTCCGTCGTATCTCTCAGAGTATCTATGCGACTGATTTATAGAATCAGTTACACATAGATATCCCTTAGATCCGACAGGTGTAATGGACTTACACTGTCCGATCTTAGGATGCAGTACAGCGGCCGCCGCTGGGGGGAGTTCGTGTCGTAAACCAGCGTTGGGTATGCAAATTAGGAGTTACGGCGATCCACAAAGGTTTTTCCCGCCGTTACGTCGTCGCAAGTGTTAGATTTCCGTCGCAAAGATAGTGCACCTTTAACATGGTGGAAAAGTACTCCACCATGTTAAAGTATGCCCGTCTTTCCCGCGTCGCTTTTGAATTTTTTTTACATTTTTTCTTTTTCCCGGCGTAAGTGCTTTGTTGACTTTGCGATTCTCAAAACGTCGGCGCGTCGTAATTTCGCGCAAAGCACGTTGGGAAATTTTCGACGGGAGCATGCGCAGTACGTCCGGCGTGGGAGCGCGCCTAATTTAAATGGTACCCGCCCCATTTAAATTGGACCGCCTTGCGCCGGACGTGTTTAAGATACACTGCCGCAAATTTCCAGGTAAGTGCTTTGTGGATCGGGCACTTAGACTGAAAACTTGCGGCGGTGTAACGTAAACGGTTTACGTTGCGCTGCGCCGCGGGTATGTGAATCTGGCCCAAAATGCTTTGCCAGCAGTTTAAATTGGTAGCAAATTACATTTTGTTCCTGGCCTCTTAAAAAACAAAACAAAATAAACAAAAAAAAAACAGAACCTAGGTCCCCTAAGAACTGTACATAACACCATAATGCTATATTTTAGGGGAACCTTTGGATGAGTCTGTGTGCATTTTTTTATTTTAAATAATCCAGCAGGTAAATGTAATGTTGCCTTTGTTAATGTCAGTGCTTAAGAAAAACAGTCTGAATTATATTGTGCATTAGTACATATTTCCCAGGGCAGTGCTTGCCCTCTAACTCTATGCTGTTTTATTGATAACCCTTTGCCAGAAAATGGGCATTTTAAATTTGACAGATTCAGCTCCTTTTGATTTCAATAGGGTACACAGTGGCGTAGCGACAGGGGTCACAACAGTGACCCCACTCTTGCTCTGGAATGGGGGGGCATGCATCTGGTAGAGAGAGGCTGTCAGACCAAATTCCCCATCATGCATTGGCACTGGGAGCCCCATCAGACAGTGAACACTCTCAGAAAAGTCAAAGCAAAGAAGAAGAGGTGTCTTCTTGAGTGCTGTGCTCTCTGCCTCCCCCTACAGTGCAGTACCTGCTGTGTGATTGAAGGTACTGTACTGCTGATTATTTTAAAGGCTGTGTGGTTGCGTGTGAATTTTTATCTGTGTTTCTATATCTGTTTGTATGTGTGAAGAACATTTTATCCATAACATGACACACTGCAACGTATTCCACCCAACCTATGACACACTGCAAAGCATTTCACCCATCCTATTATGCGCTGCAGAGCATTCCACCTATCACATAACACACTGCAGAACATTCCAACCTTCCCATGTTACTACAGAGCATTTCATCCATCCCATGATGCACTGCAGAGCATTCCACCCATACCATTATGCACTGCAGAACATTGCACCCATCCCATGACACTGCAGAGAATTATACTCATCCCATGACACTGCCGAGCATTTAACCTGACACAATGCAGAGCATTACACCTATCCCATGTTACTGCAAAGCATTCCATCCATCCCATGATATGCTGCAGCAAGGCAGTCGCTCTGTGCCAGATCACGTACCTAGTACGTGATCTGACACTTCCTTGTCTGGGGTGCATGCATGTGCCGCGTGACCCACTACAGGTGTGATTGGACATTACGTCTTCTGGGACCCACCAATCATTCAGGTCTGCCTATGTAAACAAGGCAGGCATCCATTCTGTGAGAGAGGAATGTACTGATCCTGTGTTTCTGCTAAGCAGAAACACAGATATTTGCCTTCCCCCAGTCAAATGACCTCCCGACATTTAGAAAGCACTCCCTAGGAAAACATTTAACCCTTTGATCACCCTGATGTTACCTCCCAGTGTCATTAGTACAATGACAGTGAATATATATTTTTTTTAGCACTGATCGCTGTATTAGTGACACTGGTCCCCAAAAAAGTGTCAAAAGTGTCAGTTAGGTGTCCGATTTGTCCGCCTCAAAATAGCAGACCCGCTATAAGGTCACTGATTGCCGCCATTACTACAAAAATATATTAAGAAAAAATAAAGAAAAATATCCCCATTAGACATGTGCACAACAAAAATGTTCATATTTTTTTGTTCCGTTTCGTCTCATTCCGTAGTTTCGTAAAGATTCGTAATTTCGTAAGACTCAAGTTTTCCTATTCTGACCCGTTCGTATTTCGAAAGACGCAAGTTTTCCTATTCGGACCCGTTCGTATTTCGTAAGACGCAAGTTTTTCTATTCGGACCCGTTCGTATTTCGTAAGACGCAAGTTTTCCTATTCGGACCCGTTTGTATTATCGTAACCGTTTTATTTTTGTTTATACTGAATGATTCGTAATTTTGTCTAATTTATTTTCGTTGATTCGAAATTCATAATTTTGTTAGATAATCATTTTCGTTTAATGGATTCGTAATTTTGTACTTTCGTAAATACAAAGCAACACGCGGCTAATCCATATTAAGATATACTTTCTCTTAAGCCCCGTACACACGATCAGACTTTTTGCCAACAAACGTCAAAATTTGCGTTTTCCAAAAAATTTGACCGTGTGTACGCTCTATCGGATAAACTTTTTCGGTTTCAAAAGTCTGGCCAACTCCCTTCGGACAAAAATCCACGGAAACGTTTGTTTGAAGTCTGATCGTGTGTACGAGGCTTTACACTGTACAATGTGACTCAGCACAAAAGAGATAAGCTGATTAAATAAGATATTAAGTAATCACTCACTAACTACACTGCCCAGTGCCCATTCTAAAGAACGATACAAGTACACAAATTTACGAACAGACAAAGAAACGGATTTACAAAACACACAAATAAAAATACGAACATACGAATGAAAATACGAACAGACAAAGGATTTAAAATACGGAATGCAAATCGTTCGTTATAGATGTAATTTTCGTTCTTTTGCTTTTTCTGTGTTTCGTATTTATAGTAAATTTGTCCAATCGTACGTTCGTATTTTTACTTGTTCGTTATCTTGCTTATTCGTAATTCCGGAATTTTTTCGTATTTTGGTTCAAATTCAAATTCATAAGAAAATCCATTTGTTATGAACGGGAACGCACATATCTAATCCCCATAGTTTGTAGAAGCTATAACTTTTGCAAAAACTTTGTTTTAACAATTTAATGTAACAGAATACATATTGGCCTAAATTTATGAAGAAATTTGATAAAAAAAAAAAAATATTGGCTATTATTTATAGCACAAAGTAAAAAAAAAATATATATTTTTTTCAAAATTGTCTGTAATTTTTTGTTTAGAGAGAGACATCAATTTTATCTGGATACAGAGTCGTACGGCCGCACATTTGTCAGTTAAAGGCTGCGTTCACACCTGAGCGGAGGTCGTTCGGTCATTTTTTCGGCGTTTTGTCACTTGTATTCATGCTTATTTGCGCGTTTGCATACAGCGTCGTCCGACGTTTTTGTACTTTTGTACGTTTTATATCTTAGCCAATAGGAAAAATTATCATCTTTTCATCACTTGTTGCTATGTTGGTAGATTTTTTTTATCTTCTGCCTGGGTGAAATGTTCTATTGATTAAAGTGACAAAACGCCCATAGCAAATGCTCATTGTCGCGCTAGTCGCTTGAATCAAGAGTTTCCATTACTTTCTATGGGTAATATAAACGCTCAAAAATGCACAAACCCGCCCGATTGATACAAGAACATTATTGCTGTACAAAGTGAAGGTAGGAAGAACAAAAAAATAATTACGTTGAGAAGAACGGTTTCTGTTCTTGGCTTTGGATGTCGCGGTTTTCTCCCCCTGAGTGGTCCCGGTATGAGTCACAAGGGAGCTTTTTTGGCCGTTGACACACCCACTTTTCTTGATTCTGCTGGTCATAATATTCACAGACGTCCTGCCCAGGTAGATCGAAATTGCACGTAACCTCTTCTTCAATTCCATTTTTCTCATAGTAGCCTTTAAAGAGCACCTGTAAGCCAAAACTAAACACATTCAGTTCTAACAAACTGTTAATGAGGATTTCCAGTAAAAAAATATTAATACTTATGTAGCACTACCCCCATAGGAGCTGCTGGTTTAGATTTGGGTTTTGCACGTTACCTCTAAGTTCATTGTCTAGGGAAGAAAGTCTGTAGAAATTGCAATGTCCACACAAGATGTAAAACCTTCAACTGTTATGCCGCGTACACACGACCGTTTTTCGGGATGTAAAAAATGACTTTAAAAACGATCTTGTGTGGGCTCCAGAGCATTTTTCACAATCTAAAAAAATGGGCATTAAAAATTTAGAACATGCTCTAAATTTTCATGTCGTTTTTAACGTTGTCGGTTTTTAACGTTGTCATTTTTAACGTCGTAAAAAATGGTCGTGTGTGGGCTTTAACGACGTGAAAAAAACACGCATGCTCAGAAGCAAGTTATGAGACGGGAGCGATCGTTCTGGTAAAACTAGCGTTCGTAATGGAGATAGCACATTCATCACGCTGTAACAGACTGAAAAGCACGAATTGTCTTTACTTTGGATTAGTGGGGTAGATTCAGAGAGCAATTGCATCTGCGTAACCATAGTTACGCAGCGCAATTGCTTACTTGCCGCGGCATTTCGAATGCTCCTGATTCAGGAACCTTGTTACGCCGACTGCAGCCTAAGATATGACTAGCATAAGGCTCTTATGCCAGTCATATCGTAGGCTGCATTCTTGCGATGGCCGCTAGGGGGCGTTCCCGCAGTGGTCAGCGTATAGTATGCAAATTGCATACTAACGCCGATTCACAACCCTACGCGAGCCCTGCGTACGCAGTTTACGTCGGATGCGTACGTCGGTTTTTGCGTAAGGCTGCCCCTGCTATTAGCAGGGGCAGCCAATGCTACGTATACCCGTCGTTCCCGCGTCGCGAATTTAACATTTGACGTCGTTTGCGTAAGTTAATCGTGAATGGCGCTGGACGCCATTCACATTCACTTTGAAGCAAATGACGTCCTTGCGAGGTCATTTGCCGCAATGCACGTCGGGAAAGTTTCCCGACGGAGCATGTGCACTACGTTCGGTGCGGGAACGCGCCTAATTTAAATGATCCACGCCCCCTACGGGATCATTTAAATTGCGCGCTCTTACGCCGGGCATTTTTCAGCAGCGCCCACGCAATCTACGGAGCTACTGCTCCGTGAATCAAGCATAGCGCAGGAAATTTACGGAGGCTCAGCGGCAAAACGGTGCGCTGCGCCTCCGTAATAAATGGGCAAATGTACCTGAATCTACCCCAGTGTATTTTGGTTATATGAATCAAACATATTTCTATATTTTTTTGTGGGTCAAGTTAGCACAACCCCATTGCGCAACATGTCTGCTTGACGAACGGACGTTCAGAAACAAACAAAATTGCACGAAACTGAAAATTGCGAATGCACACAGACGAAACCTCTACTAACTCTCGATTAGCAGAAAGATCCCAAAGGGTGACGCCGGAAAATTGAACTTCCTCTTTTAAACTCTCGTCAGTATGTTGAAACGTCACTACGTTTATGTTTGTTGCCGAAAAAGTCAGAGCGTGTGTATGCTATGGGTGTGACCGGACAACTCCCTTCGGACAAAAATCCAAGGGAAAGTTTGTTTGATGTCCGATTGTGTGTACAAGGCTTTACTAACAGCAAAAACCAATGGACATTATTCTGTACTCCTATTTCTGGACCGTCCGGCTGCCTTTGATACAGTTGACCACCCCTCCTCCTCAAAAAACACTACTCCTTTGGTCTCCATGACTGGCTCTCATCCTACCTATCCCACTTCACCTTTAGTGTCACTTACAACTCTACTTCCTCCTCTCCCTTTTCTTTTCTCCATTGGAGAAGGTTTTTTTCTTGGACCTCTTCTTTTTTTCAATCTACACCTCCTCCCTGGGTCAGCTGATAGCCTCCCATGGCTTTCAATGTAATTTCTACGCTGACGACACCCAAATCTATCTCTCCACCCCTCAACTCACTCCATCGGACTCCTCACGCATCACTAATTTACTAACAGACATGTCTGTCTGGATGTCACACCACTTCCTCAAACTCAACTTGTCCAAAACCGAGCTCATGATATTTCCTCTCCCATGTGCCTCTTCTCCTGACTTCTCTGTCCAGAGCATTGGCACAACCATCAACCATTCCCCACATGCCAGGGTGCTAGGAGTTATCCTTGACTCTGAACTCTCCTTTCGGCCCCACATCCAATCACTTTCTAAAGCATGCTGCCTGACCCTGCAATCCCTGCATTGGCTGCCACTCACCCAACAAATTCAATTAAAAATACTAACAATAACTTTCAAAGCCATCCACAACAGCTACATCACTAACCTAATCTCAAAATACCAACCAAATCATCAAGATCTCCTGCTCTCTAGCTCCCTTGTCACCTTCTCCCATATTCACCTCCAGGACTTCTTCTGAGCCTCTCCGATCCTTTGGAATTCCCTACCCCAATCTGTCCAAATATCTCCAACTCTCTCCACCTTTAGGCGTTCCCTGAAAACTTTTCTCTGCAGAGAAGCCTATCTTGCCTCCACCTAACAACTGTACTTTTATTTTCTTCTTCCACATTTAAGGGGAACTCCATGCCAAAATGTTAAAAATAATTGGCGTGGGATCCCCCCCAAAATCTATACCATACCTTTATCTGAGCAAGCAGCCTGGCAGACCAGAATAGGGGGGAATGAGAGAGTGCCCCCCTCCTGAACCATACCAGGCCTCTTGCCCACAACAAAGCACCTTGTCCCCATGGTGATGGGGACAAGGGTCTCTTTCCCCCAACCCTGGTCCAGTGGTTGTGGGGGTCTGCAGGCCAGGGGCTTATCAGAATCTGGAAGCCACCTTTAACAAAGATTCCGGCTTACCCCCTATGTGAATGGGTAGGAATAAATTGTACCCCTACCCATTCACCCAAAAAAGTGTCAAAAAGTGAAAACCACATTAGACAGTTTTTGACAATTTCAATATTAAAAAAAATAAGTGTCCATCTATCTTCAATCACACTGCCCGATGTACCTGTAAAAAAAAAAGCTCTGCCTCAATGGGAGGCATCCTGCAGACTGCTGTCTCTTGGCTGTGACAGCTGTTATATAGACAAATGCGGGGCCACCCAGTGACGTAACCAAGTGACCCCACCCCTTCTGATGTCATGTGCCATCACCCGGGGGCATCCGGCTACATCAGTGTGTGGCCTATTTTGGAGTATTTTTTTTTTGGGCCGTCGGGCGGCGTGATTGAAGACGAATGGACATCGCGGGACACTTTTTTTTATAAAGGAATTGTCAAAAACTGTGTATTGTGGTTTTTACTTTTTTAACACTTTTTTTGTGAGTGGGTAGGGGTAAATTGTACCCCATACCCATTCACATAGGGGGGCTGGGATCTTATAAGCCCCCCGCATGCAGACCCCCACAACCAATGGCCAAATTTGTAGGGACGAGACGCTTTTGGGGGGAACCCCATAGAACCCTTCACATGTTGAGGGCAAGCGGCCTGGTATGGTTCAGGGGAGGGGGGAACTCGCTCCCCCTTTTCCTGGCCTTCCAGGCAGCTTGCTCAGACAAGGGTCTATTATGGATTTTGGGGGGACCCCACACTGTTTTTTTTTTTAATATCCATACCAGACCCGAAGGGTATGGACTGGGGGGGGGCTGGATTTTCTTATTTTTGGTTTATACAACTTCTTCTGGTTATTCATATGAGCAAATAAAAATCCGGATGGCCGCACTCAAAAAATAGTTGTTTCCTTTATTGAAGATAGAGTCCGTACAAAAACAGATTAAAATTGCAAACTGAAATTTTATTCTGTTTTTGTACGGACAGTGGCCCATATTCTCTCTAAAAATCCGCGGGCTGCGCTTAAGGCACTTACACTCCGCTGTCCCAACTTACAGGAGCAAGTGTTGTATTCCCCAAACACTTGCTCCGTAAGTTGGGACGGCGGAGTGTAAATGCCCTGGCGTAGCCTGGCGGATCTCCAAGGGGGCGGCTTGTATTCAAATTAAGCGCGCCCCCGATTCTAATGAACTGCGCATGCGCCGGGCTTCAAAAAGCCCAGTGCGCATGCTCCAGTTCTCGGCGGAAAACGTCAATGACGCCGACGTGTGCGTCATTGACGTAAAGTCGTATTCAAGAACGACTTACGGAAACAACGTACCCGACGAAAAAACACGACGCGGACCCGACGCCATCCGTAACATGGCCTACGTGGGACTTGCGGAAATGTAATCCTCCATATAGTAGGACTAAATTTCCGCTTACGCAAACGACGTTAGCGACGGTTACGCGATGCGAACTCGTTCGGGAATCGGCGTAGAAGTCCTTCACGTAAATGCCATCTAGCGGCGGCCGGCGTCATTACATTTAAGATCCGCCAGTGTAAGTGACTTACAAATGGCGGATCTTAAGTGTATCTATGCAAAAATGATTCTACGAATCAGTCGCATAGATACACGGGCCAAAAAAGGGAGATACGATGGAGTATCCTGAGATACTCCATCGTAACTTCTATGAGAATATGGCCCTCTATCTTCAATAAAGGAAAGAACTATTTTTGGAGTGCGGCAATCCGTATCTTTATTTTCTCATATGAATAACCAGAAGAAGTTGTATAAACCAAAAATAAGAAAATCCAGCATTTGAGATTTGTGCTGGACTGAGAGCGGGTTTTAAAGCTATAAGTTGCACATCGAGTAATAGCTTGCAGTAAAATTGTAAGTTATTATTATAAACATACAGTATATTCATAGGGTCCGCTTAAGTTAGATAGGTATAACCATGTCACCAACCTGTTGTTAAAGGAGTTGTAAAGGAAAATGTTTTTTCACCTTAATGCAATCTATGCATTAAGGTGAAAAAACTTCAGTGTATACCACACCCTGCCGCCCCCCCCCCCCCCCCGAGCCCCCGTTTTACTTACCTGACCTGTCGAAAGTCCCGCGCGCAGTCCCGAGATCCTCTTCGCCGCTCAGCCTGCCCGCTGATTGGCTAGAGCGGATTGGATTGAGAGCAGCGCAGCCATTGGCTGGCGCTGCTGTCAATCACATCCAGTGATGCGGCGCGCTGAGGGGCGGGGCCGAGTGATACAGTGAGTGGCTATGGGCGCTCGCTGTACCACAGAAGCGCGCCCGCAATTGCTCACCACCATGCGAGCGCTCTCGCATGACTGTGGTCAGTACTTGCGGGGAGGACCAGAGACAGCCACTGAGGGACCCTCAGAAGACGTTGATCGGGGCAACTCTGTGCAAAACGAACTGCACAGTGGAGGTAAGTATGACATTTTTGTTATTTTAAATGACATTTTTTTACTAACACTTTAAGTACCCTTCCCCCGAAAAAAAGGAAACATTTAAGGGTGTAATATCAAAAGGCCACTAGGTGGCAGTGCCGGTCAGTCTTGATGATTCATAGAGCAGTCTATAGTGGATAGTCGTGACTTTTCATCTTTCTTTTCTGAGAAAAAATAAAAGTCATTATCCAAGCTGTATAATAGACTGCAATACGTATACGCCACAAAAGGCCACTAGGTGGTGGTATATAATCATGAATATGGAAAGTGTAGTAGTTGGTTATTGGTATTTTTTTTAATATTAGAGGATAGGTATAATCCTGGCTCCTGTATGGATGAGGAGAGAAGTGATCAGCTACAGCTTCAGCCAATTTCATGTCTGGTATGTCTCCTGTAGCGTTTTGGCAATGGGGTATGCCAGATAAGGGCCGGGGCTAGGTGTGGTGGGTGATATTTTCTTGGCACACTTTGGGCCCCTTAGTACCAATTGTGCATCGTTTACCACCTCAATACCGCGCCTATTCTGACTAACACCTGGATGTTCGGGTTCGGGTCCGAACCGAACTTAAAAAAAAAAGTTCGGGTTCGGGAACCCGAACCCGAACTCCGAACCCCATTGTAGTCAATGGGACACGGACTTTTAGAAAAAAAAATGCGCAGAGGTCCCCGCAAATTCAATAACCAGACCCTTTAGGTCTGGTATGGATATTAAGGGGAACCCCACCGTCAATTTAAAAAAAAAATGACATGCGGTTCCCCCTAAATATCCATAACCAGACCCTTAAGGTCTGGTATGGATATTAAGGGGAACCCTACCGTCAATTAAAAACAAAAAATGACGTGCGGTTCCCCCTAAATATCCATAACCAGACCCGTTATTCAAGCACGTTGACCTGGCCGGCCGCAGAAAAGAGGGGGGGACAGAGTGCGCCCCCCCCTCTCCTGAACCGCACCAGGCCACATGCCCTCAACATGCCCGGTGGTTGTGGGGGTATGAGGGCGGGAGGCTTATCAGAATCTGGAAGACCCCTTTAACAAAGGGGACCCCCAGATCCTGACCCCTCCCTGTGTGAAATGGTAATGGGGTACACTGTACCCCTACCATTTCACAAAGGAAGTGTAAAGTCTTGTAAAAAAAAACACACACACCGTAGAATAAAGTCCTTTATTAATAAAAAAATAAAAATGAAAAAACTCCAGCGGTGATAATCCACTCGTTCCCGGCTTCCTGCTCCAACGTTGTCCCGATCCTGCGACGGCTGCGGGTGATCTCCAGCGATGAAAAGATCCTGCGACAGCCGGGTGATCTCCGCTCCAGCGATGAGAAGATCCATCCGGAGCGCAGCATCCCCGACCTCCTCTCACCGCTGGACACAGCCCAGCGAATGACGTGCTGGAGCTGTGACATTACTTATATAGAGGAGGCAGGGCCACCCGTCACGTGACCCCGCACCCTCTGACGTACCCTCTGCTACGTCACTGGGGAAGCCCAGGAAGAGGGAAGCCGGGGGTTACACATGATATCAACACAAGCAAACCATAGTGTATTGGGTGACCCTTCTCTGCAAAAGTCCAGTGGGAGTGGTGTCCCGCTGTGCATGCCGGGAAGATGCCGTTTTTTGGGGTCCTTTGCCTCTCCTGGCGCGAGGTATTTGTGTGTGATTCCAGCCCCTAAACCACATTGGTCCGAGGCTGCATCTCTATTGAGTAGGCCCAGCTATGCTGGCTGGGGCCTATGATTCAAAAGGGGATCCCAAGCTGTCTATCCAAGTGAGGGAAGGGCTTAACAAAGGAAACCGGGGGAGGACCTGCCCTGGAGGAGACCAAGCAAACAAGCTAATGTCTCGGGATAGGCCTGGTGACTTTCATTATACAGGGATCCACAGCTCTACTGGTCTTACAGTCCGCCGGATCAGCTTAACCACTTCCATACCAGACAATTACGCCCCTTCCCGCCCAAGCCAATTTTCAGCTTTCAGCACTGTCGCAATTTGAATGACAATTGCACGGTCATGCTACACTGTACCCAAATGACATTTTTATCATTTTGTTCCCACAAATAGAGCTTTCTTTTGGCGGTATTTGATCACCTCTGCGATTTTTTTTTTTGTGCAACAACTAAAAAAAGACCGAAATTTTGGAAAAAAAATAAAAACTTATTTTTTTTCTGTTAATTTCTTTTGTAAATAAGTAAGTTTTCTTCTTCAATTATGGGCACTGATATGGCGGCACTGATGGGCACCGATGAGGTGGCACTGATGGGCACCGATAGGCGGCACTGATGGGCAATGATAGGCGGCGCAGGTATGCGGCACTGATGGGCACTCATAGGCGGCACTGATGGGCACTCATAGGCGGCACTGATGGGCACTCATAGGCGCACTGGGCACTCTTTTGCGGCACTGATGGGTGGCACTGACGGACACTTATGGGTGGCACATATGGGCACTGATAGGTGGGCACTGGGCATAGATGGGCACTAAGAGGTGGCACTGATGGACACTGGGTGGCACTGATGGACACTGGGTGACACTGAGGGGTGGCACTGATGGCATTGCCGGGCATCATTAGTCAGTGCCCATGTTGCCAGTCAGTGCCCATTTGTGGGCACTAATTGGCATTGATTGTATTCAATGTTGTTTTATTTTATTTATTGTTTTTTTTATCAATCTGTGCTCTATTTGGGAGTGCCCCCCGGTGGTCTAGTGTGGCAACCCGAGGGGGGGCTGCGCTGATAAACAATCAGCGCGAACCCCCCCTGTCAGACACGAGTGAGGAAGAGCCGATCAGCGGCTCTTCCTGTTTACATCGTGATCAGCCGTGGTTGGACACGGCTGATCACGTGGTAAAGAGCCTCCACCGGTGGCTCTTTACCGAGATCCGAGATGCAGGGTGTCAGACTGACACCCCGCATCACCGATCGCCGCGCTACGCGCCCCCGCGGGCGCGCGCCAGCATGAAATCCTGCAGGACGTCAATAGAGGTCCAGTCAGGATTTCACAACCACTTCCCGGACGTCAATTGACCATTGATCGGGCGGGAAGTGGTTAAAGGCTCTTTACTGTAAGGCTGGAAGTCCGGGATTAAATCCTGTGGCAGAGGATTCCTGGCTATCCATGATCATTCTCAGATGGTCTGTGGCAGAGACTGTTCTCATACTGGTCTGTGCATCATCCCGGCTGCTAGGCCATGTGAGAGGGGTCTGTCCGGGTGAGCAATACCCATTTAAGAGGGAGTGGTGACTGACTGATTGGAACTTTAGATATTTTTGTGCATTCTATACCGCGTACCTGAACCTTCTCCTTCTCTCTATACTCCTCACAAGTTTCATGCAGCAAAAAATAAAACCTAACAGTTGAAGGTTTTACATCTTGTGTGGACATTGCTATTTCTACAGACTTTCTTCCCCTGCGACATAGAACTTTGAGGAAAACGAGCAAAACCCAAATCTAAACCAGCAGCTCCTACGGGAGTAGTGCTACACTATCATTTGTTGCTTGTTCAAAGAATGCCCCTCAGCCATGAGCAGGCTGTGTACCCATCTGTGGAAATGTTGACTAATCACAAGTGGTATTCCTATATTGAGTATTGGTCTAGGAAAGGCCTTCAAACTGTGATGCGTGTGCCACAGAGTTAATGTTTTTTTTTTTGTTTTGTTTTTCACACCAGCAGTTTAATGAGCAAAAATGGGAAAATTTGGGTTAGCACAATTTCACAATTGCAATATCTATTCAGGGCCGCATTTAATGTTGATTGGACCCTTAAAAAAAAAATTCTTGGCCCCCTCCCCATACAATTTTGCTCTCCACCTGCTCTGAGACATACAATAAATATCCGCCAGACTTAAAATCAGTTTACTGTATCAGATCAGGCAGTGATTGCGATTGGTTGCCAGAGGTTACAGCATATCATTACCACTTACTGACTGGTTGCCAGAGGTTACATCACGCATTATGACTCACTAATTAGTTGCTAGAGGTTACAGCACACATTACGACTCACTGATTAGTTGCTAGAGGTTACAGCACATGATTTCTTCTTGTTGATAGGTTGCTAGAGATTACTGTGCAGTAATACTGCTCACTGATTGGTTGCTAGAGGGTACAGCACATCATCTCTTCACTGCAGAGGGGCATAATGTACATATTAATGCAGCCTTTATTTACATATGAATGCCGCCGGTGTGTTGTTGAGCTGGTTCCTCCATTGGAAAGTGTTCCTGCCTCGACTGCGCAGGCGAGGCCAGGCACGGCGCATGCACAGTAAGAGGCCACGGAAATCTCTGAGCCTCAACAGCTGATTGTCAGCTTAGACGCCTGCTTATACACAGCGCTCTATAATACACACCGCTCTACACAGCAAGGGGCGGATGTGATATTGAGCAGTGCTTTTTTGATTAGTTATCCACGCCGCTCTATACAGCAAGGGGTTGATGTAAGACGTCTATTTTATTGACAAAACCATCCCCCAAAAAAGGACCGCTCAATATCACATCCGCCCCTTGCTGTAAAGAGCGGCATGAATAACCAATCAAAAAAGCACTGCTCAATATCACATCCCCCCCTTGCTGTAAAGAGTGGCATGGACAACCAATCAAAAAAGCACTGCTCAATATCACATCCCCCCCTTGCTGTAAAGAGTGGCATGGACAACCAATCAAAAAAGCACTGCTCAATATCACATCCCCCCCCTTGCTGTAAAGAGTGGCATGGACAACCAATCAAAAAAGCACTGCTCAATATCACATCCGCCCCTTGCTGTAAAGAGTGGCGTGGATAACCAATCAAAAAGCGACTGCTCAATTTCACATCCGCCCCTTGCTGGCCCTTGCTGTATAGAGCGGCGTGTACTATAGAGTGTATAATCAGGCATTGAAAGCGAGCGCGTCTACATCTGACGAACAGCTGTTCCCGCTTAGAGTTGTCCGTCGGCTCAGATTGCGCCTGCGCACTCCGGAGGGAACCATATCGATAGGAGGAACCCGCATGGCAGAACACCGGCCTCAGCTATTTACATATGAATGTCCATGTTATTTACATATGAATGATGGTTATTTACATGTAAACACAGGGGGCCAGATTCAGGTAGATCCGCGCAATATTTGCGTGGGCAAAGGGCAACGATTTTTGCTCTGCGCCCACGCAAATATTTTGATATGCCCGCGATTCACGGAGCAGTAGCTCCGTAAATTGCGCGGGCGCTATGCTAAATAGCCCGGCGTAAGGGCGCCTAATGTAAATGATCCCGCCGGGGGCAGGAATCATTTAAATTAGGTGCGCTCCCGCGCCGAGCGAACAGCGCATGCTCCGTCGGGAAACTTTCCCGACGTGCATTGCGGCAAATGACGTCGCAAGGACGTCATTTGCTTCTAAGTGAACGTGAATGGCGTCCAGCGCCATTCACGAATCACTTACGTAAACGACGTGAAATTTAAATTTCACGAGCGGGAAGGGCGGCTATACTTTAGCATTGGCTGCCCCTGCTATAGCAGGAGCAACCTTGCGCTAAAGTCACCGTACATAAAACTCCGTACCTTGCGTGCGCAGGGCCCGCGCAACTTTTGTGAATCGGTGGTAGTATGCAATTTGCATACTATACGCCGATCACAATGGCCGCGCCCCCTAGCGGACAACGCAAGAATGCAGCCTGAGATATGAAGGCATAAGGAGGCTTATGTCTGTCATATCCTAGGCTGCAGTCCGCGTAGCGATGTTCCTGAATCAGGGGTATTCGCTACGCGGGAGCAAAACAGCTATTGCGCCGCGCAACCTATGGTTGCGCGGGCGCAATAGCTTCTTGAATCTGGCCCATGGTCTGAAGGTGAGTCATCTGTACACAACAATAGGGCAGAGCTGGGCAGCATTAGCAGCAGCACTTCACACTGAGATATCAGGACACATCACAGGACTAAAACTTCAAGAGACAAGGGAATTTAAACTGGGATAGTTGGCAAGTATGAGGCAGCTGCTTTGGGCCCCACAACAATGACAGGGCCCAGTGCAGCTTCCCCCTTTGCCCTGCTTTAAAGATGGCCCTGTATCTATTTAGCCAAAATTACTCAATAAACTCTCTACAAGCAGCACATAGTGATAAATTCTGCTCTTTCTTGGAGAACTTTTTTATTATAATTTTAACTAACCATGTTGCATTTACATTTTTCCGAGCAATTGTATTACCTTGTCTGGTCGAGTATCCCTCTGATGATGTAAAATTGCAATAAGTTCACTGGAATGCATGAGTCTAACAGAGATCATAGTTTCTCCAGACCACTGAAGAATAAACCTTGCTGTATAGGAACCATTATTATGGTCTGTAACAGAGCCACTCACTCCGGCTTTTAGACTCAAAGAGTGAAGCTTCACATGAAAATAATCCCCACCATAGTTCTTTGTCCGACCCTTGTGGTCCTTAGCAATAATTAGAACCTCCAGTGATTCACCAATCACATAAGTAGCCCGAGGATTGATGATAAAGTATTCAGAAGTCTTTGGGTAGGTGGAAAATTCCAGGGATACTTTGGTTGGAGCCAGGGGCCATTCAATTATCTTCAGCAGATTGGTGAGTTCTTCACTTTGAGGGCCAATTACTGGAGATGTTGGTGGAGATGTTGGTGGAGATGTTGGTGGAGATGTTGCTGAAGATGTTGCTGGAGATGTTGGTGGAGATGTACCGATAGTTGTCAGTGCAGCTGGATGACTGTCTGCATTGGAATATTTTCTGAATAAATTGTTGTAAATGAACTGGAAAGAAACATAATTGATGAAGTCATGTTAATAACAATTGATGCTAAGTATCCATAAAGTAAAAGTACAGGTTCACTGAATGGTTTTCTAATGACGTATTAATTTAGTTAAAGCCCAACTCCAGGCTCAGATCCTCTGGATGCCCCCCAAGGTCGTTAATTTTTTTTCTACTTATCTTTTTCTGAATATTCAACTATGTAATGCACTGGACTTTCTTCTTGCACCCGGGAAAGTCCTCTGTTGATATAGAGAGCAGCGCTGACACAATGATGATCAGTGCCTCTTTTTTCTTAAACAACTATAAATAAAAGGGGCCATGGTAAAGCCCCTTTTTTGGAGGGGTTACGAGACCCATTCATTCATAATATGTCTTTTCTGTTGAATGTTAGGCCCCATACACACGACCGAGTTTCTCGGCAGAATTCAGCCAGAAACTCAATCGGAGTCATATTCTGCCGAGAAACCCGGTCGTGTGTACACTTTTGGCAGAGGAAACCGATGAGGAACTCATCGAGCCAAATAGAGAACATGTTCTCTATTTCCTCGTTAGTCAATGAGGAAACTTGGCTCACCGAGATCCTTGGCGGCTTCACAAGGAACTCGACGAGCAAAACGATGTGTTTTGCCCGTCGAGTTTCTCGGACGTGTGTACGGGGCCTCAGTTGTGTGTTGGCTTTGGAAATTGTAAAAGGAGGACATCTTATGGAGGAGTAGAAGTAACGTTGCAAAGGGCAGCTCTGAGCTGCTTTTTTATTTTTTTGTCAAGCCTTGGGGCCCATTTTAATAAATAAAATTGCCCACAGTCAGACCTTAACCACTTCAGCCCCGGAAGATTTGGCTGCCAGGCCAGGCCAGGCCATTTTTTGCGATACAGCACTGCGTTGCTTTAACTGAGATTTGCACAGTCATTGCGACGTTATACCCAAACTATTTTTTTTCCCACAAATAGATTTTTTTTTGGTGGTATTAGATCACCTCTGCGGTTTTAATTTGTTGCTCTAAAAAACAAAAAAAGAGCGACAATTTTGAAAAAAACACAATATCTTTTACTTTTTGCTATAATAAATATCCAATTTTGTTTTAAAAAAAAAAAAAAATTTTACCTCAGTTTAGGCCGATATGTATTCTTCTACATATTTGTGGTAAAAAAAAATTGCAATAAGCGTATATTGATTGGTTTGCGCAAAAGTTATAGCATCTACAAACTATGGAAAAGATGTATGGCATTTAAATGGCATTTTTTTATTATTATTATTATTATTATTATTATTACTAGTAATGGCAGTGATCTGCGATTTTTTGCGGTATTGCAACGTTGCGGCGGACAGGTCGGACACTTTTGACACATTTTTGGGACCATTCACATTTACAGAGCGATCAGTGCTATAAATATGCACTGATTACAATGTAAATGTCCCTGGCACGGAAGAGGTTAACACTAGGGGGCGATCAAGGGGTGAACTGTGTTCACTATTGTGTGTTCTAACTGTGGGGGGAAGGGGACTCACTATAGGAGATGACAGATCGTGTTTTTTTTTACTTTGTAGAAACACACAATCTGTCTTGTCTCCTCAGAAAACACACACAAAAAAAAAACCTGTGCAGCCGTTCGTGCATGCACATTGGGTTCCCCGCCGTGCATCGGGCGCGTGCCTCCAGCGGTGATGGCGCACCCTCTGGTGGCTCTCCTGGGAGAGCTATTCTGCCACAGTATATCTGCGTGAGCCGGTTGGGAACCGGTTAATAAAAAGTTTAACAAAGTCTTCCCATACCCCTTATGAATATGGCAACCAAATGCCCAATCACCATTATCAATTTTATTTAAAAAAAATGTGGCTATTGCCTGTGTAATTTCTTTCACTTGAGCCCTTGGTTTTAAAAAAATGCTTGCAGGAGGGGGCCTCTCCGACCGCGGAGCGAGATGGCTGCCTGATCTCTCTGATCTACTCAGACCTCGGGACTCACATTGGCTCTCAGCACAATCCTGCAGCAGCTCTTCCCTCTCTGTCACACCGGAGGGGAGAGGAAACAAGTGTCACTCAGGCGGTATGTCCTGAAGGAGGAACAGCAGCCTCCACAAGCTACGCCGCCTCGCAGACTACTTCTTTCAGATGCCCATACAGCACACCAAAGATGGAGATGCCTCCTCCTCAGACACCAGAGAACTGCAGGAACATGGCGCTGAATCAGATGAGATGGATAGCTCAGCTCCTGACCCTCAGGCCCCGTACACACATCCGAGAAACTCGACGGGCAAAACACATCGTTTTGCTCGTCAACTTCCTTGTGAAGCCGCCGAGGATCTCGGCGAGCCAAGTTTCCCTGTTGACTAACGAGGAAATAGAGAACATGTTCTCTATTTGGCCCGACGAGATCCTCGTCGGTTTCCTCGGCCGAAAGTGCACACACGGCCGGGTTTCTCGGCAGAATACGGCTCCGATCGAGTTTCTGGCTGAATTCTGCGGAGAAACTCGGTCGTGTGTACGGGGCTAGCTCCTCTCAGCAATCTCCTGCTGACAGAGGTAAGCTCCCTTAACTACTTCCCGCCCGCAGTAAGTCATATGACGTCCTGGACTTTCAGCGGGGATATCTGAATGATGGGTGCAGCTACAGTCATCATTCAGATATCATTATTTTCAGCCGGCGATTATGTGCACAGCAAGAATGATCATAGTGGCAGTTCCACCACTTGATCATTCTTACAGTCCACGGGAGCGGACATCCCCCCTCCCACCTCCATCCGGTGTTTCTCCGGGCTCTCCTGCGCCATCGAGGACCCAGAGAAAGAATCGTCTAGCGCCTGATGCGACCATAGGCCCGGGCGCGACATTATTACATCACCCCTGGGCCCCCGGATGCAAACAAAGCTGATCGTGGCTAGACATGTGCATTTGATTACGTCCAAATGCATTTTCGTCCAAATTTTGGGGATTTTCACGTTCGTTTTACTGTAATAAAAAATAAAAAAATAAATTCCAGCAATGTACTGTACATCATTCCACGACCTAGACCCGCGCTAGCCACCGCTACGAACGATACAGCCTCCACCATAGAAGGGGTTGACGAGCAAGAGGGGGCGGGGTCACCTGTGACACCACAGGGAAGCCACCAGAAACCCCCGTTACGTCAGAACGGGGCGGGGTCACTCGTTCACATCATGGGAGGCCCCGCCCTTGCTTCTAAAAGAAATGTCACATGGCTCACGTGTCATTCACCTGGGAGGCTTCTATGGAGGAGGCTGTATCATTCGTAGCGGCGGGTAGTGCGGCTGTGGGTCATGGAAGGATGTACATTGCTGGAAATTATTTGTATTTATTTTTTATTAAAAGACTTGTCTCAAGCTGTCTGTGTGTTTTTTTATCTTTTTTGACACTTTTTTTTGTGAAATGGTAGAGGTTAATGTACCCCATTACCAATTCACATGGGGGGGCAGAATCTGGGGGTCCCATTTGTTAAAGGGGGCTTCCAGATTGCGATAAGCCCCCTGCCCGCAGACCCCCACAACCACTGGGCAAGGGTTGTGGGGATGGGGACAAGGTGTTTTGGGGGGTCACAGACACCCAAAGCATCCTCCCCATGTTGAGGGCATGTGGCCTGGTACGGTTCAGGAGGGGGGCGCTCTCTTTTCCCCCCTCTTTTCCTGCGGCCTGCCAGGTTGCATGCTCGGATAAGGGTCAGGTATGGATTTTGGGGAAACCCGGCGCAATTTTTTTTTACATTTTGGCGTGGAGTTCCCCTTAAAATCTATACCAGACCTGAAGGGTCTGGTATGGATTTTTTGGGGGAACCTCACACCATTTTTTTTTTATTACATGGGGTTCCCCTTAATATTTATACCAGACCTGAAGGGCCTGGTAATGGACTGGGGGGGACCCCTATCATTTCTTTCAATGACTTTTCTCTGTATTGCTGGGAGCCGTCAATTCATTATAGCCGCGAATAGTTTTAAATTACTTTTTTTCGAACATGAGTTCGACTCGAACTCGAAGCTCATCCCTAGTGACAATATACTCTCAGACAGTGAGGCTGGGAGCGAGGCCTGTGCCTAGTGCAGCGCTGCTGTCCCCACCCACCTCGGCACCTCCTCCTTCTCCGGCACCTAGCGGCAAGCGGCAGTTGTTTGGGGTCCTGTTTGGGTTTTTGTATGTTGGTTTTAACCATTTTGCAGCTGCGCTATAGACAAAGGACGTCTACAGCGCGGCACTCAATTGCCATGAGGACATCCCTGGACGTCCTCCTGTTTACTAGTTCCATTTTTTTACGTCGTTTTCGTTCGGCTTTTTCCGGCGTATAGTTAAAGCTGCTATATGGTGGCGTACTCAATGTTAAGTATGGCCATCGGTCCCGCGTCCAATTTTGAATTTTTTACGTCGTTTGCGTAAGTCTTTCGCGAATAGGGATTTGCGTAGAATGACGTCACCGTCGTAAGCATTGGCTGGTTCCGGTTTAATTTGGAGCATGCGCACTGGTATACCCCCACGGACGGCGCATGCGCAGTTAAAAAAAATGCCGTTTACGTCGGGTCACGATGTATTTACATAAAACACGCCCCCATTACATCCATTTGAATTCCGCGCCCTTACGCCGCCAAAGATACACTACGCCGCCGTAACTTACGGCGCAAATTCGTTGAGGATTCTAAAAAAAAAAAGTTGCGGCGGCGTAGTGTATCTTAGATACGATGCGCCCGGCAGATTCTTACGTGCAGGTACGTGGATCTGCCCCATTGTGTTTTTTTCAAAATTGTCGCACTTTTTTTTGTTTATATCAGGAAAAAAAAACGCAGAGATGATCAAATACCACCAAAAGAAAGCTCTATTTGTGGGAAAAAAAGGACGTCAATTTTGTTTGGGAGCCACGTCGAGCCACGTTTTAGATTTCTCAACGAATTTGCGCCGTAAGTTACGGCGGCGTAGTGTCATTTCTGAAAGGAAAAAAAGGCATTTAAAACCGGACTCGTGGCTATAATAAATTGTCGGCACCGGCAATTCATAGGGAATTCATTCATAAAAAAAAAAAAAAAGGGTGGGGGTCCCCCCAAATTCAATTACCAGGCCCTTCAGGTCTGGTATGGATATTAAGGGTAACCCCGCCGTCAATTTAAAAAAAATTATGTGGGGTTCCCCCCAAATATCCATTCCAGACCCTTCAGACCTAAAGGATCAGGAATGGATATTTGGGGGGAACCCCACGTCGTTTTTTTTTTAAATTGACTGCGAGGTTCCCCTAATATCCATACCAGACCTGAAGGGCCTAGTAATTGAATAATTGAATTCGGGGGGACCCCCACACTTTTTTTTTTTTTTTTTTATGAATGAATTCTCTCTGAATTGCAGGAGCCCACAATTCATTACAGCCGCAAGTCCGGTTTTAAATGCCTTTTTTTCCTTTCAGAAATGACACTTTGTGCAGAGACAGTTCTATGTACGGGAAACATGCGCTATTTCACAGGCATACTTTACACCCCCCCCCCCCAGGTACGAAATTTAAAGTAATATTTCACTTTTATTGTTTCACTTTTAGCATTATTAAATTCACTGCTCCCAAAAAATTGCAGTTTGAGAGTTAACAACTAGGGGCGCTGAAGGGGTTAAGTGTGACCTCATATGTGTTTCTAACTGTAGGGGGGCGGGGCTGGACGTGTGACTATATCAGGGAACAGACGATCAATGACAGGGCCACTGAGAAGAACGGGGAAGGTGTTTTTACACACACCTCTCCCCATTCTTCAGCTCCTGTGACCAAACGCGGGACTCCAGCAGCGATCGGGTCCGCGGGTCCCGTGGCCGCGGTCACGGAGCTTCGTACCGGGGTCGCGGGCGCGTGCTGATATACGTCGTCAGAATGGCACGGCTGGGCACAATCGCGTACCTGTACGTGATTGTTAAATGCCCAGCCGTGCCATTCTGACCACGTATATCGGCGTTAGGCGGTCCTTAAGTGGTTAATAATAAAAAAAATATATATATATATAATATTTTTTTATTAAAAGAAGGGGGGTTGACATCCGGGGCCCTGGGGACCTCCGGACCCCTGGGGACCGCTGGGCCCTTTAATAAAAAGAAAAAAGAAAAAAAAAAGAAATAAAACAAAATATATATATATATTATTAAAAAAAAGTGGGGTTGACCTCCGGGGCCCTGGGGCCCTTTAATAAAAATAAAAAAATAAATAAAAAAAATATATATAAAAAAAATATCATTTTTTTTAATAAAAAAAAAGGGGGGTTGCCATCCAGGCCCCTGGGGACCTCCAGCGCCCCTTACAGTTGTGCTGCCTGTACCCCCCTGATGGCGGCCCTGACTGCACTGTGTAGCTCACTGTTTGTTATATTGCTGTCAATTCTGTGTGGGAATCAGAGATACTGTATCTGCTAGACTGGCTTATCTGATTCACTGAAAACTTTGCATACTGCAATATACTTATTCTTATACTTATACCTATTCTCAAGTGTATGAGAGCAAAGATCATTCGATTATAAGTGACTGCGTTGAAGTGCATTTCTGTCACTTCATTATTTAAAGCAACAGTGTCCCTTTTTGGTCTGGGAGGTTTCTAGCTTGTATTAGACTAGGGAATGGTAAACAGCTCAGGGTAACGACAGGATAGGCTTCTGATGGCCACTTACAGTAGATAGGTAGAGGTCCGGTCGCATTGATAGCCTATAGTCAGGTTAGGACAGGGCTTGACAAATTTGCTTGGAATCTAGGAGCCAGCTAAAAAATTTAGGAGTCAGGAACACGCCCCGTTCCAACGAGCTTGCGCGCAGAAGCGGACGCATACGCGAGAAGAGCCTGCATATGAAAGTGTTGTTCAAACCACACATGTGAGGTATGGCCGCGATCGGTAGAGGGAGAGCAATAATTCTAGCCCTAGACCTCCTCTGTAACTCAAAACATGCAACCTGTAGAAGTTTTTAAACGCCGCCTATGGAGATTTAAAAGGGTAAAAGTTTGTCGCCATTCCACGAGCGGACGCAATTTTGAAGCGTGACATGTTGGGTATCAATTTACTTGGTGTAACATTATCTTTCACAATATAAAAAAAAATTGGGCTAACTTTACTGTTGTCTTATTTTTTAATTAAAAAAAGTGTATTTTTTCCCCAAAAAATGCGCTTGTAAGGCGGCTGCGCAAATACGGTGTGACAGAAAGTATTGCAACGACCGCCATTTTATTCTCTAGGGTGTTAGAATAAAAAAAAAAAATATATATATATATATATATATATATATATATATATATATATATATATATATAAATAAATAAATAAATAAATAAATAAATAAATAAATAATGTTTGGAGGGTTCTAAGTAGATGGAAGGAGATGGCAGTAAAAACAGACAGGGAAAGCTCCATTAGCATTGCTGGTTTTGTTGTCATACCAACGGCCACCACAAGATGGTGCCAGATCACAGAAGGAAGCATAGGCCTGCAGAAGGCCGCAAAGCTGCGGCCTCAATTGCCGACCGGCGCAGCTTGACGCGATTATGCAGCAGGGGAGGTGGGGGCTCACGGAGACCAAGGGACCAAGAGATAGGCTGGATAGGCCTGATTTTCCTTGCAGGTGGGGTTTTCCAGACTTCTTTGCCATAGATACATATATATGCACTGTTCTTTTCAGACATATGTACATTCTTCTTGTTATTGCTTTAGTTGTATATAACGCCATCACTAATAACCTGCCGGTATGTCTACATATCTTTACTCTTGGACTCCTTTCACACTGAGGCGCTATAGCAAAGTGCCTGTAAAGCGCCTCACCTGTCACTCCAATGCCACGCAATGCCAAGCTGCAGTTTCCAAAGCAAGCAAAGTCCTTTCTTGTATTAAGAGAGGTATGGACTCCAGAGAGAGAGAGATATATCATTTTGCCCCCCTGTACAAATCATTAGTAAGACCAGAGGTCAAGTCCTGGGGAAAAAAGTGTGTGAACTCCCACCCAAGATCCACTCCCCCACCAAAAAAATGATGCATAATTACTAAATTAACTACTTGCCGACCGCCCACCGCCGTTATACGTCCTCACTTTAGAGATGAATATCTCGGTAACGGCAGCAGCTGCTGCCACAATCGAGATATTCATCTCTTCTGTGGGCGGCCGTGTTAACGATAATGGCGGTCTCCGCGGCGAATTCGCCGCGAGATCGCCGTTATCGGTGGCGGGAGAGGGCCCCCCCCCTCCCGCCGCTGTCCCGCGCCCTCCGCCGCTTACCGGAGCCGTCGGTAGCGGCGGAGGAGATCGCGACCATCCGGCAGCTGAGCGGGGACGAGACTGAAGGAAAAATCTCCTTCGCCCGTCCCCATAGCTCCGCTGGGCGGAAGTGACGTCAAAACGTCAGTCCCGCCCAGCGTCTTAAAGAAACATTTTTTTTTTTTGTCATTTGAAAAAATGACATTTCCAAATTTTTTTTTTTTTTTTGCATTTAAGCCCAAATATGAGATCTGAGGTCTTTTTGACCCCAGATCTCATATTTAAGAGGACCTGTCATGCTTTTTTCTATTACAAGGGATGTTTACATTCCTTGTAATAGTAATAAAAGTGATAATTTTTTTTTTTTTTTTTTTCAGTGTTAAAAATTCTAAAATAAATAAAAATAAATGCGAAAAGCAAAAAAAATTTTTTTTAAAGTGCCCCGTCCCGACGAGCTCGCGCGTAGAAGCGAACGAATACGCGAGAAGCGCCGACATATGAAAACGGTATTCAAACCACACAAGTGAGGTATCGCCGCGATCGTTAGAGCGAGAGCATTAATTTTAGCCTTAGGTCTACTCTGTAACTCAAAAAATGCAACCTGTAGAATTTTTTAAACGTCGCCTATCAAGATTTTTAAGGGTAAAAGTTTGACGCCATGCCACGAGCGGGCGCAATTTTTAAGCGTGACATGTTGGGTATCATTTTACTCGGCGTAACATTATCTTTCACAATATATAAAAAAATTGGGCCAAATTTATTGTTGTCTTATTTTTTCATTTAAAAAAGTGAATTTTTTCCAAAAAAAGTGCGCTTGTAAGACCGCTGCGCAAATACGGTGTGACAAAAAGTATTGCAATGACTTCCATTTTATTCTCTAGGGTGTTAGAAAAAAAAATATATAATGTTTGGGGGTTTTTAAGTAATTTTCTAGCAAAAAAAAATGGTTTTGTCTCGTAAACACCGACTCTGAAAAACAGGCCCGGGGCTAAAGTGGTTACTAAACCGCTTGCTTAGAAGCAAGTTCTTTCTAAATCCCGCGATAACTCGCGGCAGACCTCCGCAATGTCTCCTGGGAACAATGACAAAAGCTCCCAGGAGACATTGCTGCATCGAGGAAGTGACGGAATACCCGCACACTACCCGATGAATCCATATACAGGAAGCGGCCAGTAACATAAAGGATTACTAAGGTTCGCCTGCCCCTGACAGTGACTCGAGCTGGGCATCGCCGCTTAGTGAAGGATTGGCTCAGGCAGCTTGGCTGCTCTCGGCTGCTCTAGTCCTGCAAAGGGAACTGAGTTCCTGCTGTGAAAAAAGTGCAGGAACTCCGTTCCCACGCATTCCCGCAGGACTTGAGCCCTGAGTAAGACCTCATCTGGAATATGCAGTTCAGTTTTGGGCCCCAGTTCTCAAAAAGGATATCGGGGAACTGGAGAAAGTGCAGAGAAGGGCAACCAAACTGATAAGAGGCATGGAGGAGCTCAGCTATGAGGAAAGATTAGAGGAACTGAATTTATTCTCTCTTGAGAAGAGGAGAATAAGGGGGGATATGATCAACATGTACAATATATATATAAGGGGTCCATATAGTGAACTTGGTGTTGAGTTATTCACCTTACGGTCAATACAGTGTACCATGAAATCAATGGGCAGCGCCACTGTAGCTAGCAGGGGTTAAAAGCGCCCCGCTAAGGCAAGAGTCGCTAAAAATAGCTGTGCTTTACCGCTGACGCCCCCCCAATGCCCGAGTGTGAAAGGGCTCTTAGAAATCTATGCTGGGTGTATTGGTACCAGGGTTGCCACCCTCCCGTAGCATTTGTTACTAACAAAACATGGAAAATTTACTGGCGGAGCACATTTTTTTTACTGGCAACCTGAGAAATGACAGAACTCCTATTGAAAACTAACATGATATGGAAACACTGAAAATGCCTACAACAAAGTAATTTGCTTGATTTATAAATCACTGATATTTACTGGCAGTTGTAAAAAAATCACTGATTTTTACAAACTGCCCGTAAATTTATTGGCGGTTGTAAACCCTGATTACTACTACTGTTGTCAGTTATTTTGAGTGAGTTACTAGTTATTGTCCTAGAAAGGGACCATCTCTACATAAGCCGGAGCCCTGTTCTAGGTGGAAGCACTTCCAATTATATTCATAATTATATTATATATTATATTCATAGTCCACTTTTCTTTTAGCTCTGGCTCTGGCTCATTTGGTTACCTTCGGACCGGGTTGTGGGCGCGCCGCGGGTGCGCGCCCGCGACCCACGGCTGAGCATTTAACAATCACGTACAGGTAAGTGATTGTGCCCAGCTGTGCCATTCTGCCGATGTATATTGGCGTTAGGCGGTCCTATAAGTGGTTAATAAAAAAATAAAAAATAAAAATAAAAAAAATATATATATATTTTTTTATTATTAAAAAAAGGGGGGTTGACATCCGGGGCCCTGGGGACCTCTGGGCCCTTTAATAAAAATAAAAAAAAGAAGTAAAAAAAAAAAAAAAAAAAAAAAAAAAATATATATATATATATATATATATATATATATTTATATTTATTAAAAAAAAGGAGGGTTGACCTCCGGGGCCCTGGGGACCTCCGAGCCCCTTTAATAAAAAAAAAAAAAAATATATAAAAAATTAAATAAATAAATAAAATAAAAAATGTGCCAGTAAATTGTCAATGTTTTGTTAGTAAAATATGCTACGGGAGGTTGGCAACCCTGGTACTAATACACCCAGCATAGATTTTTAAGAGCCCTTTCACACTGGGGCATCAGCGGTAAAGCACAGCAAGTTAGCGCCATAGCCTGTGTGGAGAGGGCAACTTCATATAACCCCCTCCTATACCAGGGCTACACGTTTTATTCTAATGCATTCTATGCATTCAGATAACATAAACATACCTCCCAACTTTTGAAGTTCAGAATGAGGGACACTTGTGGGAGGAAGCGACCGACGACACGCTACTTGCGGGACTTAATGGGCGTGGTTAAACAAAACCCAGGTTTCCTTTTAGCTCTAAAATATGCTTTAATTGCTGTGACACAAGATAGAGTTTCACGGACACATACAAACCCCAGCACTATCATTAACAAAAAAGGAAAAAGGAAAAGCTTCTATTACATTTGGTTTTGCATAAACTATGGAAGTGTGTGTTGCACCAAGTGTGGAAGTATTCAGGAATGCATTACGTACAGAGTACATCGTTAAGGAGTGTGCTATGCACAGAGTGCCTTGTTCAGGAGTCTGATATGCACAGGGAGTAGGTTTATGGAGTGCTTTAAAGGGATTGTAAAGGTAAAAATTTTCCTCCTTCACTGACCTCATCCTTCGATTTTGTTTTTAAATGTCCTTATTTCTTCTGAGAAATCCTCACTTCCTGTTCTTCTGTCTGTAACTCCACACAGTAATGCGAGGCTTTCTCCCTGGTGTGGAGTGTCATGCTCGTCCCCGCCCTTGGACTACAGGAGAGTCAGGACGCCCACTAACACACAGCTCCTTTCTCTATCTGCAACGTAGGGAGCATCTTGACTCTCCTGTAGTCCAAGGGAGGGGTCAAGCACGACACTCCACACCAGGGAGAAAGCCTCGCATTACTGTGTGGAGTTACAGACAGAAGAACAGGAAGTGAGGATTTCTCAGAAGAAATAAGGACATTTAAAAGCAAAATGGAAGGATGAGGTAAGTGAAGGAGGACTGCACTAAAGTAAAGGATCTATTTAGGAAAAAAAATTGTACCTTTATAACCCCTTTAATTACAGTGAAGGGCTCAGGAGAGCTCTGAGTACAGACTGCAGGTTTCTGCAGTGCCTTTTGCTAAGGGAACAGGGTTCTGGAGTGTGTTACGCACAGAATGCAGGGTTCAGGAGAGTGCTAGATACAGAGTGCAGGGTTCTGGAGTGTGTCATGTACAAGGTGCAGGGTTCTGGAGTTACTTACAGAGTGCAAGGTTCTGAAGAGCATTATGTAGGAGGTAGGTTCTGGAGTGGGTTATGTACAGAGTGCATTGTTCTGGAGTGCATTATGCACAGGGTTCAGGGTTCTGGAGATACATACAGACTGCAGGATTCTGGAGTGTTATGCACAGGGTTCTGAGTTATGGAGTGCATTATGTACAGAGTGCAGGAGAGTGCTGGGCATAGTGTATGCTTCTGGAGTGTGTTATGTACAGAATGAAGGGTTCAAAAATGCTAGGTACAGTCATCCATCCACATTTTACTATTGCCTCTCCCCCTGCCCTCATCCCCCCCCCAATCCAGCACATCCAGGGATTGGTGAGCAAGCCAGTTGGATGTGCACTGTGCAGCTTCAATGAGAGACTTTGCCTGTCAAATCCAAGCTGTGATGTCGGATATGGACTACTACCCAGACCTGCCCCTCTTTAAAACAACCAGTATATAGAAAGAGGCATCAGGTCAGGGCATCAGTGGACATCAGGCTGCTGCAGGCATCGGGCAGCAACTCCTCTTCACTTCTGCGGTGCATCTCCTCCCCTTCTCCTAGACGTCCAATAGGATCGCATGTCCTTTCAGCCAATCAGATAACGGGTATCAGACTCGCTTCCCAATTGGCCGGGAGGAGGATCAGAGTTGCAACAGCAAACTTTTATTTGCTGTTGCAACACCTGGGTGGGCTCATGGCGCAATGCTCTGTGCCACGAGCCCACCCTATTTTGAAGCCTATTGTAGCCTCTGGCTCTAATCAGGGTTTTTTTTAAACACCCCCACCACTGTAATTCATGTGCACGGCGTCCTGAAAGGGGCCGGACGCAAGAATAAGGGGTAGCAGCCGTGAGTCATAGGGCATTAATTATGATGTCACGGCTGTGGATAAAGGGGACGGGCCACCACTGGATAGCATCATTATTTCAATGTAGAATAAGTTGGATAAATCAAGGGCAGGTTTGCCTGAGGAGAGCCCACTTCTTTAACCACTTGCCGACCGCGCTATAGCAAAAATACTGCTACAGCGCGGTCGAGTTGCTGTGACACGACGTCCCTGGGACGTCCTCGTGCACTTCCGCGTTTGCGTGTCCCCTGGGGCGCGCTCGCGGAAGTGTCCGTGCTCGCCGGGTCTAGAAGACCCGGCGCATCACTGATCACGGTAAATTGCCGCTGATAGCGGCCGTTTACCACGTGATCGCTCCGTCAAATGACGGAGCGATCACTTGTAAACAAACCGGCATCATTTGATGACGCCGGTTCCTCCCTCTCCTCTCTGTACCGTTCGGTACAGCGTGAGAGAGGGGGGGAGCGGGTGTCAGCAGCGCTGTGGCTGGATCTGTGACAACTGCAGTCACAGATCCAGCCATCCATCCCAGCTCAGCTATCCCTGCGCAATACTCTGCAATACCCCAATACTCTGCAATACCTCGATACTCTGCAATACCCCAATACTCTGCAATACCCTGCGCAATACTCTGCAATACCCCAATACTCTGCAATACCCTGCGCAATACTCTGCAATACCCTGCGCAATACTCTGCAATACCCCAATACTCTGCAATACCCTGTGCAATACTCTGCAATACCCCAATACTCTGCAATACCCCAATACTCTGCTATACCCTGCGCAATACTCTGCAATACCCTGCGCAATACTCTGCAATACCCCAATACTCTGCAATACCCTGTGCAATACTCTGCAATACCCCAATACTCTGCAATACCCTGCGCAATACTCTGCAATACCCTGCGCAATACTCTGCAATACCCCAATACTCTGCAATACCCTGCGCAATACTCTGCAATACCCTGCGCAATACTCTGCAATACCCCAATACTCTGCAATACCCTGTGCAATACTCTGCAATACCCCAATACTCTGCAATACCCCAATACTCTGCAATACCCTGCGCAATACTCTGCAATACCCTGTGCAATACTCTGCAATACCCTGCGCAATACTCTGCAATACCCCAATACTCTGCAATACCCTGTGCAATACTCTGCAATACCCCAATACTCTGCAATACCCTGCGCAATACTCTGCAATACCCCAATACTCTGCAATACCCCAATACTCTGCAATACCCCAATACTCCGCAATACCCCAATACTCTGCAATACGTCCCCCCCTCCTGCCACCCTCCGGTGCTTTTACAGACTCACCGCTACGATCGAAGCCAGGATATATTTTTTTTCAGTCTTCCCAGCCTAGAGGTGAGATGTGGGGTCTTATTGACCCCACGTCTCACTGTAAAGAGGACCTGTCATGCTATATTCCTATTACAAGGGATGTTTACATTCCTTATAATAGGAATAAAAGTGAAAAAAAAAATATTTTTGGGGGAAAACGTGTCAAAATCAAGTAAATAAAGTAAAATGAACAATAATTAACAATAATTAATAAGCACCCCTGTCCCCGTGAGCTCGCATGCAGAAGCGAACGCATACGTAAGTCCCGCCCACATATGAAAACGGTGTTCAAGCTACACATGTGAGGTATCTCTGCGAACGTTAGAGCGAGAGAAATCATTTTGGCCATAGACCTCCTCTGTAACTAAAAACATGTAACCAATAAAAGTAATTAAAGTGTCGCCTATGGGGATTTTTAAGTAGCGAAGTTTGGCGCCATTCCATGAGTGTGCGCAATTTTGAAGTGTGACATGTTGGGTATCTATTTACTCGGCGTAACTTCATCTTTCACATTATGAAAAAAAATTGGGCAACTTTACTGTTTTGTTTTTTTAAGCACAAAACAGTTTTTTTTAAAAACACGCGTTCAAAAAATTTCTGCCAAAATACCATGCGAGATAAAAAGTTGTAGTGGCCGCCATTGTATTCTCTAGGGTCTTTGCTAAAAAAGCATATATAATGTTTTGGGGTTCTATGTAATTTTCTAGCAAATAAATTATGATTTTTCCATGTAGGAGAGAAATGTCAGAACTGGTCTGGGTGTTCCAGAACGCCTGATGGTGCTCCCTGCATGTTGGGCCTCTGTATGTGGCCACGCCGTGTAAAAGTCTCACACATGTGGTATCGCCATACTCCGGAGGAATAGCAGAATGTGTTTTGTGGTGTAATTTGTGGTATGCATATGCTGTGTGTGAGAAATAACCTGCTAATATGACAGAAACAAGTTTTTTTTTACAGAATTTTCTGTCGTTTTTCTTTTATAGCGCAAACAATAAAAAACCCAGAAGTGATCAAATACCACCAAAAGAAAGCTCTATTTGTGTGAAAAAAAGGACAAAAATTTCAAATGGGTACAATGTTGTATGACTGAGTAATTGTCATTCAAATTGTCAGAGCACCGAAAGCTGAAAATTGGTCTGGTTAGGAAGGGGGTTTAAGTGCCCAGTGGTCAAGTGGTTAAGGCACAGGGACACATTAGATGCCCAGTAAGTGCATAGTGGCAGCTGAAGGCATCCAATGTGTCCCCATGCGGAATCCAGTGAACAAGCTACACAAAAATTGCAACAACACCCCCCCCCCCCAATTTATATCTAGCTATTAAAGTAAGGTGCACACAGAATGGCATTGAACATTGCACATCACAAACAAACTTACCAGCTGACTAGTAAAAAAAAAAAAAAGACTAGTTGGTATTGGTAGAGTTAGGAGCACAATGAAATGTAAGAGAATTGGGAACCCAAATATAGAGTACTGCATAAAAAAGAGTGAGTGTCAGGAAAGGCAGTCTGCCTAGCAACAACAGTATCAGAAGAATGCCTGTGCGTGGAGGGACCATTCGGCGCAAGCGCGTATGCAATGGCGCACGCAATAGAACGCATGGCACACACAATGGCGCACGGGCGCACACATGGGAGCGTGCATGGGCGCGCTGTGACAACACTTGCAGCCAAATAGGCTATTTAAAGAGATCAGATACTTTGCTTCCTTGCTGTCTGGTCTACAGCGCTTTCCCGAGACCCCTGCTACTTGTGACTCTGATTGCCACCTGGTTACCTGATCCGGCTCTCCCTTGACTACTCCTGCTTGCTGCCTGTCTCCGATCCCGGCTAGTCCTGACCTCGCTTCTGTTCTCCTTCTAACCTGATTGCTGCCCGCCTGATGAACTGACCCGGCCTTGACTTTGACTATTCTCCGGATTCAGTTTTGGTACCTGACCTGCTCGCCTGTGTCTGACCCGACCAGTCCCCACCTGCCAATCTCCTGTTCCACGAGTGCTGAACCAGGGTCTTCAGCTCTCAGCCCGCTGCCTGCATCCTGCTCGGACTACAGTACACCTCCACCTGCTGCTGCATCCAGCCCTCTGCACCAGCTTATCCGCCAGGCACTTGTGCACCTTTGCACTCTTGAACCCCTGTCTACTCTACCAGGGGCTCTTGAGCCAGAGGCTTATGAGAGGCCGCTCTCTGCACATTGGGCTCTACTACCAGGTACATAGATAAGCCACAGGAATATAGTGATCAAAAAATCTATGAAAATCAAAATTCCAAAAATATATATAAATGGATCAATGAAAATAAATAACAAAGGTAATAGAAAACATTCCTCCACCTTCCACCATCTAAAACAGGCTTGTTTTTTTCCTGTTTCTTTCCAGTGAGATCTACAATCAACTGCCGGGCTGGGTGACGGGCTGGACACTTGGTCCAGTGGTCTCCCCAGTCTGGCCAGCAATTCCTCCAGAGCTTGCTAGAGATTCCTTGAGCAATCAGCAACTTCTGCCTCTCAAATTAGTAACTACTGACACCAATCATCTTTTTAGCTATATACCGTATAAAGGGGGATTCTTCCTACTAACTCTTAGGCCCCGTACACACGATAGAATCCATGCGCGGATAAATCCGTGCAAATGGGTTTCAGCGGATAGATCCTATGGTGTGTACACTCCAGCGGATAATTTTCCGCGGATATTTTTCCGTCGAATCGCTTATCAGCAGATCAAATATTTGATGACATGCTTAACAAATCTATCCGCTGTGAAGCTATCCGACGGATAGATCCGTTGGTTAGTACACAATATCCGCGGATAAAAACCCCGCGCATGCTCAGACGAAATAAGGGGATGGGAGCACTCGTTCAGGTAAAACTCTCGTTTGTTTGGGATATGGCACATTCGTCCTTTTAAATCTCTATTGTGTTGTTTCTTGCCTCTTTTTTTTCTGCGTTCTCTTGCTAGAATAAACCCGTTCTCTTGCTGATGCTATCTATCCAGATGTTGTAACTTTCTTTTTGTCCTCCACATGTCTATGTTTTTTTGTTTTTTGTTAAATTCAATGTTTTATTTTATTGTGTTTATTTTTTTTTTCTTTGTGCAATTTATGGCACCATTGTTTTTTCTTGCACATTTTTTTTTATATATTTTTTCTTTGTGCAATTTATGGCACCATTGTTTTTTCTTGCACATTTTTTTTATATATTTTTTCTTTGTGCAATTTATGGCACCATTGTTTTTTCTTGCACATTTTTTTCTCTTCTTTTTGGGTGAAGTTATGTCACCATTTTTGTTATGCGTGTGTTTTTCCTTTTTTGTTTTACCAAGTTGGTACACCAAATGTCCCCCCCCCCCCCCCCAAGGAGTTGGTGTCCTTTCTAAATGACACATATTAGCAAAAATGTTTCATGCCTAATCAACACAGTCTAAAAACACAATAGACAAGGTATTTCTGAAAATAAAATCACCATTTATTTTCAACATAATTTACAAAAAAAATAACTAGAAGGGCAGCACTTGATGAGATAGCAACATACATGCAGACTTGTGTTCCAGACTGCACAGGCAACATAGTCAAGGACAAAATGGCAAACCTTGAGGACCACATACCGACAACTAAAGAGAACAACCACAAAAAACAAAAGCCAGGAGCAGCAGCAAGTGAGCCAATGGAGCCCAGGCTGTGGTAGTCCAAAAAGATTCAAGTTTTTGGGGGATCAAATGGAAGGCCGGGAATCATCTTGTCCTCCTCCTTGTATAAGTAAGCTTCCTTGCAGCCTGCATTGCAGCAGATCTTCCACGGATCCGTCCACGGCCCCTTGCAGGTGGGGAGGATGTGGCAGCAGGAGGAGGTAACAGGTGTTGGGCAGGATGGGCCGGGTCACTGAGCTCGGTGTCATCGGTCAGCCAGCCCTTCTGCATCCATAAAATAACCTTATTGAAGAGGTTCCTGGCACGCCTCTGATCTTCCTCCCCCCTTCTGATAGTTCCTGCGCCACATAGGCACTGTAGGCCTCAGTGCGGGTGAGGGGGGCCCTCATTATGGCGCTCGCCTCTCTTATCATCTCTAGGCTCCTATCCTCCACTTCCCTCCTGTGCCTCATTAGGCCTGCTTGCCTGACCTGGGGGGAGGGACATGCGTGCTCGTGCTAGCCCTGGGCCTGGGGCCCTCCTGACTTGTGCTTGGCCCGGCCTCCTCCTCCTGGCTGCCAATGACCCCTTCCTCCTGGCTGGCATGCATCTCGGCATCAGTAGCCGTCAAATCCTGGCTGGTCACTTCTTCCTGTGGCAAAAAAAGGGACATGTTTTACAATTTGACACAAGCAAATCACACACATTTTCATGCTCTAGACTGGTTTGTTTTATCTTACTTTAATCTTGAATATACTCTCCTTCTGATCCCTGCACTTGTCATCCAGGACCCCTATTTTTATGCCCACGACGGCCCTCAGGTTGTTCATTTTGGTCTTGACTATGTGGCCTGTGCAGCCGGGAACCCATGTCTGCATATATGTTGCAATCTCAGCAAGTGCTGCCCTTCGTCGCGGCCGATTCTTATAGAGGGGGTGTCTTGTATCCCAAAGTAGGGGCGTCTCCCGAAACCTTTCAATAAGGCGACTTATTGGTTCTTTGCCCACAATCTGGTCCATTGATTGTTCGAATGTATTTTCGCAATACTCATAATTCACACTGTTAAAACCAAAATAAATAAGCATTAAAAAATGCACAGCATTCACATTGTAATAATATGTGGCCCCAGATTTATAAAGTACTATGCAAACACAGTGTCTCCTGCAGCTAAAATGCTGGCCAGCTCTGCCCCATTGTTGTGACCAACAATTATTTCACATGCAGACCATTTTGGAATAAAGTTTGCTAAATACGTGTCATCTATAACCATCCTCCATTTTTTATATTTTGACCATTCCTCAAGGCACTATTTCATGTGTACCTAGCATGCCCCTCATCATTCCTGACATATAAATACACTTCATAATAACCTCTGGCCAACCAACACAGAACAATACTTGCATGATCACAATACACCTGGCAAAAAGTACAAATAGGTAGAGCATTCTTCACATCTAGATTTAAGTGATGTGTGAAAGCATTGTGAGAAGTAAATACCGTTTTGGGGACACAAGAAACAGAAGTAGCGTTAAAAGGGTGCAAACAACAGACAAAACCCCAATCCCATGGCTCTATAGTTTTTAGGCCTCTGCTGATCCCATGTTCTAAATTTCTTACCTTATTATCTCTAGCTCCTCGTGAAGCACCTTGAAATAATCTTCGCGTAACGTACGTAACCACGTAGGTTCCCTTTTATACACTCCGCGTGTGCGTGACACCCCGCCTTCGTCACCTTTGCCATGCCCCCTAATCAATGTTAACTCCTAAAATATGGCGTTAACTGTGTAACTTCTGTCAAATGTTATAATCATCTCCGCGTAACGTACGTAACCACTAGTGTTGCTCACGAATATTCGCATTGCGAATATTCGACTCGAATATAGCATATTCGAGAAATCGCGCTATATTTCGAAATTCGCGGTGAATATTCGCAATTCCGAATATTCGATTTTTTACTATTTTTTTTTTAAACAGATCACATCCTAGATATCTCCATCGACGTCTAAAAGCATTGCTGGTATCATTAGAGACCCTGGGCCGAGTAGCTGAAGCGTTCATTGAATTTTCCAGAAAGATCGCAATGCGATTATTCGGCAAACGCAATATCGCGCGATTACTTTCCTCGCCCCGATCTTCCGCATCAGAGCGATTTTTACAGTTTCATTTTTAAAACAGATCACATCCTAGTGATCTCCATAGACGTCTAAAAGCATTGCTGGTATGATTAGAGCCATTGGGCCGAGTAGCTGAAGCGATCATTTTATATTGCCGAATATTCGCAATGCGAATATTCGGCAATAGGAATATTGCGCGATTATTTGCTCCGCCCTTTTGCATCAGAGCCAATCAGAGTTCTCCTTCCACACTCGTCAGAGGTTAGCAACCAATAGGAACCTGCCTGCATGGACATTATATAAGCTCACTCCCAGCACCATTTCATTGCAGATTCAGAAGCTGGCTAGAGAGTGTGGAGGCTGTTTCTGTGTTCCTGTTTTCCTGTGTCTTTGTTCCTGATTGATTTAGATCATCACCAGCATTGCTATTTAGTGATTCCAGTGGATCTTTTCCAGTATATCAACTGCTTTTTTCAAAGCAATAGACCCAAGAGCTTTTTTCAAAGCTACGTTTTGTGCTGTTTTGTGCTGTTTTGTTCATTTGTGTTACTGTTTGATCCTGCAATCCTCGCTGTTCAGTGATATTTGCTAGAGATTTCAGAACACATTTTGCTGAGCTTTCTAAAAGAGCTTTTCTAAAAGCTAAGTTTTGTTCATCTTGTGTTACTGTTAGATCTTGCAGGTTCGCTGTTCAGTGATATTTGCTAGGCATCTCAGTTCACATTTTGGTTAGTTTTTCCTAAAGAGCTTTTATAAAAGCTAAGTTTTGTGTTCAGTTTAGTTAAATTTTGTGTAGTAAGTGTACACACTGTTAGTGTACATTTATTTCATCTAGCTTAGCTTAGTGTGTGTTTAGTGTCTGTGTTTTGTGTTTAAAAAAAAAAAAAAAAAAAAGTTAGTGTTTGTTTAGTGCTTTTTTTTTTTTCTTTAATTTTGTAGTCCTTGTCTGGTGTACTACTTTTCTTATAGTTTAGTAGCTGTCTGTGTACGTCTTTGTCTGCGTGCCTGTCTTGTAAAAAATACACAAAAACACATTTTGTTCACATTTCCCCCCCCCAATAAAGTTTACCCCCCCCACACACATATCAGCAATAATGAGCGGCATCCGTGGCCGTGGCAGCAGGGGTAGGGGAGTTACTCCCAGTGCTGGATCGCTGCCAGCACGGGGTACCTCTCGTGCCCCTACTAGTGGTAGAGGATCGGGTGCAAGGGGAGTACGCCTGATCCGGGAGTTCTTCCCATCGGGCAGCCGCCCGATATTGCCATCTCAGGCTGAAGTAGTGGTGGACTACATGGGGCACAGCAGTGCCACTGAGTCGTCGGTCCCGACTCACAGTAGTACCACCATTACTCCGGTGCCTGTACTACCCCCCCCCCAGCCCCCAAGAGTCCAGCATCTTACTGTTCGACAGCGACAGTGATAGGGATATCTTGGGGGAGGCCATGCATCAGGCAGACCTCCAGCTCTGTCCTGATGGTCAGGACCTTTTTGAAGGGATGGATGAGGAGGATGGGATACCTGCTGGCAGTATCCCAGAGACATCCCTTCAAACTGGTGCTGCTGTTTTGGTGCAGGAAACAGCAGCACCTAGTCAGACCCAGGCGTGGGTGAGGGGACAGCGGAGCCAGGCTAGAGGCTCCATGTCAGGTGGTTCCCTCAGACCAACACATTTCAGCCCTTGGTCCGACATCTCTGGGGGCGAAGAGGGTGACCCATCATGGTTGCCATCTGACGCGTCGGCTCACTACGTCAGTGACGACGGGGAAGGTAGGCACCCTGGTGAAACGGTGCGCCAGGTCACCACCAGGGAGACCATCGTCAGGGTCTCCACTGGTGATGGCAGCAGGAGGTGTCAGGAGGAGGAGCAGCAGCAGCAGCAGCAGCAGCAGCAGGCAGCTCCACCTGTGCGCACCGAGTCCCAGCAGGTGCAAGTAAGCGTCACCCCATCTGACAGGAGGGCGGTGCTGAAGTCACCTGTCTGGAATTACTTTACCCTGGTGGCAGACAACCCTACCGTGGCCATCTGCCGGATTTGTAAAGTGAGGGTGAAGAGAGGGAAGTGTTTGGCTCGGGTGGGTACCACAGCCCTGAACCAGCACCTGAGGATAAACCACTGGGCGGTGTATGACGAGATGAAGCGTGGTGGTGGTAGCAGCGCCACCACCACAAGTGAGCAGGGTACAGCAGCCCCTGCCACATCTTCATCTCTTTCCAGCAGGTCATGCCCCCCCGCTCCCTCTAGTAGAGGTACTGGTACCGGCAGCCAGACCTCTACTTCCACAGCACCCTCCACGTCTGTGTCCCGCACTGCCGTCCGGCGCCAGGCGTCGATTTCAGACGCCTTTGACCGCACCACTCCCTTCCCCCCTGGAGACCGACGTGTGCGTTCCCTCAATGGGCTCCTGGCAAGGGTTATTTCCCAACATCTGCTGCCCTTCAACATAGTTGACAGCAACCCCTTCAGGCAGATGTTGGAGCAGGCCCAACCCCAATGGCGTGTCCCCAGCCGCCATTTCTTTGCCAGGACTGGTGTCCCTGCCCTACACCAGCACATTGTGCAGAATGTAACCCTGTCGCTGGATCACGCTGTCAGCGACAGGGTTCATCTGACAATGGATGGCTGGACCAGCAGGCATGGGCAGGGGCGCTACATCAGCTTCACGGCCCATTGGGTTTCCCTCCGAGGCGTCGGTGAGGGATCGGCGGCAACCGATCTTGTGGTGCCGCCCCGGGGTGTCCAGGGGAGAACTGCTGGTCTCCCTCAAGCCACTGTCTCCGCAGCTGCTGAGCCTCCCAGCAAGCGCCCCCGTAGCTACTCAAGTGTGGGGCACGTGCGCTGTCAGGCCGTGCTCCAGCTTGTTAGTTTAGGGGACCGGAGACACACTGGAGAAGAAGTGCTGAAAGCACTTCAGGCTCAGGTCCAGAAGTGGCTGACACCCCGAAGGCTCCAGGCAGGTATGGTTGTCTGCGATAACGGCAGCAACCTACTCGCCGCCCTCAGTGCTGGCAGTCTGACCCACGTGCCCTGTCTGGCACATGTCCTCAACCTGGTGGTGCAGAAGTTCCTGCGCACTTATCCAGGGTTGAGTGACATTGTGGCAAAGGCGCGTAGGATTGCCAGCCACTTCAGGCGCTCCCCAACCGCTACCGCGTCCCTGTCCAAGTTGCAGCGGAAGTACAGTCTGCCCCTTCACAGGCTGATTGTGGACAGTGTGACGCGGTGGAACTCCACCCTCCACATGCTGCAGAGGTTGTGGGAGCAGCAAAGGGCGGTGAGGGAGTACCTGATGGAACTAGGCACTGAGAGGGCTTCACCACAACTCCCTTTCATCGCCTGTGCGGAGTGGGGGCAGATAAAGCAGGTCTGCCAAGTGTTGTCCTCCTTCGAGCAGGCGACCAAGATGGTCAGCAGTGAGCACGTCTGCCTCAATGGCGTGCTGCCAATAGTGTTCATGCTGGAGAGGACACTAGATCGCCTGCTCGAAGCTGGGGAGAGTGCCTTGGTGGAGCAGGAGGAGTCAGCAATGCTCGACCGAGACCAGGGCCAGGACGAGGAGGAGGAGGAGGATGATGATGATGATGAGGAGGAGGTGGTTGCTGGTGTCGTCCCGGAGTCAGGGCCTGGTCAGGAGGGAGAGCCGGTGTTGGGGGCACCGATAGTCCGGGGGTTGGGCATCTCTGAGTTTGACCAGCAGCGCCTCAGGGATGAAGAGTCGCACCTCATTCACCTGGCCAGCATTGAGGAGTCACAGCGGGCTGTGCTCTTCCCCATGGCTGCCCACATGCTGAGATGCCTCAGGAGGGACCCCCGGGTTAAGACCATCAAGGCGAGGGATGATTTCTGGATGGCCACCCTTTTGGATCCCAGGTGCAAGGGGAAACTGGAGCAGTTCATCCCAGCCAGCCGGAGGCAGCACCGGATGGAGGAACTGCAGGCAGGCATTGTCAGACGGTTGGAGCAGGCAACTCCCCGGCCTCCAGTTGTCCCCCCTCATCTCACCCAGCAGGTGGCTGCACCCAGCAGCAGCCGAGCAGGGGACCTAATGGAAGAGATGAGGATGTTCTTCCAAACCGAGCGACCCAGTACCAGCACCAGCAGCAGCAGCAGTCACCACCAGCGGCTGGCCCACATGGTGGCAGACTACATGGCGTCCGTCGGTGCTTCTGACAGTATGAGCACCGACGACCCCATGGAGTACTGGGTTGCCAGATTGGACACCTGCCGCGAGCTCGCTCAGTATGCGCTGGAGTTATTGTCTTGCCCCCCCTCCAGCGTACTATCTGAGCGGACATTCAGCGCGGCAGGTGGGGTGGTCACGGACAAGAGGACCCGTCTGTCCACAGACTCCGTGGACAGACTCACATTCATAAAGATGAATGAGTCCTGGATCGGCGGTGACTTTCTGGCACCCGTCGTCGGTTCAGGGCGCTGAAGGGTCCCTTGTCATGCATTCCCTGATGGAGCCCCGGACCTGATGTATTTACAGTGCTGAATATAACTATTTTAACACCTGAGAAAATCAATGTTAATATTTGGTACAGTAGGCTTTCTTTGCAATTACAGCGGTCAAACCTTTCTTGTAGTTTTACACCAGCTTTGCACACACTGGAGGAGGGATTTTGGCCCACTCCTCCACACAGATCTTCTCTACATCAGTCAGGTTTCTGGGCTCTCGCTGAGAAACACGGAGTTTGAGCTCCCTCCAAAGATTCTCTATTGGGTTTAGGTCTGGAGACTGGCTAGGCCACGCCAGAACCTTGATATGCTCCTTACAGAGCCAATCCTTGGTTATCCTGGCTGTGTGCTTTGGGTCATTGTCATGTTGGAAGACCCAGCCTCGACCCATCTTCAAAGCTCTAACTCAGGGAAGGAGGTTGTTGCCCAAAATCTCGCAATACATGGCCACGGTCATCCTCTCCTTACTACAGTGCAGTCACCCTGTCCCATGTGCAGAAAAACACCACCAAAGCATGATGCTACCACCACCATGCTTCACATTAGGGATGGCGTTCTTGGCATTGTAGTCATCATTATTCTTCCTCCGAACACGGTTAGTGAAATTATGATCAAAAAGTTATATTATGGTCTCATCTGACCACATGATTTTCTCCCATGACTCCTCTGGATCAGTCAAGACACCTATGTCAGCAGTTATTTCACACCCTATATACTCTTATTAACACTGCTGTTCATCATGGCACCTCCTGCCCAAGTGATATGACTCTGTGTCAACTACTACTGTTAATACTACTACTGCTGCTTCTGCTGCTGCTGCCGCCCAGTCAATACACCTATGTCAGCAGTTATTTCACACTCTATATACTCCTATTCCTACTGCTGTTCATCATGGCACCTCCTGCCCATGTGATATGACTCTGTATCAACTACTACTGTTAATACTACTACTGCTGCTTCTGCTGCTGCTGCCGCCCAGTCAATACACCTATGTCAGCAGTTATTTCACACTCTATATACTCTTATTAAGACTGCTGTACATCATGGCAACTCCTGCCCAAGTGATATGACTCTGTGTCAACTACTACTGTTAATACTACTACTGCTGCTTCTGCTGCTGCTGCCGCCCAGTCAATACACCTATGTCAGCAGTTATTTCACACTCTACATACTCCTATTCCTACTGCTGTTCATCATGGCACCTCCTGCCCAAGTGATATGACTCTGTATCAACTACTACTGGTAATACTACTACTGCTGTTTCTGCTGCCCAGTCAAGACACATATGTCAGCAGTTATTTCACACCCTATATACTCTTATTAACACTGCTGTTCATCATGGCACCTCCTGCCCAAGTGATATGACTCTGTGTCAACTACTACTGTTAATACTACTACTGCTGCTTCTGCTGCTGCTGCCGCCCAGTCAATACACCTATGTCAGCAGTTATTTCACACTCTATATACTCCTATTCCTACTGCTGTTCATCATGGCACCTCCTGCCCATGTGATATGACTCTGTATCAACTACTACTGTTAATACTACTACTGCTGCTTCTGCTGCTGCTGCCGCCCAGTCAATACACCTATGTCAGCAGTTATTTCACACTCTATATACTCTTATTAAGACTGCTGTACATCATGGCAACTCCTGCCCAAGTGATATGACTCTGTGTCAACTACTACTGTTAATACTACTACTGCTGCTTCTGCTGCTGCTGCCGCCCAGTCAATACACCTATGTCAGCAGTTATTTCACACTCTACATACTCCTATTCCTACTGCTGTTCATCATGGCACCTCCTGCCCAAGTGATATGACTCTGTATCAACTACTACTGGTAATACTACTACTGCTGTTTCTGCTGCCCAGTCAAGACACATATGTCAGCAGTTATTTCACACCCTATATACTCTTATTAACACTGCTGTTTATCATGGCACCTCCTGCCAAAGTGATGTGACTCTGTGTCAACTACTACTGTTAATACTACTACTGCTGCTTCTGCTGCTGCTGCCGCCCAGTCAATACACCTATGTCAGCAGTTATTTCACACTCTATATACTCCTATTCCTACTGCTGTTCATCATGGCACCTCCTGCCCATGTGATATGACTCTGTATCAACTACTACTGTTAATACTACTACTGCTGCTTCTGCTGCTGCTGCCGCCCAGTCAATACACCTATGTCAGCAGTTATTTCACACTCTATATACTCTTATTAAGACTGCTGTACATCATGGCAACTCCTGCCCAAGTGATATGACTCTGTGTCAACTACTACTGTTAATACTACTACTGCTGCTTCTGCTGCTGCTGCCGCCCAGTCAATACACCTATGTGAGCAGTTTTTTCACACTCTACATACTCCTATTCCTACTGCTGTTCATCATGGCACCTCCTGCCCAAGTGATATGACTCTGTATCAACTACTACTGGTAATACTACTACTGCTGTTTCTGCTGCCCAGTCAAGACACATATGTCAGCAGTTATTTCACACCCTATATACTCTTATTAACACTGCTGTTCATCATGGCACCTCCTGCCCAAGTGATATGACTCTGTGTCAACTACTACTGTTAATACTACTACTGCTGCTTCTGCTGCTGCTGCCGCCCAGTCAATACACCTATGTCAGCAGTTATTTCACACTCTATATACTCCTATTCCTACTGCTGTTCATCATGGCACCTCCTGCCCATGTGATATGACTCTGTATCAACTACTACTGTTAATACTACTACTGCTGCTTCTGCTGCTGCTGCCGCCCAGTCAATACACCTATGTCAGCAGTTATTTCACACTCTATATACTCTTATTAAGACTGCTGTACATCATGGCAACTCCTGCCCAAGTGATATGACTCTGTGTCAACTACTACTGTTAATACTACTACTGCTGCTTCTGCTGCTGCTGCCGCCCAGTCAATACACCTATGTCAGCAGTTATTTCACACTCTACATACTCCTATTCCTACTGCTGTTCATCATGGCACCTCCTGCCCAAGTGATATGACTCTGTATCAACTACTACTGGTAATACTACTACTGCTGTTTCTGCTGCCCAGTCAAGACACATATGTCAGCAGTTATTTCACACCCTATATACTCTTATTAACACTGCTGTTCATCATGGCACCTCCTGCCCAAGTGATATGACTCTGTGTCAACTACTACTGTTAATACTACTACTGCTGCTTCTGCTGCTGCTGCCGCCCAGTCAATACACCTATGTCAGCAGTTATTTCACACTCTATATACTCCTATTCCTACTGCTGTTCATCATGGCACCTCCTGCCCATGTGATATGACTCTGTATCAACTACTACTGTTAATACTACTACTGCTGCTTCTGCTGCTGCTGCCGCCCAGTCAATACACCTATGTCAGCAGTTATTTCACACTCTATATACTCTTATTAAGACTGCTGTACATCATGGCAACTCCTGCCCAAGTGATATGACTCTGTGTCAACTACTACTGTTAATACTACTACTGCTGCTTCTGCTGCTGCTGCCGCCCAGTCAATACACCTATGTCAGCAGTTTTTTCACACTCTACATACTCCTATTCCTACTGCTGTTCATCATGGCACCTCCTGCCCAAGTGATATGACTCTGTATCAACTACTACTGGTAATACTACTACTGCTGTTTCTGCTGCCCAGTCAAGACACATATGTCAGCAGTTATTTCACACCCTATATACTCTTATTAACACTGCTGTTCATCATGGCACCTCCTGCCCAAGTGATATGACTCTGTGTCAACTACTACTGTTAATACTACTACTGCTGCTTCTGCTGCTGCTGCCGCCCAGTCAATACACCTATGTCAGCAGTTATTTCACACTCTATATACTCCTATTCCTACTGCTGTTCATCATGGCACCTCCTGCCCATGTGATATGACTCTGTATCAACTACTACTGTTAATACTACTACTGCTGCTTCTGCTGCTGCTGCCGCCCAGTCAATACACCTATGTCAGCAGTTATTTCACACTCTATATACTCTTATTAAGACTGCTGTACATCATGGCAACTCCTGCCCAAGTGATATGACTCTGTGTCAACTACTACTGTTAATACTACTACTGCTGCTTCTGCTGCTGCTGCCGCCCAGTCAATACACCTATGTCAGCAGTTTTTTCACACTCTACATACTCCTATTCCTACTGCTGTTCATCATGGCACCTCCTGCCCATGTGATATGACTCTGTATCAACTACTACTGGTAATACTACTACCGCTGTTTCTGCTGCCCAGTCAAGACACCTATGTCAGCAGTTATTTCACACCCTATATACTCTTATTAACACTGCTGTTCATCATGGCACCTCCTGCCCAAGTGATATGACTCTGTGTCAACTACTACTGCTAATACTACTACTGCTGCTTCTGCTGCTCAGTCAATACACCTATGTCAGCAGTTAATTCACACTCTATATACTCCTATTACCACTGCTGTTCATCATGGCACCTCCTGCCCAAGTGATATGACTCTGTATCTACTACTACTACTACTACTGCTGCTGCTCAGTCAAGACACCTATGTCACAAGTTATTTGCCACTCTATACTACTATTACCACTGCTGCTGCTGCTGTTCATGGCACCTCTTTCCCAAGTGATTTGACAATATATTGTCTACTGTTACTACTACTGCTGCTGCTCACGACACCTATGTCACAAGTTATTTGACACTATAGACTACTATGGCCACTACTGATGCTGTAAAGTCTTGCCCAAGTGTTTAGATGCTATCTAGTACTATTACCACTACTGCTTGTAAATGCTGCCTGTGTGATAATTACATTATATTTTAATACTACTGCTGCAGCCTCCATGATGAGTAATGCCTCATGACCTCTCTGGCACAGCGGATCCACCAACAGCCTCCGCTACAAGCTACCAGACCGGATCGTAACAGCAAGTGTAACTAAAACAATGAACTTTATGTTAAACCCTGGTTTGCGGCCTTTATACTGCAACCATTAGCCTGTCTGCAAGAGCAAATCTGCACTCTCTCTCTTTCTTGCTCTCTCTCTCTCTCTCTATATATATATATATATATTGTTGCTTTTGTTATGTTCATTTTTCAACAGTTTAGTTTGTGTTCGTCGTGTCTGTGTCCGCGAACTTTAGTTTGTCCTAGGTTTGTGTTACATAAAATAATAGTATACAATTTTTTTGCTTATTATGAAGTTAGATGTGTTGATGTTGATGTTGATGTGGTAGATGTTAAGTTAGATGTGTTGAAAAACCTAAAAATCTATCTCAAAAAGAAAGGAAAAATTTCAAAAAAATAACATTTTTTATTTAAAAAAAAAAAAATTAAACGTAATTAAGCATGCGCTGCTGAAGCTCTGCCATCTCTGCATAATTTTTTAATTGCTGCTGCTCCAGCTGCTGGTTCTGCTGGTCCAGATAACGAATTTTCTTCTGATTGGAGAGGATCTTGGCATTCGTTCTCTGGATCAAAGCCTGCTTCAGCAGCATATCTTTTGCAACTGTTAGGATATAAGAAAAAAACATTTGGATTTCAAAGACCGTTACCAAATAAATAAAATATTTCTGTTGCTTATTAAACAATCATTATCATGTCTATACACTTGTTATGTGTCTAGCACATTCAGGGAGTGCAGAATTATTAGGCAAATGAGTATTTTGACCACATCATCCTCTTTATGCATGTTGTCTCACAAGCTGTATAGGCTCGAAAGCCTACTACCAATTAGGCATATTAGGTAATGTACATCTCTGTAATGAGAAGGTGTGTGGTCTAATGACATCAACACTCTATATCAGGTGTGCATAATTATTAGTCAACTTCCTTTCCTTTTGCAAAATGTGTCAAGAGAAGGACTTGACAGGCTCTGAAAAGTCAAAAATAGTGAGATATCTTGCAGAGGGATGCAGCACTCTTAAAATTGCAAAGCTTCTGAAGCATGATCATCGAACAATCAAGCGTTTCATTCAAAATAGTCAACAGGGTCGCAAGAAGCGTGTGGAAAAACCAAGGCGCAAAATAACTGCCCATGAACTGAGAAAAGTCAAGCGTGCAGCTGCCAAGATGCCACTTGCCACCAGTTTGGCTATATTTCAGAGCTGCAACATCACTGGAGTGCCCAAAAGCACAAGGTGTGCAATACTCAGAGACATGGCCAAGGTAAGAAAGGCTGAAAAACGACGACCACTGAACAAGACACACAAGCTGAAATGTCAAGACTGGGCCTAGAAATATCTCAAGATTGATTTTTCTAAGGTTTTATGGACTGCTGAAATGAGAGTGAGTCTTGATCGGCCAGATGGATGGGCCCGTGGCTGGATTGGTAAAGGGCAGAGAGCTCCAGTCCGACTCAGACGCCAGCAAGGTGGAGGTGGAGTACTGGTTTGGGCTGGTATCATCAAAGATGAGCTTGTGGGGCCTTTTCGGGTTGAGGATGGAGTCAAGCTCAACTCCCAGTCCTACTGCCAGTTTCTGGAAGACACCTTCTTCAAGCAGTGGTACAGGAAGAAGTCTGCATCCTTCAAAAAAAACATGATTTTCATGCAGGACAATGCTCCATCACACGCGTCCAAGTACTCCACAGCGTGGCTGGCAAGAAAGGGTATAAAAGAAGAAAAACTAATGACATGGCCTCCTTGTTCACCTGATCTGAAACCCATTGAGAACCTGTGGTCCATCATCAAATGTGAGATTTACAAGGAGGAAAAACAGTACACCTCTCTGAACAGTGTCTGGGAGGCTGCGGTTGCTGCTGCACGCAATGTTGATGGTGAACAGATCAAAACACTGACAGAATCCATGGATGTCAGGCTTTTGAGTGTCCTTGCAAAGAAAGGTGGCTATATTGGTCACTGATTTGTTTTTGTTTTGTTTTTGAATGTCAGAAATGTATATTTGTGAATGTTGAGATGTTATATTGGTTTCACTGTTAAAAATAAATAATTGAAATGGGTATATATTTTTTTTTTGGTTAAGTTGCCTAATAATTCTGCACAGTAATAGTAGTCACCTGCACACACAGATATCCCCCTAAAATAGCTAACACTAAAAACAAACTAAAAACTACTTCCAAAAATATTCAGCTTTGATATTAATGAGTTTTTGGGGTTCATTGAGAACATGGTTGTTGTTCAATAATAAAATGAATCCTCAAAAATACAACTTGCCTAATAATTCTGCACTACCTGTATACTTCTATCATAAATACAATATTATGGTTCTGAAATCTGACGGGTGCGCTTTATATGTTGTCCATTTTTATATCTACATTTTATTGTTGAAATGTTATTAATCTTTGTGCACATATTTACCTTCGTGACCGAGGCTCATGACAACGGGGTCATCCTGCACCTCGACCTCTCCAGCAGCCGTGATGTCGTCATCACCAGTAGTTTGTTGGGGGGAGGGAAGCTCCTCAACAGGAGCTGTGGGTGGCGAGTCGGATGGTCCTGGCTGCTCATCCTCATCCCTCTCCTCCTCTGCCGCATCCTCCTCTGCCGCATCCTCCTCTTCATCCTCCTCCTCAGCGGCCTGTCGACTTTTGCGCTTGGGGCGCACAGTTGGTAGAGGAGCTCCTATAATAACACAATGTTCATATATTATAAAAATGTTTTCTAATGACGTATGCAAATTCTGTGTACTCTGCTGTATTGTATATGAATACAAATTAATTTATATAGACAGTTAACCAATGGGACAATGTTATATTAAAGGGTCTTGTGGGCACTACAGGGGACTGAGCGTGAGCTGGGCTGCCACCATGGTAAAATGAGCTGTTTTTGTCTCCTTTGTTTTGTTCAGACGATCTCATGTTAAAAAAAGGACTTGATGGAGTACACGGGATTACTATAACAACCCCACGCCTAACACAGGAATTTAGTGGGAATCTATATATATAAAACTCAACGTGTGTGTGCATGTATGTATGTATGTTCCACCATCACGTCCAAACGGCTAAAGATATTTACATGAAACTTGGCACACAGGTTACTTATATGTCAGCCACAAATATAGGATTGGTGGTTTAACCCTTACCCACCCCCATTTGCTTTGGTCAGGGTTTTTCTTTAAAGTCCCATTCAACTATGGGAAATACATGTTATTTCATAACAGCTGTAGATATTTCGATAACACTTGGTCACATGTTATCTATACGTCCACTTAAAGTATAGGATCGTTAATTTATCCCTTAACTAACCCCATTGGTGAGGGTCGGGCTTTTTGTTTAAAGTCCCATGCAAAGCAATGGGAAAAGTATGTTCCCACATAACTTCTGTGTTCCTGTCTGCTGTCCCATGTTTTTTTCCAACAGTACTATGAATACCTTGGCTGGTGGTGATATATGTTACAACAACATGGCGTCTTGGTTAACAACATCTGACCTTACATTAATTACATATGACCTTACATAACTGTCCCCAAGGGACCCGGGCTGGCTCAACGCGATTGCCACTGCGCTGACAAGCCATTCACCTCTGCAGCTAGGTGTTCGGATACCGCTCTCGGCTACATGTGAATTGAGTTTGGTGGTCTCAGCTCGGCCCCTGGTGGGTGTGCTATGCGAGGTAAGCCTGCGCTTAGTATGCCCACCTCCCTCCCACAAAAACCACCACACTTACACACGCACTCGCAATTGGGTTAACATGCACGCACTCTGACCATGCGGTCTCTAAAAAGAGAGGCGAAGGACTAACGGGGCTGGTTGAGCGGGCAAATCCTCTCACTCCCTTATAGGGAGTCCCTCTGCCCCGTTGGGCTTCGAAGCGGAGCAGGTAGGACGGTCTGTGTGGGAGGACCCCCTCACACCCGCCATTGCCACCCGGGGCATGGAGAAAGGTGGCAGATTACCTCTGGGGGAGGCCTGCCTACTCCCAACTCCTGCAGTCCGGCTCCTCTCTCGAGTACACGCACAAAATACACTTTAGGGGAAAAAAAACATAACTGTGACCAATAACTTACCAGGATGATATTTATTCCGGATACGCCTGACCCGGTTCATCTGGCGCCTCTTCAGGTCGGACCACTTTTTGAGGATCGCCATGCGAGTGTGTTCTTCGCCTAGTTCCTCAATCAGGGAGCTTATAACTCCCTGTTTTTCTTGCTGCCTCCGCAGCTCATCGTATCCTGTTTCCAGGAACTTCTGCAAGATGAAGAACAAAGTATATTGTAATACTTTTGTTGACAGCCTTATGGATATATGACGTAAATGTATGCTATTCAACAATTGGAAGCATTCTCGCCTTATTAATCAATGACAGGGGTAACATGACAGATTTTATATCCTGCCATTTCGGTCGCCACCTTTTTTACATAAATATAGCAGCCATTATCATTTGCATAATTATGAATATATTATTAACAACACAGGATACACGTATAGGGGAGATATGCGTTGCTAACTCTTTTCCCTGTCAGGAGCCTAATGCCCCGGGGGGTCAGAGACGGGACCTTTTCGGAGGACCACTGACGTATGCAACCGTCGCAGTTTTTTGCGATGTCACTCTTTAGGTGTGTGCAAATTTTTCCTTGCACCGGGTGGAGTTTTTGGGTTGTGTTTTGCACGCCACAGGCTTTTCAACAGAAAAAAACTAGCTGGAGGCAGAATGGTTGCAAAACACTACGGGTTTGTTACCTAACTCTGGGTTTCAAGACCAGTCCACCTCCAGCTGTTGCAAAACTACTACTCCCATCAGCCACGGTCTGTCAGTGCATGCTAAGAATTTTACTTTTGCTGCATCTAGGGTGCCACAGTTTAGAGACCCGTGCATAAAGGCCTGAAAAATGGGGGCCTGCAGAACTTACAATACTAGAAGTGCCAGCATTCCCAGGCATGCTGGAAGTTGTAGTTCTGCAACATCTAAAGGGCAATATGTATTCGAACGTCCTTGGGCCTTGAGGACACTGAAGTCAGGACGTTCGCATACGTCCTATGTCCAAAAAAATGTTAAATTCATTATGCTAAATAACAAGGAAAAGTGCCTAAATACACATTTGCCAACCAGGGTGTCTGCAGCTGTCCAGGCATGCTGGGACTTGTAGTTTTGTAAAAGCAGGAGACACATTTTTTGTGAAATACTAATATCTGATCATATATACTAACTTTTAAACTAGACTAAAATGCAGTTGAAGATAATGAAATAACAGTGGTCAAAATACTTACACAAATCAGCAACTTTTCCTCAGATACAGTGAAATTACTTCCAACCATCTTGCTCTGCGATTGCGTTGCGATCATAAAGTTGGAAACTGGCAAGGGTCCAGGAAATGGTCGCGTGTTGTTCGCGTGTTGATTGCGCTGCTTGGACCGAGATGGGTCCATATGGCTTCGGCTGTATGGACCACAGTAACTCTTTTCCCTGTCAGGAGCCTAACGCCCCGGGGGGTCAGAGACGGGACCTTTTCGGAGGACCACTGACGTATGCAACCGTTGCAGTTTTTTGCGATGTCACTCTTTAGGTGTGTGCAAATTTTTCCTTGCACCGGGTGGAGTTTTTGGGTTGTGTTTTGCACGCCACAGGCTTTTCAACAGAAAAAAAACAGCTGGAGGCAGAATGGTTGCAAAACACTACGGGTTTGTTACCTAACTCTGGGTTTCAAGACCAGTCCACCTCCAGCTGTTGCAAAACTACTACTCCCATCAGCCACGGTCTGTCAGTGCATGCTAAGAATTTTACTTTTGCTGCATCTAGGGTGCCACAGTTTAGAGACCCGTGCATAAAGGCCTGAAAAATGGGGGCCTGCAGAACTTACAATACTAGAAGTGCCAGCATTCCCAGGCATGCTGGAAGTTGTAGTTCTGCAACATCTAAAGGGCAATATGTATTCGAACGTCCTTGGGCCTTGAGGACACTGAAGTCAGGACGTTCGCATACGTCCTATGTCCAAAAAAATGTTGAATTCATTATGCTAAATAACAAGGAAAAGTGCCTAAATACACATTTGCCAACCAGGGTGTCTGCAGCTGTCCAGGCATGCTGGGACTTGTAGTTTTGTAAAAGCAGGAGACACATTTTTTGTGAAATACTAATATCTGATCATATATACTAACTTTTAAACTAGACTAAAATGCAGTTGAAGATAATGAAATAACAGTGGTCAAAATACTTACACAAATCAGCAACTTTTCCTCAGACTTAGTGAAATTGCTTCCAACCATGTTGCTGTGTGATTGCGCTGCGATCATAAGTTGGAAACTGGCAAGGCTCCAGGAAATGGTCGCGTGTTGTTCGCGCGATTGCGCATGCGCGAACGAAAAATCGTAATCGCAATATGTTTTTTGGTTAAAATATCATACATATTCGATTTCAGAGTGCTGCTACAGCAGTTTTCGAAATATCTGCAATCAATTTCGCATTCGCATTTTGTGAAATTGCGTTAAAATATCTCGAATATTCGATTTCAGAGTGAGCCAATCAGAGCGCTCCTCCAGCATTTCTCGAAATTGCGCAATAAATATCGCATTCGCATGTTGCGATATTTCGATAAAATATCAGGAATATTCTGAGCCAATCAGAGCGCTCCTCCAGCATATCTCGAAATTGCGCAATAAATATCGCATTCGCATGTTGCGATATTTCGATAAAATATCACGAATATTCTGAGCCAATCAGAGCGCTCCTCCAGCATATCTCGAAATTGCGCAATAAATATCGCATTCGCATGTTGCGATATTTCGATAAAATATCACGAATATTCTGAGCCAATCAGAGCGCTCCTCCAGCATATCTCGAAATTGCGCAATAAATATCGCATTCGCATGTTGCGATATTTCGATAAAATATCACGAATATTCTAAGCCAATCAGAGCGCTCCTACCGCAGTTATTAAAAAATCGCAATTATTTTCGCATTCGCAATAGCGAAAAATCGCAATCAATTAATTTCGATAAAATATCACGAATATTCGAATTTAGCGAATATATCTCGAATATTCGAATATATATTCGAGATATATCGCGAAATCGAATATGGCATATTCTGCTCAACACTAGTAACCACGTAGGTTCCCTTTTATACACTCCGCGTGTGCGTGACACCCCGCCTTCGTCACCTTTGCCATGCCCCCTAATCAATGTTAACTCCTAAAATATGGCGTTAACTGTGTAACTTCTGTCAAATGTTATAATCATCTCCGCGTAACGTACGTAACCACGTAGGTTCCCTTTTATACACTCCGCGTGTGCGTGACACCCCGCCTTTGTCACCTTTGCCATGCCCCCTAATCAATGTTATCTCCAAAAATATGGCGTGAACTATGTAACTTCTGTGAAACGAGCGATTAATCTCCGCGTAACCGACGTAATCACGTCTTATTCATTCTCTACACTCCGCGTATGCATTAACCGCCGCCCTCGTCCCCGCTAATGATGGGACATTTCCTGTTTTCCACGCCCCTAATCTCTGTGGGAAGGAAAGATGGCGATGTCAGGCGAGCATGCACGGAGCTCTCAGGCCACAAGTGAGGGGACAGAGGCAGGAACGTCCCGATCCCGGCCAAAACGGTATAAGGCCACTAATATGGCTTTTGAAGAAATGGTTGAGCTTGTGGACATAATGCGGAGGAAGGACTATGATGGCCAATATGGGCCATACAAGACCCCCAACCGCAGAAAGGGGAAAATTATGGAGAAGGTGGCAAGGAGAATGAAGAGGATGTTTGGGATCACCAGGTCCAAGGAGCAGCTACGGAAGCAGTGGTCCGATTTGAAACTGAGGGAGCCACATCAGTACAAGAAGATAAAAAAATATTAAAGAAAAGTAAGTTATTTATATTATTTGGGGGGGGGGGACATTTTAAGATTTTAAGCTTGGTCAGGTACATTTCTACATCTGTCTCCTTGGCCTGGTTGTACTTCTGAGCTCATGTTGAAATAGAAGGTGTTTTGCACAAACATTTTGCTTGGGCAACGACTGTTAATAGGAAACATCGTTCACATCAGTTTCTTTCTCCCAAATACAATGTTGGCCCAGGAACAAAACACCTGGACATGCCTCTCTGGCCAAAAACATGGTTTGTAAACATTGGGTACAAATATAGTTGTGGAAAATGCAAATCCAAGTTTGTGTAATGCCAACAGTGCTACTAAGCAGGTGTTTTCATATCTGTAATCCAGAGCACCTGTGTCTCCACCAAAATATTATCTTAAAATTTGTATGGTCTCCGTTAAAATTTTAAGGGGGGGGACATCCATGTGTGTCACTTCGCTAAAAAGGGACCGAATCAGAGCTTGGCCTAGAAGTCATCCAAAAATTTTGATTGGGGGGGAGAAGACCCAATTTAGCGAAAAAATAAAGCCTCTTCCTTCTAAGCAATGTATGCAATTTCTGCTCTATAATATCTGTGTGTTGATGAGTATAACTTTTTTTCTCTGGTTATTAGGGGAAAGAAGACGCCTGCAGTTTGAGGAGGCTGAGAGGGCCAGACAAGGCCAAAATCGAACATCTCGCCATGTGGAGGAGGAGGAGGATGTGGAAGGAAGAGAGGAGGATGTGGAGGAGGATGTGCAAGGAAGAGAGGAGGATGTGGATGAGGAGGAGGAGGAGGATGTGGAAGGAAGAGAGGAGGATGTGGAGGAGGAGGAGGAGGAGGATGTGGAAGGAAGAGAGGAGGATGTGGAGGAGGAGGAGGATGTGCAAGGAAGAGAGGAGGATGTGGAGGAGGAGGAGGATGTGCAAGGAAGAGAGGAGGATGGAGTCATTTTGCATCTTGTACTTCTGGAAGAGGAAGGGGAATTTGATGAAGAGGATTTTTGCAATTTAGAAGATGGTGGATTGATGGAAGATGAAGAAGGAGGAGTCGTGGAGGATGAGGGGGAAGTGGTGCAAGAAGGAGGAGTTATTGAAGATGGCGAAGATGTGGAGGTTGGAAGGAGCACACCATCAGGTCAGTGTCACACCAGCTTTATATGGAAAAACAGATGTAGATAGGCTTGCCACCTCATCCCTTTAATCACAAACACATATGGATTACACATGTTCTGTGGCTAGTGTAATGCTGATATGGCACCAGATGAGTTTAATTACCACCTTAATCAGCCACAGAACCTGTTAAATTAATATGTGTTCTGGTTTAAAGGGGTGAGGTGGCAACCCTATATAGATGTAGATAGGCTTTTTATAATTTTTTTTTTTTTTTGGCTTCATTTTGTAGGGGATGAAGATGTTGTTCATCATTTTTCAGCCGCAAGTGCTGGAATAATTATCCAGCAAGTGATGGAGTGCAGCAGTGAGATGGACAATATGCGACAAAGACTGCTTCTCATGGAACAGAATGTGAAAAGTTACTTTTTAGAGTGCTGCACAGAGCTGGAAACTATGCGCCAAAAAATGATCGGTATAGAACAGAACTATAAAAATATCATTGACATGATGGGCCGGGACAAAGACTGAACACCCCCCCCCACCCGCCCATCCCCCAACCTGTTTTATTTTGGGACTCAGCAATACGCCAAAATTTGAAGATGCACACACAGTGTGGCAACATGTGCTATCTGCCATCACAGAATATTGATTATCTGTGCTTTGTGGGTACAAACCCCTCCTCGATTCTCAAGTAGTTTTTGAGGAAGGGTTTGCTCCCACATAACACAGACATTGATCACCCATGATGGCAGATAGCACATGTTGCCATTTGTCTGTGTTTCTGTAGAACTGACATTTGGCGAATTGCACTGAATGTGTGCATCTTCAAATTTTGGCGTGTTCAGGTGTGAACTCACACCATGACTGTGAATGTAAAAGTGACACATTTGTCTTTTATATTTGTTTGACATTTTATATTTTTTGAAAAAAAAAAGGCTTAAATCAACAAGCCAGAAAAATCATTAAAAAAATTAAAATAATATATAAACAACAAAAAATTTAAAATTAAAAAATTGGTAACAAATATATAACAAAAATGTAACCATTTTTTTTTGAAAAAAACTAAAACAAACTAAAAATAGTTAAAATAATTTTAACCATTTTTTTTTAAAATTTGCTACAATTGAAGATTTTTTGGAGGAAAACAATCAAAAAATTCAAAGTGTAAAAAAAAATATTTGGTGACAAATATCTAACAAAAATGTTACCAATATTTGTAAAAATATACAAAAAAAAAAAAAAAAAATTTCAAAAACACAAAAAAAGTTAAAAAGTATTTGAGAAAAAAATTAGGCCAAAAAAATTCACCAAAAATAAAAAGAACTAAAATATCCCAATTTTTTTTGGAAAGCAAAAATTAAAAAAAAATGACCAAATAAACCTTTTGTTAAGTTTACATTTGGGAAATATTATATTTGTGTGAAAAATGTTACAATTGTTAATACATTGTTTGTGAACACCAATTTTTTTTTCTAATAATGATTGTACCAAAAAATAAAAAACAAAAAATAAAAAATATACCTACAAATAAAAGCCTTGCAAAACAAAAATGTTGACATGTTTGTTACTAAAAATATTTTAAGTAATCAAGGAAAATGAAAAAGCTCTAAATAAAAAAAGCTTTTCCAAAATCCAAACAATGAGTGGCTTTATTCTTTTATATGCTGAATACCCAGTTTGGAGATGAGTGAATAATGTGCAATTGTGTTTATTTACTAAAACCTGAACCCTACATTTGACACTAGAAGTGCACTATTTTTGTTGCAAACCAGGAAGACAGATAAAAAGAGAAAAAGCAGTAATGACAAACAACTGTATAAAGTCCAATGGTCTAATTATTTATTAGTTCTGTGAATATTTCTTTCTTTTGGGGGCCGAATTAGAAAGAAATATCATCTGGCATAGCAATGGCCCCCCGACCCATGAAGTACTCAACATATTTGTCGCGTACCTCACGAGCAGATTGGGTGCCAATGCCAGCGCGACCAGTGTCCAGACCAGGGAGAGGATCTGAGAGTAGTCTTGCCTCAGAAACACTGTCGGGTATGTACGTCTGGGAATGCCTGCGTAGAAAGTTGTGCAAAATGCAGCAGGCAAATACAATGGTGTTCAATTTATATTCCGCCAGATGTATAGCTGTCAGGAACAGGCGGAACCGGTTGGTGAGAATCCCAAAGGCATTCTCGACTACCCTCCGAGCTCTGGCCAACCGAAAATTAAACACTCTCCTCTCGTAGGTGAGAGTCCTATGGGGAAAAGGCCGCATTAGGTGAGGTCCAAGCCCGAAAGCTTCGTCCGCTAGGAACACAAACGGAAGTCCTTCAACATTATCTTCATCTGGTGGCAATGCCAGACCACCAGTTTGGAGACGATCGTAGAATTCAGTCCGTGAGAACACTCCCCCATCTGACAGCCGGCCATTCTTCCCCACGTCCACATATAGAAACTCATACTGTGCCGACACCACCGCCATCAACACAATACTATGATAACCCTTGTAGTTAAAATAGTAGGACCCCGAGTGGGGTGGGGGCACAATGCGGACGTGCTTCCCATCTATTGCTCCACCGCAGTTCGGAAAATCACAATGCTGGGCAAATTGGGAAGCCACAGACTGCCATTCCTGTGGTGTGGAGGGTAGCTGTGGGGACAAACACAAGAAAAATTATTAGTAATTTATCAGATAAACATTGCAATCACAATACAAAAACCATCATTGTGCAACTTCAACAACAGGATTCTAATTTCATACAATCATTGTGAAGTGAGTATTTTGTTAAAAAAATATAGGCACACTTAATTATCAGACTCCACATCCCTCTGATGATAGAGCAATAAACTAATTTCGGGGGGGAGGAGGGGAGGGGGGGTTGAGCTACAATGGATTAGCCAAAAAAAAAATTGGCTAGGTGGGTTTGGCCCTAGGAAAGCATGCTGGACAGGTTTATGGTGGGTAAGGACAAAATATGCAGGTAGGCCCAAAACAAACATGTAAAGGTTAACAACATGCATGGGGAGAAAAGGGAACATCCAACACACAGCAGATTACAATCTCATGGTTATTAGGGAAGAAAAAAATATTAGACTTTCTCACACATTTAAAAAAAAACATTGTGATGTTAAAATGAGGGAACTTACCTCCTGCAGAACATGTATGATGGCAGTACACGTCTCCGGTATGATGACCCCAAGCGCCTGGGGAGAGATGCCTGTCGAGAACTTGAGGTCCTGCAGGCTCCTCCCAGTCGCCAGGTACCGCAACGTGGCAATAAGCCTCTGCTCGGCCGTGATGGCTTGGCGCATCACAGTGTCCTGCCTCGTGATATAGGGGGACAGAAGTTCCAGCAGACGGTTGAATATGGGGTCCGTCATGCGGAGAAAATTCCTAAAGTCATCAGGATTATTCTCCTGGAGTTCCCTAAGCAGAGGCATATGAGAAAAATGGTCATGCTGGCACAACCAATTCTTGGCCCAGAAACGCCTCCTCCCACTGCTCCTGGCCAATAAACTGATTCGCTGAGCCTGTCCATAAGCAAACCCATAAACACCACCAATTCGCGAGAATCGACGATGCTGCTCCATCATGGCTTCAAACAGGCCGGCTGGTCAGTCAAGAACACACTCCAACAGAAAGCACCCCCAAATCCAGCACAACCTGCTAAGAACGCACGACAAACAGATACGAGCGCACAGTACGCTGAAACGTACTGAAAGCCTGTGCCCGAATGCCAACTGCAAACCCGCAAGCACACGCACTGAACCCGAGAATACCACCTGTCAAAACGCGGAGACTGAAAAGCACGAATCGGCTCTAACTAAACCTTCACTAGCACGCTGTAACACGGAACTAGAAAAGCGGAACAGAGGGCGGCGCCGTTGACTTTGGTCTTCCCCTTTATAGTGACGTCTTACGTGGTTTACGTTGCATATGTTCTGGTTCGCGGGGATTTTTATACGCTAGTGTGTACGTGCCAGCGGACCAACAGATAAATCCACCGATCCGCTGAAACCGATCCGCGGATAAATTTCAGCGCATGGATTCTATCGTGTGTATGGGGCCTTAGGCCTCGTACACACGACCGAACATGTCTGCTGAAACTGGTCCGCAGACCAGTTTCAGAGGACAGATCCGACCGTGTGTACAGCCTAGCAGACAGGTTTCCAGCAGACAAAAGTTTTAAAGCATGCTTTAAAACTTATCTGCTGAAAACCTGTCCGTCCGACATGTCCGCTGGTTAGTACGCTTAACCAGCGGACCGAAATCTCCCGCATGCGCCAAATGGATTCGACGCATGCGTGGAAGTATTTTACTTCCTGGTTTGCGGACGTGGCGGCGTCAACGTCACCGCCACGTCACCGCGCTGTCTGTCCGTGGGGATTTTGGTTTGATGGTGTTTACAACCATCAGACCAAAATCTCCTAGCAGACATGTCCGATGAAAACGGTCCGCGGACCGTTTTTATCGGACATGTTTGAGCGTGTGTACAGGGCCTTAATGTAAGGAGTATTCTTCTTTTTGACAATTACAAAAATGTACCCCGAGTTATAGATATAGTAATTGTCAGCAGGGGTTCCCTGAGACCAGAAAGGTATTTTAAGGGTTCCTCAATATTAAAGGCCCATATTAACCGCTTGCCGACCGCCCACCGTAGTTTTACAGCGGCAGGTCGGCTCGGCTGCGCAAAATCACATAATATAATGTGATTTTGCTTTGCGGCTACTAGGGGCGCGCGCGAGCCCCCTGCTCACCCCTGGTGCCAGTGCGAGTACCCGGCGGGCGCAATCACCCGCCGGGCACCCGCGATTGCTCGTGACAGAGCGAGAACCGGGAGCTGTGTGTGTAAACTCACAGCTCCTGGTTCTTTCAGGGGAAGAAATGACTGATCGTCTGTTCATACAATGTATGAACATCGATCTGTCATTTCCCCTAGTTAGTCCCACCCCCCCCCCCTTTCAGTTAGAACACAATGAGGGAACATTTTTAACCCCTTCCTCGCCCCCTAGTGTTAACCCCTTCCCTGCCAGTGATATTTTTACAGTAATCATTGCATTTTTATAGCACTGATCGCCATAAAAATGCCAATGGTCCCAAAAATGTGTCAAAAGTGTCCGATGTGTCCGCCATAATGTCGCAGTACCAATAAAAATCGCAGATTGCCGCCATTACTAGTAAAAAAAAAAATATTAATAAAAATGCCATAAAACTATCCCCTATTTTGTAGACGTTATACATTTTGAGCAAACCAATCAATAAACGCTTATTGCAATTTTTTTTACAAAAAATATGTAGAAGAATACGGAGGAAAAAATTGTTTTTTTTTTATATATATATATTTTTGGGGGATATTTATTATAGCAAAAAGTAAAAAATATTCATTTTTTTTTTAAATTGTCGCTCTATTTTTGTTTATAGCGCAAAAAAAAAAAAAACACAGAGGTGATCAAATACCACCAAAAGAAAGCTCTATTTGTGGGAAAAAAGGACGCCAATTTTGTTTGGGAGCCACCTCGCACGACCGCGCAATTGTCAGTTAAAGTGACGCAGTGCCGAATCGCAAAAAGTGGCCCAGTCATTGACCAGCAAAATGGTCCGGGGCTGAAGTGGTTAAAGGTTGAGAAAAGATTACCTGTCAATATCTAAAAACGTCTAGATGCAATCCAAACAGCCACATCAAATCATGGAACATGTTACTGTGAAATAAAAAAGCTGATGTGAGCTGGTCAGTGCTGGCAGAGTAGCTCTGTACATTCCAATAGCCAGTAGTGGCAAGAATGTATTCTTTAGAATTGGGTAAAAGACAGAGTGACTTTAAAAAAGGTGCTTCTAAAAAAAAAAAAACATTTTGGATTTATAAATTGAATGTAATAATGCCTAAGGGACTAAGTAGGGAACTTAATTTACAAGTGTTCCTGGATGCAACTTAGATTCTGAGGTCAGGCTGCAATGGGCACGGTGAGGTCAGGCTGCAACGGGCATGGTGAGGTCAGGCTGCAATGGGCACAATGAGGTCAGGCTGCAATGGGCACTGTGAGGTCAGGCTGCAAATGGGCACAGCGAGGTTGCAAATGGGCACAGTGAGGCGTGCAAATGGGCATTGTTGAGCCTTATTTCCACTTACAGTAGCTGCTGCATTCTCACCCTCGGCTTATACTCGAGTCAATACGTTTTCACGTTTTTTTTTGTGGTAAAATGAGGTCCTTGGCTTATACTCGGGTCGGCTTATACTCGAGTATCTACGGTATATATATATTTTTTTAAATTCGTTTTTTCATAGATTTTTTGATCACTATATCCCTGTGGCTCATCTATGTGGCATCTTTGACTGTCCCCTCTCTGGCATAGCACACGATCGAAATATCCAACAACAAATATTCGATGTGAGCTTTTGGTCAGATATTCCGACCGTGATAGGACATTTGCTGTCGTAAATTCCGACAACAAATGTTTGAGAGCTGATTCTCAATTTTTCCAACAACAAAAGTTCTTGTCGGAAATTCCGATCGTCTGTATGCAATTCCGACGCACAAAAATTCTATGCATGCTCGGAATCAATTTGACGCATGCTCAGAATCACTGAACCTAATTTTTCTCAGCTCGTCGTAGTGTTGTACGTGACCGCGTTCTTGACGTTTGGAATTTCCGACAACGTTTGTGTGACCCTGCAATACAAGTTTGAGCCAACATTTAGTTGGAAAAAAAATCCACGGTTTTGTTGTCAGAATGTCCGATCGTGTGTGCGCGGCATAAGTCTTTTTTTTTATAGAGTCAGGAGCGTCCTTTATAGAGGAACCTTGGCTCAGTATTTCATCTTCCACATATGTTTGCAAATGTGTGCAACTAAACCCTCTGTTTTTAACTACATGCCGACCAGCCGCCGGCGGCAGGTCGGCTCTCCTGTGCGAGATCCTGTAGCTCTACGTTGGCTCTCGAAGCGGCCACTAGGGGCTCCTAGGGGCACGCGTGCACGGCGATCGCGATCACCGCCGGGCACCCGTGATCGCTTGTTACAGAGTGAGAACCGGGAGCGAGAACCGGGAGCTGTGTGTAAACACACAGCTCTCGATCCTGTCAGGGGAGAAATGCCTGACCGTCTGTTCAAACAATGTATGAACAGCGATCAGTCATTTCCCCTAGTGAGGCCACCCCCCTACAGTTAGAACACACCCAGGGAACATACTTAACCCCTTCCCCGCCCCCTAGTGTTAACCCCTTCCCTGCCAGTGGCATTTGTATAGCAATCAATGCATTTTTATAGCACTGATCGCTATAAAAAATGCCAATGGGGGGCGTGGCTACCGCGCAACTGCATGGACGGCTGATGTGAGAGCTCCGTTCCAGCGTCGGGATCCTGAGCACACAGAGGCATCACAGGCTGTTCCTGTTAGCAACACAGCTTGGCTGACATCCCGCCTGATGTCCAGGGATGGCTAAGAAAAGAAAACCCACGGTACAGCCGACAAAACTGGAGGATTTTTTCTCCGGCCTCCACAGGCGGCTCCTCCACTTCCATGCCGAGCCCTGGTTCCAAGGATGGCTCCCACCGCCATTCTCAAGCAGCATCAACTCCTCTCTCCTGCAGCCCAGTGAAATCAAAGCCTCACCTGTCCACTGAACTCCTCAGCTCTAAGGTGAGTGCACACCAGGGTTCAATCGATGACACGAGGGAGCTGGCAGACACTATTAATGCTTTCCCCACAGCTAACCAGCCCTTATCTGATACCACTCTGAAGGACATGTTGATTTCTCTGCGCAGTTCTCTACACTCAGACATGATGGAGTGCATGAGAAATTTCAAGGCTGAAGTGGGGGAACTAGGAGGTAGAGTTGATCATATGGAAAAGAAAATGGGGGAATATGCATCCTCATACAATTCTCTGGTGGACTCCCATAATGATCAATCTGATGAAGTTGCATGGCTCAAGGCTAAAGTCGCAGACCTCGAGGACAGGTCGCGTAGGAACAACATCAAACTGCGTGGCGTTCCTGAAAGTGTCCTCCCTGCTCAACTCCATCGCTATGCCCAAGAGCTTATGGAATCCTTCCTCCCCTCAGCGCCTGAATCAGAGTTAGTTATTGACAGGATTCATCGCCTCCCTAAACCAGGTGAATCTCCCGGAAAATATCACTAGAGATGTGCTGATGCGGGTTCATTTCTATCATGTGAAAGACCAGTTCACACTAGCATTCTGCAAGAACACGCATCCTCCTGAACAATACTCAGCCATTCAGGTGTTTGCGGACCTCTCCCAGTATACTATGCAGAAATGCAAGGCTCTCCTGCCGGTCACTAAAGCGCTCCGCAACCACAGTGTAGTTTACAGGTAGGGGATACCCGGCCAAACTTACTATCACGAAAGATGGGGAAACCTCTGTGATTTCAAGCCTAGAGGAGGGCTTGGCACTCCTGCGCAAGTGGGATATATTACCGGATCACCCTGAGGACAGGCCAACTCCCTCCCCCAAAATTCCTGCCTGGGATGATTGGCAGGTGGTGTCGCGCAAGCGTAACAACAAGAAGAAATCATAAAGCCTCTTTGCCTCGGAATCTATAAGCTACTTGATCTATGAGTTACCTGACTCGCTCTGATGCTCCTAACTCACGCACTATCCCCCCCTGAGTTATGTGCACACATTCTGCCATCAGATTCCAAATAGAATCTACCTTTTTATGCCTTCAGTTTTTTGTTTGTTTTTTGACTTTTATCTATCTAGTTTTTCCAGTTCAAACCCTTCCCACTGCTTCACCTGTGATGGATAATTTGTCATCTCTTTCAAAGACGTCCTGCTCATCGCCTGCATCCACTGCCTGGACTTAATGGACTCAAGGAGGTAACCAGGAGCTCTCCTATTTTACAACCCATGGCTCTCAAGGTGACATCCTTTAATGTCCGTGGCTTGAACCACCCAGCCAAACGTGCCTCGGTCTGGAAAGAGGCTCTTAAACTACATTCTGATGTTCTGTGCTTACAAGAAACTCATTGGTCAGTCTTGAGTTCCCCTCCCTTTCGTCACACCAAATTTCCACACATATTTCAGGCTTCCGCTCCCAAAAAACAGAAAGGAGTCCTCATTGCTGTCAAGGACTCTGTGAATGTCTCCCTCCAAGAGACGATCATCGATCCAGATGGCAGATTCCTGATTTTGGTGGGTGTATTTAATAATCTCTGTAGCGCTACCCCCTCAGGAGCCGCTGATTGTTGTTGAGATCGGCATATTAAGTTACCTCTTACCGTTGTCTAGGGGTAAAGTTGATGAGTAGATTAGGGAGCGAATGTCCAGACAATAAATGAAGGTTTTCTGAATGCTTTATTTCCGGCCCAACATGACCAACATCAACATGAGGTAGAGAGAAAAGGTTGATGAAACAATAGAGAACTTTGCAGTATCAGGCCTGGATATGAGAAAGAGCAATCCTGCTCTCAGTAGTAGTAGATACGGTTAGTCGCCACTCTAGCCAGAGTGGGTGAAGTGCCTCCGGACAGACTCCTGCTACGAGCCTGCCAGCCGCAGCGCCACTTTAAGATTGCTGGGAGGAACATGTCTCTGCCACAGACCTGGCTCTAGGGACCTCTGCCACAGGCCTAGTACTTGGATGAGCTAAATTGATTGAGCGAATCCTCCCAGTAGATTAGATTAGGGTCACCGGGTGACAGTTGAAGTGTACCAGTCAATGTCCCGGTCACCAGATCCCCGATGGTTCGTTCAAGCCCCTCAGATAACCTGCCTCTGGGTTTTCCTTGAGCCGATCCCCCCCACCGCATAGCACATAGCTTGGGATCTCTTCAATAGAGCCGGGGACCCAGCAAGTCACTGGGGCCCCTTTCAGCAACATGGAGCTCCGCGTAGCATGCAACCCCGGCCTGGTAGGCCATATCGACGGGGTCTGTTGGATGCACACACCCTAAAGGTGGGTGCCGTACCTGGAACCTGGAACCCGCGAAGAACCAACAAAAATGGCCTCTGCCACAGATATATTTTCCCAAGCATGCTCCGCGAGGGAAAACTTCTCTAATTGGCTGCTGGGCAAAAGTGGCTCTGCCAGAACCCCTCTAGCGCCAACTGTCGCCCAGGGGTGGGATCAGCACCCCTGGAGCGCAGACTGACCTACATGACAGTTCAGGAATGACAGCAGCCCAAATTTAACAAATTATGAATGGGAGCAAAATAACTCTCCCATTCCCCACTAACTTTAGCGTAGTGCCCATACTGAAAGTAAGGGGGCGCTACACGCTGTATGTCCCGCATTCTTGGCCAATCACAGCGCGCAAAAAACAAAGAGCCATAATTGGCCAAAGCCAGGCTGGCTTTGGCCAATTATGGCTCAGGGGGGTTTAGTACACGCCCCACACTATAAAAGGCAGCCTGCAAGGCGGCCTCGTGTAGTGTGTTCCGGCATTGTTACAGAGAGGAGCAGTCAGACAGTTAGAGAGAGAGAGAGAGAGACATAGATAGAGACACAGTGGGCCTGATTTACTAAGCTATGTGCGCTGCGCTGGTTCATGCGTTAATTAGTACTCCGGGTGGAGGCTTAATCAGGCGCATGAACCAGCGTAGCAGCCGGCGCATTGAAACTAATATGTAAAGCCGCGCCGAACTCCCTATAGAAGTCTATGGGAGAAATCAAAAGTGTTCATTTTAAAGGCTAATCTGCAAGTTTTGTCCTAAAAAGTGTTTGGGGACCTCAGTCCTGTCCCAGGGAACATGTATCAATGATTTTTTTATTTTTTAAAACGGCCGTTTTTTCGGGAGCAGTGAAATTAATAATTCTTAAAGTGAAACAATAAAAGTGAAATATTCCTTTAAATTTCGTACCTAGGGGGGGTGTAATGTCAGCATGTGAAATAGCGCATTTTTCCCGCACTTAGAACTCCCCCTGCACAAAGTGACATTCTGAAGGAAAAAAGTCATTTAAAAATTCACACGCGGCTATAATGAATTGTCGGCTCTGACAATTCTAAAGGGATTCATTCATAAAACAAACAAAAAAATGTGTAGGGGTTCCCCCAAATTAAATTACCAGGCCCTTCAGGTCTGGAATGGATATTAAGGGGAACCCCGCCGTAAAAACCCCAAAAAAAAAAGACGTGCGGTTCCCGGCAAATATCCATTCCAGACCCTTCAGGTCTGGTGTGGATTTTAAGGGGAACTCCACCCCAAATTGAAAAAAAAAATGGCGTGGAGTCCCCCTAAAAATCCACACCAGACCCTTATCCGAGCACGTTGACCTGGCCGGCCGCAGAAAAGAGGGGGGGACAGAGTGCGGCCCCCCCCCTCTCCTGAACCGCACCAGGCCACATGCCCTCAACATGGGGAGGATGTCCCCATGTTGATGGGGACAAGGGTCTCATCCCCACAACCCTTGCCCGGTGGTTGTGGGGGTATGCGGGCGGGAGGTTTATCAGAATCTGGAAGACCCCTTTAACAAAGGGGACCCCCAGATCCTGACCCCCCCCCTGTGTGAAATGGTAATGGGGTACATTGTACCTCTACCATTTCACCCCAAAAAAAATGTCAAAGTGATAAAAATGACAGTAGCCGGTTTTTGACAAATCTTTTAATAAAGTCTTCTTTTCTTCTTTCCTTCGGGGTTCTTCCGCTGCTTCATTCTTCTCGTCCACATCTTGCCCGACGTCTTCTTCTATCTTCTCCGTCCGTCCTTCCGCCTTCTGGTCCCGCATCTTGCCCGTTGTCTTGTCCTGTCGCCTCCTCGTCCGCATCTTGGGTCTTCTGCGGTCTTCTTCTCGGTCCGCCGCCTTCTCGTCCCCTGCGTTTGAATTGTAATTGGCCGCCGTTTTCCCGCTCCTGGGACCCGCCCCCCTCTGACGCCACAAGTAAACTCCTTAGAAGGTCATGTGCGTCAGAGGGGGGCGGGGTCACATGAGTGTGACACGGCGGGAACTTCTTCTCCGGGCGGCGCGATTGAAATTGAATTCCCCCGCTGTGTGACGCTCTGCGACCCCGCCCCCCTCTGACGCACATGACCTTCTAAGGAGTTTACTTGTGGCGTCAGAGGGGGGCGGGTCCCAGGAGCGGGAAAACGGCGGCCAATTACAATTCAAACGCAGGGGACGAGAAGGCGGCGGACCGAGAAGAAGACCGCAGAAGACCCAAGATGCGGACGAGGAGGCGACAGGACAAGACAACGGGCAAGATGCGGGACCAGAAGGCGGAAGGACGGACGGAGAAGATAGAAGAAGACGTCGGGCAAGATGTGGACGAGAAGAATGAAGCAGCGGAAGAACCCCGAAGGAAAGAAGAAAAGAAGACTTTATTAAAAGATTTGTCAAAAACCGGCTACTGTCATTTTTATCACTTTGACATTTTTTTTGGGGTGAAATGGTAGAGGTACAATGTACCCCATTACCATTTCACACAGGGGGGGGGTCAGGATCTGGGGGTCCCCTTTGTTAAAGGGGTCTTCCAGATTCTGATAAACCTCCCGCCCGCATACCCCCACAACCACCGGGCAAGGGTTGTGGGGATGAGACCCTTGTCCCCATCAACATGGGGACATCCTCCCCATGTTGAGGGCATGTGGCCTGGTGCGGTTCAGGAGAGGGGGGGGGCCGCACTCTGTCCCCCCCTCTTTTCTGCGGCCGGCCAGGTCAACGTGCTCGGATAAGGGTCTGGTGTGGATTTTTAGGGGGACTCCACGCCATTTTTTTTTTCAATTTGGGGTGGAGTTCCCCTTAAAATCCACACCAGACCTGAAGGGTCTGGAATGGATATTTGCCGGGAACCGCACGTCTTTTTTTTTTGGGGGTTTTTACGGCGGGGTTCCCCTTAATATCCATTCCAGACCTGAAGGGCCTGGTAATTTAATTTGGAGGGACCCCCTTTTTTTTTTTTTTTTTTTAATGAGCAATGCCTCTATTCTTTATAGCCATGAGTACTTTAACCACTTGCCCACCGGGTTAATTCTGGCACTTCTCTCCTTCATGTGAAAATCACAATTTTTTGGCTAGAAAATTAATCAGAACCCCCAAACATTATATATTTTTTTTTAGCAGACATCCTAGGGAATAAAATGGCAGTCATTGCAATACTTTTTGTCACACCGTATTTGCGCAGCGGTCTTACAAGCGCACTTTTTTTGGATAAAAATCACTTTTTTGAATTAAAAAATAGGACAACAATACATTTTGCCCAATTTTTTTCTATATTGTGAAAGATAATGTTACGCCGAGTAAAATGATACCCAACATGTCACGCTTAAAAATTGCGCCCGCTCGTGGCATGGCGTCAAACTTTTACCCTTTAAAAAACTCGATAGGCGACGTTTAAAAAATTCTACAGGTTGCATTTTTTGAGTTGCAGAGTAGGTCTAGGGCTAGAATTATTGCTCTCACTCTAACGATCGCGGCGATACCTCACTTGTGTGGTTTGAATACTGTTTTCATATGCGGGCGCTACTCGCGTATGCGTTTGCTTCTGTGCGCGAGCTCGTCGCGACGGGGCGCTTTAAATTTTTTTTTTGGGGTTTTCTTATTTATTTTTATTTAGTTTTATAATGTTTTACACTGAAATAAAAAAATAAAAAAAAAATGATCAGTTTTCTTCCTATTACAAGGAATGTAAACATCCCTTGTAATAGGACTAGTGTGTGACAGGTCCTCTTTATGGAGAGAGGCGGGGTCAATAAGGCTGGAAAGCATGGTATTGAAAAAAAAAAAAAAAGATCTCATGCTTTCAGCTGCAATCATGTTCGTTCACCACAGTGGTGTAGTGTATAGCACTTTGACCTAGCAGCAAAAGAGTCGTTGGTTCGAATCCCGCCCGTGACAGCATCTGCATGGAGTTTGCATGTTCTCCCTGTGCCTGCGTGGGTTTCCTCCCACAATATAAAAACACGCTGTAAATCGGTTCCGGTCTAAATAAGCCCTAATATGCAGTAGTATATTAAGGTTTGGTTCTGCCCTAGGCCTGACTACATATCTGCACCTCCTAATAGAAAAATGACCAACCCCTTCCTGTCAAGGTCACACCCTGTTTTTGTATAACCCCGCCCAGTAATTTTCAGGGGACCCACACACTAGTTCTGGGGGGGCACTGGATTCCCTTAACCACTTCCATACCAGGCACTTACGCACCTTCCCGCCCAAGCCAATTTTCAGCTTTCAACACTGTCGCACTTTGAATGGCAATTGCGCGGTCATACAACACTGTACCCAAACAAAATTGGCGTCCTTTTTTCCCCACAAATAGAGCTTTCTTTTGTTGTTATTTGATCACCTCTGCGTTTTTTTTTTGCGCAACAACTAAAAAAAGACTGCAAATTTTGAAACAAAAAAACCTTTTTCTTTTTTTAGGTTAATTTTTTTTTAAATAAGTTTTTCTCTTTCAATTACGGGCACTGATATGGCGGCACTGATGGGCCCCGATGAGATGGCACTGATGGACATCGATGAGGTAGTACTGACGGCACAGATGAGGTGGCATTGATTGGCGGCGCTGCTATGCGGCACTGATGGGCACTTATAGGCGGCACTGATGGGCACTCATGGGCGGCACAGATGGGCGGCACTTATGGGTGGCACTGATGGATACTTATGGGCGGCACTTATGGGTGGCACTGATGGATACTTATGGGTGGCACAGGTGGGCACTGATAGGTGGGCACTGTGCATGGATGGGCACTGTGGGGTGGCACTGATTTTCCCAGTCAGTGCCCATTTGTGGGCACTGATTGGCATCTTTTTTCTTATTTTTTAATGCTTTTTGTTTTTTTGTTCTATATTTTTTTTGTTTTTGCACACCCTGGTGGTCCAGGGTGGGCATCCCTGGTGGTCCAGTGTGGTGATCCGAGGGGGGGCTGCGCTGATAAACAATCAGCGCGAACGCCCCCTGTCAGGAGAGCCGCCGATCGGCTCTCCTATACTGGCGTCTGTAAGACGCGAGTGAGGAAGAGCCATCGATGGCTCTTCCTGTTTACATCGTGATCAGCCGTGATTGGACACGGCTGATCACGTGGTAAAGAGTCTCCGTCTCCGTGAGAGACTCTTTACCGAGATCGGAGATGCAGGGTGTCAGACTGACACCCCGCATCACCGATCGCCGCGCTGCGTGCCCCCACAGGCGCGTGCGGCATGAAATCCTGCAGGACGTCCTGTCAGGATTGTGTAACCACTTCCCGGACGTAAATCGGCCATAGGCTGGGCGGGAAGTGGTTAATTTGCATAGTTTTTCTCTCACTTCCTGTTTGGCTATGGGGCAGGAAGTGAAGGCAAATCTCCCCAATTGGACACAGATAATACAAAATAAACTGACAGGGCCTATAACCCTCCCTCACTCTATCCAAAATGAAAGAAAATAAAACTTGTTGATTATAGTTCTTGTCAGGGGCGGACTGACCATTGAGTCACTTGGGCACTGCCCGAGGGCCCCATGCCACTAGGGGGCCCCATCCGGGTTGCCAGGCTCAGTAAAACCAGGGACAGTATGTAAAAATCTGTGTTTTTTTTAGATCTGTCCCTGATATGTCCGAAAATGACATGCTTTTAATGTGAATATCCCAAGATTTTAGCTGCCCGCCTCTGCACTACCTCCTGGCGTGGTGGTCATCTGTAAGCCAGAGGGGCCCCATAATCTTCTATTGCCCGGGGGCCCCATGAGTTGTCAGTCCGCCCCTGGTTCTAGTTTAAGCACAAATTTCATAGAGTTTTATTGAGAGCCCTAAGAAAATATAACCATGCCAATAGGCCAGGATAGAGCGTTGCTAATATGTAGGAATGTGTGTGTTAGAGCACCCCACCCAATGTTAACTAAAAAATTATTAATTTGCAAATAAGTATTATCTGCTCATTTTTTGGGGGATGTCTGCACCCCTGATAGTGACAACATTTGTGAGGTGTCTTCACCCTTTCTAATTCATTCACTTCCTGTCACATAGCCAAACAGGAAGTGAGGGTAAAACCTTACTAATATATTTTCTTGTGGACACAGAGATCAATCTAAATAGTTTCCCATTATGTAAATTGCACTCTAGCATTTTGCTGTGTACACCCCAAATTATTAGGGATCTTGGACTTTGGGGTCCATTTACTAAAGGCAAATCCACTCCTACAAGTGCAAAGCAAGGAAGAAAACAAAACAACTTTGCTTCTACAGGATTGGATGTTAAAACCATCAGTGCTTCCTCTCAGATTTTCAGCAACTATGCTTGTACTGCAGAGTGGCTTTGCCTTTACTAAACCCCAAACTAAATAATCATTTGGGGCAGGGATCCTCAAACTACGGCCCTCCAGCTGTTGTAGAACTACACATCCCATGAGGCCTTGTAATGCACTGACATTCACAGACATGACTAGGCATGATGGGAATTGTAGTTCCTGAACAACTGGAGGGCCGTAGTTTGAAGACCCATGATTTGGGGTGTACACAGCAGTGCTGGAGTGCAATTTGCTTAATGGGGACACTAGTTAGATTGACCGGTGTCCCCAAGAAATGACACTGGTAGGGTTTTAACCTCACTTCCTGTTCAGCTGTGTGACAGGAAGTGAAGCCAATTTTAAGAAAAGGGACACAAAGCTCAACACAAAAATAAAAAAACACAAAGCAGGGGTTCTAACACTCACTTGGCTTCCCTCAAACACCCACAATTTGAATAGGATTGCCTTGCGCTAGATTTAAGCACAGTGCTGTAAATCAGCACGTCAAGCCTGTCCACCAATAGCAAACCCCCCCCCCCCCACAGGCCATGTTTGCAGGTTTTCCTTCATCTTGCACATGTGCTTTAAAATAGTCTGGACAGCAATTCTTGATAAGAGAAATCCCCAAAACATGTCCTGTCGGGGGTACTTGAGGGCTGAGGACCACTGCAGAATAAATAAAATACTTACCAGTTTTTGTCTTTAAAGTCAGGGAGAATAAACATGGCAAACATTTCATGATTACACACCAGGAAAGAAGCTTAGACAAAAATCACACATAATTTGTTAGGCCCAAACCTAGTTCAGCTGCAGCTGTCAACATATGTAGCATGAAAAAGTAACAAAAGACAAACTTAACAATTTTAAAGTAATTTTTATTGGTCAACAAAACAAGGAAAGCAAAAAAAGACAAACAAACAAAAATACATTTCAAAATACTAATTAACCATAGCTTTACACATTTTTCATAAAATAAGGCCACATAGACAAATACATCAAAGTGAACATTATTTAAAAATAAACCAAAACCATTGGCAAAATAAAACAAAACCCATGCAACAAACCACATTTGTGTTTAGCAACAGCATTTCTGCCAGCCTGCCCCTTCTGAGGGCAGCTGAGGACTGATCGATCCAAGCTTTTTATAACAGTGCTAGTAATGAAGCAATTGAAATCACATGAACAAATTGCAGTCTCTAGTTTGGGTGAGCTTGTAATTGGGCACACCTGCAATTAACCCAAACCACGCTCTATGAGCATCCAATGAGTGTTTTTCACCTTTTAAAAAGAAAGGATATTTTTTTTCTAAGTGTTTGAGCATGCTCAGTTCATCACACATGTAGGAACCAAGCTGCAATGGAATGAGAGCTTTTTTTTTTTTGTTTCCCCTGATCTGATGCTTTCCAGCCTGAAGGGGAGGTGTTAAAGACAGAAGTAAACACGCACATTTAATAATCTATTTGTGTGAAAAAAAAGGTTGCCAATTTTGTTTGGGAGCCACGTCGCACGACTGCGCAATTGTCAGTTAAAGCGACGCCGCGCCGAATCACAAAAACTTGCCCGGTCATTGACCAGAAATATGGTCCGGGCTCAAGTGGTTAAAAATTAACAAAACACAAAAGTGAGCCCAATTTTTGGGGATAATGTGAAAGATGATGTTACACTGAGTAAATAGATACCTTACATGTCACGCTTTACTATTGGAAACACTCCTGCAATGGGGCCAAAATGAATTCCGTGAATATCCCCATAGGCGACCTTTTATTTTTTTTTCCAGGTTACCAGTTTATAGTTACAAAGAAAGTCTAGTGGTAAAAGTATTGCTCTCGCTCTAACGCACGCGTCAATACCTCACATGTGTGGTTTGAACGATGTTTATATATGTGGGCGGGACTTGCGTAAGTCCCGCCCACATATGTAAAAATTATTTTTACTTTTTGCTATAATAAATATCCCCAAAAATATATATTCAAAAAACTAAAAAACCCCTCAGTTTAGGCCGATACGTATTCTACATCTTTTTGGTTCCAAAAAATCGCAAATAGCGTTTAGTGTTTGGTTTTTGCAAAAGGTATAGCGTCTACAAATTTTTTTTTTTTTTGTTTTAACTAGTTATTGGGGCGATCAGCGATTTTTATCGGTACTGCGACATTATGGCGGACACATCGAACACTTTTTTGGAACCATTGGCATTTTTCTAGCAATCAGTGCTGTAAAAAATGCATTGCTTACTCAAAAAATGCCACTGGCAGGGAAGGGGTTAACACTAGGTGCGAGGGAGGGGTTAAATATGTTCCCTGGGTGTGTTCTAACTGTAGGGGGGGGGGGATGGGACTGACATGTGTAAATGACAGATCGCTGTTCATGAAGGGGAACTCCAGACCCCCCCAAAAAAAATAAGGTGGGTTCCCTCCAGGTGCATACCAGGCTCTTAGGCTTGGTCTGGAACATAAGGGGTTAAACCGGGGCCCAAAAAAATAGCGTGCCCCCCCCCCCCAAGATCCAAACCAAGCCCTTATCCCAGGCACGCAGTCTGGTCAGACAGGAATGGGGGTGGGGACGAGCGAGCGCCCCCCTCCCTCCTGAGCCATACCAGACCACATGCCCTCAACATGGGGGAGTGTGTGCTGTGGGGGAGGGGGGCACTGCCCCCCCACCCCAAAGCACTCTTGCCCCCATGTCGATAGGGACAAGAGCCTCTTCCCGACAACCCTGGCCGTTGGTTGTCGGGGTATGCGGGCGGAGAGCTTATCAGAATCTGAGAGACCCCTTTAATAAAGGGGTCCCCAGATTCCGGCCCCCCACCCTATGTGAATGAGTATGGGGTACATCGTACCTCTACCCATTCACATGGGGGAAATGTAAAGTAAAAAAAACACACCACACAGAATAAAATATTTTATTAATCTGCTCCGGAGCCCCCCCTTTCTTCTTTAGCTCTCTTAGAAGGGGGGGTTTCTTCTCTCCCGATCTTCCGCCGGGACCCTGGGCTTCGGTGATTTCTGCCGGGGGAGGGCGCCATCCCTCGGTCCTCTCCGGAGCCTTCCGCCGGATGCCCCCACCCCATTTAAGCTCTTTTTCATTAGGGAGGGGCATCCGGACTTCGGGGTCTTCTGCCGGGGGATGGCGCCTATCCCCCGGTCTTTCCGGTGCCTTCCGCCAGGGTTCCGGTCTTCCTGGTCTTCTGCCGGGGGTGCGCCAACTCCCCGGTCTTTTCTCTTCTGTCTTCTCTGCTCCCTCTTCTGCCTGGCTCCCCCGCGGAGCCAGGGCTTTCTTCCGTCTTCTTTCTTCTCTCTTCCTTCTTCTGCCTGTCTCCTCCGGGAGCACAGGGCTTGTCTCCGCTGTCTTCTCCCTTCTCTTCCATTCGATGTTGACACGACGAGGTTCCGCGCTGACATGCCGTGTCAGCGGCGGGCATGGACTTATATAGGGTAATGCCACCATGTGACCTCAACCCATGTGACATCACATTCCCTGGGCATGATGGGAATGTGATGTCACATGGGTTGAGGTCACATGGTGGCATTGCCCTATATAAGTCCATGCCCACTGCTCAGACGGCATTCCAGCGCCGGACCTCGTCGTGTCAACATCCAATGGAAGAGAAGGGAGAAGACAGCGGAGACAAGCCCTGGGCTCCCGGAGGAGACAGGCAGAAGAAGGAAGGGAGAATAAAGAAGACGGAAGAAAGCCCTGGCTCCGCGGGGGAGCCAGGCAGAAGAGGGAGCAGAGAAGACAGAAGAGAAAAGACCGGGGAGTTGGCGCACCCCCGGCAGAAGACCAGGAAGACCGGAACCCTGGCGGAAGGCACCGGAAAGACCGGGGGATAGGCGCCATCCCCCGGCAGAAGACCCCGAAGTCCGGATGCCCCTCCCTAATGAAAAAGAGCTTAAATGGGGTGGGGGCATCCGGCGGAAGGCTCCGGAGAGGACCGAGGGATGGCGCCCTCCCCCGGCAGAAATCACCGAAGCCCAGGGTCCCGGCGGAAGATCGGGAGAGAAGAAACCCCCCCTTCTAAGAGAGCTAAAGAAGAAAGGGGGGGCTCCGGAGCAGATTAATAAAATATTTTATTCTGTGTGGTGTTTTTTTTTTACTTTACATTTCCCCCATGTGAATGGGTAGAGGTACGATGTACCCCATACTCATTCACATAGGGTGGGGGGCCGGCATCTGGGGGCCCCCTTATTAAAGGGAGCTCACAGATTCCGATTAGCCCCGCCCGCATACCCCGACAACCAATGGCAAGGGTTGTCGGGAAGAGGCTCTTGTCCCTATCGACATGGGGGCAAGAGTGCTGTGGGGTGGGGGGGCAGTGCCCCCCTCCCCCACAGCACACACTCCCCCATGTTGAGGGCATGCGGTCTGGTACGGCTCAGGAGGGGGGGGCCGCTCGCTCGTCCCCTCACCCATTCCTGTCCGGGCCAGACTGCATGCTTGGGATGAGGGCTTGGTTTGGATCTGGGGGGGACCCCCGCGCCGAATCGGCGCGGGTTTAACCCCTCACGTTCCGGACCAAGCCTAAGAGCCTAATGTAGCCCTGAAGGGGGACCCGCGCCGATTTCAAGTTTGAAATTTGGCGCCGAGTTCCCCTTCAGGGCTGAAAACAGCTCGGAGATTCCCGTGCGCCGCGTCACGCAGCGCATTCACGGGTACGCCGCTTGGTATTTACCAAGATTTTCACGGCGTACTGACAAGGCGCACGGGAATCCCTGACTTTTCTCTCTGCGCATGCCCAGTATGCAAATGAACCTCCCGAGGTTCAGGCGCACTGTGCAAGCGTACGGGGATCTGTTTTCAAAAAACACTTTCCCTTTCAATTCGGCCCGCCAAACACCTCAAAACACATGTCACTTCACTTCCCCTGCATCCCCCCACCTCCCCCCTTAATAAACTCCCGCCCAAACCCCCGCAATTTATAGTTTAATGTGCCGTGCGCCAGGTCTGTACTGGTGCACAATGCACCCTCTCCTGGGCGCACGGAGCACATTAGTAACTAGGGAAATACACTGCACTAGCAGCGTATTTCTTTAGTAAATGGCCAAACGGCTGCTACTCCTGCTTTTACTCCATGAGTCATGGAGTAAAGGCTTGGTAAATCAGGCAAAGTGTCTTTTCTACTAGATAGATAGATAGATAGATAGATAGATAGATAGATAGATAGATAGATAGATAGATAGATAGATAGATAGATAGATAGATAGATAGATAGATAGATAGAGCAGGAAGGCTAGTCAGTATAGTTAAATCTACAGTTTGTACAGAATATATTCACATCCCTAGGAGTTGTCAATATATTTATAAACTGTATAGCTCAGCTAGATCTGCTATTAGTATCTGTCAGGCAGGAGATTGTGCTTGATGCAGTGCTCTAACGTGTTGTATTGCCTGCATTAGGGTTTAGCTTAAACATAGTACTCTGTGTTATTCAACGTGTGCTAGTTAATTGCACATACACGCATTACCTGTTACTGCACGTGTGCTATTTATTTGCACAGAAACGCAGTCGCTGTTAATGCAAGTGGGCTATTGAATTGCACAGAAACACAGTCGCTCTTACTGCGCGTGTGCTGTTTAATACCACCTAAACGCAGTTGGTGTCACTGCGCGTGTGCTGTTACATAGCACCTGAACGCAGTCGCTCTTACTGCGCGTGTGCTGTTTAATACCACCTAAACGCAGTTGGTGTCACTGCGTGTGTGCTGTTACATAGCACCTGAACACAGTCGCTCCTACTGCGCGTGTGCATTTTAATACCACCTAAGCGCAGTTGGTGTCACTGCGTGTGTGCTGTTACATAGCACCTGAACGCAGTCGCTCTTACTGCGCGTGTGCAGTTTAATACCACCTAAACGCAGTTGGTGTCACTGCGTGTGTGCTGTTACATAGCACCTGAACGCAGTCGCTCTTACTGCGCGTGTGCATTTTAATACCACCTAAACGCAGTTGGTGTCACTGCGTGTGTGCTGTTACATAGCACCTGAACGCAGTCGCTCCTACTGCGCGTGTGCATTTTAATACCACCCAAACGCAGTTGGTGTCACTGCGTGTGTGCTGTTACATAGCACCTGAACGCAGTTGGTGTCACTGCGCGTGTGCTGTTAGATACTACCTGAACGCAGTTGTTGTCACTGCGTGTGTGCTGTTACATAGCACGTGAACGCATAAATATGTCTGGAAGGACAAAGAGAGGCAGAGAGTCACGAGGGCAAGCAGGCTCTGCATCTAGAGGTAACGCTGGTGGTGGATGTGGTGCATCCTCTTCAGCACGTGGCCGTGGCCGCTCGTCCTTCTTTTCGGGAGCTGACCGTGTTGAGCCTCAACATGCAGAGAAATTAGTGGAGTGGATGACCAAGCCGTCCTCATCCTCCTCATCCTCTCTCACACAGACTGATAATAGTTTGTCTGGCAAAGCAGCTGCCAAGGCGTCCTCTTCCCTCTGAACAATGGCTTCACACAATCCTTCCCTAGTCCCACCATGTCCTCCTGAGGAGTCCCCCGAACTGTTTCAACACAGTGTTGGGTACATGCTGCATGAAGATGCGCAGTGTTTTGAAGACTCCGATGACGGAACACAGATAGAGGAAGGCATTTATGTGAGCCCAGGGAGAGGGGGTGGCCGAGAGGGACAACAGTCTGGGAGTGATGTTCCCCCAGCTGGAGCATACTGCCAGGTTTTCGACAGTGATGATGAGGAGGGAGGGGATGATGAGGTCATTGACTCTACCTGGGTGCCTGATAGGAGAGAGGAGGAGGAAGAGGAGGAGGAGGAGGAGGAGGAGGACGAGGCACAGGCACATCTCCAAAGAGGCAGGATGCCCTCCAGGGGTCAGCTTAAGGGCAGCACACCAACTGCATTACATGGCACTGCTGTGTCTCAACGGTACAGCAAACGTTCTTTGGTGTGGGCCTTTTTTGAAACATGTCCATCAGATCGTACCTTTGCTGTTTGCAACATATGTCTCAAGCGTATCTCGCGTGGCCAAAACATCACCCGCTTGGGCACCACATGCTTGTCCAGACATATGTTGAGCTGCCATGCAGCTCGTTGGCAAGCATACCAGAAAGACCCACACCAAAGACCAAAGCGGACCTCCCCTTGCCCTTCTGTGACCTCCAACCCCACTAGACCCCCAGTCCTCTCTGAAGCTTGCACTGAAGTTGTAGAAATAGGTGAGTCACAACCTAGTAGTGGTAGTACATGTGGGCAATCTACTGATAGTAACAGACAAATTTCCCTGCCCCAGCTGCTGCAGCCCCGAAAGAAGTACACTCCCAGCCATCCTCATGCCCAGCGGTTGAATGCTAGCTTAGCAAAATTGCTAGCACTTCAACTGTTACCTTTTCAGTTTGTAGATTCTGCCCCCTTCCGTGAGTTTGTGGAATGTGCAGTACCTCAGTGGCAAGTACCCAAACGCCACTTTTTCTCACGGAAGGCGATTCCGGCTCTCTACCGGCATGTGGAAGGCAATGTCCATGCCTCGCTGGACAGGGCGGTCAGTGGTAAGATGCATCTTACCGCTGACTCATGGTCCAGCAGGCATGGACAGGGACGTTACCTGTCTTTTACGGCCCATTGGGTGACTCTGCTGGCAGCTGGGAAGGACGCAGGGCAAGGTACAGTAGTTTTGGTGGTTGTTTTTCCGCCACCACGCCTCCAAAACACTACTACTGCTTGTGACACACCTCTCTCCTCCACCCCCTTCTCTTCTTCTTCCTCTGTGGCCTCTTCCTGTGGTGATGTTTCCTCAGAACCAGCCGTGCTCCGTAGGCGAACGAGGGGCTACGCAGGAATGCAGGCCAAGAGATGCCATGCGGTGCTAGAGCTGGTGTGCTTGGGAGACAGGAGCCACACTGGGGAAGAGGTTCTTTCAGCTCTGCAGGGGCAGGCTCAGAGGTGGTTGATGCCACGCCAGCTGAAGCCTGGAATGGTGGTCAGCGATAATGGCACCAACCTCCTCTCTGCCCTGCGACAGGGAAAACTCACCCATGTGCCCTGTTTTGCGCATGTTCTCAATTTGGTGGTGCAGCAGTTCTTGGGCAGGTACCCGGGCTTACAGGATGTCCTGAAGCAGGCCAGGAAAGTCTGTGTGCATTTCCGGAGGTCATATAATGCCACTGCTCGGCTGACAGACCTCCAGAGGGAATACAACCTGCCCAAGAACCGCCTAATCTGTGACATGCCCACCAGATGGAACTCTACGTTGGCCATGCTGCAGCGGCTGCACACGCAGCAGAGGGCCATCAATGAGTACCTGTGCCAATGTGGCAGCAGAACTGGCTCAGGGGAGCTTGGGTTTTTTTCACCACGCCAGTGGGCCTTGATCAGGGATGCATGCACTGTCCTGTCACCATTTGAGAAGGCCACGAGGATGGTGAGCAGTGACAGTGCATGCATCAGTGAGACTGTCCCGCTAATTCACATGTTGGAGCACACCCTACGTGGAATAATGGACAGGGCCCTTGAGGCAGAATAGAGGGAGGAAGAGGAGGACTTCCTTACCTCTCAATGCCCCCTTTATCCAGACACTGTTCCTTCTTGCCCACCTAGAACACAGGAAGAGGAGGAGGAGGATGAGGAGGAGGAGGAGGAGGATTGTATCAGCAGCATGGAGGTGGAGCCTAGCACTCAGCATCAACAGCAGCAGTCTTCAAGGGATCATTTACAGTCCCAAGGAACACGTGGACTTTTACGTGGCTGGGATGAGGTGGCTGCCGATCCTGTCATCCTCAGTGACCCAGAGGACTGTGCCCTGAATGCCTCTGCAAACCTACGCTGCATGGCCTCCCTGATCCTGCAAAGTCTGCGTAAGGATCCTTGTGTACGTGCTATCAAGGAGAGGGATCATTACTGGCTGGCAACTCTCCTTAAACCACGTTACAAGAGTAAGGTAGCGGACCTTATGTTGCCATCGCAGAGGGAGCAGAAGATGAAACTTCTGCGGGAGGATTTGCAGAAGGGTCTGTGCAATGCGTTCCCAGAACCGGGGGGATTACCAAAACCTGGCCCTGGACAACGTCTTGCTGAGGCTTCGGTGAGTCAGAGAAGGAGCGGTGGAGAAGGTGCCCGTCTGACCGATGCGTTCAGACAATTTTTTAGTCCACAGCCCCAAGGTCTGAGCGGTTCCAGCAACCATCGCCAGCGTCTGGTTTACATGGTCCGGGAATACCTAGCGGCAAGATCCGACTTGGACACCTTCCCCACGGAAAATCCTCTGGCTTACTGGGTCTTGAGGATGGATCACTGGCCAGAGCTTGCACAGTACGCAATTGAGCTACTGGCTTGCCCTGCATCCAGTGTTCTTTCAGAACGCACATTCAGTGCTGCTGGAGGCTTTGTGACCGATCACAGGGTGCGCCTCTCCACCGACTCTGTTGATCGACTGACCTTCATCAAAATGAATCAGGCTTGGATCAACACCAGCTACCAAGCACCTGATGTTGATGTTACTGAATAATAATTTTTTGTTGAAATGTCAGATCCCTTTGAGACTGCTGATGCTGAGTGACTGTCCTGTTATGCTGCTGATGGAATATCCTTCTCCTCCTCACTTTTCTTGCTGATAGCTAGTATGAAATTTTGTTTTTCTGGGCTCCGCCACCAGTGCCTAAGGCCTAATTTTTCTGCCCCTGTTTAACAGGGGCGCCTAATAACAATTTTTGATGCAATACTTTGCACGTGGCTCCTTGTTGCACTCCAATTAAAGATATTTGGAGGGGTTGCAGTGTTGTGTTGTGCCTAAGGCCTAATTGTTCTGCCCCAGTGTAACAGGGGCGTCTAATAACAATTTTTGATGCAATACTTTGCACGTGGCTCCTTTTTGCGCTCCAATTACAGTTATTGGCAGGGGTTGCAGTGTTGTGTTGTGCCTACGGACAAATTTTTCTGCCCCTGTTTAACAGGGGCGCATAATAACAATTTTTGATGCAATACTTTGCATGTGGCTCCTTGTTGTGCTCCAATTACAGTTATTGGGTGGGGTTGCAGTGTTGTGTTGTGCCTACGGACAAATTTGTCTGCCCCTGTGTAACAGGGGCGTCTAATAACAATTTTTGATGCAATACTTTGCACGTGGCCTAAGGCACAATTTTTCTGCCCCTGTTTAACAGGGGCGCATAATAACAATTTTTGATGCAATACTTTGCATGTGGCTCCTTGTTGTGCTCCAATTACAGTTATTGGGAGGGGTTGCAGTGTTGTGTTGTGCCTAAGGCCTAATTGTTCTGCCCCTGTGTAACAGGGGCATCTGATAACAATTTTTGATGCAATACTTTGCACGTGGCTCCTTGTTGCGCTCCAATTACAGTTATTGGCAGGGGTTGCAGTGTTGTGTTGTGCCTAAGGATACATTTTTCTGCCCCTGTTTAACAGGGGCGCCTAATAACAATTTTTGATGCAATACTTTGCACGTGGCTCCTTGTTGTGCTCCAATTACAGTTATTGGGCGGGGTTGCAGTGTTGTGTTGTGCCTACGGACAAATTTGCCTGCCCCTGTGTAACAGGGGCGTCTAATAACAATTTTTGATGCAATACTTTGCACGTGGCCTAAGGCACAATTTTTCTGCCCCTGTTTAACAGGGGCGCATAATAAAACATTTTGATGCAATACTTTGCACGTGGCTCCTTGTTGCGCTCCAATTACAGTTATTGGGAGGGGTTGCAGTGTTGTGTTGTGCCTATGGACACATTTTTCTGCCCCTGTTTAACAGGGGCACATAATAACAATTTTTGATGCAATACTTTGCACGTGGCTCCTTGTTGTGCTCCAATTACAGTTATTGGGAGGGGTTGCAGTGTTGTGTTGTGCCTAAGGATACATTTTTCAGCCCCTGTTTAACAGGGGCGCATAATAACAATTTTTGATGCAATACTTTGCACGTGGCTCCTTGTTGCGCTCCAATTACAGTTATTGGGAGGGGTTGCAGTGTTGTGTTGTGCCTACGGACACATTTTTCTGCCCCTGTGTAACAGGGGCGTCTAATAACAATTTTTGATGCAATACTTTGCACGTGGCCTAAGGCACAATTTTTCTGCCCCTGTTTAACAGGGACGCCTAATAACAATTTTTGATGCAATACTTTGCACGTGGCTCCTTGTTGCGCTCCAATTACAGTTATTGGGAGGGGTTGCAGTGTTGTGTTGTGCACATTTGTGTGCCCCTGTATAACTAATTTTTGATGCAATACTTTGCACGTGGCTCTTTGCTGCGCTCCAATTACAGTATGTTTGAGGGTGCCCTTTTTTCTGCAATTTTGCTTTCACCAAAAAATAATGGCCCCCCCACCACCCCTAAAATAATCGAGATATTGTTGCCACACAGCACGTGCGCAAGCAGTATTAAATTACTTTGTTCTTATAATAATTTCATGTTGTGCAGGGACATTTCTAAACACGTGCCACTACTAAAGACACACAGCAGGATTTTTTTTTTCATTTTTTTTTCACTTTAACCACTTAAGCCCCGGACCAATACGCTGTCTAAAGACCAGAGGTGTTTTTACAATTTGGCAATGCGCTGCTTTAACTGGTAATTGCGCGGTCATGCAATGTTGTACCGAAACGAAACTTGCGTCCTTTTCTTCCCACAAATAGAGCTTTATTTTGATGGTATTTGATCGCCTCTGCGATTTTTATTTTTTGCGATATAAACGCAAAAAGACCGTAAATTTTGAAAAAAAATGATTTTTCTTATAACAAAAAGTAAAAAAAATCGAATAAACTAAATTTTAGTCAAACATTTAGGCCAAAATGTATTCAGCCACATGTCTTTAGTAAAAAAAATCGCAATAAGCGTATATTTATTGGTTTTCGCAAAAGTTATAGCGTCTACAAACTAGGGTACATTTTCTGGAATTTACACAGCTTTTATTTTATGACTGCCTATCTCATTTCTTGAGGTGCTAAAATGGCAGGGCAGTACAAAACCCCCCCAAATGACCCCATTTTGGAAAGTAGACACCCCAAGGAAACTGCTGAGAGGCATGTTGAGTCCATTGAATATTTAATTTTTTTGTCCCAAGTGATTGAATAATGACGAAAAAAAAAAAAAAAAAAAATGTTTACAAAAAGTTGTCACTAAATGATATATTTCTCACACATGCCATGGTTATATGTGGAATTGCACCCCAAAATACATTCTGCTGCTTCTCCTGAGTACGGGGATACCACATGTGTGGGACTTTTTGGGAGCCTAGCCGCATACGGGGCCCCAAAACCCAAGCACCGCCTTCAGCATTTCTAAGGGCACAAATTTTTGATTTCACTCCTCACTACCTATCAAGGTTTCGAAGGCCATAAAATGCCAAAATAGCAAAAAAAAAAACCAAATGACCCCATTTTGGAAAGTAGACACCCTAAGCTATTTGCTGAGAGGCATGTCGAGTCCATGGAATATTTTATATTTTGACACAAGTTGCGGGAATATGACAAACTGATTTTTTTTTGCACAAAGTTGTCACTAAATGATATATTGCTCACACATGCCATAGTTATATGTGGAATTGCACCCCAAAATACATTCTGCTGCTTCTCCCGAGTACGGAGATACCACATATGTGGGACTTTTTGTGAGCCTAGCCGCATACGGGGCCCCGAAAACAAAGCACCGCCTTCAAGATTTCTAAGGGCATACATTTTTGATTTCACTCCTCACTACCTATCACTACCTATCACAGTTTTGAAGGCCATAAAATGCCAAGATGTCACACAACCCCCCCAAATGACCCCATTTTGGAAAGAAGACACCCCAAGCTATTTGCTGAGAGACATGTTGAGTCCATGGAATATTTAATTTTATGGCCCCAAGTGATTGAATAATGACCAAAAAAAAAAAAAAAAAATTTTTTACAAAACGTTGTCACTAAATGATATATTTCTCACATATGCCATGGGCATATGTGGAATTGCACCCCAAAATACATTCTGCTGCTTCTCCTGAGTACGGGGATACCACATGTGTGGGACTTTTTGGGAGCCTAGCCTCGTACGGGACCCCGAAAACCAATCACCGCCTTCAGGATTTCTAAGGGCATAAATTTTTGATTTCACTCCTCACTACCTATCACAGTTTCGAAGGCAATAAAATGCCAAAACAGCACAAAACCCCCCCAAATGACCCCATTTTGGAAAGTAGACACCCCAAGCTATTTGCTGAGAGGCATGTTGAGTCCATGGAATATTTAATTTTTTTGCCCCAAGTCACTGAATAATGACCAAAAAAAAAAAAATACAAAACGTTGTCACTAAATGATATATTTCTCACACATGCCACGGTTATATGTGGAATTGCACCCCAAAATACATTCTGCTGCTTCTCCTGAGTACGGGGATACCACATGTGTGGGACTTTTTGGGAGCCTAGCCGCGTACGGGACCCCGAAAACCAATCACCGCCTTCAGGATTTCTAAGGGCATAAATTTTTTGATTTCACTCCTCACTACCTATCACAGTTTCGAAGGCAATAAAATGCCAAAACAGCACAAAACCCCCCCAAATGACCCCATTTTGGAAAGTAGACACCCCAAGCTATTTGCTGAGAGGCATGTTGAGTCCATGGAATATTTAATTTTTTTGCCCCAAGTCACTGAATAATGACCAAAAAAAAAAAAATACAAAACGTTGTCACTAAATGATATATTTCTCACACATGCCACGGTTATATGTGGAATTGCTCCCCAAAATACATTCTGCTGCTTCTCCTGAGTACGGGGATATCACATGTGTGGGACTTTTTGGGAGCCTAGCCGCGTACGGGGCCCCGAAAACCAAGCACTGCCTTCAAGATTTGTGTGAGTGAAATCAAAAATTTATGTCCTTAGAAATCTTGAAGGCGGTGCTTGGTTTTCGGGGTCTCATACGCGGCTAGGCTCCCAAAAAGTCCCACACATGTGGTATCCCCGTACTCAGGAGAAGTAGCAGAATGTATTTTGGGGTGCAATTCCACATATAACCATGGCATGTGTGAGAAATATATCATTTAGTGACAATGTTTTGTACATTTTTTTATTTTAATTTTTTTTGGTCATGATTCAATCACTTGGGGCAAAAAAATTAAATATTCCATGGACTCAACATGCCTCTCAGCAAATAGCTTGGGGTGTCTACTTTCCAAAATGGGGTCATTTGGGGGTTTTTTGTGCTATTTTGGCATTTTATGGCCTTCGAAACTGTGATAGGTAGTGAGGAGTGAAATCAAAAATTTGCGCCCTTAGAAATGCTGAAGGCGGTGCTTGGTTTTCGGGGTCCCGTACGCGGCTAGGCTCCCAAAAAGTCCCAAACATGTGGTATCCCCGTACTCAGGAGAAGCAGCAGAATGTATTTTAGGGTGCAACTCTACATATAACCATGGCATGTGTGAGCAATATATCATTTAGTGACACATTTTTCTTTTTTTTTTTTTTTTTTCTCATTATTCAATCACTTTGGACAAAAAAAAAAAAAATCAATGGACTCAACATGCCTCTCAGCAGTTTCCTTGGGGTGTCTTCTTTCCAAAATGGGGTCATTTGGGTTTTTTTTGTGCTATTTTGGCATTTTATGGCCTTCGAAACTGTGATAGGTAGTGAGGAGTGAAATCAAAAATTTACACCCTTAGAAAGCCTGAAGGCGGTGATTGGTTTTTGGGGTCCCGTACGCGGCTAGGCTCCCAAAAAGTCTCACACATGTGGTATCCCCGTACTCAGGAGAAGCAGCAGAATGCATTTTGGGGTGTAATTCCACATATGCCCATGGCATGTTTGAGCAATATATCATTTAGTGACAACTTTGCGCAAAAAAATATATATATATATATATATATATTTATATTTCCCGCAACTTGGGTCAAAATCTAAAATATTCCATGGACTTAAGATGCCTCTCAGCAAATAGCTTGGGGTGTCTACTTTCCAAAATGGGGTCATTTGGGGGGGTTTTCAATTGTCCTGGCATTTTATGCACAACAATTAGAAGCTTATGTCACACATCACCCACTCTTCTAACCACTTGAAGAAAAAGCCCTTTCTGACACTGTTTGTTTACATAAAAACATATTATTTTTTTGCAAGAAAGTAAAGTTGAACCCCCAAACATTATATATTTTTTTAAAGCAAAGGCCCTACAGATTAAAATGGTAGGTGTTGCAAAAAAAATTTCCACACAGTATTTGCGCAGCGTTTTTTCAAACGCATTTTTTGGGGAAAAAATACACTTTTTTTTATTTTAAAGCACTAAAACACACTATATTGCCCAAATTATTGATGAAATAAAAATTATGATCTTAGGCCGAGTACATGGATACCAAACACGACATACTTTAAAATTGCGCACAAACGCGCAGTGGCGACAAACTACATACATTTTTAAAAGCCTTTAAAAGCCTTTACAGGTTACCACATTAGATTTACAGAGTAGGTCTACTGCTAAAATGACTGCCCTCGATCTGCCCTTCGCGGTGATACCTCACATGCATGGTGCAATTGCTGTTTACATATGACTCCAGACCGACGCTTGCGTTCGTCTTTGCGCAAGAGCAGGGGGGGACAGGGATGCTTTTTTTTATTTTTTTATTTTTTTATATATTTATTTCGCTTTTTTTATTTTATTTGTTAACTGTTCCTTCCATTTATTTATTTTTTTACCATTTTTATTGTTATCTCAGGGAATGTAAATATCCCTTATGATAGCAATAGTTAGTGACAGGTACTCTTTTTTTTTTTTAAATGGGGTCTATTAGACCCTAGATCTTTCCTCTGCCCTCAAAGCATCTGACCACACCAAGATCGGTGTGATAAAATGCTTTCCCATATTCTCAATGGCGCCGTTTATATCTGGGGGGGGGACATTCCCTCCCACTGAATGTAAAAGCAGTCTAGAGGCTAATTAGCCGCTAGGACTGCTTTTACATGAAAGCCGACCGCTGGCTGAAAAGAATGATACCAAGATGATGCCTAAACCCGCAGGCATCATTCTGGTATAACCATTCAAAGTCCTGCAACATACCAGTACGTTGATGGTTCTTGTTGGACATGTATTGTAATCTTTTTTTTTTTCATGCAGTCTGTTGGCTGAACAAAAAAAAGATTGATCGGTGGGTATGCCCACCATTAGAATACCTCCCTTCATCCACCCACTTCTAATGATGGGCATACATGCACCATTTATATATGCCGAAGCATGGGGGCATCCTCCCGCAAAAAAGTTATGCCGCGTACGGTCGGACTTTTCTATGCCGCGTACACACGGTCGGACTTTTCTATGCCGTGTACACATGGTCAGACTTTTCCACAGGAAAGCCTCCGTAGGAATGTCAACCGTATGTACGCGGCATTAGGAGCAAAATCGCTCCTCCGCCCCTAATGCCCCCATGCTCCGGCATATATGCTCTTTTTTGAACTGTAGTGGTGAAATCACCTCCTACAGCATTGGAGTCGCGGCTTTATATATCGTGGGAGCAAACGCTGTTGCTGTCACGCTAAATAAATCCGCACTGCAACTGAATGGCGTACCTGCTAAGCAAATGATGGTTAACATTAAAACAAAGTAACATTCCAGTATAACAGTAAGATCATACCATACCTGCAAAGCAAATACCTATAAAAAAACATAGTAAAAAATAAAACATTTTTTAACGCAACCTGTGCCTAAAATATATATATATGCCAAAGCATGGGGGCATCCTCCCGCAAAAAAGTTATGCCGCGTACGGTCGGACTTTTCTATGCCGCGTACACACGGTCGGACTTTTCTATGCCGTGTACACATGGTCAGACTTTTCCACGGGAAAGCCTCCGTAGGAATGTCAACCGTATGTACGCTGCATTAGGAGCAAAATCGCTCCTCCGCCCCTGCTGCCCGCATGCTTCGGCATATATGCTCTTTTTTTTAACTGTGGTGGTGAAATCACCTCCTACAGCACTGGAGTCGCGGCTTTATATATCGTGGGAGCAAACGCTGTTGCTGTCAAGATAAATAAGTCCGCGCAACAGCTGAATGGCGTACCTGAAAACAGTAAAATAAATTACATACCTGAAAAGCAAGCATGAAAAAACATAACAACAATAAAACTTTGCAGAATAGAATACAGTAAAAAAGAGCAGAACAATAGAGAGAGAATAGAGAGGGAGAGAACAATAAAACGACAACTATTTTTGGTTTTTTTATTTTATATTTTTTTGTGTGTTTTTATTTTTTACTTTTTTTTTTTTTTTTTTTAACACTTTTTTTTGTAACTGTGAACTGTAACTTCAACTTTTCG